>NC_092086.1:80002573-80749240 GCF_045679555.1 Salvelinus alpinus
CTTTGGCAGCGATTACAGCCTTGAATATTCTTGGGTAAGACGCTACAAGCTTGGCACACCTGTATTTGGGGAGTTTCTCCAATTCTTCTCTGCAGATCCTCTCAAGCTCTTTCGGGTTGGATGGGGAGCATTGCTGCACAGCTATTTTCAGGTCTCTCCAGAGATGCTCGATCGGGTTCAAGTTCGGGCTCTGGCTGGGCCACTCAAGGACTTTCAGAGACTAGTCCCGAAGCCACTCCTGCGTTGTCTTGGCTGTGTGCTTAGGGTTGTTGTCCTGTTGGAAGGTAAACCTTCACCCCAGTCTGAGGTCCTGAGCGCTCTGGAGCAGGTTTTCATCAAGGATCTCTCTGTACTTTTCTCCGTTCATCTTTGCCTCGATCCTGACTAGTCTCCCAGTCCCTGCCACTGAAAAACATCCCCACTGCATGATGCTGCCACCACCATGCTTCACCGTAGGGATGGTGTTGGCCAGGTGATGAGCGGTGCTTGGTTTCCTCCAGACATGATGCTTGGCATTCAGGCCAAAGAGTAACATATTGGTTTCATCAGATCAGAGAATCTTGTTTCTCATGGTCTGAGAGTCCTTTGGGTGCCTTTTGGTTCAGATTTTGTCCAGCAAGGGCAGACTGACCAAATTTGAACTACTTTTCAACGTTTTTGTAAGTCTAGTGTCAGTCGGTGCTCAGTGTGTGAGGATGCTCGTTACAGTAAATAGAAAATAGAGTAGGTGGTAGGTGTCATGGTAAGTGTCAGTTAGAGCCGGGAAAGGTGACATTAACTGAAGAGCGAGAGCGGCAGAGAGAGGGAGCGTGAGAGCGAGCGGTTTGACCACCAGACGACAGAAAGAGAAAGAAAACGATTATAAGCAGAACACAAACATATACCAGTGGAAGGGAGGACAGTAGCTGGTGACCCAACTGGTTTGTGACTTCTATGATTTATCATTGTTGCCAATTCAATTTGGTAACAGAATTGAGTTTTAACCACTTAATAATTCCTAAACAGACTTGATATCAGTAAAAACGCTAACTAATTGGTAGGTCTACCTTTACTTGATACTTCTGTGAACTTTCATAATCCTCCCTCCATGAACAAGAGAAATTACTGAATATTTTAAAGATATGTGGGTTTTTGGTAATGGAATTACAAGGCAAAAGGAAATGTTTCTTAAACTTACAGAATGCAAATAATTTCTCCAAAACAAAGTATGTGTTGATATTAGTTGGCAGGGGGCTTCACTTCAACATTATTGTGTTTTGATGTATTTCTAATACTTTTTAATACTTTTTCTGGTAGATGTGTCTAAGACCCCTTTTCCATCTGTTTGACCTGAAATCAAAGTCTTTGCTTATTCCTAATTTTTAGGATGGAAAATGGTTGAAAATATTACAGTATGCCTTAATAAAAAAAAAATATATAGACTCTTAGCCTTCATGTGACACACAATTTGACATGCTCCTATGAACTTCACGTTGGTGGTCATGTGTCCTTTTACATGGAAATGCCCCATAGTTACACTGTACATTTAATCAAGATCAAAGACAAGTCCTGGTTATTCACCCATTTGGCAACACTATTTTAATAGTACCGCTGTAGATGTAACAAACTGTCCATTAACGTCCAGTAATACAATATGTCAACTGCCTATCCTTTGACATCAGACTAATACGTTTCAAGTACTTGAATAGCCTACATCTGTTAATATTTGACTGACTAACCTTGTCTAATAGATGCTTTCATTTTACAAGTCAACTGAAATGCATGTTTGAGAGTTAGTTTGTTGTGCATCATTTGCTGTACAAAATGCTATATATTCTCTTGTGCTTGATTTGTTACACTGTACAATAACATTTAAAATGACTTTTAAATCTAATAGTGTACGTTTCAAATGTACCACTTCATTTTGATAGCCCATCTGTAGATGCTCTACAGACTGTCAGTAACATTTCAACTATCTACTAACCCTAGCTCTAACCTTAACCCTTATCCTAACCCTAAACTTAACCCTAACCTTAACCTTAACCCCTACCCTAACACTTATTCTAAACCTAACCCTAACTGTAACCTTAGCAAGCAGTTGCTTATCAACAGTTTGTTGATAGTATGGTCTTCTGTATGGCATTTACAGATGGAAAATCTGGACTATCCAAATCGTTTCTTGTCCACTCATGTTCCACAAAAGTTTATGATTATGTAATATTTCCTGTATACAATATTAAGATAATATGAACAAGATAACAGTAATGTCGTCCCCCACAAATTATGCAGCCCCCCGCTCCTGCCTTGGGCCAATCAGCGTAATTTTGTAAATACTGGATTTCAATGACAAGACGCATCATTCACCCAAGTGTCGTCTAAATCATCCCAGTGCTATCTGAGATATCGCATGTGACTAACGTATGAATGAATAAGAACGAACAGAGACAGATCCAGAGTCCCTTCACCAATTTCATTGTGGGGGACAAGTGTCAGGTATACGTACCTTGGCACATGACAAATATATGCTAGATTTGAGTGATACTCACTGTGCTGTAGAGAAACCATGTTAGAAGAATATGACCGTGTGGATGCATTTCTAACTCTTTTCCACTAGATGGCGGAGTGGTACTATTTGTCAAATTTGCTGGCTCTTAGGCTGGATTGATCCTGACTAGCTTGTCTCAGATGCATACAGCCATATGGTACAAATTATACTTTATATGTATCAGCTTAAAAATCTATTGATTTCATAGTTTTGACCAGTGTTTGGCAGTCAATACTGGCCCTTGAAAGGTTAAACTATGTCTAGTACACCTCCAGCCTCAGCCATGGAGAATCACTGTCACATTTCACCAGACAGTACCAGACCAGGTCTGTACCAACACCAACCCACTTTCACCACACTTTGTGAACTCCGATCTGGCAACAACAAGACATTTTAGTAAACACTTGAATGTCAGTTGGCTGAGAGGTAACATTTCTGTCTGACTGACTGAGTGAGAGAAGTTAATGAAGAAGTGAAGTGTAATGATGACAGTGGATGAGATTGTGATATGTCTGTCTGTCTAGCTGGTGTGGCTGTCTAAAGGCCAAATTTGGAGTTCAATAGAAGCTTCTGGTCTGGTGCCTTGTTATGAAACAATCTGGCAGATACAGGAGAGACGAAGAGAGGGAGAGACAGACAGAAAGAGTGAGAGAAACTGAGACAGAGCGAGAGAGTAGTCCCACAGGTTTTGCCACAAATCTGTCTGGCTAGTTCAAAATGTTCCCTCAGAGGAATGCCACTGGCCCATCTCTGCTGTTCCCTTCCCTTGCAGTGAGGAGAGAAAGAGTGAACATGCATGGCTTGTCTCTTTCTTTCCCAACACTCCTCACTAAGTGGCAGTAAATAGGTTACAGGAACTTGTCCCTATCAAATGATCCCTGTTTATCCATTTGGTAATGGAATGACATGGTAATGACCTAATTATAAATCTGGGGGAGAAATACTGTATATTCTTATTAATTTATGTTCTCCTGGAAATGTGAACTCCGTCATTATCCCAATGTTAAACTATTTAAGAAAGGGACTTTATAGCCATGTGTGTGTTTCACACTGTCACATAAGCAGTCCTGTGACCTCCATAGCCACTATTATTGCTAGTCTCCAAACCATCCCACTAACCCCTAACCTCACAGGCCATAAGATTAGGGCCCTTTCAGTGTGGCCACCCCTCCCCCGATGTACAACAATGGACCAGTGTAGGCCCAGCCCAGAGTAGATCTCACACACAGATAGTAGCGACAGCCTGGGCCTCATATACTACCTGTCTAAACACTGCCTTTGTCATCACTACTATAGCACTACAGACTACACTAGCAGAAAAATGCTACAGGTTGCATGCATTTCAGTTGATAATATGTTTTGTAAAATGCACAGATTGGCTGTTTATGTCCTAGCTATTGGCTATTTTAGGCTAGTTCCTTGATTTTCAGTTACTGTTTGTTGATGTTATATAGCATACAGTGCCTTGGAAAAGTATTCACCCCCTTGGCATTTTTCCTATTTTGTTGCATTACAACCTGTAATTTAAATAGATTTTTATTTGGATTTCATGTAATGGACATACACAAAATAGTCCAAATTGGTGAAATGAAAAAAAAAATCTAAAATTTCTAAAAAAATAAATAAAATGAAAAGTGGTGCATGCATATGTATTCACCCCCTTTGCTATGAAGCCCCTAAATAACATCTGGTGCAACCAATTACCTTCAGAAGTCACATAATTAGTTAAATAAAGTCCACCTGTGTGAAATCTAAGTGTTACATGATCTGTCACATGATCTCAGTAGATATACACCTGTTCTGAATGGCCCCAGAGTCTGCAACACCACTAAGCAAGGGGCACCACCAAGCAAGCGGTACCTTGAAGACCAAGGAGCTCTTCAAACAGGTCAGGGACAAAGTTGTGGAGAAGTACAGATCAGGGTTGGGTTATAAAAAAATATCAGAAACTTTGAACATCCCACGGAGCAACATTAAATCCATTATTTTTTTAAATGGAAAGGATATGGCACCATAACAAACCTGCCAAAAGAGGGCCACCCACCAGAACTCACAGACCAGGCAAGGAGGGCATTAATCAGAGAGGCAACAAAGAGACCAAAGACAACCCTGAAGGAGCTGCAAAACTTCACAGTGGAGGTTGGAGTATCTGTCCATAGGACCACTTTAAGCCGTATACTCCCAGAGTTGGGCTTTACAGAAGAGTGGCCAGAAAAAAGCCATTGCTTAAAGAAAAAAATAAGCAAACATGTTTGGTGTTTGCCAAAGGCATGTGGGAGACTCCCCAAACATAAAGGAAGAAGGTACTCTGGTTAGATGAGACTAAACTTGAGCTTTTTGGCCATCAAGGAAAATGTCTGGCGCAAACCCAACACCTCTCATCACCCCGAGAACACCATCCTCACAGTGAAGCATGGTGGTGGCAGCATCATGCTGTGGAGATGTTTTTCATTGGCAGGGACTGGGAAACTGGGAAACTGGTCAGAATTGAAGGAATGATGGATGGCGCTAAATACAGGGAAATTCTTGAGGGAAACCCGTTTCAGTCTTCAAGAGATTTGAGACTGGGACGGAGGTTCACCTTCCAGCAGGACAATGACCCTAAGCATACTGCTAAAGCAACACTCGAATGGTTTAAGGGGAAACATTTAAATGTCTTGGAATGGCCTAGTCAAAGCCCAGACCTCAATCCAATTGAGAATCTGTGGTATGACTTAAAGATTGCTGTACACCAGCGGAACCCATTCAACTTGAAGGAGCTGGAGCAGTTTTGCCTTGAAGAATGGGCACAAATCCCAGTGGCTAGATGTGCCAAGCTTATAGAGACCCCAAGAGACTTGCAGCTGTAATTGCTGCAAAAGGTGGCTCTACAAAGTATTGACTTTGAGGGGGTGAATAGTTATGCACGCTCAAGTTTTATATTTTTTCGTCTTATTTCTAGTTTGTTTCACCCCAAAAAATATTTAGCATCTTCAAAGTGGTAGGCATGTTGTGGAAATCAAATGATACAAACCCCCCAAATGTTTAACTTCAAGGTTGTCAAGCAACAAAATAGGAAAAATGCCAAAGGGGGTGAATAATTTTGCAAGCCACTGTATGTCTGATCGTTATTGTATGTCTGATTACTGATACTGACACCTATCTTTTGAAGTTATTTTGTATTTAGTCTGTTTGTTTTTTGTCCTTTTTGTAATTTGCAGTGGTTGGTTTTGGTAGCACTATAAAGTATCCACTACTACCACCCCACCCCATTCCGATCTGTTCCTAAGAGCCCAGGCAGCATTCCCATCAAGAACACTTTGCCTCATCTCTGGTTCCCAGCCTTTAATCACGTAAGAGTTACATAACAACACATTCAGTGATATTCTCTTCTAGGCTGCCATGCCAAAATATCCAATTCCAGTATCCCCTCGCTCATGTGTTTTTGTTGTTGTTGTGTTAGTGGTAGAGGAACTGAGAGGACCGTTGGCCTTTGACCTGCAGGATGTGCATCCTCCTGCAGATGCCTCACAAGTCCTCAACTGGCAGCTTCATTAAATAGTACCCGCAAAACACCAGTCTCAATGTCAACAGTGAAGAGGCGACTCCGGGATGCTGGCCTTCTTCTTTGTTTCTGGCCATGTTGAGCCTGTAATCGAACCCACAAATGCTGATGCTCCAGATACTCAACTAGTCTAAAGAATGCCAATTTTATTGCTTCTTTAATCAGACCAACAGTTTTCAGCTGTGCTAACATAATTTCAAAAGGGTCTTCTAATGTTCAATTAGCCTTTTAAAATGATAAACTTGGATTAGCTAACACAACGTGCCATTGGAACACAGGAATGATGGTTGCTGATAATGGGCCTCTGTGTGCCTATGTAGATATTTAATTTAAGAAATCTGTTGTTTTCAGCTACAATAGTCAAGTACAACATAAACAATGTCTACACTTTATTTCTGATTCATTTGATGTTATTTTAATTGACAATTTTTTTTGTTGCTTTTCCTTCAAAAACAAGGACATTTCTAAGTGACCCCAAACTTTTGAATGTTAGTGTACATGTGCCCAGGGAGACAGCAATCTTACTTTGGTCCCGGACCAGCTCTGTCTCTCTTGACCTCTTGGTCGGTCAATACAAGCGGATTATTATTTGTTGTGTTGTCTATGTCGTAACAAAGGAAAAAATCTCAGTCACCAATATCTATTTTATACTTTTTTTCTCTTTATTTTCCATAAAACGTCCTTAAAACCCAATGATTCCCACCGTAACGCACGTTTTGGACATTTTACACATTGTGTGTTTGAACTGCAGACTTCTTGGTTGCACAATTGGATTTGTTCATTTCTTCTGCATCCGTAGATACCAACCATTTATTTGTGATTAACGGGGGCTGAGCTAGAGCAGTGTTTGTGAGACAAGGGTGGATCCCGAAGGGGCCCGGGGGGCGGGTATTTGTACAAACAAATTCTTTAGAGTACAAATAGTTTGAGCAACAAACTATTAAAAGCTGAGACTCCCACGGACACGCACATATAACATGTTTTGCGCTATGCCACTCACAAGCTACACAAGAGTCGTTAAAAGGTAAGGGGTTCTTCTACATAGAAGATCATAGGAAGTCCCAGGATATAGTGTCTATAATAGTGTAATAAGATCACATATTTGCAGTCACAAACGCAACACCGTTGTCACTGACTAGTTGGATATTCATTTACCAGTGATCAAACAATTTCTGTACTCACAGCATTTATAAAAATTCATTTTTATCAGGTTTTTGCTTTGGCGGACCTTAATTTTTTTATTGACATTTGTGAATGCAACTGTTTATGTCAAATTGTTTTGTGTTCTACTTGTAGCCCAGGTTGTCCTGAAAATAAAATGGTAAAACACTTAATTGTGAGGCTAAATAGTAAGGGCTGGACATGCATATAAATGAAAGTCAGATAGATGAAAACGCTGATTTTTGCAGGGGCCTTCAGGATAGGGCTTAAGAGACCAATATGTACACTATAAATATTAGAGCTTTAGTTACACAACCTGACTACAGAAACCCTTAACTCTGAGATAAAGCCATTCTCAAAACCAGAAACCAGTCTTAAACCAAAACCATCAAATTCACTGCTCTACTCTAAGGTCATTTCTTCCTGCCAAAAGTCTCTGACTTGACCAAACCAAGGGACAACCTGTAACCCCTTTGTTCAGCGGTAAGAGACTTGGAGCAACCACCACCAGGGACAAGTAAACGTCAGCCACAAACTTTCTCCCCTATATGCAGCCCTTCACTCATCTGCTGTTTCAAAAGTGATATTTCCTGTTCTAGCCTTGCTATTTCCTACAAGTATTCCTCCTATTGACTGCTAAGCTCCACCCTGTCACATCGGGCCCCTTCCAGAGTGGACAGGACTCCCCCAGAGAAGAAAACCCCAATCTGAAGAGACCAATGTGGTTGATGAAGTGTGTGGAGGCCCAAGTCTGGTTGTGTTTCTACATCGTCATCAGAGTGCTCAGCTGAACACTGTATACTGGAAACACTCAAACGTTTTAACTAAAACATAACCAATATTTTGTTAAACATAAATAACAAACTTGTTTTTACATGGATTATGTGACGCGGTTGGCTTTTAACAGCTATGACCGCTATTTCTTGTCCCGGAATCCTGCTTAACTGTTAGGTTAAAGTCTGCTTGAAAGAGCTGCTAACCTAGCTAAGCTGCTAACGTTAGCCATCAAGCTAACAAAGTTAGTCCCAGATTAGTTTTCCAATGGAGCCCTCTTTGTCTGGAGAAGTAAATGTATGGTTCCAGTGCTGTAGAAGCTGTATCAATTACGCTTTGTTTCGGGACAAAATGGGGGTTGGGGGTACCTGTGTCTGCGACTGCTGTGTTTACTCCTTCCCCTGTGATTTATAAGTTGATGTCGGCAACTTTTGTCCCTACTTTGGATCGAGAGGGACTTCTGCATCTGTCGGAGGCCTGCACCATCCTGTGAAGCATGGGAGTGGGCGGATTTCTTTGTCCTTCTTGCCAGCGGTGATTTTGGGCAGCTCCATGGTAAGAAATGTGACTGTTCATGGTGCAAAAACAGAGCCCAGAGCTCGGGTAAATGACACTACTATGCTGCTCCCGAATGTACCACGCCAGGACATCAATTCTACCGTAGTTCATCTGGGTTTTAATGACATTATGAAGGGCTAGCAAGTTATTCATTTCATGAACCTTGTTTCTTAAACTACATATGTTAACGTGGGCTATTTTGAGCACTTTTCTGGGATGCTTGCTTGTTTTCATTGTTTTACTGGGAAGCTTAGCAGGAGTAGATATTCTCATGTTATTTATGTTAGTGCAGGGTGAACTGCACACAGTGGACTTCCTACTAGAGCACACCGCCTCAGTGCTAACAGCATACATCTGGTTCATAGGCACATGATTGCTGCATACAATAGCTGTAGGATCAGCAGAGGCATTCAGGGCAGTTAGAGGGACATAAATTAGGTTACTTACATTGTGTCTACAAATGCCCCTGGTATAATATACATTTGCTAAAGCATTATGATGACCCTGAGCTGGGCTGTGCTTGGGTCATTGATAAGTCATTGTCTCAATGTAGCCTTATAATGCTGTGAAAGAATCCAGGAACCCAAATTATTTGGGTGGATCCCATCCTCCTAATAAAATGTGTTTTGTTTCCAAAAGGTATCAAAATTGTCAACAAAAGCTGCAATAATCACGTAGACAGTTGTGAAGAGAAAGAATCCTGCTAAAGCGTTCAATGCCACGATTCAAAGAGGACACAGGGCCAGATATGATGGGTCTTTTAATAGTGTCTAGCAGAGAGTCAATCAGCTCTTTGAAATCCAGTTTTAACTGTTCAGAGCTAACCATAACAGATGGCATTCATATTCTGACTATCTCTGAAACTCACATAGACAATACCTTTAATGATACAATGGTAGAAATACAATGTTATAACATTTACAGAAAATACAAAAATGCCATTGGTAGAGGTGTTGCTGTTTATATTCAGAACCACATTCCTGTAAAGATTAGAGAGGATTTCAAATACTATTGAAGTAATAACGGCTACAGGTTCATCTGCCTCACCTGAAGCCCATTCTTGTGGGAAGCTTCCATAGACCACCAAGTGCTAACAGTCAGTATCTGGATAACATGTGTGAAATGCTTGATAATGTATGTGATATCAACAGAGAGGTATATTTTCTGGTTGATTTAATTTGGGCTAGGTGTCCCGTGGGACAACTTCCGGTGAAACTGGAGGGCGCACACTTCAAATAAATAATCATAAATATTATGGATTTTAAACATTTATGTACATATAAGTGTCTTATATCAGCTGAAAGCTTAAATTCTTGTTAATCTAACTGCACTGTCCGATTTATAGTACCTATTACAGCGAAAACAT
Organism: Salvelinus alpinus; assembly: GCF_045679555.1. Classification (NCBI taxonomy): domain Eukaryota; kingdom Metazoa; phylum Chordata; class Actinopteri; order Salmoniformes; family Salmonidae; genus Salvelinus; species Salvelinus alpinus. The sequence goes on from NC_092086.1 coordinate 80,012,501, forward strand.
GCCATGCAATTGTTTTAGGATGGCGCCTAGTTTTGGAAAACTTTCTGTTTGTGACAACAGACTTCAGCACGCTTATAGGGAAGGACATTCAACAAGCACATCACTTACACAAATGACTGATGATTGGCTGAGAGAAATTGATGATAAAACGATTGTGGGGGCTGTTTTGTTAGAATTCAGTGTGGCTTTTGACATTATTGATCATAGTCTGCTGCTGGAAAAATGTATGTGTTATGGCTTGACACTCCCTGCTATGATAATGTTATTGTGGATAAAGAGTTACCTGTCTAACAGAACACAGAGGGTGTTCTTTAATGGAAGCCTCTCAAACATAATCCAGGTAGAATCAGGAATTCCCCAGGGCAGCTGTGTAGACCCCTTACTTTTTTCAATCTTTACTAATGACATGAAGCTGGCTTTGAGTAAAGCCAGTGTGTCTATGTATGCAGATGACTCAACACAGTACACGTCAGCTACTACAGCGACTGAAATGACTGCAACACTTAACAAAGAGCTGCAGTTAGTTTCAGAATGGGTGGCAAGGAATAAGTTAGTCCTAAATATAAAAAAAAAACTAAAAGCATTGAAGCAGTGAAGCAACACAAACATAGGCGCAGACACATGCATACACACATGATTACATACGCACTATACACACAAGTACACATGGATTTTGTGTTGTAGATATGTGGTAGTGTAGTAGGGGCCTGACGGCACACACTTAGTGTGTTGTGAAATCTGGTATGAATGTATTGTAATGTTTTTTAAATTGTATAACTGCCTTCATTTTGCCAGACCCAGGAAGAGTAGCTGCTGCCTTGGTGACCTGAACATTGACTGGTTATCATCTACAGTTGAAGTCGGAAGTTTACATACGCTTAGGTTGGAGTCATTAAAACTTGTTTTTCAACCAATCCACAAATGTCTTTTTAACAAACTATAGTTTTGGCAAGTCGGTTAGGACATCTACTTTGTGCATGACACAAGTCACTTTTTCAACAATTGTTTACAGACAGATTATTTCACTTATAACTCACTGTATCACAATTCCACTGGGTCAGAAGTTTACATACACTAAGTTGACTGGGCCTTTAAACAGCTTGGAAAATTCCAGAAAATTATGTCATGGCTCCAGTATTTATGCCACAGTAGTTTATGTGTTGGGGGGCTAGGGTCAGTCTGTTATATCTGGAGTATTTATCCTGTCTTATCCAGTGTCCTGTGTGAATTTAAGTATGCTCTCTCTAATTCTCTCTTTCTCTCTTTCTTTCTCTCTCTCGGAGGAACTGAGCCCTAGGACCATGCCTCAGGACTACCTGGCATGATGACTCCTTGTTGTCCCCAGTCCACCTGGCCGTGCTGCTGCTCCAGTTTCAACTGTTCTGCCTGCGGCTATGGAACCCTGACCTGTTCACTGGGATTACTATTATTTGACCATGCTGGTCATTTATGAACATTTGAACATCTTGGCCATGTTCTGTTATAGTCTCCACCCGGCACAGCCAGAAGAAGACTGGCCACCCCTTATAGCCTGGTTCCTCTCTAGGTTTCTTCCTAGGTTTTGGCCTTTCTAGGGAGTTTTTCCTAGCCACCGTGCTTCTGCACCTGCATTGCTTGCTGTTTGGGGTTTTAGGCTGGGTTTCTGTACAGCACTTTGATATACCAGCTGATGTATGAAGGGCTATATAAAGACATTTGATTTGATTTGATGGCTTTAGAAGCTTCTGATAGGCTAATTGACATCATTTGAATCAATTGGAGGTGTATCTGTGGATGTATTTCAAGGCCTGCCTTCAAACTCAGTGCCTCTTTCCTTGACATCATGGGAAAATGAAAAGAAATCAGCCAAGAAATTGTAGACATCCACAAGTCTGGTTCATCCTTGGGAGCAATTTCCAAAAGGTGCAAATCAATCCCAGAACAACAGCAAAGGACCTTGTGAAGATGCTGGAGGAAACAGGTACTAAAGTATCTATATCTACAGTAAAACGAGTCCTATATCGACATAACCTGAAAGGCTGCTCAGCAAGGGAGAAGCCACTGCTCCAAAACCGCCAGAAAAAAGCCAGACTACGGTTTACAGATGCACATGGGGACAAAGATCATACTTTTTGGAGAAATGTCCTCTGGTCTGATGAAACAAAAATATAACTGTTTGGCCATAATGACCATCGTTATGTTTGGAGGAAAAAGGTGGAGCCTTGCAAGCCGGAGAACACCATCCCAACCGTGAAGCACAGGGGTGGCAGCATCATGTTGTGGTGGAGCTTTTTTCCAGGAGGGACTGGTGCACTTCACAAAATAGATGGTATCATGAGGATGGAAAATTATGTGGATATATTGAAGCAACATCTCAAGACATCAGTCAGGAAGTTAAAGTTTGGTTGCAAATGGGTCTTCCAAATGGACAATGACCCCAACCATACTTCCAAAGTTGTGGCAAAATGGCTTAAGGACAACAAAGTCAATGTATTGGAGTGGCCATCACAAAGCCCTGACCTCAATCCCATAGAAAATTTGTTGGCAGAACTGAAAAAGCGTGTGGGAAGCTTGTGGAAGGCTACCCGAAATGTTTGACCCAAGTTAAACAATTTAAAAGGTTTAAAAGGCAATGCTCCAAATACTAATTGAGTGCATGTAAATTTCTGACCAACTGGGAATGTGATGAAAGAAATAAAAGCTGAAATAAATCATTCTCTCTACTATTATTCTGACATTTCACATTCTTAAAATAAAGTGGTGATCCTAATTTTTACTAGGATTAAATGTCAGGAATTGTGAATACTGAGTTTAAATGTATTCGGCTAAGGTGTATGTAAACTTCCGATTCAACTGTAGTTGTCCTCGCAAGAGGACGTTTCTTACTGTGACTAATGCCTGTAACATGACCCAGGTTATCACTCAAACAAGTAAATTAAATCAAATGTTATTGATCACATACACATATTTAGAAGAGTGTATACCAATAGTGTTGTATCTGTGAAATCCATTTGTATTGATCATAGCTTTGTTTCAAAGCAATATCAGTTCCCATTGGCTGTAGTGACCATAACAATGTGCCAATAACAAGGAAAGCCAAAGTACCAAAGGCAGGTCCTAAAGTTACACAACATGACTAAAAGTATGTGGACACCTGCTCGTCGAACATCTCATTCCAAAATCATGGGCATTAATATGGAGTTGGTCGCCCCTTTGCTGTTATGCAACCTTTATTTAACTAGGCAAGTCAGTTAAGAACAAATTCTTATTTACAATGGCGGCCTACCAGGGAACAGTGGGTTAACTGCCTTGTTCAGGGGCAGAACGACAGATTTTTACCTTGTCAGCTCAGGGATTCAATCCAGCAACCTTTCGGTTACTGGCCCAATGCTCTAACCACTAGGCTCTTCTGCTGCCCCAGCATCCACTCTTCTGGGAAGCCTTTTCACTAGATGTTGGAACATTGCTGCGGAGACTTGCTTCCATTCAGCCACAAGAGCATTAGTGAGGTCGGGCACTGACGTTGGTCCATTAGGTCCGACTCACAAGCGGCATTCCAATTTATCCCAAAAGTGTTTGATGGGGTTGAGGTTAGGGCTCTGTGCAGGCCAGTCAAGTTCTTCCACACCAATCTCGACAAACCATTTCTGGATGGACTGTGCTTTGTGCACGGGGCATTGTCATGCTGAAACAGGAGGGCCTTCCCCAAACTGTTGCTACAAAGTTGGAAGCACAGAATCGTCTAGCATGTAATTGTATGCTTTAGTGTTAAGATTTCTCTTCACTGGAACTAGGGCCTAGCCCGAATAATGAAAAACAGCCCCAGACCATTATTTCTCCTCAACCAAACTTTACAGTTTGCATTATGCATTGGGGCAGGTAGCATTCTCCTGGCATCCACCAAATCCAGATTCGTCCGTCGGACTGCCAGATGGTGAAGCGTGATTTATCGCTCCAGCGAACACGTTTCCACTGCTCCAGAGTTCAATAGCGGCGAGCTTTACACCACACCAGCCGACGCTTGGTATTGCGCATGGTGATCTTAGACTTGTGTGTGGCTGCTCGGCCATGGAAACCCATTTCATGAAGCTCCCGGCGGACAATTATTGTGCTGACGTTGCTTCCAGAGGCAGTTTGGAACTCTGTAGTGAGTGTTGCACTTCAGCACTCGGTGGTCTGAGCCATTGTTACTCCTAGACGTTTCCACTTCACAATAACAGCATTTACAGTTGACCGGGGCAGCTCTAGCAGGGCAGAAATTTGATGAACTGACTCGTTGGAAAGGTGGCATCCTATGACGGTGCAACGTTGACTGTCACTGAGCTCTTCAGTAAAGAAATTATACTGTAAATGTCTGTCTATGGTGATTGCGTGGCTGTGTGCTGAATGTTATACACCTGTCAACAACGGGTGTGGCTGAAATAGCCGAATCCACTAATTTAAAGCGTTGTCCACATACTTCTGTATATATAGTGTATTTATAAGAGATCATACAAAATCGTTTCTTAGAATTCTTTGGTTGAAGATGTAAAAAATTTATGTTGGTCTAATGTATATAAAGAGGAGGATCCAGATGCACCACTAAAACTATTCTTGACCATTGTTGACAGACATGCACCTGTTAAGAAACTAACCGTGCAAATTGTTAGAGCCCCCTGGATCGATGAGGAATTGAAGAATTGTCTGGTTTATAGAAATTATGCATAAAAGGTGGCAAGCAAGTCAGGCGGCTCAGCTAATTGGTTGACATAATGTCAATTGAGAAAAAAAATATGTTACCAAAACAAGATAAATTACATTAAAAAACTATGGGAAAATACTTTGGAGCAAAAACCCAATTCATCTCCATCGTTCATTGAAGTTGATCGATCATTTATAACAAAACATTTTGACATAGCCAATCATTTCAATGACTATTTCACCAGTAAAGTGGACAAACTGAGAAGTGAAATGACAACATTGAACAGTGAATCATCAACATTTGTGTATTGAAGATCTAATAATAAAAGAGAAGGTTTGTATTTGGTCAAGTTTGTGTGGAAGAGGTGGGCAAAGATTGTTATCCATCAATACTGATAAGCCACCCGGTATAGACATCCTAGATGGGAAACTATTGTGAATGGTAGCCTAAAGCCTAAGGGAGTGTGTGTCAACAGGCGTGGGAGAAAGTCATTCCATTACCTAAAAATAGTAAAGCATCGTTTGCCTGCTCAAACAGCCGCCCAATCAGTTTGCTGCCTGTTCTTTGTAAACTGATGGATAGAGTTGTGTTCGAACAAATACAAATCTATTTTTTACATAACAAGTTAACTACTGACTTTCAGTATGCATATTTATTATATATATATTTTACCTTTATTTAACTAGGCAAGTCAGTTAAGAACAAATTCTTATTTACAATGACGGCCCACACCGGCCAAACCCTAACTCTGACGTCGCTGGGCCAATTGTGCACCGCCCTATGGGACTCCCAATCACGGCCGGTTGTGATACACCCCAGGATCAAACCATGGTCTGTAGTGACACCTCTAGCACTGAGAAGCAATGCCTTAGACTGCTGCGCCACTCGGGAGCCCTTCTCCAGAAGTTGACGTCGGTAGAAACTGAATGAGACTTGGAAAAAACATAAATCTGTTTTAAGCTGTTTGGCAAATAAAAATAAGGCTTTGCGCTTTTACATTATTTCTTAACCTCCTAGCATTGAGTGAAACTATAGACAATGATAAAGTGGAATATAGAACAGAAAGTACTACAAGCTAAACAACAATCGCAACTCGAGTAAAAATGAAGGAAAAAAACTGCGCTGCACACCATAGAGATTTAAATGATTGAATGAGAATAGTTTAATTATAACAAAGGCAACTGCCAGACCAAGAAACAACAAAGAGCTTGCTCACTGCCTACATATACTGCAGCTAAAAATAGCATAAGTGATAGAAAAAATAAAAGAGTAAATATCCATTACTCCAGTAGTCGAAAAAGAGATCTGCTCAAATATAGGGAAGGGCACTGACTCAGATGACTGATGATTGGCTAAAATAAATGGATAATAAGATGGTAGTTGGAGCTACATTGTTAGATTTTAGCACAGCCTTTTATGTTATTGATAATTTGTTATTGAAAAAGCTCACTTATGACTTTACATTACCTGCCATCACGTGGTTGGAGAGTTACTTATCCAATAGAACTCAGAGTTTTCTTCAATGGAAGCTTCTCTAACATCAGATATGTACAGTGCAGTATCCCCCAGGGCAGTTGCCTTGGGCCGTTAGACTTCTCTTTTTACAAATGATTTTCCACTTGTCTTACAAGAAGCTAAAATGACTATGTTTGCACACTGTACACATCTGCACCTACAGCCAGTGAGCTCACAGACTCTTAGCAAGCAACGAGTTAGTGTCAGAATGTCTAATTAACAATAAACTGGTCTTAAATACTGTAAATCTAAAACCAAAATCATTGTATTTGGTTCGAAGCATTCTCTTAGACCTAAACCTTACTGGAGTTGTCCATAAAGGGTGTTACCATCGAAAAAGTTTAAGCTGAACTCCTATCAGTAACATTAGATTGTCAATATGACTTTACCATGATAACTGACCAAGTTGTTGTGAAGATGGGGAGAAGTATATCTGTTCTAAAAAGATGTTCTGCATTTATGTTCAGGTTTTGATCTTATCCCTTTTTGGGTACTGTCTGGTAATATGGTCAGGTAGAGCAAAGAAAGACTCAAAACAAAGGAAAGGAAAGGGGGATACATAGTCAGTTGTACAACTGAATGCATTCAACTGAAATGTGTCTTCCACATTTAACCTAATCCCTCTGAATCAGAGAGGTGCGGAGGGCTGCCTTAATCGAAATCCACTTCTTCAAAGCAGCACACCTTGTGCTTAACCTCACAAACAGAACTAACATCAACAACATGCATGATAGTCTTTCATGGTAAGGTTGAGGAAAAATTGACTATTTCTCCAAGTCTTTAAGAAATGTGTGTTGAAAACACCTAACCACTTGTATAATTTATTTGCATACACTTCAAACAGACATGTCACTTTGGGTTTCTTCATGGTACCCAAACCAAAAACAGTTTTAATGCGTCACTCAGTGTAACGACCGTCTGAAGAAGAAGGTGACCAAAACGCAGCGTGGGAAGTGTTCATGTTAAATGTAATAAATAAACTGAACAACGAGCATGAACGAAACAGTCCTGTAAGGTGCAGCAACACAAAACAGGAAACAACTACCCACAAAACCAACATGGAAAATGTCAACCTAAATAGGCTCCCCAATCAGAGACAACGAGAAACAGCTGTCTCTGATTGGGAACCAACTCAGGCCACCATTAACCTACAAACCCCTAGACAATCCAAAATCCCCATAGATAACAAAAACCCTAGACAAGACAAAAACCCCTAGACAATACAAAAACTAAACAAACCACCCCTTGTCACACCCTGACCTAACCAAAAAATAAAGAAAGCAAATATAACTAAAGTCAGGGCGTGACACTCAGTTATGTATAGAGCCATGTCATTGAGGAATGCGACCTGAGGTTATTCAAGCAAAAAGCAAGTTTAGCGTTAAAAAAAACATATAAAAAAACATATTTTATCATAGCGCTTCTCCTCTTTTTAAAGATACACTTTAACTGTACTGTATATATGAATATGAATATGAATATTGTGTAAATAGTATTATTGTTGTCTTTTATTCTGTCTTTCCTATATATAGTACAAGTCAAAAGTTTGGACACACCTACTCATTCAAGGGTTTTTCTTTATTTTTATTATTTTTACATTGTAGAATAATAGTTAAGACATCAAAACTATAAAATAACACATATGGAATCATGTAGTTAGCAAAAAAGTGTTAAACAAATCAAAATATATTTTATATTTGTGATTCTTCAAAGTAGCTACCCTTTGCCTTGATGACAGCTTTGCACACTCTTAGCATTCTCTCAACCAGCTTCATGAGGAATGCTTTTCCAATAGTTTTGAAGGAGTTCCCACATATGCTGAGCACTTGTTGGCTGCTTTTCCTTCACTCTGCAGTCCAACTCATCCCAAACCACCTCAATTGGGTCGGGTGATTGGGGAGGCCAGGTCATCTGATGCAGCACTCTAACCCTCTCCTTCGTCAAATAGCCCTTACACAGCCTGGAGTTGTGTTTTGGGTCATTGTCCTGTTGAAAAACAAATGATAGTCCCACTAAGTGCAAATCAAAAAATGTGGTAGCCATGCTGGTTAAGTGTGCCTTGAATTCTAAATAAATCACAGACAGTGTCACCAGCAAAGCACCATCACACCTCCTCCTCCATGCTTCACAGTGGGAACCACACATGCGCCTCACAAACCAGAAATCTCAAATTTGGACTCATCAGACCAAACGACAGATTCCCACCGGTCTAGTGTCAATTCCTCGTGTTTCTTGGCCCAAGCAAGTCTCTTCTTATTATTGGTGTCCTTTAGTAGTGGTTTCTTTGCAGCAATTCAACCATTCAACACCGGGGTGGCAGATAGCCTAGTGGTTAGGGCGTTGGGCCAGTAACTGAAAGGTTACTAGATCGAATCCACTGAGCTGACAAGGTAAAAATATGTCGTTCTGCCCCTGAACAAGGCAGTTAACCCACTGTTCCTAAGCCGCCATTGTAAATAAGAATTTGTTCTTAACTGACTTGCCAGGTTAAATAAAAATATATTTTTTAAATGAAGGCCTGATTCATGCAGTCTCCTCTGAACAGTTGATGTTGAGATGTGTCTGTTACTTGAACTCTGTGAAGCATTTATTCGGGCTGCAATCTGAGGTGCAGTTAACTCTGCAGCAGAGGCAACTCTGGGTCTTCCTTTCCTGTGGTGGTCCTCATGAGAGCCAGTCTCATCATAGCACTTGATGGTTTTTGCAACTTGAAGAAACTTTCGAAATTCTTGACATTTTCCGGACTGACTGACCTTCATGTCTTAAAGTAATGATAAAGTAATTTCTCTTTACTTATTTGAGCTGTTCTTGCCATAATATGGGCTTGGTCTTTTACCAAATAGGGCTTTCTTCTGTATACCACCCCTACCTTGTCACAACACAACAGATTGGCTCAAACGCATTAAGAAGGAAAGAAATTCCACAAATTAACATTTAACAAGGCACACCTGTTAACTGAAATGCATTCCAGGTGACTATCTCATGAAGCTGGTTGAGATAATGCCAAGAGTGTGCAAAGCTGTCATCAAGGCAAAGGGTGGCTACTTTGAAGAATCTCAAATATATATTTTGATTTGTTTAACACTTTTTTGGTTACTACATGATTCCATATGTGTTATTTCATAGTTTTGATGCCTTCACTATTATTCTACAATGTATAAAGTAGTAAAAATAAAGATAAAGCATTGAATGAGTAGGTGTGTCCAAACTTTTGACTGGTACTGTATGACTCTTATTGTATTTTTTTAAATTATTATTTAATGTAATATCTTATGTTGTTCTTGTCTATTACTGTTCTGTACGTTTTATGTGGACCCCAGGAAGAGTAACTGCTGCATGTGCCGTATCTAATGTGGATCCTAATAAACTAAACTAACCACCAGACCGGTGGCAAGCACTCACTCCACTTTTCCCATAACGTGTTCACCACCTCTGCTATTGCAACCTCCAGCATTTTTGCCACCTGACCTAACTGATTCCTCGTTACCTTGAGAAGACCCCAGCTATCCTCTACCTTAGCACGAAACACTGCTGACTCAAACGCCCCTTAGTCAAAATCACCACGCCAAACACAAAAAATAAATAGACTGACAAAGTTCTGATAGCCACTAGCTCACCGCTAACCAACCAATACATGCACGCTCTCCAAGCCCCAGAGATAACCACTTATACCAGGCAAAAACCAAACCACCATGCTATGCACAAAAGCTACAAACCATAGCCACAGTTAGCCACTAGCTGAGCACTAACACAACCTAATTTACCAAAGCTACAAACCATAGCAACCGTTAGCCACTAACGTAGCACTAATACAAACGCATGTGCCATTTCCTACAGACTCCAAACTGGGAAATATAATCCTGCAAACAGGACTAGCAAAAGCTACTAAAACCATAGCCAAAACAGTCAACAAAATGTTTCCGGCCCACGAGCAAAACACCTCATCACCCCTACAGTTGCTTATGACTACCAACTGCAAAAAATGTACTACCATGGCAGGAACAGCGACGCCAAACATTTCTGTTGACCAGAGCCATCAGCTATCTTGAAACTCACACTAACACTGCTGCAAACCTCTCCTAGCATGCTAACTCAACACAAAAACCTGCTACAGACTTTGTCAACAAATGCACAACTACAAAACTGAACCATACTGGTTAAACATCATTAAGGACTTAACATGGTCCACACACACCACACAGTCATGAAGAGGGCATAACAGCACCTCTTCCCGTTCAGGAGAATGAAAAGATTTGTCATGAGCCCTTGGATCCTCAAAAAGTTCTACAGCCGCACCATCAAGAGCATCTTGACTGTCTGCATCACCTCGTGTAATGGCAAATGCACCACCTTAGACCGCAAAGCACAACAGAGGGTGGTGCAGACAACCCAGTACATCACTGGGGTCGAGCTTCCTGCCATCGAGGACCTCTATATCAGGCGGTGTCAGAGGAACAGACGAAAAATTGCCAAAGGCTCGAGCCACCCAAGCCATAGACTGTCCACTCTGCTACTATCAAGCAAATTCTACCAGAGCATCGACTCTCGGACCAGCTGGCTCCGAGACAGCTTCTATCCCCAAGCCATAAGGCTGCTAAATAGCCATAAGACTGCTAAATAGTTCATTATTGGTTACCTGGACTATCTGCGCTGACCCTATCTTGCACTGGCTCTGTGCGCAATCTCAAGACTGTACTGTATATACACACTATACAGTGCCTTCAGAAAGTATTCATACCCCTAGACTTCTTCAAAATGTTGTTACATTTATCAAAATGGATGGAGAAAAAAACACAAAAACATCTATACACAATACCCCATAATGACAAAGTGAAAATGTATTGAAAATTAAATACAGTGTCACGATCGTCTTCTTGACAGAGATTGGACCAAGGCGCAGCGTGTGCAAAATACATCTTCTTTTATTGAGAAGAGAGAGAAAACACAAAACGAACACTATATACAAACTAACAAAACAACAAACGACCGTGAAGCTAAATAACGTAAGTGCACAGACAAGCAACAAACGTTCAACATAGACAACTACCCACAAAAGCCTACTGCCTATGGCTGCCTTAAATATGGCTCCCAATCAGAGACAATGAATGACAGCTGTCTCTGATTGAGACCCAATCTAGGCAGCCATAGACATAACTAGACAACCTCACTCTTCTCTACCCCATACACATACAACACCCCTAGACTAAACAAAAACACACAAAGACAACCCACCCCAACTCACGCCCTGACCAACTAAATAAATAACAGAAAAAGGAACAATAGGTCAGGAACGTGACATACAGAAATATTTCATTCACATAAGTATTCACACCCTTGAGTTAATACTTTGTAGAAGCACCAGCTGTGCGTCTTTCTGGGTAAGTCTCTAAGACTTTTCCACACCTGGATTGTGCAACATTTGCCCATTTTTTATATTTTCTAAATTCTTCAAGCTCTGTCAAATTGGTTGTTGATCAATGCTAGACAACCATTTTCAGGTCTTGCCTTAGATTTAAGTCAAAACTGTAACTTTGCCACTCAAGAACATTCACTGTCTTCTTGGCAAGCAACTCCAGTGTAGATTTGTCCTTGTGTTTTATGTTATTGTCCTGGTGAAAGGTGAATTCATCTCCCAGTGTCTGATGGAAAACAGACTGAACCAGGTTTTCCTTTAGGATTTTGCCTGTGCTTGGCTCCATTACGTTTCTTTTTTATCCTGAAAAACTCCCCAGTCCTTAACGATTACAAGCATACCCATGAGATGATGCAGCCACGACTATGCTTGAAAATATGGAGAATGGTACAAGTATTGTGTAGTATTGGTTTTAACTCGAACCTAACACTTTGTATTCAGGACAAAAAGTTAATTGCTTAACCACATTTTTTGCAGTATTACTTTAGTGCCGTTTTGCAAACAAATGCATGTTTTGGAATATTTTTATTCTGTACAAGCTTCCTTATTTTCACTCTGTCAATTGAGGTTAGTATTGTGGAGTAACTACAATGTCGTTGATCCACCCTCCCTTTTCTCCTATCACATTCATTAAACTCTGTAACTGTTTTAAAGTCACCATTGGCCTCATTGTGAAATCCCTGAGCAGTTTCCTTCCTCTCCGGCAACTGAGATAGGAAGGACGCCTGTGTCTTTTTAGTGACTTGGTGTATTGATACACCATCTAAATTGTAATTAATAAATTCACCATGCTCAAATGTATATTCAATGTCAGATTTGTTTTATTAGTACCCATCTACCAATAGGTACCCTTCTTTGCGAGGCATTGGAAACCTCCCTGGTCTTTGTGGTTGAATCTGTGTTTGAAATTCACTGCTCGACTGAGGGAGCTTACAGATAATTGTAAGTGTGGGATACAGAGATGAGGTCATTCAAAAATCATGTTAAACACAATTATTTTACACAGTGTGTCCATGCAACTTATTATGTGACTTGTTAAAGAACAGACTAAATGTGTTCTGGGAATGTTCTTGTAACATCAGATGCATTTTTCTATACCCTAAAATAAACATTGTATAATCATCTGCACAACTGGAAAGTTGTTTGTGTTTTGGGAACATATCTTTTGTGATGTCCCCACAATGTTCCCACCAGACTGTTCCCACAACCTAATAAAACATTCTGAAGAACAGACAAAATGTGTTCTGGGAACGTTCTTGCATCATCAGGTAAATGTGTTATACAAACATTGTATCATCATCAGCACAACTGAACAGTTTTTGTGTTATGAGAACATTTGCCACAACCTAACGAATGTTCTGGGAACTTTCACATAACTAATTTTGGTTTGCTGGGAAAGCATTACTGGTACATTGTGTTATTACATTACCTGGAAGCTTAATGAGAACTTTTGGGAAATGTTCTGTGGTGGTTGTTACAGATTTTATGCGTACAACATTTTAATGAATGTTAGGAGAACATTCCAAGGATATTTAATTTAAAGCATAATTATTATTATTTTTAAAGATTGTGTTATCAAAAAAAATGTTTTGTATCATCCTAATGTTAAATAAAACCCCAACTAGAACTTAATGGGAATCATAGCTAATGTTTTGGGAATGTTCCTGGATAGTGTGTTTGTCTATGTCCTAACACTAACCTTCCCACCATATTATGGCAACTGTATATGCTATGCAAACTGTTATTCTGATATGAGCTGTTTTCTTAAAATCCCAGGTGCGTTCAAACAGATTCTTAGGCTACCAGTTTTTGATCATAACTATTCCAGGGGGCTTCTTCAAAGAAATAACTTCCCACTTCACTTCCTAGTCGGAACAAAAAGTCCTCTCGAAATGAATGGCTTTTGCTCACAGCGTGTGGCCGCAGCTGGCAGTATTGTTGCCCACTCTCTTGCTCCGGCCAGAGAGTGAGGGAGAGAAGGCCACGCTACAGGTACACACATGAAAGGAGTGTAATTATACCCTCGCTTCCTTTAAACACTGTGTTCACGGCTCTGCTTTGTAAGAGTCGCAGTTTGACTGTTTGAACATTGTTGTTTATAGGTGGGATATTCAGTTGCAATTTGTGTCATTGAACAGAAGCAACGGATGCTTACTTGATGATTACTATATTTGTCATGGTCTTGAGATGTGGCCACGGAGGGTTGGATTCCAAGCTGCTGATGATGATGATGGTATGATGACAACTACAACAAAGAACTGCATATTCAGCCAGCAGAAACTCTCACAGCTTGCATGAAATCCTCCATCAAAAGAGGTCAAACATAAAGATCACCAATGTGTCAATAAGATATTGTTATAAGCTGTTGTGGTACATAAAACAGATACTCTCATCAAGCATGAGTGGTCTGTGTGCAGTCCCACTGCATTAAAAAGTCCCTACACTGTCACAAAGGGTTTATGAATCACTACTAAACAGCATATGCCTCAGAACGACAGCAGACATGTGACATGACATCAGCTCCTGTGTAGTGGATGGCACATCATGTCATATATCACTTATCATATACGGCCAACTTTCAGGAAACAGTACGTAAGTCATTCATACAGTATATGGCTCCTGTTGAGTAACACCCCGTGGCTATAACATATGGATAACACAAGGTGAGTTATGTCTGGTGATGGTGACATACTTCAAAGAATGTACATACTGTAACTTGTACATCAAATGGCATTTGGCTGTTTTGAATATGTGACGTAGGGGAAAGGTTTTGTCCTTCCCCTTAGGGTAGATTTTGCACATACCGTTATGGTTAGGAATGAGGAAGCTATTTGTCTTACAGTAAAGTATGTACTGTATCTAGGTGCTTTGGTGGTACCGGTGGGTCAATTGTGCAGGAGGCATGAATTCTATGAAGGCACTCTTTTAAGAGAGAAAGTTAATGGTGGCTAGCTGATTTCCTCTTTTTTGCATTTACTCGTCCCACGTTTACTAAAGAGATCCATATGCTCCCCACACACAGTCCCTGAGTCTCCAATGTACATCATAGCCATCCTACTATCCCAGAAGGTAAATAGCTCCAGGGGATCAACATTGCAACTGACGTTGTACTCCTCCTAAGTATGGTATATGTTTAAGTTTTGCAAACAGAGCAAAAAGACACATTTCCATTCTAAATATTTGAGGGACTTCTCCCACGCTACCCTTGATTGACTTTCCAATGACCCAAACTCCACCCAAGCAAAAATACATATCTCCATTGTAACATGGAGGAGTACATGCTACTAAGAACTATTCCATATTCTAGTATACTTTTCTATTCTAGACAGATACCTAGTTTCTACTATCACTTACAGTCTAATTCAATCAGAGTGCTGGAGAAGTTCCAGTGTCACCTCCTTCCTCCCTGCATCTCCCCTGTGTTACAGTAGAGGCTCTATTATGGGTTTTGTTTATTATTCAGACAGTGGCTTCCTCATGTATATTTAATGAGCATCAGGCTCATTTTAATACCACTGGACGTGGTTCAGGGGTGGTAAATCTACACCCGTGTCCCACTAATGTGTTTAATTAGAGGTGATTTATCACGCATATTAATTATTGATAATAAGGCTATGTGGTGTGCAGTCAATGGGGTGTAGAGAAATAGAGCGCAGGTGATGAAGGGACCCAAATATAATGGCAAATGAGATGTAGAGGGCAACGTCTTGCAGAAGTACTTCCTGACCTGACAGCACACTGTCTGTGTGTGCGTGCGCGTGTGTTTTTGGGTGTGCTCAGTCCTAAAATATATTTACAGTACAGTGTATTTGTGTACAGAAGTGTTTATGTAAATGTGAATGTAAAAGTTGTTGAAAATGTGTATTAAGTCCAGCAGAGTGGTCACTGCAAACACGCATCTTTGTTTTCACAGCGTTCATTGAACATCAGTCACCTCTACACTCTTAGAAAAAAAGGTGCTATCTAGAACCTAAAAGGGTTGTTCGGCTGTCCCTATAGGAGAACCCTTTGAAGAACTCTTTTTGGTTCCAGGTAGAACCCTTTCCACAGAGGGTTCTACATGGAGGCCAAAAGGGTTCCACTTGGAACCAAAAAGGGTTCTCCTATAGGGACAGCCAAACAACCCTTTTGGAACCCTAAGATTGTATACTGTATGTGCCGCTGGACAGACAGTGTGTGTGTGTACTCTTACTGTATATCCAGGTGAATGACTAAGGAGGGGGGGATCCGGGGTAGTGGAGTCGACATCCTTGAGCGGTTAAAGGATCCTCCGTCTCCAGAACTGTTCTGAAAGGCTGGGATGAAAAAGGGAGAGAGAGCAAAGCCAGGGATTAACCAAAGGAGCTTCCCTTTGGCTAGCTGTCCTTCTTTCCCAGGAACACTGTAATATGATTACTCTGTTGTTTGCCATCGGTCCAGTGGTTAAGCACTATGGAGAAGAGGGCTTGACTACCTCCACTGGGGAAGTTTTGGAATTTTGCTCCACTGGGAACAGCTGGGTTCTTACACTGGGTGAGCGAGAGAGAGGGGGGGGGACAGAGAGACACACACACACATATACCTACTGCTTTCACAGCACCGAGGAATGCGCAGTACTCTTAGTTTGGCCCTGGCCCCTTTCTCTTGGTCTGCCCAGCTGAAAGAGTGGATGCACTCCTAGAGAATGGAGCTATGCAAGACATCCCACAGAAAAGCTTTATCTCAAGTGGTCCAAGGAAAAAGACCACATGGATGGACCCTCCAGGCCTCCATAGTTCTAACTTTCCACATGGATATCGCTCAGGGACACTTGAGGCTGAGGTGGTGAAATGGACTTCTGACCTTTGATTGTCCTCCAGGTTTTTCATCATAGTTGGAAATACAAGTGGATAACAAACTGATTTGTAAATAAGGACTTTGTCAGTTAAAAGTAGATGTCAGCGTGATGTCTTAGATGTGACTCTGTGCATATGTGTGTGTTATACACTGAGTGTACAAAACATTAGGAACACCTTATTGAGTTGCACCCCCTTTTGCGCTCAGAATAGCCTCAATTTGTCTGTGCATGGATTCTACAAGGCGTTGAAAGCGTTCCACAGCGTGGTGGACCATTTTTGATACACACGGGAAACTGTTGAGCGTGAAAAACCCAGCAGCTTTGCAGTTCTTGACACACTCAAAACAATACGCCTGGCACCTACTACCATACCCAATTCAAAGGCACTTAAATCTTTTGTCTTGTCAATTCACTCTCTGAATGGCACACACACACAATCCATGGCTTAATTGTCTCAAGGTTTAAAAATAATTATTTAACATGTCTCCTCCCCTTCATCTACACTGATTGAAGTGGATTTAACAAGTGACATCAATAAGGGGTCATAGCTTTCACCTGGTCAGTCTATGTCATGGAAAGAGCAGGTGTTCCTAATGTTTTGTACACTCAGTGTATGTACAAGATAAACACGACTATGTCTATGATTTATTTCTGTGTGCGTTTGATAGTAGGTGTCACACAATGCTATATTGACACGTCATATAATTTACAAACACAAACTGCAGCATATTTAACTTGCCTTCTATTGGGTCCCTATTGTTTGTATGGGGCGGAGACATACACGTGAAATACATTTTATAACATTTTCGCTGAAAGAGAACTCCAGGGATCCGCATTTTAATGGGCTTGGTATTCATTGGGCCCTTGACCAAGCAAGGGACCCAGGGCTCCTTCTGTGAAAGGCAGCCCAACTCCTGAAAGGACCTCAAATCCTCATTAGCCAACAGAGGAGCATCTCTGAGATACGAAATAGGTTGGTGGACCATGTGGAAAAAGGTATAGGAGAGGTAAAGGGGAGAGAGAGAGAATGACCGAGAGAGAGAGAGAGAGACAGAGAGACAGAGAGACAGAGAAAGAGCAAGAGGGACAGAGAAAGAGAAAGAACCCATCTAGGACAGGACACGACAGGCATGTACTGTTGATGTGTCTCTATGACTACCTGTCAGAAATAACTGGCCTCACATGACAATGGATATTTTTTGTGTATATCATAGAAAGAGTTCTGCCTTATGAAATTAAATTGTTAAATTACGAGATAATTACCTAATGATTACTATTTGGTGTCTTTGTAAATCAGTGAATAAAGCACAATTACAATTCCATTAGGATTGTAAATAAAGTGCCACCTAGTCTCCATTTCTAAATGCATGTTCTTTTTCACAAGCAGCTCTGATGATTTTTTCGCTTTTGTGTCCATTTAACATTGAACCCCATTAGCCATTACTGTGATGTCATCAGATTAGATGTGTATTTATTTAGTGGGAATATTAATGTCTGGTCTCTTCTTGATTATCATCCATGCAACAGATGCAACAAGTGGCTAATTTTCAGGCTTATCGTAGATCATAACAACTACTAATTGACTCCCTCTCTCTGGGCATAATTCTAGTGTGGCGCTCTCACTAAAACAGTAATTAGTCTATTGGAACACTAACGGGCACTTACAAGGCCCATGCCACCACTGAAAGACAATAACTACTATAAGAAACTATTGGTCCATTTACTGTCATATTTGGTTGAAGAAAGTTAAACTGTAGTTATAGATCTGTAGTTATAATGCAAAGTTTCAAGAGAAATGCATTGTCCTTACAGTTTTTGAGTTAGTTCAACCAGGTCATCACAATCGATTTAAATGACAAAAATGTAAATGTCATATGTATGAGAATGATCTGGAACACAAACACAAGAACAGCTTAGAGTTGGGAAGGCATGGGTCCTTTCAAATTATGTGCATTGAATCAGGGTGCTATGGTGCTGACTAATTAGTCACATGGTTAATCAGTCTCTCTGGTTGAACTTCCGTAAACTCCCCATTTATTGGATAGGCCACATTCCTAACCATCGCCTTGGTGAGGCGCTCCCATTGGACCGTTGTCTTTGTAGTACTAGCGAACAGTCAAACCTAAAGACATCTCAGTGCCTCAGTGTCTGTGAGAGCCCTGGGAGAAGAATTTATCTTTTTTGAACGCAGATTGAGTTATATCCCCTCAGAGCACATTTATTGTTCCCTGATTGGCTTAGTCCAACCAGCCAAAGAGCTCAGCTAACACCAGTGAAGTGTTTAAATGGGTTTAAATATGTTAATTATTAATGAAGCAATTATCTGGGCTTGGCGTGGGTTTGGCGTGGGTTTGGCGTGGGTTTGGCATGGGTTTGGTGCTCTCCAGTCCCTCTGTCTGCCTATCACCTGTCAAAGACAAAGGAAATCACTTCCTGTGGTTAATTAGTGTGGGGAATTCAATTAGAAAGGCATATTTGAGAAACGTTATTGAAACTACGGCGCTGTACAATCTTGACAACAGTGTGGGGTCAGTTGAGTCTCCTCCTCTCCCTCCCTCACATGGATGGAGGATTGATGGTGAGACCATGGAGACCCATTACATTATCTATTTAATTAGGTGGGTGAGACCGCTTAAAGCAGAGAAGTTTGGTCAGAGAAGTGCATTGATAACATAAACTATCCTGAGACAGGTATGGATTTACTGTACCCGAGAAGACGACAGTGTGAGTCTATTAGAGAACGTTATCTCTCTGTCCTTTTATGTCGTTTATGATCTTTTCATTATTAGCTTTCCTCTTTTCTAATCTCTTCTTGGGAGCCAGTGTTCAAAGCAGTAGTGAGTCATCATGTAGTGTTGGTATAAATAGAGAAATACCATGCTCTGGATGGAACACTGAAAACACCCAACTTGGTATGTCGCAGTCAGGAAGACAAACTGATCTACTGTTCTAACCCCTAACTGGACATTCATGTAGCCATGCACAAACAGACATGAACACAGACACACATACCCTCTCTCACCTCAACATAGTGTCTTGAACTGAACTAGCCTTTCATTGGCATCTGCCTACATGTCTATGTGGATTGAGAAACTGTCTACTTACATCCAGGGTTTAACTTTCATAATCCCACTATGAGTAATATAGTCAATAAATGCTCTGATCTCTTTCCAAACCCACTTATATTACAAACTGTCAACCTGTGGTCTTTTTCAGCCTTTATTTGTTTTTTTAAGCCAATGCTGATTGGTTCTTTCCCCACGCCTCAGCCCAGACGTTTGCACATCCAGACAATGTTATCCAGACATATGATGACGGAAGTGTGTTCACTACAAGCCTGCAGCACTTCATTAATTACTTATTAACCCATATCTATTTCCACAAAATATGACATGCAAATTGTGACAGTTTATCTAATGGTCAGAGGGAGATTTGGACGATCTAGCTAAGTGGTGATAGAGAACGGAAACGTTCTGAAAATGTTGGGGGTGAGGACAATAGGCTTTTATTTTCCAGACTTTTCCAGAGTGCTTTTATAGTTTCCCTGTGGCCAACATTGTCAAAACGCACTGATCATGTTTCAGCAACATTATTATACTTCCTCAACTAAGGTCATTATACTTGTCACCCGAAACTGACCAAGCAGCCTTGTTTGTACAACTGCCATTCTTCTGGTCTGACAAGGCGAACAGTATTGATTAGGGATCATCTTAACTGAGGCACTTTGTCTACTGACCAGCCAGGTGAAGGCTGAAGCCTTAGAATGGATGGGTAAATATGCACTTGTTAAACAAAACACCTAGGTCACCCATTAACCTAACCTAAAGGAAGAAGACCACTGTTAAAGGAAGGACAGTGAAACTGCACTGTCGGTTAGGGGCTTGTAAGTAAGCATTTCACTGTTGTATTCGGCGCATGTGACTAATACAATTTGATTTGATTTGATTTGAATAGCCTACAAGGAATTCTGCAACCAACTTGACAAACAAATATACATTTTGAGTGTTGTTGTTTTTTTTATAGATTTTTGTTTGTTTTTTATGATTATAGTGCAATTTGGGCTGGCAGATAGCCTAGTGGTTAGAGCGTTGGGCCAGAAACCGAAAGGTTGCTAGATCGAATCCCTGAGCTGACAAGGTAAAAATCTGTCATTCTGCCCCTGAACAAGGCAGTTAACCCACTGTTCCTAGGCTGTCATTGTAAATAAGAATTTGTTCTTAACTGACTTACCTAGTTAAATAAAAAATATATAAAATATAGAACAACATCAAGCGTTTCATGTGAAATGCAAAGACAATGTTATGTTATAGTCTTGAGGCTATCCCTGTACATAAACCCAGAAAGGCTTGTTTTAAAAGTAAGTTCCACATGAAACTATGGTGTAGCATGATAGAGATTGGTAAATAGAGAAAACATTTATTTTTGTTTTACGAAAATCTTTGTTGATTTGAAATTAAATGAATGCATGTAAGATATGTTGCTCGTTACTATTTTTTGATTTCATACTGTTGTTGGTTTTAGAGAAGAGTCACTGAGAAAGAGTAGTTGGCTTCAGCACATGTGTTTAGGACTAAATCCACTGGTGGTCAGAGGTTGGGGTCAGGGGTCAGAGAGGCAGGCTCCAGTCCCGGAGAAGCCCCCAGATTTACACAAGTGTAAAAAAAAGCCATTCAGTCTCAGTGTGTGTGTGTGTGTGTGTGTGTGTGTGTGTGTGTGTGTGTGTGTGTGTGTGTGTGTGTGTGTGTGTGTGTGTGTGTGTGTGTGTGTGTGCTTGCGTGCGTGCGTGCGTGCGTGCGTGCGTGCGTGCGTGCGTGCGTGCACACCTGAAACCGTTTCTGAGGTGGAAACATTGACACTCGTCAGCCATATTGATACTGACTAGACAAACAAATGCAAGAGAGAAATGGCTACGAGGAAATGAATGATTTCAGACACTCGTGATTAGTTTGACAGCCAATCCCTCTCGTGCTCTCTTCAGGACAAATCTGGTATTTATTCTGTGTTCAATAATTCTGATTGCTCTGATTATCTCTGTTTATCAACCCGGGATTTGGGCTTATCACCGTAATTAACCCGATACTTTGAATGAGAAAACTAGCAATTACTGTGGAATGTCACTATCACTCCCCAATATCGCACAGATAAGCCCCAACCACGGTCTGCTAGTGAAATGAAAATGAATTAATTTATCAACACAAACTAGGGTTAAAGGGTATGTCTCAAGATTATTTGATATTTTTTTCTTTCAGGTTTTGTCCCCCAGTCTATCTGAAGAAGATATATATTTCCACACTATTCACACTCTGTCCCATGTTCATAAAAGTCACGTGTAGTCAAAAATGTGATTTTCCTGTGTTTTATATATATTTCCACACTATGAGGTTGGAATAATTTTGTAAAATTATGATAATGCCCTTTTAGTATAGGAGCTGTTTGAAAAGACCACCTGAAATGTCCGCCTGCTTTGGTCGGATGGTGTTGTGGCCTGCCTGGTGACATTACAAGGCAGGTAAATTTTTTAAATGTATTTTATTTAACCTTTAATTAACTAGGCAAGTCAGTTCAGAACAAATTCTTATTTACAATGATGGCCTACCCTGGCCAAACCCAAACAACACTGGGCCAACTGTGCTCCACCCTATGGGACTCCCAATCACGGCCAGTTATGATACAGCCTGGAATCAAACCAGGGTCTGTAGTGACACCACTAGTACTGAGATGCAGTGCCTTAGACCGCTGAGCCACTCGGGAGCACAAATTAGCTAATATACCAATAAGAAAGAAAGTTCCAAAGCTCTCTGCAAATAACAACTAGTTTTCAGTTTTCCCCTCCCCACTCAGACCACTCTCAGACAGTCCTAACAAAATTCTTGCTTGAGAAATTGCTCTTTGCTAAAAAGCAATAAAAAAAAAATATTTGACAATTTTTATTAAAAACAATCACAGTAAGGTACTTGTTACCCAGTAATGATTTGATATTGAGATAAAAACGGCTGTATTTGACTTTTAAAGATGGACAGTTAGCCGTGAAGTGTGAAAACGCTAATATACAGTGCATTTGGAAAGTATTTAGACCCCTTCCCTTTTCCACATTTTGTTAAGTTACAGCCTTATTCTAAAACTGATTAAATATATGTTTGTCCTCATCAATCTACACACAATATCCCATAATGCAAATGTTTTAACAATAAAAAAACAGAAATACCTTATTTACATAAGTACTCAGACCCTTTGCTATGAGACTCGAATTGAACATCCTGTTTCCGTTGATCATCCTTGAGATGTTTCTACAATTTGATTGGAGTCCACCTGTGGTAAATTCAATTTATTGGACATGATTTGGAAAGGCACACAGCTGTCTATATAAGGTCCCACAGTTGACAGTGCATGTCAGAGCAAAAACCAAGCCATGAGGTCGAAGGAATTGTCAGTAGAGCTTCGAGACAGGATTGTGTAGAGGCACAGATCTGGGGAAGGGTACCAAAACATTTCTGCAGCATTGAAGGTCCCCAAGAACACAGTGGCCTCCATCATTCTTAAATGGAAGATGTTTGGAACCACCAATACTCTTCCTAGAGCTGGCCCCCCGGCAAAACTGAGCAATTAGGGGAGAATGGCCTTGGTCAGGGAGGTCACCAAGAACCCAATGGTCACTCTGATAAAGCTCCAGAGTTCCTATGTGGAGATGGGAGAACCTTCCAGAAGGACAACCATCTCTGCAGCACTCCACCAATCAGGCCTTTATGATAGTTGCCAGATTGAAGCCCCTCTCGGGTAAAAGGCACATGACAGACCACTTGGAGTTGGAAAAAAGGCACCTAAAGGACTCTCAGACCATGAGAAATAACATTCTCTGGTCTTATGAAACCAAGATTGAACTCTTTAGCCTGAATGCCAAGCATCACATCTGGAGGAAACCTGGCACCATCCTTACGGTGAAGCATGGTGATGGCAGCATCATGCTGGGAGGATGTTTTTCAGTCAAGATCGAGGGAAAGATGAACAGACAAAGTACAGAGAGATCCTTGGTGAAAGAATGCTTCAGAGGACTCAGAACCTCAGACTGGGGCAAAGGTTCACCTTCCAACAGGACAACAACCCGAAGCACACAGCCAAGACAACGCAGGAGTAGCTTCAGGACAAATCTCTGAATGTCCTTGAGTGGCCCAGCCAGAGCCCAGACTTGAACCTGATCGTACATCTCTGGAGAGACCTGAAAATAGCTGTGCAGCGACGCTCCCCATCCAACCTGACATAGCTTGAGAGGATCTGCAGAGAAGAATGGGATAAACTCACCAAATGCAGGTGTGCCCAGCTTGTAGTGTCATACCCAAAAAGACTTGAGGCTGTAATCGCTGTCAAAGGTGCTTCAACAAAGTACCTTTGTCATTATGAGGTAATGTGTGTAGAATGATGAGGGGAAAAAATATTTTCATAAATTTTTGAATAAGGCTATAACGTAACAAACTGTGAATACTTTCCGAATGCACCGTAAAAACCATTGACTTGTATTGGATTTGTGCCACAAATGCTATAAAGTTTGCATTTGAAACAGTGGCTAGGTAAACAAAACTCAAGCATGGATTGCTGTCATACCTTTTCCATAGACTCCTTACAGGTTAAGGAAACCAATATATAATGTTGTAATTTGGGTGAACTATCCCTTTAAATTACCACTAGACCATTTGCTTGGACAGTTACACAGTCACACCATATGCTGGCAAGTCCATATCACATTAGAGTTACACAAACAACATTTAACAGCAACCTCTGTATTGTTTTAGTGGAGTGATAATAATATAGTGTTATACTTTACCACTTTATTTCCTTTCCCCCAGTAAAATGGGGATTAAATGGAGATTAAGGCAGTGCCTTTTTTCTTTATCCATGGGTAAGCCAGCACAGCATGCAGCTCGAAGGTGATGAAGCACTCTGTGATCCTCACACAGATGGAGCTAAAAACTCGCCATGCACCGCTGCACATTAAAATACTCTACTTACGATCCACATCTATCTCATGTTTTCCATCTTAATATATTTTTGCAATGTAACCATTGGTCAGTATGAAATGACAGACCTGTTGCTTGTGGCTTGATTTGTGTGAGGGGATTCAACATGCTAGCAAGATGTTAAATGTAACTAATGAGAAACTATTTTCTGCACACAATTTTGGGGACATTTTGACAATTTGGTAAATAATAGAATATGTTATTATTTTGGTTTAGTTAATGACAACCACATTCTTCCCATAAGGGTTTGGCAGCATCTTGCAGTAGTCAATTCATATAAACAAAATATTTGAAAACGTTTGAAAATTACTAAAATATTGCTACCACAATTAGCAAAATACTGTGTCTTTTCAAAAAATTATAGGCCCACCTTCTCTATTGTGTGCCTGGCTATGCATGTTAAAATGCAAATACTATGTAACACACATACAGACTGGTATTTCTTGATCCAGCTCAACTAGTTATAGCCTAGGGGCTATTACAGTATAAAACAAGTTTTCCCATCGCAGTTTAAAACACAATGGCTCAGTCGTTATTATTGTACTGATACAGTAGCAGTGAGTGTGTTTTAGGGCATACAGCAGCCTATACCTTGTAACTCCCAATAGGCCTACTGTAGACAGCTCAACGCCTGTTGGCTACAAGCCAACAAGTTGTAAAAACACAAGCTGTAGTCAAGTGGCACTGGTGGGGCAAAATAAACGGAATATAAATGTTATATTTTGATAATTGATAAAGTAGATAGATATCTTTTTTTTCATCAGTATATATTTGTATTCATTATTCATACACTTTCTTGGACAATTATCCTCAATATTCTGCATGTACTTGTTAATTTTCTCTTACTATATGGGTTACCTAATAACATAATGATTTCGACGTTTCGAAGATTACACTAGGTAGGTAGCCTAGTGGTAAGTGCGTTTGGCCAGAAACCTGCGGTTGTGAGATCGAATCCCCGAGCTGACGGAGTAAAAATATTTCGTTCTGCCCCTGATCAAGGCACTTATCCTAGGCCGTCATTGAAAATAAGAATTTGTTCTTAACTGACTTGTCTAGTTAAATAAAGAAAAATACAATAACCTAATATTATCATCATCACTGATAATTGTATCAGTTCCTATAATTCATCTACTGCCTACACGTAAAAAAAATCGGCAGCCCCCTAGGTGTCTCACTTTCGCAGTGTTTGCATGGATTCAAGAGAGGGAAGAGTGACTCGGTTCGTTGACGTCACCATTGTGTTGATTTGCTAACCCGAAAGAACAGAGGAGTTAGTGCGTGTGAGAGCGGGCACTGTGAACTGCGTTACTATGCTGTAGCCCAATAACCACACATTCGGAATCAAAACGTGCAATTTAGGTGAGTACTGATGAAAGCGCGCAGCTTTCATGTTACAGTGACAGACAGACCCGCTTCTCTGCATGCTTACAGTTGTTTTTCCTGTGTACTCTCACATTGTGAATGCTTTAATAGTATGTTTGCTATCCTCACTTCAACCCTCATCAAGTTACAGTTCCTATAGCGCTACAATGTGGCAAGGAAAGTTGATGTATCAATTCCTGTTTGCGCGGAAGTGTTTTAAATTGCATGTGTTTAGCTGTCAAATAAAGCCAAAAGTCTGAGCGGACGAAAGGTGTTTAAGTTTCCATGAACACTTGGGCTTCATTGGCCATGTAAAGATGTTAGGTTGACGTAATTGTCTGTTTTAGTATTCGGGAGATCGCAACAGGAGAACGTGAGGTCTGAGGCTTACATTGCGAATCAGACAGGGTGACGTTCGTCCATGTGGTTTATTCTGGAAATAGTGTTTCTGTTGAAATGAGAATACAGTACGCTGACACCTTATGCCGCTCTTATATTCCTGGAAGTTTTAAAAAGCGAACAAATGACGCACTTGAGGAGCTCGTGCAGCGGTGATGACAAATCATCTTGAACATAAGGGCAATAATCTGAACTGTGTCCATCTCTTTATTGACTGACTGATGTACATTGTAGGCCTACACCAGAGACCCACATAGATAACTGGTCGACTGATGCTTATTCCTTGATTCTTAATGAAATATTGCCTCTTGACGCAAATACATAGAACATTGTTTATAGATGGAATGGCAAATTGAATTGCTATCGATATGGGTTATCTCGTCCAAGCTCAATCACAATGACATGTCCAAATAAAATGCTCTCAAGCTGTAATGATTTCACATCAAACGATTCCACCTGTGTGCTAATCAGAATAGCAGGCTAGCGAATTGAATCATTGTTGCAACCAGTCCCGGTTGAGATCATGTATTTGGGTCTCATTCGACCTTATGTACTTTAGTAGACTCTGTTGAGAGAAGTGTGAGTATACTGTTTGTTCTTGAGCAAAATGTGTTTGGATACAATTTCTACGAGCATAGGTTTTTATTGTCTCAGATTTATAAACATCAGGACGCATTGAACATAATGCTAAAGAGGTGCGCGCTTCGGACAGACAACTGTCTTCGTGGATACAGTTGGTCCTAAGAGGGTTCTCGTATGATTGCGTTATGTTGGCGTTGATATGCTGTCAATACAGCATAGCCTATTGATTGAAAATAATAATTAACCCTTCAATGGTGTCTATTCACACGAGTGCGTGAAATTATTTGGTGACATTAACGCGCCGTCTTGACGCACTGTCTTAATCCAGTTCCTCATACAATTTGTGGACTTTACGTTGCCTATCCTTATTAGGCAACTTTCAATTGTTTCCTATGGTAAACCTGGGGCACTAAGCTAATTACCCATCGCTATAGACATGGACCTATTTACTGGGTCATAAATTAGCGATAAATTGTTATTCGTGTCATAAAGTAACATTTGTTGTCATTTGTTGGACGTTCACCAGTCACATCAATACTAAATGTATACCGTCTTGAACTGCTCTGTAATATAGGCTATCTGAAATTGAATAGAATTTTCATTGAGTATTTCCAATGATTGCCAACTGTTGACTTCATTTTTATGAGAGCCACTGAGTATATTGTTAGCCTTGTTTAGGAATTGTGGATGCATAATGTTAGCATAAATTAATAGATTTTTTCTGCGCTCTTTATCGATATCCTTTCAGAAAAATTGAAAAAGTCTGTAGCCTACTGTTTCTGATTCTTGATTAACTCTAATGGAAAATGTAAATTATAAAATGACTTGCCTAAAATGAGTATAAGCTACGTAATCATGTTAATTGTAATAGGCTACTGAAATAACATTTTATATTTGTAATAACGGTGATGATTATATAATTTAATATGATTAAATTACAGGCTATTCCTCATGTGGTCTAATCTTTTGTGAGAGCGGGCAATGACATGCCAACATGCATTCAAATCATTGATCGCCTAGCCTACTGTACATTCCATAGACATTAAAACCAGGTACATTCCAAGTAAAAGCAGTAATGGAACTATTCTGTCCTAGTATAAACCTGCGCATCTTTTAATAAATTGTGTTTTCAGATCAGATTACAATAGAATTGTAGTCGTGTAGAGCAATTTATATTACGTAACCAAGTTAAAGAGGTGTCCACAGCAATGACTCGTGCGTTTCTTTGGCGTTTGTAATATAATCTTGTTGGTGCTACATGGCGTTTGCTTTTTTTGCGACATCCTCTGTTCCAACTATTCCTGGCACGCTGCTCGCTCCCTTCTGTGCTCACTGCTCTTCTCTGTGATAAGAATACTGAATAAGATGCCATTTCATTTCAGAATGGGTGTTGATGGTCTTTGTGAACCAAGCATCAACGCATTCTAACAAAGACTAGGGTGTTGCAAGGCTCTCAGTGGTCCATATTTGTTGCTGTTCATGTTTCACATAACTATACATTGAGTGGGAAAAGATGGGGTGTTTTTTTAAAGATTTTAATTTAGTTGAATAAGGAGTGGGTGATTTGGTCTGCTTGGCGTTTGACTTGTGTTATTTACATATTGATAATTTGCTCTTATGGCCACTCATTTCAACTATGATGCCATTGCATACAACCCTACTGGGATTGTAAGACTTGTATGTCCATAGTTGTATTTATTATGTACAGAACAGCTCAGTGTCATGTGCAGAGACCTGTTTTCATTTTGTGAAGTGTGCTATGTTAATGTAGCCTATTTGGATGAGAGGTGAGAACAATTTGAATTGAAAATGCCCAGAAAAGAAGGATAAATTGCTGATCTTTATCTAATTGAAATAAATTATTACAAAAAAGACAAATAACATTTATGCTTTGCAATGGCTTTTCAAATAATCTGCAGTAATTCATACAACCACAATTGATTGTTTTAACTTAACACTGCAGAACTGTTTGGATTTTTTATATAAAAGTGTAGGTTTAAATATTGATCTGTGATCTTATCTACCACAGTTATTTGAAGTTTATTGGGCTAGGACCAAATATGATATATAGTTGAGACGCCAACAGTTGTTTTCATATATTATAAAGTATTTTCCTAAAATATTCTGATATGCTTATCTTGTTCTCTCTCCAGATTGACTTTATCTTGTTTACAAAGATAAGTGAAGAAACTGCTGAGGAGGGAAAGCGAGCCTCATGAGTTGGCCTGGCGGATCTCAGCGACGTTATGGATTTGACTAAAATGGGTATGATCCACCTCCAGAACCCCAACCACCCCACGGTCCTGCTGCAGAAGGCCAACCAGATGCGTCTGGCAGGGACCCTCTGCGACGTGGTCATCATGGTGGACAGCCAGGAGTTCCATGCTCACAGAACCGTGTTGGCCTGCACCAGCAAGATGTTTGAGATTCTGTTTCACCGCAACAGCCAGCATTACACCCTGGACTTCCTTTCACCAAAGACCTTCCAGCAGATCCTGGAGTACGCCTACACTGCCACACTCCAGGCCAAAGTGGAAGACCTGGACGACCTGCTGTACGCAGCAGAGATCCTAGAAATCGAGTACCTGGAGGAGCAATGTCTCAAGATCCTGGAGACCATCCAGTCCTCGGATGATAATGACACGGAGGCCAATATGAACGATGGCGGCACGGAGGAAGAAGACGAGCGCAAGGGCCGGCAAGGAGGGAAGAACGCTAAGAAGCATTCCATGGAGGGGAGCTACCTTTCAGCCACCCAGCAAGCCTCTGCCCTGGACCAGAGCCCCTCCGTCTCCACATCCTTTGGGCTCTCAACCATGAGCCCAACCAAAGCTGCCGTGGACAGCCTGATGAGCATCGGCCAGTCCCTCCTGCAGCAGGGCTTCGGGGGAGAGCACCTAACTCACGGCAACTCCCACCGCCAACTGATGACCGAGATCAAGACGGAGATGATGCAAGTGGATGAAGGCGGAGGCCACGAGAGCCCCAGAACCATGGAGTCCAGCGCCTCCAGCAATGGTGAGAGGAGCGGCGAGTTGGACAAGAACCGTGACGGCCCAGGGACCCCGACCAGGAGCAGCGTGATCACAAGTGCCCGCGAGCTGCACTACGTCCGGGAGGATGGCATGGGTGACCCACAAGCAGATGGTGGCCAAATGGGTCTAGAAGCCATGGCGGGCATGACAGGGATGACCGAGAAACAGCTGACCTCCCTGTACTCTCTGCCTCCCAATCATAAAAACGAAGTTATGCGATCCATGCCAGCCTCCATGGCCTCTTCTCTCCACATGTCCCCTGCCCTGGCCATGTCCATGGACTTCAGTGCCTACGGGGGACTTCTGCCCCAGAGCTTCATCCAGAGGGAGTTCTTCAACAAGCTGGGGGAGCTGGCTGCTGGCATGAAGCCAGACGGCAGAAACCAGCACGAACGCTGCAACGTGTGTGGCGCAGAGCTACCAGACAACGAAGCTGTGGAGCAACACCGGTAAGGTCAACTTTGTAAAATTTTCTCACTGGTTTGGTTCTATTAACATTTGTAAACTTGTTGATCTTTGCCAAAAACTTTTTCTTCAAATCAATGATAAAATATAATAAAATTTTGCCTACAGTTACTTCATTTAAGTTTACTGATATACGTACATAAAATATAGGTCTACATTTTTCTACCTTTCATAATTCAGGAATCTACTTAACAAAAGTTTTTGAGTCCTTTTTTTCTGTTGAAAATGTTTTTTTTTTTGCATGTACTAGCTAGCTAGCAGCTTAGTAAACTCAACTCTGTGTCGGCGGAATGTACCACAGACTACATCGAGACGCTATCAGTTGATACCTGTAAAAAATGTAATTCTTTAAGGCTTTCCTTGTACCAATGTTTGTCCTGTGTAACAAGCTTTTTCTTTGGGTGCTGAAATCTGTATTTTTTTTGTAAATCATTGCATGGCAGAGTTTTTAGTTTTCGCAAGGGATGCATAGAAGGCAAATTATCAAAAACGGTGGATTCCAAATCCAACTGACAACTCTAATAATCAGGACAAGTACAGGTACACAATAAGAATGAAATAATGGACATTTTTTAAGTATCAAGTGGTAGTGCACCCTTAACTTCCGACTCTGTTGGAAACAGTGAATTAAAGGGTGCAGTTTTTATAAAAACTATGGATTTCAGCATCCAAAGAAAAGCATGCAGTTAAACAGGACAGACATTGGTACAAGGAAAGCATTACAGAATTTACAAGTATCGAGTTTTAGTGGCGGTACACCCTAATGGGCGCATCGTGTATGGAAGATATCCATATTACAGGGATCTAAACTAGAGCTAACAAGCTAGATGACTATTAAGCTAATATCCATGAATTACAGTGCCTTCAGAAAGTATTCACACCCCTCAACATTTTACACATTTTGTTGTAAAAATCCTGAATTTAAAGTGGAATTATGTTTTTTGAAAGTTTTACAAATTAATTTAAAGTAAAAAGCTGAAATGTCTTGAGTCAATAAATGTTCAACCTCTTTTGTTATGGAAAGCCTAAAAATGTGCTGAACTAGTCATGTGATAATTTGCATGGACTCTGTATGCAAAAATATTGCTTAACATGATTTTTGAATGTCTACCTCATCTCTGTACCCCAAACATACAATTATCTGTAAGGTCCCTCGGTCGAGCAGTGAATTTCAAACAGAGATTCAACCACAAAAACCAGGGAAGTTTTCCAAGAAGGGCACCTATTGGTAGATGGGTAAAAATAATGTGTATCAATACACCCAGTCACTAGAAAGATACAGATGTCCTTCCTAACTCAGTTGCTGGAGTGGAAGGAAACCGCTTAGGGATTTCACAATGAAGCCAATGGTGACTTTAAAACAGTTGCAGTGTTTAATGGCTGTAATAGGAGAACTGAGGATGGATCAACTTTGTAGTTACTCCACAATACTAACCTAATTGACAGAGTGAAAAGAAGGTAGGCTGTAGAGCATACAAATATTTCAAAACATGCATCCTGTTTGCAACAAGGCACTAAAGTAATACAACAAACAATATGGCAAAGCAATAGATTTTTGTTCTGAATACAAACTGTTATGTTTGGGCCAAATACAACACCTTACTGAGTACCACTCCATATTTTCAAGCATAGTGGTGGAAAGCATCATGTTATGGGTATGCTTTTAAGCGTTAAGGACTGGGGGAGTTTTTGCGGATTAAAAAGAAACGGCATGGAGTTAAGCACAGGCAAAATCCTAAAGGAAAGACTGAACCAGGTTGCTTTACATCAGACACTGGGAGAATAATTTCTCTTTCAGCAGGACAATGACCTGAAACACAAGGCCAAATCTACACTGGAGTTGTTACCAAGAAGACAGTGAATGTCCCAGAGTGGGCAAGTTACAGTTTTTACTTAAATCTACTTGAAAATATATGTCAAGACCTGAAAATGGTTGTCTAGCAACGATCAACAACCGATTTGACAGAACAAATGTTCCACAATCCAGGTGTGGAACGCTCTTAGAGACTTACCCAGAAATACTTTCTAAAGGCACTGCAAATATAAACGTTTGAGATTTTACCCCTCATTTAGATATTTTTCTCGGCCAAGAGAAAAAGTTGAATTCTGATGCAATAAATAAATGTCAGGTTAGCTTCTTGTGGTCAAGATCGCCTGCTTTGATGATACATTCCTCAGAAGAATTTAACCAATGAATATGCCTTTTCACTAGAAATGGTTAAATTCATAGTTTTTTTGGTTACATTTTTGTAACCAAAGGTAGAAAAAAGTGAGAAGTTTCATGGAAATGAGTAGCATATTTTCCATTAGACTACTGGTATTTGCATTGGATTTTATGGTTGTCAATTTTCACCCAGAATTGGGTACGAGTTACTTTTTCAAACTTGGGTACTAAAGTCAATAATGTAGGTACTTTAAAGGGCAATTCCGCCACTTTTCAATCTCATTCATTATCTCCAGCACCATACCAGTGTCTACATGTCAAAACGGAGTTTCTAGCCCAGAGGCAGGGTATTTTCTTGCTCCCCACATCACCGCGAGTCTCCGTAGTGTCTGACGGTCATCTTGAAAAATGTTAACTTTATATATGTTTATGTCAAATGTATAATTGCGCCGTTTTCACTTATGTAGATACTGGTATTGTGCTGGAGATAATGAAAATGAGATTGAAAAGTGGTGTAATTGTCCTTTAGGCATTGTAACTCAATAGACGGGTTGGTTGTTTAGCAACAAAACCGACTAGTGCGTAACTATGGGGAAAGACAGACGGGGTTGGCTTAGATTGTTGATAACATGCAAACTATATTTCAACTCCAATGTTCACTGTAAACAAAGTTGCACAATGAGCACTTGTTTCTCAAATACATCGTTACAGTTGTTGGTTAGCTAGCAAATTTTTGCCATATTAGCGTAGACGTAACATCAGTCAAAACACCTCTAATCAAAACATGGTATCAAGAACAAGATCAAACAAGCTGAAATGAGCCACTTACGGTTCACCTCACGCAGTTTCTTGTTATTGTTGCTAGCTATCTGGCCATCCAGAACCATAACACACGTCGTTTTGACCCTTTGAATTGCGCGCATCGTTTTTGTGGTGTTGTCAGCTAACCCGTCTATGCCACCAGGTTACTTGTTTCTGCTACTACATGACACTTAAATATTTGCTTTCATATGATTTTTAAAGACATGCTCTGGAACTTTGGCAACTAAGTATTTCAACTTCCTACACTTTGGGCTGGATGTGTCAATGTGTAGTTCATACATGCATAATCTATGAGCAGAATTACAGTCTTACCTCAATTAGCCACAAAATCCCTAGTTTGAAAGTTACTGTTTTTCTGGAAGTTGTGCTGCCCTATTTCCAAAAAACGTTCCCCCACATGGACCAGCCCTCTAGCAATTTGAGTTCAACCAATGAGCTTTAGCCCGTCAACATATGAGTGGCAGCTATCAAGATGCAGATGATGCCCACCAGGAGAGTGAGAGAGAGAGCAATGGCCTGGTGCACATATGTGACACAGTATGCAATTTTCAGGGGCCACTTTTGGCTTGTGAGCTCTACTTTCAGAACTACTGGCCAAAACATATACAAAAGTACAGGTGAATCCCTTTTTAAGTTTGAAGTAGGCTATCAAGACAACATTGTTGTCGCTCTCTCTGAAACCATCAAGTCTGTGGTTGGCGACCGAGGCTGAGGTCCTCTCCCCTGATGACTTCCAGGCCTGTCCGGGTGACTAGCGAGCTGTCCTGCCGTGGCGCTGGCTGAGCCCATTAGTCGCACCTGGTGAGGGGGGCCAGCTAATGGGAAGCAGCCTCCCCCCCTTCCTCACACCCATCTCAGCCCACCCCTGACCCCTGTGGTGTGGCCAGTGATTGAGAGTTTGGGGCCCCCAGCCACCGGGGGGACAAGGAGGGCCTTATTAGCTTTATAAGTGGTGCAGACTGTCCAGCCCAGGAAATGAGGGCTGTGCACAGGACCCGAGCCCTGACCTCTGCAGCCTAACCTTTCGGCCGCTCAGCTGGCCTCTGCTTCTCGTCAGCATAGCCCGAGGGCGGGGGTGGTAGTAATAGTAGTAGTGTGTGTGTAGGACTGCAAAGGAGGGGGAGGGTTGGGGGATTTGAGAGGTATACAGCAAGTAAATCCACGCCAGGTGTGCACCGCTGTTCAAATCCTGTTGTAGACCGGTCAGCGTGCTGTTGTCTGCACATGAGAAATGTTGCTCAACTTCCAAAACTGTCAAGGAACTGTACTAGTGTCTCGAAATTTGGGAAATAGGTCATTGTCTACTTTTTAAGAAACACTCCGTTTCTGCTAATGGCCTGCCACTCTCACACATAGCCCAACACCTCATGAAGCTTGTAGGATTTGGAATTGGTCATTTCCATGTAAAAGGACCAATGAGCACCATCTTATGAAGATCATAGGAGAATGTCAAATTGGGTGCGAACGAGTCTATATTTATGAGTAAATAAGGCATATATACATTTTTCAATCCCAAAACTTGGGAATAAGCAAAGGCTTTGATTTCTTGTCAAACAGATAGAAAAGGGGTCTTAGAAAAGTCTTAAAGTCTTAAAATGTATTAGAAATACATCAAAACACAATGTTGAAGTAAAGACCTGTGCCAACTCATATCAACACTTTTATATTTAGTTTTGGAGAAATGATTTGCCTTCTGTAAGTTTAAGAAACATTGCCTTGTGCCTTGAAATTCTCTTATGAAAACCCACATCTTTTTAAGAAATTCTCTCCCTCATGAGGAAGGATAATGAAAGTTCACAAAAGGAAAGGTAGATCTATCAATTAGTTAGTGTTTTTACCGATATCAATTTTGTTTATGAATGATTTAAGTAATAAAACTCTAAATTCTTGTGCCAAATCGGTAACAGAATTTCTGAAAAAAATCGACCTAAATTTCTGCAATTGAATTGGCTACAATGATTTCCCATTGTAGTCACAAACCACAGTTGGGTCACCTGCTACTGTCCTACCTTCCGCTGGCATACTGTTATGTTCAGCTGATAACCGTTTTCTTTCTCTTTGTCTGGTAGTCAAAGCAAGAGTATGGAAAATCGGGACAACCAATCCCTCTCTCTTTCCTTCCTCTCTCGCTCTCCAATTAATGTCACCTCCTGGCTCTTACTGATACTTACCCACGAGCCCCCTCTCTTTCCATTTACTGGATGTAATTGACATAGAAAAGTAGTTGAAATTTGGTCAGTCCGCCCTGGCCTTGATTTCAACGTCAACAGATGTTGATTTTTGGTCCGCTCCGGACCAACTTTGATTTCAACTTCCACAGACGTCTGGACCGGCTTTCATTTGGCCCAAACATAGACATCCATGATTGGTTCAGATTTGGTCATGTCCAGACCGGACCAAATCTGAAGTAATCATAGGACCATATCATAGATGTCTATGTTTCACAAGTTTGCACAGCACAATTCCGTTACTGTGGAATTGCCGATTTTGGGTTTGACTCAGTGTGTGAGAATTGATTGAGAGCTCACATTTCCAGTTGCTTAAGATTATACTGAGACAAGGAATGGGAGGGGAGCGGGTGCCCCTGGTGAGTTTACAGGTCCTAGGTCATGTTTGAAACTCCAGGCTTTTACGCAACATAAAAGAGTCGGATGACATTTTAAAGATTCCAAAATCAAGATGACTCATACTTGTTGTGCTGAAAAGTTTTTACCTAGTAGTACCCTGATCTTGTACAACTATCTTTTGTTGTTTCTATAATTTTTGTGCTCTGCTGAACATTGTTGTTACTGTACATTAAGTTTATGTAATGCAATAACTCTGAATGTGTCCAAGTTAAATTGGCTGCCAATAGAGAACGAAAGAGAGCACTTCCTGGAATTTAATTGCATCACTACTACATGCACCGTCAGAATGTTTTTCTTTCTTCTGCCGGCCTCTTTTACCTTGAGTGGACCTGCTCCGCTTGAAATGTTTGTGCTAATCAGATGGAATGCGCCACGGTTAAGGTTCACGTGAGGATTCTGTTTCAGCAGCCCCTACCAAAATATTGGTATGTCTACAGCATGGCCGAAGACTGATTTAACAAAAGCTATCTAATTGGCAGATTTGAGTGTATTCCGTCTCAGTTACTCTATATTCCCTTCATGAAATTTGGAAGAAATACAGAATTACCTGTTTAGAGAGATGGCCTTGTCTACCTTCACCCACTGTCCTTAAAATTAATGAGGAATTGAATAGAGCCTTTATAAGCTATAATAAACAAAAACGTTAGTGTTTTTGGATTTATTTGCCATGAAATAACTTGGGTTAGTGTGAACAAAATGGCAAACAATTTCATTTTGCGGTGTTAAAACCAATGGTTGTCTTTAATAAATCACAATTTATCCTGAATGTCCTTCGGGTTTAGGTAAGATCTATTGAATGCTTATTTAATTATTTAATGTGAAAGCTGGAGTGTGTTTTACGTCAAAGGACGATTGTTGTAATTTTCAGGATACGTCTTTTTGCCTGGAGAAATTGAGTGGTGAGGTTGCCTGTTTTTCAAAAGTTTTATCAATGTGACCATCCCTGGTTGTGTAAGAGATGGGAAATCTAGGATCAAAAGAGATTTCCAAACCGTTTCATGCATTGATCTGTTGGCTGCCCCAACAGAATACTAATGGGTTCATTTAGATTAGTAGATGTTCCATGACATCCCTAAATATTGTAAGCCTTGTTCTAAAGCTTCCTCAAACAGACTTCAGACATTTGAAGTATAAAGTCAAACATTGCGTCAAGCATCGCCTGTTTTATCATCCGTGTATAACGAATTGCCGTTGTATCCAGAAAATGTCTGCCTTTAAATATATGCAGATCCCTATCTTCTCATGGCTCTAATTTATAAGGATAAATTGCCAGAATTATGAGTCATGATTTGATTTAATATGATTTTCTGATTCCCTCCTGTTTATTATCAGCAAACCTGTACATTCTTTCATCCGATTACTTTTTCTTTTTTTTATGTTGGCGCAATTGACAGGAATCGTGGTTCCCCAGTTGATAGACCTACGTGTTTGTGTTTTCTAAAGATTTGTCAGAAGCATTGATTGTTGACAGCTCGCAGCACACAGAGCAATGGTTCTGGTTGACTAATTACAGATTATATCCCATCAGCCTTGTGCCAGGTTTGCTGCCATCTCCAGTTACAAACGTGAAAAATATTTCAGTCTGGGAGTTCATTTGGTGCAAACAGGTCAAGTTAACCGGCCATGATTGTTTCCAGACGTGGCACAGGTCCTTTGTGCGTGTGTGTGCACAAGCGAGAGTGTGTGTGTGTGTGTGTGTTAGAATGAATGCATCAGTAAGTGCTTGCTTCCTGTATAATTTAGCCTGCTCCATTCATTCGCCCAGGCCCTGGGTTCTATCGTAAAGCCTCAACAACTGGATGAGATGTGGATTGGCTCCACAAATGGAGCGAGGTGGTATCCCTTGAAGTAGCCCCCCAGAGTCATGTATTGATATCTCCCGGAGATTTATGAGTGAGGGATTGGTAAATGAAGGGCTGTGTTTGTTTTTCAATCGCCCCAGGTTTCCTACGGTGGCCAAATCAAAGCTCCATCTCACCACAACAACAACAACTGCGTTTTTTTTTTCCCTTTCTCCAAAGCCGGGACATATTTGACAGGCTCAGATTTATTTCTTGAAGGAAGTCTGGGTGAGTGTACTCGTGGCTTTAGGGAGACTGGATTACAGCAATATTTTAGTAACCCCGTGATAAGCAAATAATCATCTGGCAAGGCTGAGTGATTTATTAGACAAATAAATTAATCGTACAGGGACTAACTCTAAGGAAGACAACTCTGCTTGATATTCCAAACACAGCCTCCTATTCAAAGAGCCATAGCCTTGGGTTTATCTCTTTCACTTAACACCCATTATCATGCAGATGCCTGGCCTCTAATGTACTTACAACCAAACAAGAATGCCCCCTCCAGAACCCTTTCAGAATATAGCTGTTAAACATAACTAACCGTCAATGTTTGAACCATCTCTTTCATATCCAAGCCACACAGTGTATGAATGAACCCCTGTCAACGATTGTCCACCTCTCGTCGGCCATCCTTGACATAGAGAAAACTATTCCTCAACAACTGACTCGGATATTCAATTTCCTCGGTTGTCCTCCGTCGTGGCGAAGTGGGCGGAGAGGGCATAGTCAAACGCAGTCGGCGTGGTTCTAATACCCAGGGTCCCTAGTGTTTAAACAGGAGTCTGGGGCCTTATCTGTGCATATCAGGAGGACTGATAACCACGCGTGCTCCTCTTCAGTAAACCAAGAGCAGATAGGGCCTGATAACGGCCATAGCGTTGTCGCAGGATATAACACACAACCTGCATGCTGAAATGATGTGTAGGGAGTGGGAGAGGGACAGAGAGGGGTGCACGTCAGAAGTTCCCCTATAAGGTGAAGCACACCTGATATCATATCCACCACCAAGAACCACAAGGCTGCTTTAGGCTTAAACCTTAACACCAACGGTCAAGATGACCTCCTATTCCATCCCCAATCTGTGGGCCCAGATACAAATTAAATTAACATATTGTTTCTATGGGATTTAGTTATTTTATTGATAGGCTTTTGTGTGTCAGTGAGCGCTCT
The DNA here is from genome assembly GCF_045679555.1 of Salvelinus alpinus. Classification (NCBI taxonomy): domain Eukaryota; kingdom Metazoa; phylum Chordata; class Actinopteri; order Salmoniformes; family Salmonidae; genus Salvelinus; species Salvelinus alpinus. The sequence continues at coordinate 80,051,387 of NC_092086.1, forward strand.
TTTTTTCCTCATTGTGTTGTGGGTGCTTTGTCATAGTCTGCATTATGGTGGGAAAGAAAGTACAGATTCATTACCTAAGCTTGGCTCAATGTAGAAGCTTTTTATTGCAAGCTAAACTGGCAGAGGAACATCCATTACATGGAGCAGGATTATCCCCCCATTTAAAATCTGTGAGCGAACTCCCCTGGAGAGCACTCTACACAGGTACAGTAGTACATCATAGGGTAATAACCAAACAGCACCACAAAAGCTTTTTGAAAAGGGCACATGTGCCCGGAAGGTCCTCGTCTTCCAGAACAGACCAAATTTGAGGACGGGTGAGACATGAAGCGTTAGGTTGTCCTCCCGGACTAACTCTTCTTCATAGTCTCAGTCTTGATGCCTTGTTGATGTAGTGTCTGGTGTCAGTGTTTGTTTATGCATCTGAGGATAAGCTATTGGCTGGCCAGCCGCTGCAGTAGAGCAGACCCGAGCCGAGGCAGCTGGCTGACGCCCAATTATAGACAGGTTCTAAAAGGCCCTGGTTGAACTGTAAAGATTTACACCGCCATCTCTCTGATCTCAGATCTGTGCTCTGTCCGCACTGTCATGCCGGGAGATGTATCGATTAAAGACTTAACACTGGGTTACATCATGTGGATGGGCTGCACACCCCTGACTACAGCGACATATTATCACAGAGGCATGTTCTCTATCAGAAGGAGCGCTTTCCCCCCCCCAAAAAAAAAATTAATCGCTATCGGATTTGAGAATCCGCTCATACCGTCATCAACTCATGCAGTTATTTTTTAAATAATTGATGAATTAATGTCGTACACAGATTCAACAACACAAACACCCTTTGATTTTAACCAACTAAATACAGTAAAAATCTAATATATATCACCCCAAAAAAGAAGAACCAGATCACACAGCTTATTAACCAGATAAGCATCGTTTGGCGCCGGGTGCATAGACTCGCTACTGTTGCGCAAGCCTCCTCCTTTCTTCAGTGCTTTGGCTCCTGTTATCTTACCGCTGCAACTGGAGATGGCCGGATTACAGGCGGGAGAGCGTGGTGCAGACTCGGTACAGAGCCAGGTGGCACAACACCTCTCGCCTAACATCTGAAATAGCCGTTTTTTGGACCCGGGGAGAAGAAAGACCGTGGCCATGGCAATGGGGAATCAACCGAACATTGGACAGACAGATAAGAACCGAGAGGAGGGCTGTTGTGTAACATTAGTGTCTGTTTTCTTGGCCCAACCTCAGCTCTGCCTCACCTGTTTCTGCGTGGCTAAACCTGGCTAGTGCTGAGAGCGCGGCGCCTGGCCTCGTGGTCAGGCAGGCTGTTATGAAACGTGCGAGCCGAGGCCCTTATCTTTTGTCCTTCTGGGGAGCTTGTGGTCAGAGGGAGGAACTTGCTGGGGACAGCCCACGCTCCTCTATGCTTGCCTACCTGCCTTGGTGAGAGTGGAAACACACCAGTGGTTAGCAGTTACAGCCAGTTATCAAGTGACATGTACATTTATTATCTGGCCTACCTTCCTGATGGCTTTCTCTCTCCACGTAGCGCAGCTACACTGATGTCTGCCTGAAACACTTGTGGAGATAAAATGTTAAACACTTTTCTATGATTATATTCTGTCATTGGCTCTTGAAGAGAATATGTTTCGTTTTTTAGTTTTTCCTTGAATTTTGAAAACCCATTTTGGTGTTACTTTAATTTTATTTACCACTTTTCCACTCTTGTGCTCACAGATTTTCTTTCTTACTGTAACTAAGCACAAGCAACTTTCCCATTAAAAACCAATTGAATTACAATGATCCACCTGAAAGCCCGGTTTTAATTTCATGTTCATAGAGCCGCTCCCTCTCTGCCCCTCCCCTCTGGACCTGAACCTCTCCACGCCCTTCTCTGGACCTGAACCTCTCCACTCCCCTTCTCTGGACCTGAACATCTCCACTCCCCTTCTCTGGACCTGAACATCTCCACTCCCCTTCTCTGGACCTGAACATCTCCACCCCCTTCTCTGGACCTGAACATCTCCACCCCCTTCTCTGGACCTGAACATCTCCACCCCCTTCTCTGGACCTGAACATCTCCACCCCCTTCTCTGGACCTGAACATCTCCACCCCCTTCTCTGGACCTGAACATCTCCACCCCCTTCTCTGGACCTGAACATCTCCACCCCCTTCTCTGGACCTGAACATCTCCACCCCCTTCTCTGGACCTGAACATCTCCACCCCCTTCTCTGGACCTGAACATCTCCACCCCCTTCTCTGGACCTGAACATCTCCACTCCCCTTCTCTGGACCTGAACATCTCCACTCCCCTTCTCTGGACCTGAACATCTCCACTCCCCTTCTCTGGACCTGAACATCTCCACCCCCTTCTCCGGACCTGAACACCTCCACCCCCCCTTCTCTGGACCTGAACCTCTCCACCCCCCTTCTCCGGACCTGAACGCCGGTGTTTTAATCCTGTCGATATCCCATTAGCATCTCCTTGCCGGGTCCCGCCACATGAAAGAAGACGTGTCGGTTCCCCCTCGGTGGTTCTAACGCGCTGCCGAGCGCTGGGGAACAATGAGCGGGGTCCCGAGCCAAAGGGCCAACCCAAGCGTGCACAAGGCCTGTGTGAATGCGGCCGCCGCGGCTCCTAGCCTCCTCTGGAAGTATCAAATCAGAGCCCTCCGCGGACTTCCACCGGGAGAGACTCTAATTAGCCTCTTTGTTGCCTCCTGAATGGGGTGCCAGAGATTGGCAAGGGGCCCCAATGGAGTGATACGAGCGTGCTAAGAAGGGGGTCATAAAACTCCCATCATAAAGGAGCACTCAGGTAGGGGACTGGGTTGTGCGGTAGGCTGGACGGCACCACATAGGTCCTGTTTACTACTCGGCCATCTCCCTCCTCTCAGGACCCAAGCCAGGTTATGTCCCATAATAGACACACAAATCTAATCAGGCAGGTTGTTGGACAGCTTTTTGCCAGTCTGCATTCCTGCCTGGCAATTTTTTGTTGAAGTTTATTTTCTTGTGGTTTTGTTGACCGGCTGTTTGGTCACATATAGTTTAGTTCTTCGCTGCTTTTGCAAGTTAACCCTCTTAGCTCTTGGAGCCACTTTGACATTTTTTTCTCGGTTTTCAATGGCTCTTAACACCGCATTTTAAGGTATACATTATGTCTGCCCCTCTTTCCGACTGCTACTAGCAGGGAACGCCGAGTGCGGTCCAGAAGGGTTTAGCTCGAGACACATTTTAAGCCTTACTGTAATCCAGGGGGGATCAGTTGGGTAAATCATGGCATCAAGCTTAAAACCATAATTGATTTATGTATTTGCTGACCGAAGACGTCCAGAGAGATTAGCAGTGGCAGAGAGCTGAGGATGGATAGAATGGCCCTTGGAGAGGCCGCATGTCAGCTGGAGTCAGTCGAAGGAGATGATCTTAATATGGCAATGAAATGTTGGATCTCTCCTGCAATGAGTGATGTTTGACAGGTTTATACTGTACAGTTTGTGTTATTTGATGATCCTTTAGGTTGGATGAAATTTACATTTAGAGATGATTTATATGAGTTGGTTTATGCTATTAAATCTCATATTATTTGTATTAGTAGGTGTATCAAACTCTTTTTCTTGTTTACGATCTTGCTGTCAGTTTCCCCCCAAGGTCTTTCTTTTTTTTAAATCAGATCGGGATTGTTTTGTGTCTGTGGTCCTCAAATGCGGAAAAAAGCCATTCCATTTCCTGGACGGATCACCAAAGCGGGAGGCTCTGACATGTCATGAGTCAAACGGCATCATTTCTGCCACTCCTGTCTCGGCCAGGAAGTTACTGATGATGCTGTCAGGTCTCGTCGAACGCCATTAAGCATAGTGTAAAATAGGCCTGGATCTCCTCCCCACCTCCCCTCCACCCCACACGCCTCCCTTCCAAATAAGGGTTTGCTTGTCCAGCCAGCAGTTTTACACCCCCATGCTCCTGCTTTGACCTTCCAGCTAAGGAGACGCCCATTGATTCTCTGTCTCCGGGTTCACTCTGGCGTCCTCTCTCAGAGCGACCCAGAGTTTCTTTCTTTTTTTCTTACTGGCATCTGGTGCATTGTCTATGGCTGCAGCACACGAGGAGCTGGACCCCATAACAGGTGCTTGGGTCCTTATCGCCACGTCACACCTTATCTCGGGCCCTCAGCTTCCTGCATCCCCTCACATACCTCAGAGTGGGGAAATATTTGACTTAGCCTCTGACCTGACGCCCCCCACACCACCACTTTACACTCTACTCTATACACACACACACACACACACACACACACACACACACACACACACTGGTCGAAAAAGAGACAGGACTGTGAAAGAGTTTCACCATCAACGATACCGATCTGCCATAGTGGCCAGGTTTTTTCGTTTTTTTCTTCTCACTTTTAGTATCTTATTGTATAAGAGCAACTACTCTAGGGATTTAAATACTGTATTTCCATATGTATTTGTGTGTGTGATTTATTTGATCAGTTTATACACTTTTTTTTCTCCATCTGACGTAGTTAATCTTCAGAGCCTCGTGCAAAGGAAAATCAAATAGTAAAGTTATTTCCCTTGTTTGGATCTATCAATTTGATCTGGCCTATTGCTCATATCCTGAGACGGAGGGTCCCAGGGTTTTGTGTGTCCCATTCTCTCCCAGTCCCTGGTCCTGCACAGGGGGCCAGAGGACAAAGGCTAAAGTGTCTAGGCTGGGGGGGGGACACCCTTGGAGTCGCGGGTTGGTGAATCTGACAGGGGCGCTCTTTTTTTTCCTAATCCTGCCCTCAGTGGGTGTAGAGGCAGAAGGCTGGGGGTCTTAGAGCCATGAGAGCCACTATTGTGAGAGGTGGGCTCTGTTACAGTAGAGTGGATGCAGGGGTCTCGGCCCAGACAAAGGCAGGGTCAAACAGGCCCCCATTTATTTACAGTAGTCCCTTTCATTGCCCGAGTGAAATAGGAACCTGCACAGGCCTCGTGGGAGGACCACTGTTTTTGCTAAGTCAGGCCTCCGATAAGGTCAAAGAGCATTGGGGGTGGGGATGTATTTGGGGGCTGGCCGACTTCCAGTGGATGCTGCTTCATAGAGAAGGGGTATTTTTATTGATCAGCAAATCATTTTGTCACTCAGGCAAAGGTTTAGAACAATAACAGTGTGTCTGTGGTGGGCGTGAGGAAAAGTGCAGCGTGGATGAAAAAGATGGGGACCTTAAGGTTTCCGCATGCTTCAGTTCGGCTGGCACCTAGCCGAACTCGGATAGTATTGTAGAACCGAACGAGTGTGCTCGCATTCTCCCTTAAAATACCTTAACTTGAAAAACAAAAACAACAAAAACAAAAAGTAAGCGATGGTGCTTTGTCCATCTTGTGGCTGTGCATGAGAACGAGTCTATCGTTGAATGACAACAAACACTTAATTGAAGAATCCCTACTGTTGACCAATCACCGACGAAGGGGCGTAGACTAATGCTTCTGAACTTCGGCTTGCCTCGAGAAAAAAATTGTGCGTGAACTGCTGAAAAAACCCGTACTGAAGACCAAAACGAACAATAACATGTTGTCATAATATACCCACGAACTGTTTTGGATGGGAAGCATGCGGACGCCTTTACTGTCTGTCAGCCACCTCTGAGAGACGAGCAGATTAATGCTCACAACAATGGAGGGAGCTTTTTGTTGTCAGGGTGTTATTTAGGCAAGTACAATTTTATACCTTGTGAACACCCCAACTCCGCGCTACATTACTTAAGCAACCTTTTTGAGCCACCGTAGTACAATAAATGTACAAATATTTGACTGTAGCAGGTAACCTAATTCTCTGTATAGGTCATTGTTGATACCATGCATAAGAATAAACTCACTACTCTGCACAATCAAGATATTACAAAACTAAAAGCATTAGTAACTTTGCACAGCTTGTGCTTAAATAATCCTACTCCACTGCTGGAATTTCGCCCAGCAGTTTGATTTCAGTGTACTTGATATGTTTATTTGGCTTAATCCCAATACTGGTGCATCAATATCATATACAATTTTATAGGACTCAATTATCAAATCCTCTTTGGCGAGGCAGTCCTATTTTTTTTTTTTATTACATTTTTTTTTTTTTTTTACAAAGAAATGGAAAGTCACCCGAGCTCTGAGCAAGGGGGAAAAAGGCGCCATCTGCCAGGAGAATCCTCTAATCTTGGCATAATCTTGCTTTCACCGTCGGCGATGAGAAACGGATGCTTGGTGAAGAAAGACAGGAATGGCCGTACAATATGAATAACTAAAGTCTGTCTGAACAGATTTTATTATTTTTAGGGACACAATGACCCTAGGGTCAGAGGTTGCCTGGCCTGGGCCTTAACGGGGAGGGGTTGAGGGCAGGGGAGGTCCTGGGGTCTGGGTTAACCCCCACTTCTCACCCCATTGTCCTTAAGAACACAAAGAGGCCTGCCATCCAACTGGTCAGTCCTCTCCTCGTCAGTCCTCTCCTCAACCCAAGCCGAGTTTGACAGAGTCATTGAATTTGGATGACTGAACACCAGTGAGTGAGCGAATAAGAGAACCGTTTTATTTCCTTCATAACCGTGACAATATGAACAATGACAATATGGCTGCCGCTGATATTCAGAGGAATGGCCCAAAAACGGAATGACCTCATTTCGCTGAATGCCGAGTGGGCAGAATTTCATTGTGGTTTGGAGATTTTATGAGCTGCTTTGATATTAAATAGTTTTGAATTGTGGCACTGATCATGTAGTGTCAAAATATGACATTTTGAAATGAACTAAATTGATATATTTTATGTTATTCTTGCAAATTAACCAGGAATATACAATAAATGTTAATCTTTCTGCAAACAGATGCGCTGAATATATTATTTCAGTCCTTCTCCTCTCACAATTTTTGGCAACCCTATTTCCTACCAAATTCAGCATGCGAAACCATCATTAACATTCTACCAACTTTTTCCCACCAATTTCACCGCAGCATTGCCTTACCTGGGTAGTATAGTTTCTATGTGGACTGGTCAGTTGAAATAAAGTTGTAACAGAAGGGGTTTCTGCCCTGTAATGGTAGAGATACTGGGTCTCCTGCCCTCTGCTCTCTCTCTCTCTCTCTCTCCCTTCCTCTCTTTGTCTCGACATGCTCTTCTCTATCCCACAATTGTGATGAAGTAGTGGCTCAACTTCATTCTCTAGCTGTCAGTCGGTCACTGTTGTCCACCGTGGTGGAATGGTTAAAAATAAACCTTTTGTATTTACCACGAGAAGAGAACAAACACACACTGCTTTAAAAAAATACAACTGAATGCGAGTAGGTTATTGACAGACAGACGTGCGCTCGCACACACACACCATAGTGAATTGAATAGCACATTGAACCACCATAAATGGGAGAGAATACACACCCTTTGCATGCAGAAATGTAATACAGTACATACCAAATTTTACAATGTCACAGATTAAGGCCATGGAAACCATAAGACAATATTAATGTAACATGACATGAAATACGTATTTTTCAGTAAAATTTGATATTTATTCTTCAGTATTTTAGTAGCATGTCTACAACAACCGGCCTTAAATTAAATATAAAACAGCACATTCAAAAAATAAAGAGATTTTGCCTGCGGTCATAGAAATATCAAACAGAATCCATTTCCATCTTGAACAGATGTGAGTCTTGGCCTGTTGAATATGTCATTTCTTTGATCTGCAGCTAGACTATACTTTTTTGTATTGGGTATTTAGAGTATTTTGATAATGCCTTTTCAGATATGAAGGAAAAAAGTTTAATATGGTGTTTGATTAGAAAGGTTATATCATTCATGTTGTGATTATCGTTAGTGTAAAAAACAGCTCTAAGCTTTTGTTGGAGCTGAATGTTGCCTTGAACAGGACAAATGCATATGTCAGCTATTTGTTGTAAACCGGAGTAGTTATTCGTCTAACTGATCTGGTGACCCATGAGAACGAGACGGGCGTTTACATCAAAACCCCTCGTGTGGCACATGAAAGTCACCGTGACATTTTGAAAAAGTCTGGCTGAATGTAGTGGATCAGAGACCCAGCTGCAATGTGAAGAAAGGGGGTTTGCATTACAATGTCTCTCTGCCTCTCTTAGTCTTTCTCTCCAAATACCCTTGACATATCATTGAGGAGATCCAAAGCCCACAGTAGTGTGTGTGTGAGGGGGGGAGCGAGAGCCTTACGAACGAATGAACGAATATCTAGTGCCCACATTTCTGTCTTCTTCGCTCGGCGTCATTGTTTTTCGTCGTTATTGTTATTGTTGTTGTTTGGTCGACACCCAGCTTCACAGGGCTCCATTCTTTTCTTCCTCCTTCCGAGTTGGGAGTGGTGACATTTTCCTCGCCGTGAACCATAACAAATGCGACGGAGGCCTGCCTCCCTATTGCAACCCCAAAGGCCAGCACAGCGCGGCCAGTGTGTCTGCAGAAGCATTCCGAGTCCGGGGAGGTACAGCTTTCACATGGCCTCAAGGTCCCGACCCCCACCTTTGTTCAGTGTGTTCGCTTTTCCACACCGAGAAGAGGGCCCTTTGAGCCAGCCCTCGACCCCCCGCCGAGCCCGCTCCTTCAACACATTAATAGTGGCACTGGAACAAATTGTGAACCTTAGATGTCTTGAGACCCAGATTGCCTCAACACCACCACCACTGCCCCCACCCCACCTCACAAAAAAAAAGAGAAAACCACGAAGAGAATGTTTAAAATTGGCGGTCCATGGCCTCAAACCTTTTTTTGGTGTTATTCAGAGCGTCTAAAAAACACTAGTGTGTGCATGTACTGTAAATGTGTATTTACACATGGTGTTTTCAAAATGGCTCTCTGATTTGACGGTTGACGATTTTGGCTCTCCTAGACGGGAGAGGAAGGCTGCTTTTATCCGCAGAGCAGATGGGAATATTTACTATTCTTCAGTACCTTGGCGAGACATTACCCACGCATGTTGTTGCTTCCATTTTTCGAACGCATTCACTGGTTGAAAACATTATTTTTGTTATCTGTGCTTGTATTAATCTCTACTGTTATCCCAATATGCATTTCCAATGCGTACATTTGCACACGGTGTACAAACAAAGAGTGCAGAGGGACTGGGGTAAAACTAAAGTCTCGAGCCAGGCAGCTGTTCATCTCTTGGTGGGATCTCTTTGATTGTGCCCGTTTCCCTCATGTGGGAAGACCCTTTTTTTGTTATTTTATTGTAGCAGAGTGTATGTGTGTTGACGTGCATGTATCTGTTTGTGTTTAATCCTCCACATGCATATACATGGACACAAAGCAAACGCATGTTGAAAGGTGTGACAGAGGTGAGGGTTGGTTGTTTAAAAGCACCTTGACCATTCCAGTTGAAAACAAAAGTACTTTTCTTACAAAACAGAAACTCAAATCAACAACTACTGGCTGTAGTCTCACAGTGAGTCACAGGCTGCATGGGCATCACGCTGGTCACATCAACACGTCCGTGCTCACTCTGCCTCTGTCAACATATATCCCAATAAAATCCTGCGACCTCTCCATCACAGTCAGGAGCCTTGAGTGTGTGAAGATGGAAGCACTCCCAAAGGTGCCCAACACACGCACGCGCGCGCACACACACGGGGTCAAATAAAAAAATGCTAACCGTTTGTTTGAGGAAAAACGGCAACAAAGGGGGTCAGTTTTCGATTAATGATCTTTTGCAACATTGGGAGAAACAAACCGTGGGGCTGAGCTACTTCAAAGCCTAACTGACGATATCAAACGTCACATACAGTAGCCACGCAGCACAGTCTGCACTCTCTGAATAGCATCTCTGGAGACTGCATGTGACTGTGCGTGTCTGGGTTTCGGAAAGGCTCTTAGACATCGTGGTTTGAGAAGCCATACTCCAAGTATTGTCTCCACCTCAATAACAAGCATCTCTAGGGGAGATGATGGGGAGAAAAGATGCTTCTGAACCCAAGGAGGGAGAATTGATCCTACATGGGCAGGAGGATTGATCCTACATGGCAGGAGGATTTTATAACTCCATTGATATGCATTACCTTCCTCATTGAAGAGTTCAGATCTACAGTATTATGACATTACTCATCTACACTTGGGTTCATAACACGCATACTGTAACAACACGAGAGCAGATGCAGTTTATTTCATAATGCTTCTGTACATGATGAAACCATTTCCCAAAGTATTTTTAGGGAACATTTTGGGCGTTCACTTTTGCTGGATCGTTGATCTGAAGTCTTTTCGGTGGGAGTAGAACGCAAACTTCTAACGAACTGACTCGAACTCAGCATTACACATGCATTCTAGGCCTACATAAAACCAAGTAAAAGCCATAGAAATGCTAGTAAGACTTTTATAAGCTATTTGTCGTCCAAAAATACTTATTTTATGGGCCTGTAATTAATTCAGAAAGGTCATTAACGATGCCAATTAAGCAGACAGGAAAAGCAAAATGCCAACTTTATTTTCCTGCACCACAGATATTAAACTGTAAACATCAGCGCTGTAGGGTGACTGTAGTATACGATCTGCATTTTTCGTGTTTCAGTGATGCGTCATATGAATTATTACAGGCTGTTCAGACAGATTTATTATTAAACGACTGAAGCAACTGTTGTCTTGACCTTAGAGCTGTAACGTCTGAAAGATGTTGTTTTGACGCCCCCTTCCCCAACCACTTCTTACAATGGCATATCTCTGGTGCGCGATGATGTTATGCCAGTTCGGAGTTGGCACATGCCAGGGGGAAATTGATTGCACCTGGGCATGAGGGACATGGCAGAGGAGTAGAAGAGAAAGAGAGACTGGGGGAGAGGGGGGGAGGGAAAGTGTCGTCTTATCCCCAGCCAATTTCTGCTGCCACATTTTCCAGCTCCCTTGTCCACATGATAGAGGTCTCTCTTTTCTAGGACAGTCTCTGCCCACAGAGAATAGCTGTTGCTCTACTACCTGTTATATGTGTAATAACTCACTCTTGCACTGGAGCTCTGAGTCAAACTCTGTGAGCCAATGTTTACCTCTATTGAAAACTAGAGTAGTGATCTTGACCATCATTCCTTCCATTCAATGATGTATATGATGTTGAAGTAGAACATCCATTCAGACAAAAGTGGTCACATTTTCTGTTGCCTGCTGTTATAAGATCAGTAGCTACCTATTGCTCAATTAGTCCATCAGGCAAATTTTGAAAAGCACACGTGATTGGCATAAGTAGTTATTGATGGCTTAATATAATAAACCATCATTTGCTGAACGATCAATACCCAGTAATGAGATGTGAGTTCAACTACACTTAATCTTGTCTCTAACATTTGAAGTTGCACGTTAACCAAGAATTTGTCATTTTAACGATCAGTTCTAGTTCATTGAAAGTGAACGCACACACACACACTCTGCACTCTTTCACGAACACACACACTCTGTTACTTGAGTACAATTATGGGGGATGAACAAAGTCCTCAGAAGAGACACACCAGGCAGGTTTTGTGGACCTGGGAGCAATCTGAATACATTACCTCTGGCTTGGGCTTGGTGTGTCAACACTATTCTACAGTGCAAAGGCCTAGAATAGAACTAAGGCTTTAGAAAAAAACAATACTGAGAAAAGGTGTTGAGAATGCGTTTAGCTGCAACAAGTATCTGCGTTTCTCACAGGAACTTTAGCGGATATATGAAACATAAGGTGAAAGTTTTGGATTGATTTGCTTTTGGGCATTTCTTGAGGTGTTTAGACATTTGAATGTGAGTCTTGCTTGTCTACAAAGTAAATGTGTAATAATCAAATAAAGGATGTTTCCCAATGCAGTTATCATTAGAGCATAGTCAAAACAACCAGTCAGTCTTGTATCTGCTTTGAGAACTTCAAGAGGCCCTTTTTGGGTGCCCCTGGTTAAAGCGGCTGTGAGTGGGCTTACACGATACAAATGAACCTCTCATTTCATGCTAATCATGCCATTAGCACCCAGCGACACTTGTGAACAGTTGTAAGTAGCCTTGCACAGGCCTTGGCTTGTGGGAGCTGGAATGGCTCATAGGCTCCTGCTCTTATCTCCTCCTGTTTCTGTAGTGTGAGGCAGCTTGATGTACAAGTACACCACCTGGACAGGATGCTAGTCTATCTCACGGCTTTACCCCAAATCTCCTTAACCCAATGAGTCCCACCATAACGCCGGTGCCTTTTGGACTAGCCCCTTTTAAACATTGTGTGTCTGAGTTACAGACTTCTGGGTTGTACCGTTGGATTCCCAGGACATAGTGTCTATAATACTGTAATAAGCTCACATAGTTGCTGTCACAAACTCCAAACTCCAAAGTTGTCACTGACTAGTTCATTTCCCAGTCAGCAAACAATTTCTGAACTTACAGCATTTGTGTATATATACATTTTTATCAGGTTTTTGCTCAATAAAACTCATGAATGCAACTAATTGTCACATTTTTGCTGGAATCTCAGGACTGATAGAGTGAATGTTGAGTGTCCAGCAGAAAAGCATCAGGTCCCATTTTTACAGTCTATGGTATTACTCGGCCAGGGATTGAACTCCCAACCTTCTAATCTCAGGGCATATACTCTAACCACAAGGCCACTGAGTTGGAACAGGTGTGGAGGAGCGAAACCCACCTGGATTTCCCTCTCTTCGCATCTGTCCGTCTCCACTCCCCAGTGCCTATTGCAGTCACAGGTTATAGGAACTGATGTTGCAGATTCTGTAGTTAATGTATCTGTTCATTTCGATGGCTCTTTACACATTTTCATTGTTTTAAATGAAAGGCACAAAAAGGGTGGTGGATCCACATATATTATTTTCTGAATAATTAGTTGAAGTCGGAAGTTTACATACACTTAGATTGGAGTCATTAAAACTAGCCGTTCAACCCCTCCACAAATTTCTTGTTAACAAACTATAGTTTTGGCAAGTCGGTTAGGACATCTACTTTGTGCATGACACAAGTAATTTTTCCAACAATTGTTTACAGACAGATTATTTCACTTATAATTCACTGTATCACAATTCCAGTGGATCCGAAGTTTACATGCACTAAGTTGACTGTGCCTTTAAACAGCTTGGAAAATTCCAGAAAATGATGTCATGGCTTTAGAAGCTTTTGATAGGCTAATTGACATCATTTGAGTCAGTTGGAGGTGTACCTGTGGATGTATTTCAAGGCCTACCTTCAAACTCAGTGCCTCTTTGCTTGACATCATGGGAAAATCAAAAGAAATCAGCCAAGACCTGAGAAAAAAATTGTAGACTTCCACAAGTCTGGTTCATCCTTGGGAGCAATTTCCAAATGCCTGAAGGTACCACGTTCATCTGTACAAACAATAGTACGCAAGTATGAACACCATGGGACCACGCAGCCATCATACCGCTCAGGAAGGAGACGCGTTCTGTCTCCTAGGGTTGAACGTACTTTGGTGTGAAAAATGCAAATCAATCCCAGAACAACAGCAAAGGACCTTGTGAAGATGCTGGAGGAAACAGGTACAGAAGTATCTATATCCACAGTGAAATAAGTCCTATATCTACATAACCTGAAAGGCCGCTCAGCAAGGAAGAAGCCACTGCTCCAAAACCGCCATAAAAAAGACAGACTACGGTTTGCAACTGCACATGGTGACGCAAGCCGAAGAACACCATCCCAACCGTGACGCACGGGGGTGGCAGCATCATGTTGTGGGGGTGCTTTGCTGCAGGAGGGACTGGTGCACTTCACAAAGTAGATGGCATCATGAGGATGGAAAATGCAGAGGATATATTGAAGCAACATCTCAAGACATCAGTCAGGAAGTTAAAGCTTGGTCGCAAATGGGTCTTCCAAATGGACAATGACCCCAAGCATACTTCCAAAGTTGTGTCAAAATGGATTAAGGACAACAAAGTCAAGGTATTGGAGTGGCCATCACAAAGCGCTGACCTCAATCCTATAGAAAATTTGTGGGCAGAACTGAAAAAGCTTTTGCGAGCAAGGTGGCCTACAAACCTGACTCAGTTACACCAGCTCTGTCAGGAGGAATGGGCCAAAATTCACCCAACGTATTGTGGGAAGCTTGTGGAAGGCTACCCGAAACGTTTTACCCAAGTTAAACAATTTAATGGCAATGCTATCAAATACTAATTTTATCTACTATTATTCTGACATTTCACTTTCTTAAAAGAAAGTAGTGAAGCTAACTGACCTAAAGAAGGGGAATTTTTACTAGGAATTAATGTCAGGAATTGTGAAAAACTGAGTTTAAATGTATTTGGCGAAGGTCTATGTAAACTTCCGACTTCAACTGTAATATAATTATGTTTATATAAATGATATGCATAATTTATTGTGAAATAGTAATGTATCATCCATCCAAAGACTTATTAGGCTGTATTCAAATCTCCACTCTGGGCTTTAGAAAATGATTAGTTCATGGAGAATAGTGAAGATTGAACTGTGGAGCTCTGTAGCTCTCTATTAACCCTCTCAGATGTCTTCCCCATTGTCAGACAAAATAAACCATTCTTGCACTAGGAAGTTCTGTAGAGTATCATATAAAATATCGTCATGAATTTCCAGCGATTTTTGCACTTTTTTCTGAGAATATTTCGGGGAGTTAACCATAATGGGAGAAGTTTTGTTTAGTTCATTGAGTGAAGGAAATGTAGTGGTAGTTCTACAGCTTTGGGCATTCTCTCTTTTCTCTGGTGGGCTCTTGTGGCGCAGCCAGCCCTAATCTCCTGGGCCTATCTCCCTGGCCTGACGCTTCTCGGTGTGTTTACTCTGGTTCAAGCGAACACTCCCCGAGAGAGAGACCCCTTCACTTTTTCCACATTTTGTTAAGTTACAGCCTTATTCTAAAATGGATAAAAATAATAATAATAATCCTCAGCAATCTACACACAATACCTTATTTTGACAAAGCAAAAATAGTTTTTTGCTAATCTATCAAAAAATACCTTATTTACATAAGTATTCAGACCCTTTACTATGAGACTTGAAATTGAGCTCAGGTGCATCCTGTTTCCATTGATCATCCTTAAGATGTTTCTGCAACTTGATTGGAGTCCACCTGTGGTAAATTCAATTGATTTGAACATGATTTGGAAAGGCACACACCTGTCTATAAGTTGACAGTGCATGTCAGAGCAAAAAACAAGCCTTGAGGTTGAAGGAATTGTCCGTAGAGCTCCAAGACAGGATTGTGTAAAGGCACAGATCTGGGGAAGGGTACCAAAACATTTCTGCAGCATTGAAGGTCCCCAAGAACACAGTGGCCTCCATCATTCTTCAATGGAACAAGTTTGGAACCATCAAGACTCTTCCCGAGAGCTGGCCGCTCGCTCTGCCAAACTGAGCAATCTGGGGAGGGCCTTGGTCAGGGAGGTGACCAAGAATCCAATGGTCACTCTAACAGAGCTCCAGAGTTCCTCTGTGGAGATGGGAGAACCTTCCAGAAGGACAACCATCTCTGCAGCACTCCACCAATCAGGCCTTTGTGATAGTTGCCAGAAGGAAGCCACTCCTCAAGTGACAGCCCACTTGAAGTTTGCCAAAAGCACCTAAATACTCTCAGACCATGAGAAACACAATTCTCTGTTCTGATGAAACCAAGATTGAACTCTTTGGCTTGAATGCCAAACGTTATGTCTGGAGGAAACCTGGCACCATCCCTACAGTGAAGCGTGGTGGTGGCAGCATCATGCTGTGGGGATGGTTTTCAGCGGCAGGGACTGGGAGAAGATGAACAGAGCAAAGTACAGAAAGAACCTTGATGAAAACCTTCTCCAGAGCGCTCAGGACCTCAGACTGGGGTGAAGGTTCACCTTCCAACAGGACAACGACCTTAAGCACACAGCCAAGACAACGCAGGAGTGGCTTCGGGACAAGTCTCTGAATGTCCTTGAGTGGCCCAGCCAGAGCCCGGACTTGAACCCGATCTAACATATCTGGAGAGACCTGAAAATAGCTGTGCAGCAACTCTCCCCATCCAAGCCGACAGAGCTTGAGAGGATCTGCAGAGAAGAATGGGAGAAACTCCCCAAATGCAGGTGTGCCAAGCTTGTAGCGTCATACCCAAGAAGACTCGATGCTGTAATCACTGCCAAAGGTGTTTCAACAAAGTACTGAGTAAAGGGTCTGAATACTTAAGTAAATGTAATATTTCAGTTTATTTGTTTTAAATTTACAAAACATTCTATGGGGTATTGTGTGTGGATTGATGAGGGGGAAAACAATTTTTATCAATTTTAGAATAAGGCTGTAAAGAATTTTTTGGGAAAAAGTCAAGGTCTGAATATTTTCAGAGGGAAATGTAGGTGGCATTTTGCTCCACTGGTGTTATCAATGGAGACTGAGAGTCTGTTTTAGGGACACAGGTCTACATCACAGCTCTGTGGTCATAGTTCTCCAAAAACGTGTTTTTAACAATATTTTCATACTTGTCATGTCTTACCAGGTCAAGGTATCTAACGTACATTGATTCTACTCCCCGGTTGGAGGATACAGAGCTGTATATTGCCTGGGCTTAGGCAGTGGAGTGTATTTGTGCTGGTCCACTAATGTATACCTTTACAACAGTGACGACAACAGCAAGCTCCTCTTTGTAACGGAGCTAATTAAATAGGGATATTGTTATGTTCCAATGCCAGCCACCGTTCTCTGCCTCAGTTGCTTTTGTTTGGTGGCCAGGATGTTGCCAACAGGAAACAAGCAAGAGACGTCTTGAAAGGATCTCATTTCAATGCTTCTAAAGACGCCGGAACAATTTACTGTTGTATTTCTGTTATTGAAACACGGCAGTGGACTCGCCAGCAAACACCAGCTGAACATGGCCCATTTTGCGGAGGAATGCGGTGTAGTGTCAATTTAATACAACAATTGGCTTGGAAATGCAGTCTTGAGGAGGATTTATTTTTCCAGCGTGGTTCGGTCGTAAGAATTCATCCCTTTTCGAATCAATTATTGTGTTTTGTTCCAAGAATAGACCTGCTTTGAGAAAAGCCCACTTTTAATAGACATTCGACTATAATAATTGTGCGTGTGCTTATGTGCGTGCCTCTGTTTGTGTGTGACACATACTGTATGTCAGTGTGACCAACCACTTCCTGTGTCAGCGACGTCGTGCCATGCTAGAGCTGTGGAGAGGAGAAGCTGCTGACGAGCCTTCGGCAAGCAGGCAGGGTGGAAATAAGGAAAGGGTAGTGAAAGAAAAGAAGACCCGCTCTCCTTTTGTATTGTTAGCCGGTGTAGAAACGGATGTCACATAGCATACTAGAGATCACTGGGTGCATGACTGTAGTATTTCCATACTTCATGAATATATTTGAGGTCACTGTTCAACACTGATTAATTGCGGTCTACTGCGCAATCTTTAAATGTCAGTCAACTTGTAAATACATGAAGTAATTCCTAAAAGTCCAGGTGACCTCTGGAAAGATCAGTTTCTGACTATTCACTCCGCCACAAACATGCTTACCATTCCTCAGCGGAAACCAACAACAGTGCCAAACCACCTGAGTGAAGTGAGATTGATTCTGGTATTTGGCTGGTGCCAGATAGTGTGCGTTAGGGTTAAGGGATGTGGCACGCTCAGTTGTCAGCTCAAAAGACAAGGCCTTGTCACCACCTGCCCTCTACCCCCACCCCCCAAAAAATCCCAAAGACCCCGGCCCTTGTTCTGTACTGTCACGCACACCGAAGATAAGTAAACGCTGGAGCCGATACCCAAACAGGCTCTCAGGGAGTGGTGAGTGTCCGGACGACCCCCACGACCCCCTATTTAGATCCAATTGACATGTTCGAAATGGATGCCTGCCTTGCGTTGTCCGCTTGTGGCTATTTTCCCTGTGACGAAGATAATTTATAGTAACAATAAAGCCTGGCCCATTAGGCCATGGCTGATGAATGACTGACCACTCTGGCCAATCCCTGACTTCTCCCTCCCTGACCCAGTTTGACTTTAAGAAGAGCTCGAAACTCTGGCCCCTAAGAGAGTGGAGGATTCCAGTTGGTCAAGCTCTTACTGTATCTGTTTGCCCAGGGGCTGGTATCAGGCACACACAGGATGCTTTCAGCTCTTATCTCTGGCTTTTAGGCTGACTGTTGAATGCTAGGGTTCACCTCTGACCCCCAGCCCTCCCCTCCATAAATTCCTTCCCCCTCCAACTCCAGCAATGGACATTTTTTTTGGCGTGTTGTCTTGTCCATGACCCAATAACATTTGAACAATTTAGGATACAGACACTTCCTACAGTAGGTGTAGGTGGTAATAGCTGTTCTGTTTTATTTGTATTAAAATCAGACTTGTTTTATTTTTTTATTGGATAAATAAATAATCAGTACTCATCTATACATTCACTTCTGATATTTGCCTGTTATTTCACTATTAAACAAATATAGATAATGACATCAACATCAAAATAACATGAATGCATTTAAATGTGTGTTTTACCCTGTGTGGTGGAGGTCTCTTTAGGTCACAGGAATAAAAGGGGAGTAAAAAGGGGCTTTATGCGTCCGTCCGCTCACTCCTTCGTCAGCATTTGTACTTACTTAGCCCCCTCTGTGGGTGAGCTCTTCTCCCACCCTTCTCTTTCTCTCTCTCCCTCCCGCCCTGACTCATTTTAACCCGTTGGTTTCCTGAAGGGGAGAGGGGTGGCTAAGTTTCAGCCCAGAGGGCACTACTGCCTTCGACATGACCACCACAGCGTTCAGTTTACCTAAGCCTCAACCCTGACCTGAACGCATAGAATGGGCATATTGTCCACATAGAATGGACAATACCGACGGGGAGTGTAATCCATTGATAAGCTGAATGGGCCTCTCTCAGCTTAGTTTATAATTACTGCGTCTGAGGATCTTAAATTGAAATAAGCCAGCTCTTCTATTATAATTGTTTTCATGCAGATTATAGCATGTCAGAAGGATAGGTATGCAATTATACATTTTCATAACAAATTAAAAGTGAAATTAATTAATTTGGTCCTTGTTGTTTTATGAGATCTGGCTCATCTCTGCGATATGGAACATGTTATGATCTCAGTTTATTCTTCCTGTTTAAACTTTCACCCTGAATGTATGCAAGTTGTTCTTTTCCTGTACTATGATGTATTACCATCATGTGTGGCCAATGGCAGCTTCATTACTCCCCCAACGCGCAGTAAGTTGCCTATTATATACATCCTTAACAGTGCAACCGCTATCCATCAGTTAAGACCGATAGAGCCACGCGTCTGGTGGTAAGCCCACTTGAACTTTAATTGTTGTCTTTCTCCACGAACACAATTCTCTCATGCGCTGAGCGAAATTGATATCAACGTTTTGAGCTACTCTTGCGTTGAAGACAATAACAGAGAGGGGAGAGAGCGCAAACGGCACTTGACTGCTCTTGACAATACTGCCGGCCGAAATGCACATTGATGAATTAATTAGAATCCCTTATTAGCAAATTGACTGTCTCAGGTGATTATCAAATTTGGCTTCTTTATTAGCATCAGCTGCTCCCTCCTCCTGTGTTATCTAGTCAGGCACATTGCCCAGGACGACTCAGACATTATAGCAGGCATCAAGCTTGTTCATAGAGAATAGTATAGATCCCACTGTCAGAGTATAGTCCAAGCATCCCTATTCCCTACAGATGTGCACAGTAATGATTGGCTCACATGACGTTCCATGAGAGCCAGGTGTTGCCTCTAATGAGCATTCCTGGAATGAATTTCAAGTGGTACATTTTCTTCTAGGTGTATTCTGCACGTGTGAGGTGTTTTTAAGTGTGTTTGCACTTTTAAACATTAGGTCAGACTTCTCACATTGCTTTTGTGCATTGTTCATAACTGACCAGTGGGTTGTTTATTGATTTACAGAGTCACGGCATCACACCACTCCACACACACACTCACAAATGGCCCTATTCACCCTCTTGGGCCAGGAAAAGGACCAGGGTGTGCGCATACTCGCACGTTCGCGCACACACACACACACACTGACTGGATAACAGTGGAAATGGTTGACCCCACAGGAGCAGATGGATATCTAGGTGCTGGGCCCACTCAATGAAAGGCCACTGTGTGAGCCCGGGCCTGGCCATGGGACTGGGCTGTGTAGGGCCATTGTGGCCAGTGGCTTTGTCCAGATGGTTCACATACCTTTAGTCATGCTTTGGGTGAAGAATGCACTCCCTCTGGAGGGCTCGCCGCCTAGAAACAAGGCCAACATAAACATCCTTTCTTCCGTGCCCCCCAAAATAATCCAATCGAGGTCCTATGCGCCAAAAGAAAGAAGAGGGGGGGTTGGGGTGAGAGAGAAACACCCCAACACAAAAGAAAACCCATCTTGGAACATTTTGGCATGACGTGATGCTCCAGAGGGTTAATAAGTGCCTTCTCACAGGAAAACCCCTTCATCATAATGTGTTCTCCAGACATGTCAACAACAACAAAAATCCCAGGCAAACTAATCAGCTCAATAAAATATGTTCTTGCCTTTTAAAACAGTAATAATACCATTGGCCAATAAATGTGTATTAGCAAAACTACAAACAACAACCAGGCTTTGTTAGAAGCGACCATTATTTGCAGCTGTCTTGCAATGTGTGGTCTCTATCAATGAGCTTGTTCCATTACATCAGTCTTTATTTTCATAAATGAATTATTTGTAACAAAAGTTATTTATAAATGCAATATTTGGGCAGGAGAAATGCCACTTGAGCGGACATTCAGCTGTTCCCAGAAGATAATTGTTTGTTTCATTTTTATTTTCTCTGAGGAATAGCCACTTGGCAGCAGACAGGAAAATACAGTGTTCTTGTATTCTAACCTTAACATTGTTGGGCATTTCTGTAAATATGAACCTTTCCAGCTCTGTGTGTTTTTGTTAAAAAGCATGTTTTTGTAAAATCATGTATTTTTTTTCTCCCTGAGGTTTGTGACTTATCCCAGACGGGCGGAAAGTCAAAATGAGAGATGGAACAAAACATTTTTAGACAACCAAGTGGTAGAACATCTCGTACTTGGCTTCCAAAAGGGACAATATGTTAAAAGAAATTACTTCTAAATCGTTGTCAAGCTCTCAGCAGCACTGTCATTGCTTCCCTTAGTTGTGCTTTTGGGGAAAATGTATTCCTTTTTCATTTGGGCTTTAAGGTCTCCCAATGAGAATTGGTCTATGAAATGGAACAATGTCCACGTCCATTGAGGCTGTACTGGTTTGTGTTCTGTATCAGTCACCAAACACTCTGGTCGTTATCAGTGAGAGGGAGCCTCAATTACAACTTCTCATTGAGGCTGGAGGAATGTTTCTGACACCCATTTTGACACCCATTTCTCTGCGCGACTCGGGCACCCACAATGGAGAGAGAAACATATCCGGACTCCTCCTCATCCCCCAACCCCCTTCTCACCGGGATCCGGCATCTGTCGGCACGTATCCGCCGCTCAATCGCTCTCTCAGTGCGCTGGGTTCCCTAACAGCTCAGTATCGCTCTTTCATTAATCAAAGACACTTCCAGTGTCCCATTACAGAAACACAACTACTCGCCCTGTCTGAAGTAGACAGCTCGCCAATTCATCTTCTGAGGGAAAAAAGGCGGCCTGGTGCCTACCTGTTCAAGCGAAGCTGTTAAGACCGCAGGAAGACCCTTTGAAATTGTTTTCTCTAGGTCAGGCAAACAACAAAAAAAGGTAAATTGCTTGTCTCAGGTAACATTTCTCTCTCTCTCCAGCAGAGGAGGGGAGGTTGGGAACATGTTTGTTAAGATGCTGATTTAAATGCAGTGGGGGTCTATCAGTGCTAAAACACAGCCGCCATGTTAGCAGCCCACTAAAGCATCATGTGGCCTTGGTGCCCTCCCCAGAGTCTGGCCAGCACTAAATACAACTGTTTAAATCTGATCGGCACCCTGAGGGGAGATACTGAGGCGGCTGGAGCCATTGTGCTATGAATATTGGAGAATTATGCAACACTTTGAAGAAACTGAGAATATCTTTCACTATGGAAAATTCTAGATGAATACAAATTGCCTTCGAGAATAACAGTAAAGGCAGAGGCAAAATAGTTCCTCACAGATATGTTAACCTCTTCAAATAGCCTTCTGTCATTGTTTTTATTCTTCCCCGCCACCAATCTAGGCAAAGGAAAGCTGGTGGTGAAACCTCTGCAACTGGGGTTTGTGGCTTGGTGCTCATGGCTGGTAAACCAAGCAGATTTGAGTTTTGACAAGGGCAATTGTGGCCAGCAACGACCAAGCCGACGTTTAGCGGATGTAGCTGTGTACGAGGCACCTCTCTGCCATCGCACGGGTCAATATCAATATGTAAAACCTTCTCCGCTCTTGCAAATTGTGTAAAAGAGGCATGAGCGAGGGCTGTGTGAATGAAAATCGACAGTCTAGCCCACCTCGCTCTTCCCCCTGGCCCAACCCCTCCCACTGAACCTCTGTTTGATTGGCATAATTAGGTGAAGCGTGGCCTACAGTAAAGTGGCCAGGGCCCGCTGCTCCTGGGAGGCAAATGGAGACATATTGTGGCCGTGTGTGTGTGTGTGTGTGTGAGAGAGATTCAGACAAGCTGGCCCACTGTGCTATTAATTACCTATTCTGTAACGTGGCATCTGTTGAAAGACGTGACACAGAGCAGCGGGAATGGAGTGGCCGCTCAAGCGGGCACCACCACAGCCAGCCGTCGCCCAAGGACCCCAGGTGCATTCTCCCGTCATGCTTATTGGATTCATTGTACATATGATTGATTCAAGATCGGGCTCTGTTCTTTCTTTCACGACGACACACAAAATAAAAAATGCCCCAGCTGGCAGATATTTAACCAACCCCAAGGACATTTGGAGACTCCAACTCTGTTCGAGTGGATAGGAAAATATACTGCACTCGTGTCGCTTCTGTCATTTCCTCAGGAGAAAACTGTTGTTTTCTTCATTCACATAAGGAACTGTGGGACAGATTTTTGATCAAATGAATCGGCATTGAGGGAGTTGTTAATGTCCCTAAATTAGGATTTATAAGAATCCTCTTCTACAATGCAAGTTATAATGGACTTTTCAGTTGCCATCAGAACATCCCCTAGTCATACAGAATAGCCTTGCTCTGAATCTGCTTTTATCTAAAAGCACAGAAATACTCCCACACTTTCTCCATTTACCTGGTCGTGTCTTCCCATTGTCTTTAATACTTCAGCCCCCCACTTATCAGGCCCTGTGGCAGTTTGTGTTGTTACCAGGCAGCCCAGCCAGTGGTGCTCCCAGCCCTGTGTGCTCCAACCTGCTCTGCTACAGCTCTGTCCTGGCCTGCTGTGCCTGTGCCTGTGCCTGGCTCTCTCTATCAGAGCACAACCGACTGACACGTCTGTCTGGAGGGCAGCCACACTGATAGTTATTAGTTTTGTAAAGGCGTCCGTTTTGATCCCCCCCCCCCCACCCCCACTGCTGCCTCCACGCCCGGCCAAAAGGCACAGTGGCGAGTGACTCACAGCAGCCGTATCGATTTCTCCTCACGCTTCTCCCTCTTGCCCTTTCCCTCCCTCCAGCAGAACCCCCCCCCACACACACACACACACACCTCACCCCTCCCCTCTACCATGCTGCTTAGACTGGGGATGAGTTACCCCCCTAGACAGTGAGAGGGTTCGGGGTAGCAACGCCCCCCTCCCCCCCACAGTCCTCAAAGTCATTTCTTAGAAACACAGGGTCAGGAAAAGTCTGCTCCCTGACTAGGGAATGACCCTGGACTGTCATACAGAGGCATTTCAGAATTCCGCCCCTCCGGCCAAAAAGCTGTCAGCAGTTTTCCCAGATATTTTTTTCCTTCTCTCTCTCCCAAAGAGCTACTTAGTCCCTGCCACCCAGAGTGAAATGGCCCAAATGGTTCTGCTCATATTATAACTAATGCAGTTTAACAGACACCATGCGCCGCCACATTATCCAGCCAAACAGAGCTAAAGCACCCCCTTTGTGCCACACAGAATGTCACCGGACACGGCGTCATTAACTTATATTTCAATGGCCCCCTCACATATGAATGTAGGTCAGTATGGAATAGCATAAATTCAATCTGGCTGACACTCCTGGCATTGACCTGCGCTGACTGGCTGGCTGACTGTCACAGGTCTTTTCGCTGACTGTTTTTCGCCGTCTGTTGACTCGTGTCATAAAGGGCTTCCAGTAGTGGGTGATTGGTGGTGAGCGGTGACTCTGCACGTAGCGGTCACTGGATTTCATTCCACCCCACTCCCTCCTCCCTGCCCAGACTAGAGGGACTTGTTTACTGCAGCCTCTGTGTGCTCTGGCTGGGGCTATTTGGGACCTCGCGGGCACTCTTGGAAAGCGGACGTGCGGGGAATGACAGTGCAGATACCTAGCATTTCGCCACGACTGTGCCACTGCCACCTGAACCTCCCTGAGCGACCACGAGGCACAGCAACGAGAGGGCATAATATTTACCACACACACTGTTACCGAGGTCAGCTGCGTCAAAACAATCTGCCCTGGACATCTCAAATATCAAAATATGACCTACCAAATTGACCTTTGTAAAAGCTGTTTTCCAAGAATGGCCTCTTAAGATACATTCAGCTTTTTTTGTTGCAAATAATGGCTGCCTTTGTGGTATTAAGTTCGGCCCTGCCCCGCTATATGCTTTCTTAAAATGCGCTCAACTCTGGGCTACACAGAGGTCTACAGTAAATCAATCCAGAAGGCATTGCATAATATTTTGAGAGTTGCAGCCAAAAGTTTGAAATAATGGCCTCCTTGTCATACTGGTCTGCGCTAGTCTCTCTCGCTCCGGTGCACCAGAAAACACAATAGACAAACAACTGTTTACAGTGAGTGTCATACACCGGTTCTGACACTGATATGAACTGATCTATCCGGATGGAATGTAGCAAACCATAAACAGCATCTGTGGAATAGCGTAGCCTGAACAACAACGTTGCTCGTGATTGCTCCATAGGTCTGTCCCAAAAGTTTGTCTCACCGTTTAGCGAGCTTGTTTTTCGGAGCACTCTGCTGCGTTGTACAGGTTGTTGTTGTTGAATGTCATCTTTATGGATGTAACAGGTGCTGGCGCTCGTTATGACTGAGCTAGAAAGACGAGAGGGAGAGCGGGAGGGAAGATAAAACATCTCTCTCTTTCCCTTAAGCATCGTAGATGCAAACTGCAACACTCAAGAGGGTACAAGTATTTGATGTCATCTGAACCGGGAATAAATTATACACATCAGCAGCACAGAGGGAACGTTGCCTCAGCCTGGCTCCTCTTGTCTTCCCCTTTTTCAAACACACAACCTAAAGTTAGACATCCTTGAGGTTTCTACCACTTGATGGAAGGTGATGCCCATGAATAATGCATGGCAGAGGGAAGACTCTGGGTCTTTTTATAGCTCGGGCCCCGCTCCCGCCGCACTGCACTAGCTCTAGCACGCCACTAACCCCTCAGATCTGAAGGATCAAGAAATGGGAACGGAAGAAAACAAGAACATAACAAACTGCGACATAGAAAAAGACAACGTCTATTTTCAGATGGCGGGCGGCGAGGAAGATTCTGGTTGCTTTTGAGACTAAACAGAAAGGGGGGGGGTATAGCTGTCATTGCTATTTTACAGTATTTAGCCCAAAAATCAGGTGGGCATGCAGATATAGATGTCTGTGTGATCTCTCGCATATGCCGTTGTTTTCTTCATTCCATCTCGTTGTGTTGAACCACTGCGTTGAGGCCTTGATTAAATGACAAGGCTATTATCCTCATGTGTCAGGGAATGTCAAATCATAGTGTTAATTTGTGAACACAGGTCTCTGTTTCACGCATGTATTTTCAACCAGTACTCATAATGACAACTGCAACTATTTGAATGTGTTGCACTTTTTCTCTTTCGAAAATCCTTTCAATTATGATTAAATCGAATCAAGCCTTGTTGTTGTTATGTTGTGTTGCTACCATGCAGTGTTGTCATGTATTGCTGCCTTGCTATGTTGTTGTCCTAGGTCTCTCTTTATGTAGTGTTGTCTCTCTTGTTGTGATGTGTTTTTTGTCCTATATTTATATTGTATTTATTTACATTTTTTTTTTTAATCTCAGGCCCCCGACCCCCGCAGGATGCCTTTTGCCTTTTGGTAGGCCGTCATTGTAAATAAGATTATTTTCTTAACTGACTTGCCTAGTTAAATAAAGGTTATATAAAATACAAAAATAAATAGTATATACGTACACAATAGTATGTACACTCACTGCTCTAGAATGTGGTAAAATACGGTTAAATTCAAGAGGGTGCCCTATGTTATTATGAATCACATACAGTTAATCATCAGATTGTTCTCTACAATATTACAACCTTAATATGCTTGTACTTAAGTGTTGATTTAAATAAGAACATTAGTTTGTTGTGATCATTGCTAGTTTAGACCACTCAGTTGTTGGTTGTATCTCCATTTTCTGTGTTGGGAGGTGGTAACATTTTGGAGGTGTTTCCGCTCTTTGGACCAATCAAAATCAACTTGATACCCTCGTCACTTTCGTCACCAGATAAGTGGCTTTCTATTGCTCTAACCCTGGTCAATCAACGTTGAGAGGGGCCGTTTCTATGGCGACGTAAAGGGAACGAATCACACCATAAAAATTGGAACCGATTTTCTTTGGGGAGGATATACAGTTGAAGTCGGAAGTTTACATACACTTAGGTTGGAGTCATTAAAACTCGTTTTTCAACCACTCCACAAATTCTTGTTAACAAACTATAGTTTTGGCAAGTCGGTTAGGACATCTACTTTGTGCATGACACAAGTCATTTTTCCAACAATTGTTTACAGACAGATTATTTCACTTATAATTCACTGTATCACAATTCCAGTGGGTCAGAAGTTTTCATACACTAAGTTGACTGTGCCTTAAAACAGCTTGGAAAATTCCAGAAAATTATGTCATGGCTTCAGAAGCTTCTGACCTCCATTTGAGTCAGTTGGAGGTGTACCTGTGGATGTATTTCAAGGCCTACCTTAAAACTCAGTGCCTCTTTGCTTGACATCATGGGGAAATCAAAAGAAATCAGCCAAGACCTCAGAAAACAAATTGTAGACCTCCACAAGTCTGGTTCATCCTTGGGAGCAATTTCCAAACGCCTGAAGGTACCACGTTCATCTGTACAAACAATAGTACACAAGTATGAACACCATGGAACCACGCAGCCGTCATACCGCTCAGGAAGGAGACGAGTTCTGTCTCCTAGAGATGAACGTACTTTGTTGCGAAAAGTGCAAATCAATCCCAGAACAACTATGTGGTCCAACTCAACCCAAAACATCTCAATTGGGTTGAGGCTGGGTGATTTGTGGAGGCCAGATCATCAGATGTAGCACTCCATCACTCTCCTTCTTGGTCAACTAGCCCTTACACAGCCTGGAGGTGTGTTGGGTCATTGTCCTATTTAAAAACGAATGATAATCCCGCTAAGCGCAAACCAGATGGGATGGCTTATCGCTGCAGAATGCTGTGGTAGCCATGCTGGTTAAGTGTGCCTTTTTAATTCTAATCAAATCACAGACGGTGTCACCAGCAAAGTATCCCCACACCATCACACCACCTCCTCCATGTATCACGGTGGGAACCACACATGCGGATATCATCCGTTCATCTACTCTGCGTCTCATAAAGACACAGTGAATGGAACTAAAAATCTCCAATTTGGACTCATCAGACCTCAGGACAGATGTCCACCGGTCTAATGTCCATTGCTTGTGTTTCTTGGCCCAAGCAAGTCTCTTATTATTGGTGTCCGTTACTGGTTTCTTTGCAGCAATTCGACCTTTAAGGCCTGATTCACGCAGTCTCTTCTTAACAGCTGATGTTGAGATGTGGCTGTTACTTGAACTCTGAAGGATTTATTTGGGCTGCAATTTCTGAGGCTGGTAACTCTCTTTCTGAGGCTAATAACCCTTACTTATCCTCTGCAGCAGAGGCAACTCTGGGTCTTCCTTTCCTGTGGTGGTCCTCATGAGAGCCAGTTTCCTCACAGCGCTTGATGGTTTTTGCGACTGCACTTGAAGAAACTTTAAAAGTTCTTAATGTTCCCGTATTAACTGACCTTCATGTCTTAAAGTAATGATGGACTGTCGTTTCGCTTTGCTTATTTGAGCTGTTCTTGCCATTATATGGACTTTTACAAATAGGGCCATATTCTGTATATCACCCCTACCTTGTCACAACACAACTGATTGGCTCAAACGCATTAGGAAGGAAAGAAATTCCACAAATTAACTTTTAACAAGGCACACTTGTTAATTGAAATGCATTCCAGGTGACTACCTCATGAAACTGGTTGAGAAAATGCCAAGAGTGTGCAAAGCTGTCATCAAGGCAAAGGGTGGATACTTTGAAGAATCTCACACTTAAAATATATTTAGATTTGTTTAACACTTTTTTGGTTACTACACGATTCCGTATGTGGTATTTCATAGTTTTGATGTCTTCACTATTATTCTACAATGTGGAAAATAGTAAAAATAAAGGAAAAACCCTTGAATGAGTATAGTAGGTGTCCAAACTTTTGACTGGTAATGTATATACATATACACTGAACAAAAATATAAACGCAACATGTAAAGTGTTGTTCCATGAGCTGAAATAAAAGATCCCAGAAATGTCTCAAATTTGGTCTGCAAATTTGTTTACATCCCTGTTAGTTAGCATTTCCCTTTTGACAAAATAATCCATCCACCTGACAGGTGTGGCATATCAAGAAGATGATTAAACAGTGTGATCATTACACAGGTGCACCTTGTGCTGGGGACAATAAAAGGTCCACTAAAATGTGCAGTTTTGTCACACAACGCAATGCCACAGTTGTCTCAAGTTTTGAGGGAGCGTGCAATTATCATGCTGACTGCAGGAATGTTAACCAGATCTGTTGCCAGAAAATGTGATATTCTTTTCTCTCGCATAAACTGTAGTTCGAGAATTTGGCAGTATGTCCAACCAACCTCACAACCGCAGAACACGTGTAACCACGCCAGCCCAGAACCTCCACATCGTGCTTATTCACCTGTGGGATTGTCTGAGACCAGCCACCCAGACAGCTGATAAAACTGAGTGTTTCAACAACCGAAGAAATTCTGCACAAACTGTCAGAAACGGTCTCGGGAAGCTCATCAGCATGCTCGTCGTCCTCACCAGGGTCTTGACCAGACTGCAGTTCGGCATCGTAACCAACTTCAGTAGGAAAATGCTCACCTTCGATGGCCGCTGGGAATCCCAGTTTCAACTGTGTCGTGCAGATGGCAGACAGCGTCTATGGCATTGTGTGGGCGAGCGGTTTGCTGATGTCAACGTTGTGAACGCAGTGCCCCACGGTGGCAGTGGGGTTATGATATGGGCAGGCATAAGCTATGGACAATGAACACAATTGCATTTTTATTGATTGCGATTTGAATGCACAGAGATGCGTGACGAGATCCTGAGGCCCATTGTCGTGCCATTCATCCGCCGCTCCATTCATCTGCCGCCATCACATGTTTCAACATGATAATGCACAACCCCATTTCGCAAGGATCTGTACACAATTCCTGGAAGCTTAAAATGTCCCAGTTCTTCCATGGCATGCATACTCACCAGACATGTCACCCATTGAGTATGTTTGGTATGCTCTGGATCGACGTGTGTTCCAGTACCCGCCAATATCCAACAACTTCGCACAGCCATTGAAGAGTGGGACAACATTCCACAGGCCACAATTAACAGCCTGATCAACTCTGTGAAAGATAAGTGTCGCACAGCGTGAGGCAAGTGGTGGTCACACCAGATACTGACTGGTTTTCTGAACCACACCCATACCTTTTTATTTAAGGTATCTGTGACCAACAGATGCATATCTGTATTCCCAGTCATATGAAATCCATTGATTAGGGCCGAATGAATTTATTTCGATTTACTCATTTCCTTATATGAACTGTAAATCTTTGACATTGTTGCATGTTACATTTATATTTTTGTTCATCGTATATTGGCTAAATTCTTTGTTTTGTATTCTGCAGATTTCATTTTTAAAAAGTCCCTGTTATCGCACGCAATTCTGCAGCCACTACCTAGCTTGTCAGTTGACATTTGACGTTTGTGCCATTCTGCCTGCAGAGCAGTGACGGAGTTCTATTAAACAGCAACCAGTTTTTGACCATGGCCGTAATGACGTTCTATTCACTGATCATGCTAAATTCTCTGAGTAAATGAACTAACTTTTGAACCATACATGGTAGAGGCATAGGGTTTGGACTATTGTTTTTCTGATGCAATTCTCTATTGAACGACATATTTATATAAACATTGACTGAAATAATAATTTTATGGGTGAACAACCTATAGTATACCTTCAGAAGGTAAATTCTTGAGAGAAAAAGATGGGGGGGAACCCAGCTTCTAAGCTTGGCGGAGATACAGGTATAAAGCCTGGGATTAGGCGGAAACGATGTCTCTCTGCCCAGGTATGGCTACTAGGAGTGGCGGTCCTAAGTCGGGGCCCTGTACAGAGCCAATGTGTGTGGCTAATACTCCAGTTCTGCCTGTTGACTACACAGAAAAGAGGCTTCAGCCAGGGATAATGAAAGGAGCGCTGTGTCGCGTTCCCCTGGACGACATAATTGAGCATTGTTCAACGCCTGCAGTCTCGCTCTCCCCCACCACCAATACACCTCCACTGTCTGGGACTGCTGCTCGAGAACCACTCTCTTTCACGACGAGAGGCACCGAACAGCAGCGAGCCAGTCAACACGGTGATTATTTAACCAATCTCCCAGCAGAAGCCATGTTAGAGCCACGGGTTTGGGTCTGTAATGATGACATAGACCGTGATAATGATGGCAGAGTGTGAATGGGAATTGATTAGTGCGGTTGGTTTTGAGTCGACCACTAACGCTGATATTACAGGCAATAATTCAATTGATAACATTGGGCCATTATGGAAATGAATATCCTTTTGACATTCAACAGACATCTCCCTTAATGCCGCGCTATTATGCTCCCCCTCCCCCCAGCCTCCCACCCTCCCTTGTAAATTCATTTAATTTAATATATTTGCCTTTTTACCTCAAGAATATTGTCTTGCTGTATCTATCTCTGTACCCCCAGGCAAATTTGGGGGTGGTAATCTTTGGGTATTATAAATAACGCCTCTGTACCAGGGATGAAAGGCAGTGGCTCTCTCTCTTTTTCCTCTTTCCCTCTCCTCTCCCAGCCTGCCTGCTACTTGTCTATGCTTAGCACGTAGCTTGCAGCATGTGTGAGTGTGGCTGGGAATTCATATGAACGTCTCGCAGCGGGGGGAAAGGGGGCTAGTCATTGACATGTGTAGGACGGCTCTGGGCTAATAAGAAATGGATGTGGCATTTGTTTTTATGAATGCCATTAAAATAGGGCCCGAGCTGTGATGGCGTTCGTTTTGTTTGTTTTTCTGTATCCCTGTTTTCTCTTTTTTTATATTTTTATTTATCCCTTTGTATTATCGTGCTCCAATCTCCCCCTCACGCTGTCTGATGGTCGTCATCTGCGTGGCTCGCCTGGTCCTAATGGGCTGGAAACGCCTGTGGAAAAAAGACCCTCGCCTCACCGCACAGCTCTGGAGCTCGGGGAAAGCATACCAAAATAAAAACCGCTGGCAGAGCCAGAGGCATCTCGTAGCCACTTATGGCTGCATTAGGATCATCTATCGATGTGTCATCTAGCCGTCACTTGCGTTATTACAGTTTTGTTCACAAGTGCTCCCCCTCCCACATGTTGTTATATCAGCCTCTGGATGCAACAATGTCTGGTTTCTTTAATATCATAGATGGTTGTTTTTCCCCTTGTGTATATGAGGCAAGGAACAGCTAACCTTAGCCACCACTAAAGGATAGCTTGGTGGAAGAACCCAAAAAAGTGCAAATGCCACTCTGTCAATTAAGATTCATCATCATTATGCAAATGTTTTGGCAGAGCGGTGTCGACACCTGACTGAGATCTCTATTAAAAAGCAGCTAGTGAGGCAAATAGACGGACAGCTTGAGCTCCCCTTCTTCCTCCCTCTTTCTCTCCCTCCCTCTCTGTTCTCTCTGCCACATTGTTGGCCCCCTCTTTTGACAAATACCTTAATCTGACTGTGTGTGCACATGGGACGGATGGCGTGCGTGCTTCTTAGGGCCCCGAGTGAGGGACCCCCCCAGAGGAGGAGACTAATGGGACTGGCTCCCCCAGATAGGCCACTCAGCCTCTCCATTTCCAGGCACATTGAGGACAAACACTCACTCTACAATTTATCATTTATTTTATGGTGACCCTGCCCCAATCTATACACGTGCCTCTTTCTCCTCCTTTTCCAATGCCGTCTCGTCTTTTCCTCTCCTCTGTTCTCTCCATCATTTGCCCCCTCGCCTGTATGCCAAGTATCATCTCAAGTTGTTTTAAGATTGCCGTCGAGAAGGAGGATAGAAAAGGATTGGAAAGATGAAAGGCGATAAAGGAGGAGGGCAATGTTCCTGGGTTTCGGCGGAGAGATGTTTTGAAGTAGCTGTAAGGCGTAAGCGCAGCAGTCAAGTTTCTTTTTGTATTCGGTTCATTTCTTTTGATTGGACTCTTTGTTTTGATGAGCTGACGTGTAACGTTAATATTAACACGCCGATGTGCAATAGTAGGAAACCCTTTGTCGACTCCATCCAGGAATATAAAGATTTGAAGGACTTGCTATCTTTAATGCACTTCCAGAATGTTTCCATACTGAAGGCGTAGATTATTATTAGATTAGTCATCTGTTTGGTTAAGCGGTTGAATAAACTGTTGTTTTTGTTGTTGTTGTGGCAGTTCAGTTGAGTATACTGTTGTTTTAGTGGTTACTGAAGCTTGTTTCAGTTTAATTTTTTTATGGCGTCATCTAGCAGAGACCCCTGCGTTGAGGGCCGTCCCC
This sequence comes from Salvelinus alpinus, assembly GCF_045679555.1. NCBI lineage: Eukaryota > Metazoa > Chordata > Actinopteri > Salmoniformes > Salmonidae > Salvelinus > Salvelinus alpinus. The sequence continues at coordinate 80,084,295 of NC_092086.1, forward strand.
GGACAGGAGAACTCCCGGCTATGATGTAGAGCCAACGTGGTCCACTGGCGAGTGAAAATGTTCAGGTTTATACGAGGCATGCTGTAACAGCTCAATAACACAGGCCTGTAATCTACTCCCGTTTCAATCACTTCCCTGATTTACGAGCCCGCGCACCACTCCAGCGCCGAAATGAGGTGTTCAGCGTATGTTTTGTTTACATACATTTTTTATTTATTGCCGTTGTCAAAACTGACTGCTGGACAAAGTCGCTTATTAACTGAGTAAATGGCTTGAGAGTTTTTTTTATGTCAGCTTCCTTAATGACTACAGTCAGTCTGTTTCAAACGAGCCCCCCCTAACCCCCTCCCCCCCACACACACATATACACTACCACCCCCTCATGTCCTGAGAGAGGGGGGTTGATGTGTGTGTGTGTGTGTGTGTGCATGCGTGCGTGCACATAGGGAGGGAGGGAGTCCTGAGGGGACTGGGAGCTGCCACAGTTCACACATGGAGAGGAAAGGGAGGGTGGCGGGAGGGCGAGGGGGTCTTTTGTGCAGATACATCTGGTGGAGGGGTCAGAGCTCCTTTGGTCAGAAAGTGGAACTTGTAATAATTGCTTGGTCGTTTCGGCTTTCCGCCTCCGTCCACCGCCACCCACCCCCAAATCAACTGCTTTTTATCCAGGCTAATGGACCTGCCACCAGCACCGAGACAGGAGGCTGTTAGCACAAGTCCCAAGGATGGGCTGCCAGGCTGCTGACTAACGCTGCGCTAAATCACCAGCAAGGGTCACTCTGAGTTTCTGCCGCCTGTAAAATTAAGTAGCTGTAAAAAGAAATGCTTCCATAAAAAAACACAAAGTTAATGGTAATGTTAACATTGTGTGGCTCTCTGCCATTAACTTTTTGCGGCGGGAGGGTGTGGTTTCATTCAAAGTAGTTTTGAATCTTAGCAGTGTTCATTTGTCATGCTACGGTGCATGCAATTTTTTATTTGGGGCAGATAACATTACATTGTGTACAGTTGAAGTTGGAAGTTTACATACACTTAGGTTGGAGTCATTAAAACTAGTTTTTCAACCACTCCACAAATTTCTTGTTAACAAACTATACGTGTGCATGACACACGTAATTCTTCCAACAATTGTTTACAGATAATTCACTATATCACAGTTCCAGACAATGTTCAATACAACTATTTTCCTTAGATCATTAAAACTATCCATAATTCTTATCAAGACTAGTACAAGTGATTAGGCAAACGTGTCAAAATACACATTTTAAACATTTTCATGCACAGAACACAGCAAATATTAACAAAACCCTACAACTTGATCTACGTGTTAGTCCGATCCGCTACTTTAGAGCATAAAAACTTCATGGGTCAGAAGTTTACATACATTGTGCCTTTAAACAGCTTGGAAAATTCCAGAAAATTATGTCATGGCTTTAGAAGCTTCTGATAGGCTAATTGACATAATTTGAGTCAGTTCGAGGTGTACCTGTGGATGTATTTCAAGGCCTACCTTCAAACTCAGCGCCTCTTTGCTTGACATCATGGGAAAATCAAAAGAAATCAGCCAAGACCCCAGAAAAAAATTGTAGACCTCCACAATTCTGGCTCATCCTTGGGAGCAATTTCCAAACGCCTGAAGGTACCACGTTCATCTGTACAAACAATAGTACGCAAGTATGAACACCATGAGTCCACGCAGCCATCATACCGCTCAGGAAGGAGATGCGTGCTGTCTCCTAAAGATGAATGTACTTTGTTGCGAAAAGTGCAAATCAATCCCAGAACAACAGCAAAGGACCTTGTGAAGATGCTGGAGGAAACCGGTACAAAAGTATCTATATCCACAGTAAAATGAGTCCTTTATCGACATAACCTGAAAGGCCGCTCAGCAAGGAAGAAGCCACTCCAAAACCGCCATAAAAGCCAGACTACGGTTTGCAACTCCACATGGGGACAAAGATCGTACTTTTTAGAGAAATGTCCTCTGGTCTGATGAAACAAAAATAGAACTGTTTGGCCATAATGACCATCGTCCAGTTTTGGAGGAAAAAGGGGGAAGCTCGCAAACCGAAGAACACCATCCCAACCATGAAGCACGGGGGTGGCAGCATCGTGTTGTGGGGGTGCTTTGCTGCAGGCGGGACTGGTGCACTTCACAAAATAGATGTCATCATGAGGGTGGAAAATTCAGAGGATATATTGAAGCAACATCTCAAGACATCAGTCAGGAAGTTAAAGCTTGGTCGCAAATGGGTCTTCCAAATGGACAATGACCCCAAGCATACTTCCAAAGTTGTGGCAAAAATGTCTTAAGGACAACAAGGCCAAGGTATTGGAGTGGCCATCACAAAGCCCTGACCTCAATCCTATAGAGAATTTGTGGGCAGAACTGAAAAAGCGTGTGCGAGCAAGGAGGCCTAGAAACCTGACTCCGTTACACCAGCTCTGTCAGGAGGAATGGGCCAAAATTCACCCAACTTATTGTGGGAAGCTTGTGGAAGGCTACCCGAAACGTTTGACCCAAGTTAAACAATTTAAATGCAATGCTACCAAATACTAATTGAGTGTATGTAAACATCTGACCCACTGGGAATGTGATGAAATAAATAAAAGCTGAAATAAATAATTCTCTCTGCTATTATTTTGACATTTCACGTTCTTAAAATAAAGTGGTGATCCTAACTGACCTAAGACAGGGAATCTTTACTAGGATTAAATGTCAGGAATTGTGATAAACTGAGTTTAAATGTATTTGGCTAAGGTGTATGTAAACTTCTGACTTCAACTGTAGGTATTCTCAGCTTTCCAAATAGAAATGCCACAATAGTGATTATTCCGTAACAATTGCAATAGCCCTGGATGAGCATTCTCAATTGCCCAGCCTAATTTGGTTTTAAACACAAAACTCCTTAAGCCCTATAGTGAAGACGTAGCATGTTGCAACTATTCCCTAGTATGCTAAATATATAGAGCCCTATAAACCACTGTCATTCTGTCTGCCTCTGTCTGTCTAGTAGAAACACCATCAGGTTCCTCTCTGCTTTAGACAAGCCTGTCCTCTGTTAGATTCAGCTCCATCTCTATCTCTCCCCTCCAGATGGACAGAAGTCTCCCGTTTCCAACACCTCCCTGGCCTCCATGCATATAAGGTTGAGTCGGTACACATGCTCCCCTCTCTCCAGCCCCTTGCAGTCCCCTTAATAAGTCCATCTACTCTTCATCAGCTTTCTGTACCAGGGGACAATGGCCAGATTGAGGGTCCACAACAAAAGGCCTTTGAAAGTCCCCTACAGTAAGACGTTGTGTTTGTGTGCATCACTCAGTGTCCCCAAGGTGCGCGGACCCCTGGTCTTTTCCCAGCTCCCCTCCTGCCACAGCCGCTCGCCCGCCATCGCGTTTTGAAGTGCCCTTTTATTTTCGGAGACGTTTACAGGCCTTTTTAATTACTTACAGCTTGCCAAAGGGCTTTGCTGCCTCATTCTTCCTTTTGTTTGCCGAGGTCTTTCCACAAATCCTACTCTTGTTAAACCAGCCATCAGGATTTTGTAAGGTTTCTAGTCTTTTTCTCACTCTCTCTCTCGCCCCCCCTCCCCTTTTCCTTTTGTTTATTTTGATTTGTGATTTTTCACTCTCCCTCCTTAAACTCGGTCCTCAAAACGTTTTTCCATCAATTAATCTTAATTGAAGTCACACCAGACTTCCTTGCTTAATAATTCTTGCCACCATTGTCACAGATGGCTTGCTCTCGTTTGCAGCAGGAGCTGTAAATCAATTTTGATTTGGCGTATGACATCAATCAATTGTCATTTTACTCCCCAAACATCCTCTGCTCTTTTGTGAGACGCGAAGATGGATCGCTGTGTCAAGTTTACGAAGTTCAGATCTCCTTATCAAGGGTATTGTTTCCCTGAGAACTCGCACACTAAGACAATTGTTTCCGTCGTCTGATTTGATACTGAGACAATCCAGCTTGAAGTGCTCTGATTATCACTTCATTCAGGCGTACAATGCACTCGACACAAAACCGCTCCTCACCTGAACATAAAAAGGAAAACTATTTTGGTGCATAGTTCTCACTCACATCCTTTTTTACATACCATTTTCTCTCAGCTTTCGACAGTTTGGTGACTTTAGTTTAATTGTGCACGAATAGAAATGTGAGAACCGGAACATATGTCTTTTGTTTCCCATTCTGAGACATACAACAGTTGGCGCCGAGGTGCAAACAATGAGATAATTACTTCTCTGGTAACAATTCTGGAATGCTGTAAGCATGCTAATAAAAATACATTTGGCTTACCATTTTTAACAAATTGCCAGCGGTCTTTGAGCCGGTCAGTGTGCTCCGGCGAGACCCACTTAGGCAAGAACATCAATAAAACAATAAAAGGGCATACCTGCTAGGGGTGAATGTTTGTATATTTTATGGGGGGGTGGTGACCTGAGCATTCTCTCTGAGCGTTGTGTTCTTAAGCGCGGCATTGTTTGAAGTCGTTCTGTGTGTGTGGACTGTCAAGCAGATCAAGAATGGCTTATCTCTTCCTTGAAGGATGCAATATGTCTTAAAGATAACATGGCCAAACTACAGTGTGTGTGTGTGTGTGTGTGTGTGTGTGTGAAGTTCTCGAGGGGCTTAGCGAGGCTATCTGCAAAAATGGCAATTGTTTGCCAATCTGTGTCCTTTAATTGCTTCAGAACAGATTTAGATACATCTGAACAAAAGCTAATTTTGGATCTGCCCCTGGGGTGTTTGAGGATTTTGCAACAGATTGAGTTGTCAAGGTTCCTACCACATCGCCAAACTGAAATCTTCCCATAGGTTGTCCAAGGTTGCATAGTTATCTAACCCCCATTTTCCTTTTCTGTGTAATTAAATAGTGACCCTTAGTTTAGGCTTGACCTTCTGGGCCACAACCATGTAGCCCTGCACCAACACGTTTTCCTTCAGGTGGTGGCCATTTTGACTGAGCGATAAAGGAGCCATTCCCATAACAACGGTCCAAAATAATAGGAATTGACAAGGGGACTCAAAACTGGCATGGTATAATAAAGGCTCATATTGTAAACCGGCTTCCCTTGTACGTCTCTCTGTGTAAATCATAGTCCACTTTATAGGACCTAATCCATCCAATGTGCTTCAATTCTATGACAGGCGTGCATGCTTGCCACAATAACACCTCCAGTGGAATAACAGTTAGTGATTTATAGCTGGAATAAGGTCGAGCTCCGTTTACTGTTATGCTTTGATGTACTGATTCATGGTCGGTGACGCTGTCTTAACAGTATCTGAGAAGCAAAGTGTTTGACAATACAAGGATATCATTGTGAGCAACACTGTGAACAGTGATGTATGCAGCTGAATGGCAATTCACAGGTTTCATTCATGAATGTATCTCTCCGTCTGATTTTGATATTGACTGTAAAATCCAGACAGTGTCCTGAAGATACGCTTCTCCCTCGTCTTTACAGGAAGCTGCACAGCGGTATGAAGACTTATGGATGTGAGCTGTGTGGGAAACGCTTCCTGGACAGCCTACGCCTTAGGATGCACTTGCTGTCTCACTCAGGTAAGAATCAACACTTGTGTGTCTGTATAGATATTTGTCTATGAATGTGTATCTATACTGCATGTATTTACAAAAACAATACTGTACATGTAGAGATTTTTCATCCTGTGTTTAATACTGTGTAATACACTGTGATACCCTATTTCAACAATGCATAGCAAAACAATTTTACTTTTTTTGTTTACATTCTACGCTATATTAGAACATGACATTATGGAATTTGATATAGTCCCAGTCGGTATTGAATAGAACATTGCGGTCCAGTCCGCTTTGGTGGAAAACAACCCATGGGTTCCTACCACAACGCCAACGTTACCCCAATGGCTCACAGCAAAAACTAGAGTTTTCTTGTTGTGTGTTTGTTTAAGTCAGTTACAAAACTTAATTCAAGAAAAGTACATGTCTAAAGATTACTTTTCAACATCGCCTGCTCCCGAGTGTTCTCGTTACGTAATATTGTAGAACCTCCCTCATGCCCCTTTTCATGACGTGAGTGCTAGCTACCAACCGGAACATTAAGCTAGCCAAGACCAACATCACCAAAAAACAGATTATACAGATGCAAGTAGTGAGTGGAGTTAAACGGACTATACATAGCTACGTGTAGCCTACCTGGACACCAGGTCCCCACAATTTCCCACGCCAAGTAGCCGGAAGCCACAGTGCTTTTCGCGCAGGCTCTATATCCTTAAGTCGGAGCATTGCGAACCGTAGGTTGGGATTTTTGACCTGGTTACATGGTACATTGAACAACACAGCAGCTTCTCGGCATCTTTTGTTATTTCTGTCTTACAAAAAATGTACGACGAAGTTTGTTCTTTTACACTGGGGGTTAATGGGATAGAATGTTTTGTTTTTTTCCTAATTTGTGGGCGTGGTCGAGGGGAATTCCTTACTATTGTGTGAATATCGACTCAAGAGTATTGGCTGTGCAATGTACAGGCTTGATATTGAAATGGGATAACTACACTGAACAAAAATATAAACGCAACAATTTTACAGTTCATATAAAGAAATCAGTCAATTGAAATCAATTCATTAGGTACTAATCTATGGATTTCATATGACTGGGAATACAGATATGCAAATACCTTTTAAAAAACAATAGGGGCTTGGATCAGAAAACCAGTCAGTATCTGGTGTGACCACCATTTGCCTCATGCAGCGCTACACTTCTCCTTCACATAGAGTTGATCAGGCTGTTGATTGTGGCCTGTGGAATGTTGTACTGCTACTCTTCAATGGCTGTGCGAAGTTGCTAGATATTGTCGGGAACTGGAACACGCTGTCGTACACGTTGATCCAGAGCATCCCAAACATGCTCAATGGTGACATGTAGGGAGTATGCAGGCCATGGAAGAACTGGGACATTTTCTTTTTTGTAATCATCTTATTAGGAGAATGTTATTTTCCATAGACAACCACACAAAGTACAATAAAACGAATAAGGATACAGCAAAACATTACACAAAAAGGCAGTCATAAAATTGAGAAAAAAATATATACAAACATCACAATTATAACATGGGGCATTTATGGGAGGTTTTCTACATAGGACCACAATGGAGACCAGAATTTCCAAAATGTATCAGACTTTAGTGTAAATCAAAGGTAAGCGTCTCTAGGGGTATAATAGCAGAAGCTTGAGAAAGACATATTCTCGCAGATGGTACATCAGGCGTGGACCATAATAACACTATACATTTTTAGGCTAAGTAAACAAGGGTATTGAACAGACGTTCAGAGTCCAGGTCAAACGCAACATTTACAATCTAAGTAGAGGAAAAGATCAATTGCAAATTGCAAATCTTCTTGATGTGTAAATGAATATCATTCCAATAAGACTGGATTCTGCTACAGTACCAAAAAAATGTGCATGAAGGTGCCAGTATCCTGTTTACATTTGAAACGTAACTGTGATGCATTGGGAAACATTTTGTGAAGGCAGACAGGTGTAAAGTAGGTTCTATGAAAACATTTGAAATGTAGTTATTGTATGCTTATGGAGGTGCATTTGGGGTAGACCCTTTCGCAGTTAGAAGCCCATTCTTCCTCACCAAATGCATGTCCAATGTCTCTCTCCCAAACATGTCTCAACGCGTCATAGGATGAGGCACTTCTGTTCAATAAAATAGAATGTCGGAGATTAAAACTCTACGAACAGTAGGATTCTCAAATAGTTTTTCAACCTTCAGTAATTTGAAAACGTAGTATATCGACTTTCTTCTGACCCTCTATGAAGTATCCAAGTTGTAGGTACTTAAACACATTTTTGTTTGGAATGTCAAACTCAGTTTTTATCTGTTGAAACGATTTAAGAGTGTCCTGAGTAAATAAAGGCGAAAGGTCAGTCCAGAAGTTCAATACTTCTTTTTTTTTGGGGGGGGGGGGGGGGGAATCTGAATTAAGGGCAATCGATGACCAGAGGGATATGGTCTGGAATCTGCAAGTACCTCCTTGCATCTTTCAAAGCTAAGAGTGTATTATGTACTGAAAAATCCCACTCCTTTTTCTATTCTGGTTAGAGACAGTTTGCCCTGTTCTGTGAAGGGAGTAGTACACAGCGTTGTACGAGATCTTCAGTTTTTTAACAATTTCTCGCATGGAATAGCCTTCATTTTTCAGAACAAGAATAGACTGACGAGTTTCAGAATTTTATTTATTTGTTTCTGGCCATTTTGAGCCTGTAATCGATCCCACAAATGCTGACGCTCCAGATACTCAACTAGTCTAAAGAAGGCCAGTTTTATTGCTTCTTTAATCAGATCAACAGTTTTCAGCTGTGCTAACATAATTGCAAAAGGGTTTTCTAATGATCAATTAGCCTTTTAAAATGATAAACTTGGATTAGCAAACACAACGTGCCATTGGAACACAGGAATGATGGTTGCTGAAAATGGGCCTCTGTACGCCTATGTAGATATTCCAGCTACTGTAGTCATTTACAACATTAACAATGTCTACACTGTATTTCTGATCAATTTGTTATTTTAATGGACAAAAAAGGTGCTTTTCTAAGTGACCCCAAACTTGTGTGTGTTATTTATTTATATATTTATTTAACTAGGCAAGTTAAGAGCACATTCTTATTTACAATGACGACCTACCCCGGCCAAACCCTAACCCAGACAATGCTGGTCCAATTGTGCGCCGCCCTATGGGATTCCCAATCACTGCCGGTTGTGATACAGCCTGGAATCAAACCAGGGTCTGTAGTGATGCCTCTCTCACTGAGATGCAGTGCCTTAGACGGCTGCAACACTCGGGGGGGATCTTAATCAGATATTTTGTCATTTCATTGTTCGATCTTGTACATAGTGAAGTATAAAGAGAATTATAGAAGTCGCAAAACGTATTATTGATAAGCAATGGATCATAAGAAGTGGAGCCATCTGCCATCCATATAGACTTAATCAATCGTTCATTCTGTTATTTTTTAAGTTGGTGTGCAAGTAGACGGCTCAGACTGTTACCAAACTCATAATATTTTTGCTTGGTAAAAATCTACCGTTTTTTTTACATGCTTTGTATGCTCTAAATTGAGTTTGGCCTTAGCACAAGCTAGTGAATTCCAGTTCACCTGGGTTGGTGGTTGATTATGAAGAAGTTCTAAATGCTTTACAGCCTCCAATTTTTCCCTATTTTCCATTCTAAGCTTCTTGATGATAGAGGCTTGGGAAATTATATGACCCCTTATAGTTTATTTAGCAGCATCCCAGATAGTTGCAGCTGAGATAGGAGAGAGTTGATTGTCGAGACAGTAATGTGATAATTTATCTTTGATCACAGAGCAGAATCCTTCATTGTTAAGCAGAGACATCTCGTTTTTGGGGATTGTTTTGCCAATTTCAATATCTATGTACACTGGGGCATGGTCAGAAATGACTATAGAACCAATAGCACATGACTGGACAATATGCATGTAAGTAGAGGGCCTAAAAAATTGTTCAATCTAGAATATGAATTATGGGGTCTAAAGTAGAAAGTATAGTCTCTGACATTAGGATTTAGCTCTCTCCATACGTCTACTAAACCAGATGAATCACACATGTTTCTGAGAGGATTTGAGGCTCAATGATTCGAGACTGGAGCAGTTGATGATTTATCCAATTTACCCAAAGTACAATTAAAATCTCCTGAAATAAACCCAAGTCCCTTTCAGTATTGATTAAATAATAAAATCATGTCAGACATACATTTGAGGGAGTCTGCTTTCGGGCCATATACATTTAGTATAGTAATATGTTGAAGTATATTACCTGTAATGAAAATAAACCGTCCTTCACGGTCTGTATCTTGGTGCTCAAATATAAATTGGACATTTTCTTTTCTTATTTTTACCTTTTTTTATTTAATACCTTTTTTTAACCCGTTTTCTCCCCAATTTCGCTGTATCCAATTCTTAGTTAGTCTTGTCTCATCGCTGCAACTCCCGTACGGACCCGGGAGAGGTGAAGGTCGAGAGCCGTGCGTCCTCCATAACACAACCCAACACTGCTTCTTGACACAATGCCAACTTAATCCGGAAGCCAGTTGCACCTTTGTGTCGGAGGAAACACCGTGCACCTGGCGACCATGTCAGCGTGCACTGCGCCCGGCCCGCCACAGGAGTCGCTAGTGTGCGATGAGACAAGGACATCCCTGCCAGCCAATCCCTCTCCTAACCCGGACGACACTGGGCCAATTGTGCGCCACCCCATGGGTCTCTCGGTCGCGGCCGGCTGCGACAGAGCCTGGACTCGAACCCAGAATCTCTAGTGGCACAGCTTGCACTGCGATGCAGAGCCTTAGACCACTGTGCCACTCGGGAGACTGACGTTTTTATTTTCAAAGATGGCAGTGCCTCTTTTGTTTGAACTAAAAGAAGAAAAGTACACCTGGCCCACCCAGTCTCTCTTCAGCTTAGCGTGTTCTGTTGAAGATAAATGGGTCTTGTGTAGCATCGCAATTGAAACCCTTTCCTTTTTAAGGATGTTAGAATTTTCTTCATCTTGACCACATGCCCACTGCCCCGAACATTCCAGGAGACTGCTTTAAATGAACTGTTTATGTTACAGTGGTATTAGACTTAACCCAGAATGAGTAGTGCATCACAAAAACAAAACAATTAATAACACGCTTGTGTAACCCGAAACTAAAATAAAACCTACAAATTAAAAAAATTAAACCCCACTGCCAAGTCCCAAAATTAAACGACAGAACCAAAAATAGCACCTACACTATTTTCTGTCACGCTACTAACAGGAAGCACAGTGTTTTTAAGAAAAAAAATAAGTTTCACCCTGTCCTATGTTGAATAAAGGCGAATTAACATAGATCTATGGACATGTGGATGAAAAATGAATAGCCTAATATTTTAAATTGTCCTAAGCATTATCACTATTGCACTCATATGCACGTGCTGAACACACATCATAGTCACATGTAGCCTAGCCTATATACTGTAATAAAATTTTAAAAATACAAATCGCATGCCTAAAATAAATGAATATAGACTAATAATTATGCCCCTTTGCCTACCTTGAGGCCCAACTAAAGGAGCAAATGAACAGGAACGTCATTTGGCTTGGACTTATTCATTCATGGAAAAATGGAAAAGAACCTCAGTTCTGTAAATGAAAAGCTTAGTTACATTACACAATAACGCGTATTAGCGATTACTTTGTATGGCATGGTAGACGGTTCCATCCCGAGGTAGTCAGCCATCTATATACAGTGCATGGACTGGCCAAAAAGGGCAAATAAAAGTTAGTCACGTTCACATCCATAAGCTGACCATGTGTGCACCCTAATAACATAACTAGCAGCCTTCACGGATCTGGGTTATGTGCTGCTGAGTGGATATTGTTCCGGTAGAAGGTGAGTGCAGACTGGGGGTCGTCAAATGTTTGGCTAGCTCCCTGGAAAGTAATCCTCAGTTTAGCCGGGTGTATCAGCCCAAATCTGACTCCTGCCTTGTGAAGTTGGGCTTTCACATCTTTGTATGCAGCTCTGCGTCTTGCCAGGTCTGCCGAGTAATCTGGGAAGATATGGATCCGCTTGCCATTGTAGTTCAGCTGTCCTCTTTCGTGGGATGTCCGAATAATTTTCTCTTTGGTCTGGAAGTAATGTAGGCGGACCAGCATTGCTTTGGGTGGGCTGTGGTTTTGCCGCTAGAGTGCGATGCGCCCTGTCGATGACTGGAGGCCCGTCAAAAGTCTGTCAAAAGTCTCTATGCCGAGGACGTCTTGCAGAACAGAGGCCATGAACTCCATAGGATTGCGCCCTTCCGTCCCTTCTGGAATTCCGACCACATGTAAATTCAGCAAAAAAAGAAATCCCTTTTTCAGGACCCTGTCTTTCAAAGAAATTTCATAAAAATGTAAATAACTTCACATATCTTCATTGTAAAGGGTTTAAACACTGTTTCCCATGCTTGTTCAATGAACCATAAACAATTAATGAACATGCACCTGTGGAACAGTCGTTAAGACACTAACAGCTTACAGACGGTAGGCAATTAAGGTCACAGTTATGAAAACTTAGGACACTAAAGATGCTTTTCTACTGACTCTGGAAAAACACCAAAAGAAAGATGCCCAGGGTCCCTGCTCATCTGTGTGAATGTGCCTTAGGCATGCTGCAAGGAGGCATGAGGACTGCAGATGTGGCCAGGGCAATAAATTGCAATGTCCGTACTGTGAGCACTAAGTACTAAGACAGTACTACAGGGAGACAGGACGGATAGCTGATCGTCCTTGCAGTGGCAGACCACATGTAACAACACCTGCACAGGATCGGTACATCCGAACATCACACCTGCAGGACAGGTACAGGATGGCAACAACAACTGCCCAAGTTACACCAGGAACACACAATCCCTCCATTAGTGTTCAGACTATCTGCAATAGGCTGAGAGTGGCTGGACTGAGGGCTTGTAGGCCTGTTGTAAAGGCACGTCCTCGCCAAACATCACCGGCAACAACGTCGCCTATGGGCACAAACCCACCGTCGCTGGACCAGACAGGACTGGCAAAAAGTGCTCTTCACTGACGAGTCGCGGTTTTGTCTCACCAGGGGTGATGGTCGGATTCGCGTTTATCGTCGAAGGAATGAGCGTTACACCGAGGCCTGTACTCTGGAGCAGGATCGATTTGGAGGTGGACGGTCCGTCATGGTCTGGGGCGGTGTGTCACAGCATCATCGGACTGAGCTTGTTGTCACTGCAGGCAATCTCAACGCTGTGCATTACAGGGAAGACATCCTCCTCCCTCATGTGGTACCCTTCCTGCAGGCTCATCCTGACATGACTCTCCAGCATGACAATGCCACCAGCCATACTGCTTGTTCTGTGAGTGATTTCCTGCAAGACAGGAATGTCAGTGTTCTGCCATAGCCAGCGAGGAGCCTGGATCTCAATCCCATTGAGCACGTCTGGGACCTGTTGGATCGGAGTGAGGGCTAGGGCCGTTGACAGTGAGAGGGCGTTTCTTTTTTTGCTGAGTTTATGTTCTGTGTCCGGGAACGATTTTCCTGTTCATCTAGACTAACCTTTAGCTTCACGTTCTCGGATGTAAGCACGTCAGTTTTGGTCTCCAATTCGGTAAGCCGCTTATCGATGTCAGTCAACAACATTTCCATATCCTTAATTGTTTTGGTTTGTGTCGTGATAGTTCTATGTAGTGTTGCCATATCTGACTGGACTTCTGTTATAATTTCAGCTCCTAGACTTGACACAAAGGAACAAAATTTGGTCATGAAGTCAGAGCGTAGTGTAACCATTTCTGCGTGGATGGTGACTAGCATCTCCATAACGTTAGCATCCGCCATCTTGTTGGCGGATGCTAACTAGTCTTCGTGTCTTCTTGTTTACCGTTTCATCTTGTTTTCCAGGTTCCAGACATGTCCAAGAATGCCACCCCATTTTGATAGTTAAAAGGTTAAAACGTTTATGCTTTAACCTTTTAACTATCAACCCTTAGTGGAGAGGCCTCAGAACATGTCTTTACGTAGCCATGTTGAAACCGCACCCCAGAACTGGGACATTTCAACTTCCAGGAATTCTGTACAGATTCTTGCGACATGGGGCTGTGCATTATGTTAAAACATTTGGTGGTGGAGGTGGATGAATGGCAAGACAATGTCTCAGGTATCTCTATGCATTCAAATTCCCGTCAATAAAATCCAATTGTGTTCATTTTCCTTAGCTTATACATGCCCATAACATAACCCCACCGCCACCATGGGGCACTCTGTTCACAACGTTGACATTAGCAAACAGCTCGCCCACACGATGCCATACATGCTGTCTGCCATCTGCCTGGTACAGTTGGAATTTGGATTGATCCGTGACGAGCACACTTCTCCAGTATGCCAGTGGCCATCAAAGTTGATAATTTGGCCACTGAAGTCGATTACAATGCCGAACTGCAGTCAGGTCAAGAACCTGGTGAGGACGACGAGCACGCAGATGAGCTTCTCTGGGACGGTTTCTGACAGTTTGTGCGGAAATTATTCAGTTGTGCAAACCCCCAGTTTCATCAGCTGTCCGGGTGGCTGGTCTCAGATGATCCCACAGGTAAAGAAGCCAGATGTGGAGGTCCTGGGCTGGCATGGTTACACATGGTCTGCGGTTGTGAGGCCAGTTGGACGTACTGCCAAATTCCCTAAAACTACATTAGAGGAGGCTCATGGTAGAGAAATGAACATTACATTCTCTGGCAGCAGCTCTGGTGAACATTTCTGCAATTAGCATGCCAATTGCACGCTCCCTAAACTTGAGATAACTGTGGCATTGTGTTGTGTGACACAACTGCAAATTATAGAGTGGCTTTTTATCGTCCCCAGCACAAGGTCTAATGATCATGCTGTTTAATCAGCTTCTTGATATGCCACACCTGTAGGGTGGATGGATTATCTTGGCAAAGAAGAAATTATCACTAACAGGAGAGAAATAATATTTGTGTGTGTATGGAACATTTTTGGGATCTTTTATTTCAACTCATGAAACATGGGACCAACACTTTGCATGTTGCGTTCATATTTGTGTTCAGTGTAGTACTCACGGATATGATTTAATGAACTGATAAAGACCCATAACATGAGATGTATATTTCTGGATTTACATCGGGCTGCAGTGGTTTTAAATCAACATTCAGTGGAGATTCTGGCCCCATTGGTTTAGGGCCTGGGCCATGGCATTAGCCATCTAAAAGCCATGTAATTCAACACACAGCGGCTATTGATCCAGCCAGGCTGACACTGGCCACGGACAGCCTGTGGATTCAGGGCCTACTTAGTGCAGTTGGGCTTTTTTCTTTATTGGACTCCTCTCTTCCTAGGGCCTTAAGTGCAGATGGTTTATACACGGTCTGTAAAAGCCATTGGACTCTGGGTTCCCTGTTGTGTAGGTTTCCCCTTACCCCTCCACGTGTTGGCCTGATCCAACCTCCTGCCCACCCACACGACATATGGGACTCCAGCCACCCTAGTCATAGACTGTTCTCTCTGCTACTGCCCCTCAAGCGGTAGTCTAGGTCGGCACGCTAAGTCTAGGTTCAAGAGGCTTCTAAACAGCTTCTACCCCCAAGCCAAGCCGTAAGACTCCTGAACATCTAATCAAATGGCTACCCAGACTATTTGCATTGTTTCCCCCCCCCCCCCCTCTCTCTACACTGCTGCTACGCTGTTATTATCTATGCATAGTCCCTTTAATAACTCTACCTACATGTACATATTACCTCGACACCGGTGCCCCCGTATATAGCCCCACTTGTCATTTACTGCTGCTCTTTAATTATTTGTTTTTCTTATCTCTTACTCTTTTTTTGGGGGGAATATTTTCTTAAAACTGCATTGTTGGTTAAGGGCTTGTAAGTAAACATTTCACTGTAAGGTTTACCTACACCTGTTCGGCGCATGTGACAAATAACATTTAATTTGATTTACATATGTTTCCACATACGACCACATGATGTTCCTTCCACACTGGAAACACAACAGTCAGTCAGTCAAGTGTTGTTCGTTTCTCTCCTATTATATGTAAATGAGATGTCATGTCACCATTGTTTGTTCTCCCTCAGTCATATTTCAAAGGGGTTTTGAACAAACAAATTAGTATCACGCAATTAATGCCGGAGTCTGGGACCCCAGGATGTAGCAACACACGTTTTGATTTGTCGCTGAGGTGGCTCTCCCGCCATGTTGCGGCGGGGAGATGAATGACGCCTCACGCTGTGCCGGTGAATTGGCTCTGTGCACGACTCAGCATGTAAAAATACAGCTTTAAGGAAATATATTATGTTTATTTTAGAATCCCTTTCCAAATCCCCACTACTACACATTCGCTAGTCGGAAAGACCACAAATACAGCTCTTGTTTGACATCCATAATAAAAAAGTATGTCTGTATTAAAGCTGGCTGTGACATTTATGACTACAACAGTGTAATAAACACACTGCAGGTCGGAGACCCCAACACATTCTCCCAGCCTCCCCAGTTTCTCAGATCCTGGAGCCAAAATCCCATGACACAACATTGAGTTTCTTCTTCTCTCTGAAATTCAGCAGAGTTTGTATTGTACACTGCCACCTCAGGCAACTCCTGCTGCGACAGTAAGACGGTGCGTGTAATCAAGCAATCCTTAGGGGAATGTGGAAGTTTTAAAATGAGTCGGGTAATCCCGGGCTCAGCCGCTTCTCCTTGCCTCAGAGAAAGACTGGAGAAGACTTCAAAAGAGGGTTTTACTATGGCTCGCTTAGCTCCCTGGTGCCTGTGGAAACAAGTCTTTAGCACCTAGGCTGCAGAGTAAAGGCAGACCTGGTTGGCCTTAGTTTCCCCATCCTGATTGAGTCCAGATCTGGTCTAGCATCATAATTAACCAAGTCATTCAGGAGATCATTGGTCCAATCATTATCAGAGCTGTGAGTCATGACTAGTATGAAGTGGTTACTGAATGATAAAGCTGACTGCTTTCAACAGGTGAGTAGGTAAATACTCTGACCTGACAAATTCTTGGCCACCCTCCAGAAATACTCTGTAATTCATTGAAGTTGTCAATGAGTGGCAAGCTAAAAAAGGAAATGGCAAACAACCGTCTGCCTGCCTTTTCACACACATTTGAAACTCTAGGAAGAACCGCAAGAAATGATTCCCCTCAACAATGAAAAGTGAGTGAAGGATGTGGGCAGTGTATTTTTAGCTCAAGCGCTGAAACTTTCGCAGGGCTGGCTGGCTTGACGCACAATGCCAACCTGTGCTGTGTACATGTCAGTGTTGACTCATTGGAGCTTTGGTCTGGCGTAAAGCAGACAGGCGCTTCTATCAAGACAGCGACGGTTAGGGAGAGACGAGCGACGAGTCGAGGCCCTTTCATATTTTTTTTGCCTCAGACTTTCAACTTCTTTTCCATCCCGACCTCAGTGCGTGTCTTGATTTTTATCATCTCTCTCTCTGAAATGACAGCTCACAGGTCCCTGTATCTGCCCCCCCCCCCCCCCCCCCCCAAACCAGCCCCCACCGTTCACCTAGCCTCAGACATACAGACAGAGAGTGAAAGAGAGATGGAAGGGAGGAGGGGGAGGAATGCTTGTTGGTATGCACAGTGTACTGTGTGGGGATGTTTACCTTTTCAGCCGTCGCTGCCCCTCCCCTCCCTGCTCCAGTCCGCAAGTGCAGCCTGTCTCACTCACATTCTCTTCTCTCTCCCTTTCTCTCTCTCTGTCTGTCTCTCTCTCTCCCTCTGTGTGCTTGTTTTATCGGGGACTTGGCAGCTCGCCAGTCTGGGCTGCCTGCCACAGCCGAGGGTACAGTATGTACAGTGAGTCTTGTGCCAGTTTTTTTTCTAGTGTTTGTTATGAGTGGGGATTTTTTAATGTATTATTGTCTGTCGAGCAGTTAGTGTTTGCCGTGGCGGTGGTTGAGCCATCAGAGAGAGGGGGGTAACTGTTGAATGTAAGAGGAGTCTGGTGGATGTCTAGCACCGATACGGTAAGCTGATGAGTGGGCCTCGGTGGGCCGTGGGCCCAATAAAGGAGTGGCGTGTGCCTGTGTTTCTCCCCAAGTTAAGGTCACCGCGTCCTGGGAGCCCGCGAGGGGAAGGCAGAGTGGCCTGGATGAACAGTGACTTGGCTGTTTGGGAACAGGGAAGGGAGAAACTCAGGCCCTTTAGGGAGGTGTGATGTGAGATGCCCTGGTATCCCTGTTGGTAGAGTGTTGTGGAATAGTCTTGGTACCAGTTGGCCCACAGACTTAGATGATTTATAGTTACATTTTGTAAAGCACATGGATGCTTTATATGATGTAATTATTCCTCTTCTCCAAACCATGGCTGTTCAGGCTCAGTGAGCGGAAATAATGCACCATCAAAGCAAGTTTTTATCTCAACGTCTTTTCTAGATTCAAAAGCTCTAATCCTCTGTTTACAGTAACAGCCAAGAGTTCACAGATTAACCAACTGTATAGGCTGTGAAGTAGCAGAAATGAAACCCTATATGAGCTTTGGCTTGCAAAGCCAACTGAACTTGTACTGAGAGAGATGACTGAATTGATTGATTGAATGTTTTAATGGACAGGCATGCTGTGCGCACACACATGCACACACAGAAACTAGATTAAATTACATACAGTAGACAGACACACACACAGGGCCACGTGTGCACGCCGTCCAGACTCCCAGGGCTGTGTCATTAGCAGGCCCGTCCTGGCCGCCCCGGCATGATTAAGTCTGGGCTCTATTCTCCAGGGGGACCCAGCTCTGGACCTCGCTTGACTTCATTAGCTCAGCCGTCTGAGCTAGGCTAGAGAGTAGTCTCGTCCGGCAGCAGGCCCCCTCCCTCGCCACGCACACACACACTCCGCAAATACACACGCATGCACTCAGAAACACACACTGCCTCTAATACAGACACACAAAGGCACATTACGTCCAGACCGCGAGACCCAGCCAGGATCACATGGGGGATATTACTGCTGGTGGACTATCAGGAAAAGGGTGTCATGTCTGCTGGAACATGACAGTACAGCTTGACTCCTGCACTCTGAGGTTACGTGTGTGTACTGTTATTTTCACTCTGACATATTATCCCCCCTCACTGACACTTCAAAATGTCTCCAAAGCTTGTTTTGCTGGTTTCAAACTCGGTTAGCCAGCCAGCCACAGCCAGGAAGGACAGTCACCTTTTTTGGGGTTGCCAGATATTTCTGCGATGGCTCACTGTTTGTCCCACGGTATCAGCCCTGGGGGGATTCTTCTGCTCCCATTGTTAGCATTGCATTGTCTTTTCTGTCGGTCTTCCTGCTCTAACCCTTACTTGGGTTACAGTGTTAAAAGTTAACACTCTGGCAACCTAAAAAACCTTGAGCTGACTCTAAATATCAAACTGCACACCTCTATTGGTTTGCCATTACAGAGCAGAGGAGCCACGAGCCAAGATCTTGGACCTCCCCCTCTTTCCTGCAGCCCACCTCATGTCAACCCTGACATAATCTGCTAGTTAACTCTCAGTGCACCTGACTGACACCTGCTCCCACTTCTTTGTGCGCGCCATATAAATGGCTAAAGCATTAAGACATTGAAAAATGTGAGGTATTTAGAAAAACGAGTGCTGGGGAGAGGGAAAGAGAAAGTAGGGGGGATGAAGAGAAAAGCCCAGGTGAAAGTGTTGTTCTTTCTCGCTCTCTCTGCCTCACTTTCTTTCTCTCTTTCTTTCTCTCTTTCTTTCTTTCTCTCTCTCATCTGTCTCACTGCCGTGGGAGCAGAACAGAGAGCGAGCGAGGAGTAGAGTAGAGTATAGTGGAGCGGCTCGGCGGAGCTTTCTTGGCCCCACTCCAGCTCTTCCCTCACAGTGATGACATCATGGTTGTGCCGGCAGGTCTGGATGTTCTGCCAGCATTCCAGCGTGTTTATGATCACTCGCAGATGTGTCCAAGAACATACTGTACCCAAACCAGAAATTAATGGAACTTGACTGCCTTCCAAGCCACATATTCCAAAATAGTGAAGGCCCTTGTGAATCAGGACGGGGAGGGGGGGCGGACGTGGTGGGGGTTGTGGGGGTAAAGCTCTATTAAAAGTTTTGGGGGGAAAAAGGAGAAAAGAAAATGCCCCGTGATTTATCACGCCCCGTGATATTTTTCACAACAGCTGACACCATAGCTCACCGCCCCCACTCCCTCCCTCCCCTCCTCCCTCCCTCCAGTACATTAGCACAGGATGACAGACGGCATGGATAAATGGGCCAAGCTTCTGTTTGGCCGTGTGCCCTAACTCCTCTCTGGTGGTTTAAACCCATAATACTTTCCCTGACCTGTTGATGTACATTAAACCCCTATTTAAAAACAACACTTGAATTATTTGGGGCATAAATCTGCCTCCATTACAAAGGTCCAGAAGAGACGATTGGATCCCTGGCTATAATGGCCTCAATAATTGTCCGGCAACTTCTCTCCTCATCAAAAAGCGCTTCCAGTCAGACCCAGACCCCACACACACACACACACACACACACACACACACACACACACACACACACACAGAGAGAGGCAGGAGGCAACCAGTTAAGACCTCCATCCACCTGAAATGAGACTTGACTGCAGGAAATAGTGTTCTTTCAGTAAACTGCCCCCATTTTAGCCAGAACTCAATGTATCTACCTGGCTGCACTCTATAAGCCTCTGGAAGAGGGATGGTCTATCTAGGCTGTACAGTATGTGACAAGGATGGCCTACATCTACATTGCTTGCTGTTTGGGGTTTAAGGCCGGGTTTCTGTATAAGCACTTTGTGACATCTGCTGATGTAATAAGGGCTTTATAAATACATTTGATTTGACTGTACTGTACACAATGGGAGGTGACGCCTTTGACTGTTAGTCATCTGTCATTACACTATGACGGAACTGGATGGCCCAGTTTAGTTTGCTTGTCCCTTAAGGCCATCTCTCTTCATTCTCTTAAGCTTCTAGACTATTCCCCCAGTAGGTGAGGTGCTACAGTGTTTGTATCATTATAGTAAACCACTAATTACTACTGAATGTTGTCTAAATTGGATCCTGTTTCAATAACCTACTATTATATGGTACTTGAGCGCCAGTCATTCAATATCTGACCTTGTGTGTTTTTATGACTGTTCTTACTAAACAAGTCTCTCTCGGCGTTCATTGTACCGTTCATATAATTATGTCTAGTACTACAAAACACATATGGCCCGGCTTCAGATCTTAACACGAGATTGAGTCGTATTGATACTTAATGATTTACGATGCTTTTACCACTTTCAACTTCACAAGTAGCCCCCATCGAATTACCTCGGCGACAAGACACCTTATTCATAAGATTCAATAGGATATTAAAAATCGCCTTGTCCGTTAACCATCACCTAGTTAAAGAAACATCTCTGGTGCTAAAAAGAAAACCCAAAAGGAAGCTCCCAACCATCCCATAATACCCATGTAGAAAAAAAGACCTTGATCTTACTCCCTTACTCCTTTGTTGTCAGGGTATTGCAGCTTTAAATCCCTTTGGTTGCTAAGTAGCGAGTGCCCCTGTGCTCTAATGGGCTGATTTGGTATTCAGCTCGATGCCGGCTCTTATTTTTGTATGCGAGATGGTGTGTTTTGTGTGGAGGGTGAGTGCAGTGAGTGTTTTGATGGAGGGTGATTGCGGCAGCGTCTGGAGGATGTTTTAGAGTTTTATGAGCTGCACAGTACACTGTGTGCCTTTCTAAAACAGAACACAGCCCATAGAATGTTGGATATGGTTCATTCTTTTTTTTTCTCCCTCTGAGCAGCTCCTGTCAGAGACGGGAGGAAAGGGGGTGGGTGGGTGTCACTCACTGGAAAGGAAAGGGGGGTTTTGATTAATTTGTTATGCTGAAAAGAAACAAGTGATATGGCAGAGAACACACACATACACCTCGACACACACTTCAGAGAGGGGGAGAAGGCACAGAAGCACGTCTACAAGGGAGAACACATGTGTTAGGTTCACCATGCTGTGTTGGGGTTGGGGAGGGCTGTTTGAAAAGAAGTGCACCTCGTTCCCAGAATGGTGAACGTTGCTCAAGGGGCTGTACAAGGATCAGGTGAACTTCATTGCATGGTTTGCATTTTATTTTTGGAGTCCCTTTTCAGTGGAAGATCCTTGACATGGGCTTATGGCCCAAACAGGGAATGGCAGGCACTATAGATCTGTCAGAATGACACAGCCATGTATTGCTTTATTGGTAGAGATAATCATTCTTATCACTAAGCAAGTTCTGAGGAATGCAATAAAGAATTACGAAATAGAATGATAGCATCAACACTGATCCCCTAAATGTCAACCTCGTCCCATTAATAACAAGACATGGAAGTCAATATTCAGGAAGTGATGTGAAGCAGTCATGATTAGAGTCAGAAAAATACTTGCAAGGAAGCCAGCAACATGCATAACGTTTTGGGCCGAAGGTATATGCAATTGAGGGGCGACTATTTTTGTTAGATATTTTTTATTCACAGTAACATTTTTGGATCTGCAGGCATAAGGAAACAACGTAACTCAAGTTGTCTCCCCTTTTTGAAGTTGTGTGTATTTGTTTGCATGTCTCCGGGCAGAAATTACTTGTTTGTGTATTGGGTTCTGTTTGTGTTCAAAGATCAAGGAATTGATACCAGCTGTAAATCTGTGGTTGAAAAGCAGTGATGTGTTGTTGGAACAGGCGAAAAGGGAGGGAGGGAGGGATAGCAATGCAATAAAAGAGCCAGAGAAGTGTACTGGAGGGGGGTTAGGGGAGGGAGGAGTGGGGGGAGCGCGCTTGGTTGTGAGAGAGGCTAAATTTAAATCGTAATTGGCCGACTTCCACAAGCTTGCGGGCATTTTAATGAGTCATAATAACTTCATTTAAAACCAGCTGAGCAGAAATAGATTGGAGAGGAGCCTGTGGCCAGTATGGATTGGTGTTTTTGTCAGGCGCAAGAGCCCACTCCCTTTCATCGCCCAGAAAGCCGCAGACACGCATGCACACCCACACGCTGGGGGGACATCTGACTGGGGTTACACATAGTGTGCGTGCACGTGTGTGCGTGCATGTGTGTTTATTTAAACATACAAATATTCAAAACCATTTGTATTGAAAATCATACCCTGTGTATTTAAAAATGCCCTGGTGTACAGTATACTGCCCAAGCCTAGTTGTAGCTTCAGTTAGTAACCATACATGTCAGTCCGACGAACTGTCTGTATATTAAACAGTCTGAATGATCACTGTTAATGAGTCTGTGGCTGCCTGTGTTGACTACATATCAAAAAATAATAACCAACTGATTAACCTACTCACCCAGAGGACAGAGTTGGCTGGAGAGAGTACGACCAACCTTGGTGTAAATGGGCAGAGTGAGAGAACGTGTGACCTGACTAATCAGACTACGTCACACCCGCATCAAAATATCTCAATTAGAAGGATTTTCTCAGAAAAGGAAAACAAATCTGGGAAGGATCAAAATCAGCCCTTATCATGAAATCTCTATCTGGCTCAGCAGAAGAACACTGACGTTGTTGTTCTAATGACATAACCATGTATCATACATTGCAGTGGCTATAAGATTATCTAGTGTTTATCTGTGACTGAAATTAGGAGAGGAATTTGTTGGCACCGGCAGAGCTGGGCCAGTCGAGTTTGACAGTGCAGGCAAACTTTTTTTAATTTTTTTTTCCCGAGGCAGTCTGGGTGTTTAAGCAGGTTCCAGTGAGTGTGGGAGAGCACTGTCGCGTGTCCTAAAATGATCCCACAACCATGCACTTTAGTCTTTCTATTAGCTGTCACCACAGCAAATGCATGGCTTTTGTGTTTGTGTAATGGTATTAGGGAAATGTGCCATGTCAGACCTGACCACCATTCCAGACTTCATTGAGTCTGCACCCTTCAATTATGTGACAATCCGTTAACCATGTAAAAATTATATTTTGCACATAGTTGTCATTGCTATCAAGCACATAGCATTCTGTTGTATGCAGAAATGTTCTATGGTTAAGACCTAAGCTTACTATCAATACAATATGTTCTTGGTAGATTTTCATAAATAAGAAATAATCTATAAATATGGTATGACACTGACGACACTTGCTTAATTGGCCAGATTGGTCTTGTCACAACATTCCCCCCTAAAAAATATACGAGTCGGATTTAATCTTTGTGGGCCATTTTGTGACGGAAATAAACTCTGTCATACGCTACCACAATGCCAACCGAGGAAAAGAAAGCATGATTTGTTTTCCACGTAAATGGCCATGAAAGTAAATATCCTCCAAGGCATGGCCTTTATTGCATTATGTAAGTTGGACGATAGCTCTGGGAAAGTTTTAGATCAATTTCTCAGCACAGATTAGAAAGCTATGAATCCCATTTATGGAAGAGACTCCCTCCTGAAATACTCTAAGAATTTATTTTTTCTTTGGGATGAAGAGACAATCAACCCGCTAAGCAAAGATCCGCAGACGGTGCTTTCATGTATGAAAAAAAAGGGAGAGAGAGAAAGTGAAAGAGGGGGGGAAAAAAAGATAAAAGCACTCCCAAAGCCATCTGGAAGTAGCCAGGACACACAAGGCTTGCTTTTATGCTACTAATTCCACTAGGAGGTGCAGCATAAAAGCAGAGTGTGGATATTATGTTCTAACTGTTGCAAACTATTAAATGGCCCCGGAATACTAATCTTGGTGGTCAGGCAGAGGGAGGACTATTTTTGACTGGAGTAAACTGTCTGTCGTTTGGGGCTCAGGAAGCCTCTCAGAGGAGATGCTTCTGCTCTCTGTGAAATTGATGAGCCGTCTAGCCAGTAGTGCCTTTCAAGTCTGAGCACAGTCAAAGGAGCTACTATACTATCCCTTCAGGTGTCAAAAATGTAGTTATAGATGAACTATACTGAACATAAATATAAACGCAACATGTAAAGTGTTGGTCTCATGTTACATGAGCTGAAATAAAATATCCCAGAAATGTTCTATATGCACAAAATGATTATTTCTCTCAAATGTTGTGCACTATTTTTTTTACATCCCTTTCCTTTTCCAAGATAATCTATTCATCTGACAGGTGTGGCATATCAAAAAGCTGATTAAAGAGCATGATCATTACACAGGTGCACCTTGTGCTTGGGACAATAAAAGGATGCTCAAATATGCCGTTTTGTCACACAACACAATGCCACAGATGTCTCAAGTTTTGAGGGAGTCCACCAGAGCTGTTGCCAGAGAATTGAATGTTCATTTCTCTACCATAAGCTGCCTCCAATGTCGTTTTGGAGAATTTGGCAGTACGTCCAACTAGCCTCTCAACCGCAGACCATGTGTAACCACTCCAGCCCAGGACCTCTACTTCCGCCCCTTCACCTGCGGGATCGTCTGAAACCAGCCACCTGGACAGCTGATGAAACCGAGGAGTGTTTCTGTTTGTAATAAAGCCCTTTTGTGGGGAAAAAAACAATTCTGAATGGCTGGGCTTGGCTCCCCAGTGGCATAGACCCACCCACTTGGGAGCCAGGCCCACCCATGGCTGGTCCCCTGCCCAGTAATGTGAAATCTATAGATTAGGTGCCTAATTTATTTATTTCAATTGACTGATTTCCTTTATATGAACTGAACTCAGTAAAATTGTTAATTGTTGCATGTTGCGTTTATATTTTTGTTCAGTATAGAAAGGACTGTACAGTGGCAGCTTGGCCTATTTTTGCCCAGCTGATTCTTGGCCTTTGTTGGCTCTCGGCCAATGGCCTGTCACTTCTCGAGTGTCGGTTCTATCGTTACTATATCTGGGTCCTGTGGTGCACTGCAGAGTGACTGACTAGGAGCTGCTTCAGAGGAAGAGGGCAGCAGATCTGGAATGTGTGGCAGGACATTGTAAAAAGTTTTAGTGAGGAAGTTAATGGCCCGTCACGCTGTCCACTTTTGTGAAGAATTTTTTTTTTATGGAATTGACTTTCTTTTTTCTCGCTTTCTCTCGCCCTACTTTTTCCCCTTTTCCACTTCTTGCTAGGAAATATTATGGCTCAGTCCCCCCTCACTCAGAAAAACAAATGACATAATGGAAAGAGCAAGCAGCAAACTCCTTTTGTCATTTGGCAGACATCTTGGCCAAAGATGAAGGTTTTTAGACTATTTAAGGTGAAGTATTTTCACTCAATACTTTTACTTTTGGAATTTGTATAATTTATATCACATTCCGTTTGAACTCGTAGGCAATAAAACTTTATGTGCGTTTTTAACTGGGTGAAAAATCATTTTGGATGCAAACGAAATAAACAAGTATGTAAATCAGTGCACCTGAGTGCAGTTAAACGCTGCATGTTTTCCACATTTCCAGTTGTTTTGGTTTTTGGATTTCCTATTATCTCTGCTTGGCCATATCAGCAGTTTGTTTCTGTTGGCTCTGCGACCATGTGCTCCTAGTTGGCACTTCAGATGTCCACATATTTCAGACTGTTGTCGTCTTCAAGGGATAATCTGTATTAGTGATGTTCAGCTGTCACCAACAAATCTTCAGGTACATAGAGTCCCCTTGCTATTGGCAATGTATTACGGAAACTCTCACAATCCCACTGAAAAGGGATTATTACCATCTTGGGTTTGTGCATTTTTAAAGTCTTCTGTTAAACATTTCTGTCCGTCTTCCCTCCCAAAACAAATATTTTCCCTCCTTTTTCCTGTCGCATTTACTGTCCCAGAGGTAATTGTTGCCTACTGCCCCCACCCCCCAGGCATCCTAACTCTACTCTGGCCTTAATAAACCCAGTAGTTCCTTTGACAACGTGTGACTTGAAAGCAGGAAATAATGGGCCCTAAATGCTAAATCTTTACAGGTTATTGACCTGTGGAGAGAGCGCGTATGCAGCAGGCTCTGCCATCATTTCAGTTTCCCCTTTCTAGCCCTGTGACCATTTTGTTTCACTGCAGACACTGTAGCACCCATTTGTCAGGAACTGTGCAGTATTTCTACGGCTTCTGAACCAATTGTTCATGCCATCTTTGCAATACTGGCTCAAATACAGCAGCACCACATGAATGTCTTTTATGGCCACAGCTTGTTGTCTTTTGTTACATTTGAATACCAGGTTGCCCTGTCTTTGGTTGCTTTTTAGTGGCTGGACTCTTTTACATTGGCCGTTACTTTTGACTGGTACTGTTAAAAGGCATCTAGAGGCATCTGTTGGAACCGGCTTCACACAGTCATCTTTTTCCCCAGGCCAAATATAAAAGCTGGCAAATGACAACCGAAAACGCCTTACTTCCCCCCCAGCCTTCCATCCATTTCTCCTAAGCAATAAAGGGATTTACAGCACTGTAAAGACATGTCAATTGCTGTATCCAGCGGGTTTTCTGTGTCCTGCAATAGTCATGGGGGGCGAGGGTTCACCTCATGGTCAGACTCTCAGGTTCATATGGAAAAAATCTGCCGCCTCCCGTCCGCTCGCCAAGACCCAAATCCAACGGTTATCGCTCAGCTCCAACAGTTCAAAGAAGTGTTTATGTCCTGGAACATTCCATGACCTTCCCGGGCCAGGGGAGTGACACGGTGACTAGCTCTGGGTCTAGAGATGTTTGATACAGAAACGGTCCCCCACTAATCATGGCTACCATTTGTGAACTGTGGATGGTACTTTTTCAGTACATTGGTGTACATTTAGGCCTGCATTACGCACCAGTGGCCTGTCTGTGTTGGTTCAGTTAACTTGGTTTGAGTGCAAAGGGAGAACTGCATCCACTCTCATCAAACCATTCAAATGAAAGCTGTCTTACCCTAACAAGCCATTTTGTTTCTGTCATTCCAACGGTCGCTTTTGAGGACAGCTGGCCCAAACTGGCCTGACCTCCACATTAGGAGTTGGTCTCCCTCTATTGTGGAGACCAAGGCTATTCAAATCAGGCCTCTTTGCCTTGAGGAATGGAAGTCTTCCTTGAGGAATGGCCCCTGTGTTGGAGGGAGCAGAGGGGGAACAGGGGCAGCCAGCCGGACTGACTTCAGGAGGTCCCGTCCTCATTTCCTGCCACTTCACACCAGCAAAGCCCCAGTGGGTCCTCTCTCCGCTCCCCGGCCCGGCTCATGTTTCCTCCCCAAAGCTTTAAGAGGCCTTTGTTTGCGAGCGCACCGGACCGAGGGGGAACACGCCAACATGTCATAACTTAAGAACGTCCAGCGACCCCCTTCCGAAAAAAATGGGGAGTAGGTAAAGCCGGAGAACACATGGAAACTTTCACCTCTGTGGCAGAGAGAGGGAAGGTGTTGGGGAGAAAGAGTGAAAGGTAGTTTGTAGGGTTGTGATACCAGTATCATAATATTTTTCCATGGCAAAAATGAACACACAGCTTTTTAAAAAGTTGTATGTAAAATATAGTGTGCTATAGCTCGGAAAATAAATAATTGACTCTGGATGACAACATAATGATGTTTTGTTTCCAACATTTGGGCTGTTTTCCGAAATAAGTTAAATCCGCTTCGTGTTTTGTTTCTTTACTAACAAGTATCACGATACTAGTATCGTCCCGGCCCTAGTAGTTTGGTGGGCTGGAAGGATTTGTTTATTTTGGTGTCTTGAGTGGTTGGATAGTTGTCCTGGTAGGGAGGATGTGAGTTAGTGTGGCTGCTAAGACAAGCAGGCAGGCAATCCGGCCTTCAAAGGCCCAGACAAGGCTGAGGCCCAGACTAGTGTACTGCCTGAACAAGGCTCTAACTGACGTCAGGAGGGGGGGCGTTATGTGGACTGAGATGCCCCTGGTCTCCCCAGGGCAAGAGCACTGAAAATAGCTTTATTATTCAGAGGAAAGAGCGAGCAACAGAGAGGGCGAGGAAGAAAAAAGCCTGTTTGTGACCTACTGGACAGACAAATTGGTTTGCAGGCAAAATGGATTAAGAGATTGAGCAGCAATAAACAAGGGTGACTGATTGTGCTGAAGCGCATCCATTTTGAGGGTTTGAATTCAGAGACTGCTTTGGTGTGTGTCTGTGTGCACGCACACGCCCTCACATTCGGCAAGTCAATATTTGTCTGCTTTCCTCGTCTCTAGACATCCTCGTTCTGAGCAGTAGACCATAAAACTGTCATGTGGCCTGAAGATTTTCTCTTTTTATTTCTGTTTTCCCCCCTGCTGATAACAATATCATTGTAAACCAGCTAACCGCTCTCCCATGTCCTTATGGTCAGGATTTGCAAGGGGGAAAACAGTTTTATCTTATCTACTGTACAGTGTTTGCTTACACAATCGTGTAATTCCGAGTATTTTGTCTGTGGGTCTGTCTGTCTGTCTGTGTCTGTGCTGCACGTGTCTATGGGTAGCTGTATGTCTATTTGTATAAATTACTGTATATGTTTGTTAGTCAGTGCTGTGTGCCCTTGGTCTATGTGTGTTGTGTCTGTGCGTGCGTAATACTCTCGTGTGTGCGTAACACACTGTGTGTGTGTG
This sequence comes from Salvelinus alpinus, assembly GCF_045679555.1. Taxonomy (NCBI): domain Eukaryota; kingdom Metazoa; phylum Chordata; class Actinopteri; order Salmoniformes; family Salmonidae; genus Salvelinus; species Salvelinus alpinus. Next base: position 80,113,267 of record NC_092086.1, read on the forward strand.
TGTTTTGAGAGGAATCCTGGCTGCGGTCCAGGATTTTTGTCTTGGTTGATAAAAAATGTGCTGCCTGCGGTACACATCTACTTGAGCGAGGGAACACACAGTTCTGGGCTGTCCTTTCCAATTGGCAGTCTCCGTACTGTTCTGTGACTGATAAGAGGGTAGTGTAAATAAAACTGTACAGCACAGCTCGTTACCGCTGAAGGGAGAGGAGAGGGAGAGAGGAAAAAAGGAGAGCGTGGTGTCTGTACTCATTGTTCTGACGGATGTGTGTGTAATTTTTTTTGCACCCAGTTTACTGTCTTGCATAACCCATTTGTGTAGGCTCACCGAACAGCCAGGCTGTGTTTTTGTTGGTTTCTGTGTTTGTCTGCTCGAATATCCCTCCCTCTCTCTCTCTGTCTCTCTCTCTCATTCGATCTGCCCCCTTTCCCTCTCTCTCTCTCTCTGTCTCTCTCGTGCTCTCTCTCTGCCTCTCCACAAAAGGAACAAACTGCATCTTCTGTCTGAGAAGTGCCGTTGAATGGCATGGTTATGCGATCACATTGAGGGCAGGCTGTGTGTGTGGTGCGGCGCGGATGGGCTCCGTTAGATTGGGTTAGCACAGACACACCGTGGGGTGGGCTACTGGCACTTCCAATCAGGGGTAACCCCCCCTTACACAAACACACACTGTAGCCCTCCCACCGCGACCACTCTTCACTCAGCTCGAGTTCCCCCACTACCCCCCCACCTCCCTCCAATCTGTGCCGTGACTTTGTTTTGATAATAATAATTTGGTAGGTGCTTATATTTGTCCTATTTCACACATGTACAAGTGTGTATTATATGCCTGTTTGAATTGGAAATGTGTTTTTTTGCATATCCCATCTCCTTAAGGAGAAGGCAGCTTCCTCTCGCCGCGGCTGCCACGCAAGGCCATAAACAAAGTGTTCTGTTTCTTTTGAAACACAAAAATCCCGCTGCCAAAATATGTTGTGCAATATTACAGAGGAGGAAGCAAAAAGGGTCCTTCAGTGGCACGTGGCACAAACCACCACTCCCCCTCCTTTTCCCTGGGTTATTCGAAGCAACAGTTGTGCAAGGCCCATTATGTCAGGTTAGGGCCCGGTTGTGGCAACTTGAAGGAGGGAGGCCAAGGAGGGAGGAAGCGGGGGTTGTTAGAGAACAATTATTTTATAGCCGCTTCTTTCTTTCTCTCTCTGGAGAGGCAGGCAGTTATTTTGAGCTGCAGAGTTGGTGCTTCCACTGCACTACCCGGGGCAGAGGGTCGGGGAGAGGGGGAGGCACTGTGCCAGGCATGAGTTTTTCTCTCACCTCTCCTCTGTCTGGCTACGAGATGCCTTCTATTGATAAAAAATAAGTAGGAAAGGGGATGAAAATGTATCACTTTAATTTGGGTTAGGGTTTTTCAGTGGCCCTCTGAACGGGTGGCTGGCTGACTGGGTGCTGTGACCCCTCTATCAGTCCTCCTCCCCACTCAGACAGTAATGACCCACACCAATGAGGTGCCACAGAGGTTTTGTCCACATAGAGACACGGGCGTCACGCCGCCACTTCCTCTAAGGATTTATGTCCATGTGCCGGGGTGTACACTTCAGCCTCCCTGGGGAGCGGTTAGTGTTGCGCCATTTGTGGGGCCCCGGTTAACTAAGCCTGCGCTGTGCTGGATCCCCCCAGGTAAAGACTGAATTGGCTCATGGCCCCTTTTAGTGAGGACTGCTCATGGTTACAGACGTTGAATGAAACTAGCAGTCAAAAAAGCATTATAGTCAATGCTAGGGCCAGGAGTTTTTCTAGACCAGTGGTCGGCAACAGGCGAACGGCGAGCCAAAACCGGCCTAAATAATACATTTATTTTTCATATTTGTTGTTTTTTTTGTATTTGAATTTTTGGTCAAAAGACACTAAAATCTCTAAGAATTCAGCTGAAAAGGATTTTAATTTAAAGTATTCCCGCAAATAAAATAAACATCATGTCTCAATGTAATCAAGGTATGAAATTATTGTATTTGAAAATAATCTATTTTTGGCCTTAATTATGGTCATTTTACAAATTATTATAATTAAGTTCCTGCCTCCAGACCATCCTCAAATTGTCCAGCAGCTGAATCTCATTGCCTACCTGTGTTCTAGACTATGTGACCCAACCAGGAAAGACTCCTGACCCTATAATATCCAATAATCTCCATTGGGCTCTGGAAGAAGCAGGGGGAGCTGATTTTTATTAATGCAAATTTAAAATGTGATATTCTGTCTATCTCACCTGAACACGGTTCCCTCTCCAAAGGTTAAGTATCTTTTAACGGACAAATTGTGCCATATGTTCAACTCTGCATTAAACATCCCTGGCCATACGTTGTCTTAAAATATGCAGAAAATGAAGGGTATTACTTTGGCAAGTTCTTTTTCTACTGAAGTCCATATTTCTTTAGAAGAAATGGCTATAGGAACTAATGCCTTGTGCTGTGAGTGTGTGAATTGACAGTTAAGGTCTAGTACAATAACTCGAACAGTTACATAAGTTACATAAGTAACTGGCAAATGTACAACTCCATCTTGTCCATCATGCCTCGGTGTAACTTGTCTTCCTCAGACTAACAGTGTAGCTGTTTTGTAATAGTGTTGCGAAACCTACACCCAGTTTCTCTCCATCTCGGAGACCAAAAAAAGTTATGAGAATTAACTTCCTGTTTTGATTTGCTGCTGCTGCTGCCGCCGGAGGGTGTCGTAACCCTTGGAGACAATGCCAAGAACAGAACAGCCAAGGTCTGGTTTAGGGTTCTCATTGTCCTGGGATCAGGACCACACAGGAACACCGAACACACCTGTTTGATATCTGGGTGGAGCAGGACAGCGAGTTAGCGAGCCTTGACGTGCTCCCATAGCACCCCCTGTTTGTGTTTTGATAAATACCTCCGCTCCTCATGCTGCACTCATACAGTTCAATTCAATAAACATTATTTTGTTATTGCCCCTGGCTGGGGAATAAATCACGTTTATTGAACTGAATTGGATTGAAGAAGTGCAGTGTGAAGAGAAGAGGCCCAACGTTGGCACATGTTCCCATACTGCACTAATAAAGCTGCTCAGACACAATGGCTCATGTAATATTCAGTACTATGTCAATACCAATTTTCAAAAATAGGAACATCACTTATACATCTGAGTTTGCTTGTTGCAGGTGTGTGGGAATTGTTTTTTATGATATCTTTAAAAGAAAACCTGCACACTGCTCTGCTCTTGGCAGTATCAGTTTGTTAATTTAAATACATGTTTTCACTACACAAAAATGGTATGGCTGTTCCGAAGGCTATGTAGTACTACCACACATGCTGTACTACGCAAGTACAGTTAGGCCAACTACACTGTAGGAACCATATTATGTCATCCTATATAACTACTGCTGTACACACCTTTTCTATTCATATACTGTCCATACGGTCTATAAACATCCATCCATATTTGACACCCTCCTGTCTCCTCTCCTGTGTTGCAGCTGGTGAGAAGGCCATTGTCTGTGACCAGTGTGGAGCCCAGTTCCAGAAGGAGGATGCTCTGGAGGCTCACAGACAGATCCACACATGTAAGAACACAGCCCCCCGCTTCTGCTTCAATAAGGCTTTACACATGTACGGGCCATGTTCCCCCATCACTCTGTGTTAGGGAGATTGTGATCTCTTTGAAACAGTTGCTCCACTCCCACCATGGTCTTGTACACCATCTATTTCTGTGTCTGTTGTGCAATTGTCTACAGTACGCTCTTGAGCTTAAAGTTTGAACCAATTCAGGTGAAACGGGTCCGATTGATGGCTATAAATATGGCCAAAAAAACATGAATTTTAGTGTGCCTAAATGGTCTGAAGCATATTGAGTAACGACATATGCTAGTTGACCTTAATGATAGTTGACTCATTATTAAGTCTTAGTTGTTTTTACACCACCGTGAGTTTACAATAGGTGATGTATTATGGCGCTTGCCGCTGACCGAAGCAGAAAGACCCAGCGGTGAACATATCCACATGCATGGCTTCTGGCATAAAGCCGAACCCCCCTGAGTTATGGTTATAAGCCGGCTGGCTCGCGCCACAGTGGGCAGTGGAAGGTGAGGGTCTGGAATCTTCCCTGGCACACGGGCTCCCTCAGCCTGATGACACAGCCTGGATGCCAGAGAGGGGGAAGGGAAAAGACACCCAGACCTGGGACCTACCGTCCACTGGCTAGCTGGATGGGACTGGATCATATCAGGCCTTTTAATAAAGCAATGGTAATCAGTACGGGACTGGACGGTGGGGGAGTGCCTTTCACTTGGCAAGCCAGTCTTGTTAATCAGCGTATCAGCGACAGGAGGATGAGGATGGCGACGTCTTTCCAGCAGATTCCAAAGGTCACTCACTCATATATGGCCGACTCGGGTTTCCCTCCACTCACAGTGTGTTGATCCACCGCTGCTTGATACTGTGGGAAGGGTGACTAGGTGTGTTGTGAATGTTGGACTCCGGAGTGTGTCGGATGGGTCACAACCTCTGGTGTGTGTAGCATTGATGTGTGTGACCCGCGGTTTACTGGGTTACAGCCATTCTATCACTCCACACTTATGTGACTGGCCAAACAACAAGCCATCCTCTTTCAGGACTATGGACTGGTAATGTGATCCAAGCAATGTTCTCCTGTCACTATATCAACCTCAATGTCTTCCCAAGTGATACATTTATCTCTTCCTTTTTTTCCTCAAATGAAAACTTTTTCAGTAGATATAGTTTTGTTGTACTCTAATTCATTGAGAGTTAGCCATTGTTAGGTTGATGTTACTCAACCTGCAGGGAAGTCATGCTCTGTTTTGTATTCGAAATGGGGGGAGCTCCTCTGTGTACTGCAGTAGAAAAATACCCAAACAGAATCAGGATGGACTATGTGACACCCAGTATCATGGAGTCATTGACACGTCTCATCCAAGCCTGACTCAAACAACTTTCCGGAGCAATCTTGTTGGCCCCGCATTTTTTGACACTCGTGTCTCAGGGCTAGCCTCACTTGAGCAGGCCCCCTATTTGACAGCGGCTGGGGCCTCCGGAGCGGCCTTGACCAATCGAGGGTCCCGGAGTGAAGAGGGGTTAAACAAGGCTAATGATTGGACAGGCATACCAGCAGAAAGGAAGGCAGCTCTAAATATAGCATTCCAGTCTGGTCTAGAAAAATGGGCAGCACGACTTGTCTTCCTGCCAGGTATTGGAACAGCAGTGAGGCCAGTCTCCCTCGAGGCCCGCCAGGCTTATATTTTAAAATGTGCTGTAACGCATGGCTAGGCTGATACGCCGGCTCCATCCCTCAATATGCTCACCCATATGCTTAGCTTTACTCCGTTTACTAGCTCTGGAAAATGGGTTGTCACCTTATTCTGTTTGTGTGCGGTTCTGTGTATGCCTGTGTGGCAATACATAACTTACTGTACACTGTCAGGAAGGTGATTATTCATACTTGAAACCGTTTAGAACAACGTTTCCAGTAAGCATGACTCATGTAAGGTGAGATTGAGAGGTGAGTGAACAGTGAGGAATCACTCTGTTCTGTTTACTCTCATTCTGCTATACAGAAATGTTTGAATGACACAAAGTTCACAATGAGATGTAATATACACCTTTTTCATAGTAAGAAAAGCGCTCCTCTGAGAGCTGCTGTGTCCATCCAACCCCAGAGAAAACAAACTGTTACTTAACAGCTAGAGATTTCTTCCTCTCCACTCACCTTCTACCCCCTCGGTCCACAGTCCGGTGGTTGTGTGACTGTGTCGCACCCGCTATGTAAATAGTTAATGAACGTCGACATGGAGGTGTTGTTTAGGATGACCAGAGTTTTACGTGGCGTCGTAAACGTCCGGGTCTCAGATTCCTGGCAGTGCAGGCTGACAGAGAGCGTACAGAAGGGCAGAGAGCGAAGGCCTGTTCTCACTTGTTCCCCTCGTGCAGTCATAGCGCCTTCCCCCCCCCCCCCCCCCCGCGCATCTTAAATACTCTGTCAAACTGTCTGTTTTTTACATGTGTGCTGTACACTCTAAACATTGGATGAAAGACTTGAAATAAAAATTATTATTATATAAAGATAATATTAGTTATTGTGCAATTGGAGACCTATTATTTTCCTTTGTAATGACTGTAATAATAATTAAATATAAAACACTGTTTTTGTACAGGGGTCGAACACCAGACAGAGGAAAACATAGGAGGGGAAAACATTGTTGACCATCAAAGCCAGATGTTATCTGAGCGGCTGCTTGGCAGCAAGGGTTGTTGTTCTCAAATGACAATATTTGGCCCTGAAGTCATGCCCATTTCTGGGTAATGCTGCTCTTTCAATGGGCACTATTGTGGCATCCCTTCTGGCCAGTTGACGTCAGAAGTATCAGCTGCCACGGTGCTTCTTCAACCGCTCAGACTCACACTGCTTGTGAAACAGGCTTTATATTTAGCGTTACTTGGTATGTATCCCTGTGCATGCATGTACATTACTCAGAACATGCACGGTATGAACACATGAATGTATGTGTTCACGCAGTAGGTTACTCCACTGCACTGCCCTGGTCTGGCTTACCTCATTTTTTTATTTTATTTTTTATTTATTTTTTAAAAAATTACCCCCTTTTCGTGGTAGTAATAGTAATTGTTAGTAATTACTATCTTGTCTCATCGCTACAACTCCCGTACGGGCTCGGGAGAGACGAAGGTCGAAAGCCATGCATCCTCTGAAACAAAACCCAACCAAGCCGCACTGCTTCTTAACACAGCGCGCCTCCAACCCAGAAGCCAGCCGCACCAATGTGTCGGAGGAAACACCGTGCACCTGCGCGCATTGCGCCCGGCCCGCCACAGGGGTCGCTGGTGCGCGATGAGACAAGGATATCCCTACCGGCCAAACCCTCCCTAACCCGGACGATGCTAGGCAAATTGTGCGTCGCCCCACGGACCTCCCGGTCGCAGCCGGCTGTGACAGAGCCTGGGCGCGAACCCAGAGTCTCTGGTGGCGCAGCTAGCGCTGCGATGCAGTGCCCTAGACCACTGCGCCACCCGGGAGGCCCCAGGCTTACCTCATTTTTAAGGGCAGCCCATCCTGACTCCCACCTACGGCGCCTTCGGAAAGTATTCAGACCCCTTGACTTTTTCCACATTTTGTTATGTTACAGCCTTATTCTAAAGTTGATTTCAATTGTTTTTTCCCCTCATCAATCTACACACAATACCCATAATGACGAAGCAAAAACAGATTTTAAGAAATGTCTGCTAATTTATAAAAAATGTAAAACTGAAATATCATATTTACATAAGTATTCAGACCCTTTACTCAGTACTTTGTTGAAGCACCTTCGGTAGCGATTACAGCCTCGAGTCGTCTTGGGTATGACACTACTATCAAATTTCAATCAATCAAATGTATTTATGAAGCCCTTTTTACATCAGCCGATGTCACAAAGTGCTATACAGAAACTCAGCCTAAAACCCCTAACAGCAAACAATGCAGGTGTAGAAGCACGGTGGCTAGGAAAAACTGCCTAAAAAGGCCAGAACCTAGGAAGAAACCTAGAGACGAACCAGGCTCTGAGGGGTGGCCAGTTCTCTTCTGGCTGTGCCGGGTGGCGATTATAACAGTACATGGCCAAGATGTTCAAACGTTCATAGATGACCAGCAGGGTCAAATAATAATAATCACAGTGGTTGTAGAGGGTGCAACAGATCAGCACCTCAGGAGTAAATGTCAGTTGATTTTTCATAGCCGAGCATTCAGAGTTAGAAACAGCAGGTCCGGGACAAGGTACCACGTCCGATATACAGATCAGGGTTCCATAACCGCAGGCAGAACAGTTGAAACTGGAGCAGCAGCACGACCACGTGCACTGGGGATAGCAAGGAGTCATCAAGGAGTCAAGGAGTCATACTCCTAGCCCCCCGACACAAACTATGGCAGCTTAAATACTGGACATTGAGACAGGAGTCGGGAGACACTGTGGCCACGTCTGACGATACCCCCGGACAGGGCCAACCAGGCAGGATATATAAAAGGTTGGCACACCTGTATTTGGGGAGTTTCTCCCATTCTTCTCTGCAGATCCTCTCAAACTCTGTCAGGCTGGATGAGGAGCATTGCTGCACAGCTATTTTCAGGTCTCTCCAGAGATGTTCGATCGGGTTCAAGTCCGGGCTCTGGCTGGGCCACTCAAGGACATTCAGAGACTTGTTCGGAATACACTCCTGTGTTGTCTTGGCTGTGTGCTTAGGGTTGTTGTCCTGTTGGAAGGTGAACCTTTTCCCCAGTCTGAGCTTGTGAGTGCTCTGGAGCAGGTTTTCATCAAGGATCTCGCTGTACTTTGCTCCGTTCATCTTTGCCTCGATCCTGACTAGTCTCCTTGCTGCTGAAAAACCTCCCCACAGCATGATGCTGCCACCACCATGCTTCACTGTAGGGATGGTGCAAGGTTTCCTCCAGACATTCAGGCCAAATAGTCCAATCTTTGTTTCATCAGACTAGAGAATCTTGTTTCTCAGGGTCTGAGAGTCTTTAGGTGCCTTTTGGCAAACTCCAAGCAGGTTGTCATGTTCCTTTTCCTAGAGCCACTCCTCAGTAAGAGTCTTGGTGGTTCCAAATTTCTTCCATTTAAGAATGATGGAGGCCACTGTGTTCTTGGGGACCTTCAATGCTGCAGAAATGTTTTGGTACCCATCCCCAGATCTGTGCCTCGACACAATCCTGTCTCGGAGCTCTACGGACAATTCCTTCGACCTCATGGCTTGGTTTTTGCTCTGCAATGTCAACTGTGGGAACTTATATAGACAGGTGTGTGCTTTTCCAAATCATGTCCAATCAATTGAATTTACCACAGGTGGAATTCAGTCAAGTTGTAGAAGCATCTCAAGGATGATCAATGGAAACAAGATGCACCTGAGCTCAATTTTGAGTGTCATAGCGAAGGATCTGAATACTTATAAGGAATTTCTGTTTAATTTTTTTAAATAAAAATGCAAAATATTCTCAACCTGTTTTCACTTTGTCATCATGGGGTATTGTGTGTACATTGCTGTTGAATTTGTTTTATTTAATCAATTTTAGAATTAGGCTGTAACGTAACAAAATGTGGAAAAATTCAAGGGTCTAAATACTTCCCGAAGGCACTGTATATCACTTCTCATATAGCTCCGGAGGGTTCCATCTCCACCTCACAAGTCACTGGTGGAATCACATTATAGCACCTGACATTGATCATTTAGCAACACGCTTGAACGACACACCCCCTCTCACATGAGACACACCCCTCTCACACAAGACCCATCTTAATGGTTTGAACTAGGAGGAGAGAGATTCCATGTCCTGATGTGACTTTTGAGCTTGATGACGTAATATGAGTGCCATCAATGCATCTACATCTGCACAGTCAGTTTTTGCCCCCCTCTAGAATTGGACGCTCTTGCCGATCATGCAAATTATCTGAATGTCACTTGGCATTGGAAGCTCATCTGATTTCGTCCAAGTTTGAAAGCGAAGCAAGGTGGGGGGGTTTTACCCTGTTTTCTCCCCAATTTTGTGGTAATCCAATTGATCGTTAGTCTTGTCTCATCGCTGCAACTCCTGTACGGACTCGGGAGAGGCAAAGGTCGCGAGAGCTGGTCATCCTCCGAAACACAATCCAAAGCCGCACTGCTTCTTGACACAATGCCCACTTAACCCAGAAGCCAGCCGCACCAATGTGTCAGAGGAAACGCAGTGCACCTGGCGACCGTGTAAGCGTGCACTGCACCCGGCCCACCACAGGAGTTGCTAGTGCACGATTGGGACAAGGACACCCCTGCCGGCCAAACCGTCCCCTAACCCGGACGACGCTGGGCCAATTGTGCGCTGCCCCATGGGTCTCCCGGGTCGCGGCCGGCCGTGACAGAGCCTGGACTCGAACCCAGAATCTCTAGTGGCACAGCTAACACTGTGATGCAGTGCCTTAGACCACTGCAACACTCGGGAGGCCAAGCAACGTGTTTTCCATGAGATGGTGGTAGTCCTGTTTATAGACAAGCCCTCTGACCGCTCCTCAGTGAAAATCCCTAAATAATGGAAGGGACTACCCCTCCTTTTCTATCCCTCTCTCCCCCTTTTCCTCCCCTCCCTTTTTAAGTCTTGTGTTACAGGGAAAATATGCTAAACATTTTGGAGAGGCAACAGTGGGTTTAGCCGGTGGGAACACGGCGTGACTCCAGCGACCGGGCCACAGAGTAAACAGTTTCTTTCTCAAGACAGAAATAGTTTGGACAGTGAGCAAGAGAAAAGGGAGGACAACACGCCTGTGTTATGGCACAGGGAGAAAATAAGCAATGAGGCCTCTTTCCTTCTTTCTCTCGCTTTCCCTCCCACCCCCACTTTGTTTTTCTCTCCCACATCTGAAAATGTTCACACTGGTGGCCTTCCAATCAGTCCCCACACACACCCCTCTCACGTGACTCTCCTAAATTGGACCATTGCCACCGGTGCACAGGGGTCACGTCAAAAGTGTTGATTATCTCAATCACATTAGGCGAATGGGAGCGTCTGTTTAGCATTTAGTTAATTGTGAAGTTATTAAGTTGTCAGTGAGCATTAGAGCCACAATGAATAGTGTGTGCGTGTGATCCCCACATAGCCTTGGTATGAAGCGTTTCTGTTTGCCTGAAAGATCTTAAATTCTGGTGTGTTTATGTGGAAATCAAGGTTGAATAAATAGATGTATTACCACACCAACATTAACCACGTTTATTCAGCACAAACCATCTAGAAATGGTAACTGGAGGTACTTGAAGGTTATTGGGTAACGTTTCATTTTTGATTGTCGCGTTCGCATCATGAAGGCCCCCCTGCTGCGGTCATCGGGTGCGCAGTAATGCTGATGAGCATGGCTAGACGCTAGCCACCATATTTCACTAGCCATTCATTATTGAGCAAGCTGTCCTTCACTCCGGCAGATTACCCATTTGTCTGTCTGACTGCTGAATGCCCGTGGAGGGCACTCAGGGTCGACGCAGATATCGTATTGTAAACCACAGTGGAGTGCACTTGTAGCAAATGTCTTTGTCCCTTCTTAGTACCCTATTGAGGCATAGTTGTCATAAGTGTACTGTGTATGTATTATGTAGATTTTTGTGTCCTTTTAAACCACTATGAATTGCAAGGACACTTTTGGCTGATGTAAAAGTATTTGTCCCCTGTTAGGTCATCAGGTGTAATGCTGAGATATGTGTCCTTGTGAGACCTGGAGTGACAGTTGATGGGACGGCTAAACTGTAGAGAGGCTGGGATTGGTCCCCTTGATGGTCCTTCCTCCCAGGTGATGCCTAGTTCCCACCGAAGGTCACAGGGTTCAGAGGAAGGGATACTGTATCTCCTAAATATACCACAAGAATGGGCTCACCCAGACCGACCCCCTTCTGATTGAAAGAGGAGACTGAAAGAGGAGAATCTCCTTTTGATGTTACTGGTAATCAGAACTCAACCGTTCCCATTTTGTTTTCACCTTCTCTAGTTTTGCCCAGTCTTTTTTCAGTCATCATCCTGTGTGAAAGCTCTTGATAAGTGGAAAGACTGAAAGCGACTGAGAATACATCAGGGTCATTTGACTTTGCGGGAGAAGTTTAACAGGTGACATAGGCCAAGCATTGAAACCCAAACCTCCCACTGTCCCAGTTAAAATAGTTGTGCTATGCAGTATGGGTAACATTTGCTCAAGTGCAGTTAAGCTGACTGTCATTCAGAATCTGTGTAATTGCAGTTGCCTTGGGCCATTACCCTTCTCTATTTTTATAAATGACTTGACACCGGTCTTACATGATGCTAGAATGACTATGCATGCAGATGATTCCACTCTCTACATGTCAGCACCCAAAGCCAGTGAGGTCACTGACATTCTAAATAAGGAGTTAGTCAGTACCAGAATGGGTGATTTAATAATGCACTGGTCTTAAATACATCTACAACTAAAAGCATTGTATTTGGTTCAAAACAGTCTCAAAGACCTAAACTTCATCTGGAATTGTGTAAAAAGTGTGTGACCATTGAGCAAGTTGAGGAAGCTGAACTTTTCATTTGCTCCCGAGTGGTGCAGTGGTCTAAGGCATTTCATCTCAGTGCTAGAGGTGTCACTACAGACCCTGGTTCGATTCCAGGCTGTATCACAACCGGCCGTGATTGGGAGTCCCATAGGATGGCGCACAATTGGCCCAGCGTCGTCCGGGTTAGGGTTTGGCTGGGGTAGGTCGTCATTGTAAATAAGAATTTGTTCTTATCTGACTTGCCTGGTTAAATAAAGGTTGAATGAAAATTAATAAACTCCTTGGTATAACATTGGATGGTCAAATATCATAGTCAAGTCATATTGACAAAGTTGTTGTGAAGATGGGTTAGGTATGTCTGTTCTAAAAAATAGTTCTGTGTTTTTTGACACATCAAATGTACTAGTTGTTCAGGCTCTGGTCTTGTCCCCACAAAGGAAGACCCTGTAAAGCTGCAACTGGCTCAAAAGAGAGCAGTACGTCTTGCCCGTAACTGCAAATGTAACAGATGTCCAGCAAAGACGCAAAGTCTCGTCACTAGTGTAACAGATGTGATTGTACTTTGTAACTCTGTCCAGCCAGCAAGCCCAGTTGACTGATGTTTATTCACTTGCATGTCTATATCAGACTGGTCCTTTTGTAATCAAACATCACAGTGACAAAAATAGTACAAAATACAACAAACGTAAGTACCTGACAATAGACACAAGGAAGCACATTAGATGTGCAGGACAACCGTATGTTGATGGCTGTAGATTTTTGATTGGTCTGTTAGCATGGAAATAAGTGAATTAGCAGGGAGCTAATGTGACCACTACAATTAGAGCATGCATGCTAACTCATCTCTTACTGCAATAACATACGAAACACATCCCAGGATGCCCACAATATTTTACAGGTAGCACACACGTTGTCTAGTGGTTAAGAGCGTTTGGCCAGTAACCGCAGGTCGCTGGTTCGAATCCCCTAACCAACTAGGTGAAAAATGTTGATATGCCCTTGAGCAAGGCACTTATTGCTCCTGTAAGTCGCTCTGGATAAGAGTTTTCTAAATGACTAAAACATAAATATATACACATCAGAACATGTACATTGTAGATATGAAAATAGACGTTTCAGAGCGTGACCTACTGTACCGCTTGCCTGTCAATATCAGTTTGCGGTCTCCCTCTATCTGCATGTATGACCAATGGCATAACACCTTACTGATATGTAAATTCAACCAACCAATAGGAATACATAAACATCGAATACCTATTTCTGCAGTGTCAAGTGAAAACATAACTAACCCTGTTACACATATACAGAACTAACATCAACAACATGCAGGCCAGTCTTTCCAGGTTGAGGAGATGAACTGCTTTTCTTCTAGTTTTTATGAGAAGTATTACTGTAATGAAAATTCCAGATTGTCTGCCTAATCAAATAACATTCAGCTCAGACACCCATACATACCTCACAATACATGCCACCAGGGGTCTCTCCACAGTCCCCATGTCCAAAACGAATTCACAGCAACGCACTGTATTATACAGAGCCATGGTCGCATGGCACTCCCTTCCATCTCCAATTACTCAAGCAAACAGCTGTATTACCTTTAAAAAAAGGTGAAACGTCTCTTGGAACGGCGGGGACACACACACACTCTAACACACACAGTTTTTTTTTGTATTCTTTATTTATTTTTAATATCGTTGTATTTGAAATTTGTGTGACCGTCTTTGTCTATCAGTGTACCAGTGTGTTGTGTTTTTTCTGGACCCCAGGAGGAGTAGAGGCTGCTTCTGCAAAAGCTAATGGGGATCCAAATAAACAAATACATATTTTAATAGTGGATCTATCAACCTCTTCTGCAGCCCTAAAAGGCCTTAAACTCAACGCTCCTCTTCTCTCCGCTCTCCTAGACATAACTTTTTTTTCTCCTCCATCTCGCTCACTCACTTCCCAAAATAAAAAGTGTACAAGTGGTCTGAGTCAGTATCAGTGACCAAATTAAATCAAGTGCAGACCTAGACTACAGTCTCTTCTTCTTCTCCCTGTTTTTTCTCTCCGCTCCCCTCTCCAAACAAATTTTTTCCCCTGATAGGATATAAATGAGTTTTCCAGGCGTAGGGATGCTCAGCCGGCCTGATAGATACCATGCGGTGGGACGGCGGCAGGCCAACACCCAGAAGTAATCATCCGCCGTGGCAGGAATGTTTAGCCTTTAGGCCAAGTGTAAATTCCCACAATGAGTTGTGCGTTTATTGACTGTGCCTCGTGCATTTTGAGGAGTCTATGCGAGGGGCAGTGTGTGTGAGTGTGCACCGACACAGCTTCCTTCCACTGCCTACCCCAGCCAGTGAGAAGTACCCAACTGCGCCTCTCCGTTCTCTAGCCTCTGGGTCACGGCTTAGAAGGTGTCGTGGTGGCATTGTGGCATCGCCACGGGAACATGGGGAACAACACAGTTTTGGGGGTAGTGAAGGAAGAGCCTGTTGTAGAAGGGGGGGGATCTGGCATCAAATTGGGATATCAGAATCCGTTTGGCGGAGCAGTCGGGGAGAATCCATCAGTGCGAGCGGGCTTTATGGCACATTGTTGGCGAGAGACTGCAGCGCGCGTCCGGAGGGGGAAATAAAACGTTTCGTAGGGGAGATTATGGACTCCCGGAGGTTCGGCGATTCACGCTCCGTAAAAGAAAGCCAGCAGGAAGCTGGGCAATCTGGACGCCAAACCCCCTCGCTCTCAGAAATGTCTCTCAGCACGTTACAATATGACCCCAGCAGCCCATCCTGTCTCCAACACGCATTAACTCCCCCAGATTTAACATTCACAACACTGTAGCCTGGCTGTCTTCCTATTTGTCTCGGTTTCCCACCTTGAAATATTCCTACCACATATTAACCTTGTGGCGTGGGGGCTTTATAGCCAAGGCCCTTTTGTCCACAGCGGTATTGGGAGTAAATTTTCCTGCATAATTAGATTTGAGCCGTTTGCGGACATCTTTAGAAGTGCTTCATCGTGTAAAAACACAGTGACGCGAGAGGCCACTTTTAATTTACAGTGCAAATACCTTTCGATTAGCACAGAAGGAATTGGTAGAGGAGAGATGGGGGTTGACTTGCTTTCTTTTTTTGTTGTCGCCACAGAAAGAGGAGAAGGGTTTGAAATGGCTCTTCTGTTATTTAATTGTGAAGCGGGGAGATTAGTGTGAGCACTTCCAACCTTTCACCCCGCACAAAGGAACCATCAGATCTGGTTGCCTAGTGACATGAGTTTCACACTGGCCAATTTAGCCGCTCACCGTCGCTCGCTACCTGTGTTCTGTGAAAGGATGGTGTGTGGTGTGTGTGATTACACAAACCTTAGCTCCCCCCGGCCAATCGACTGGACTCTAATGGCGCGAGGAGCAATACAAATTAAGATGGCCGCCGCATCCTCTCTTTGTACATCTCATCAAATCATATAAAAGTTAATGTCCCCGGAACAATGACATTCAAAAGGCAGTTTAGGCTTGGAGAATGCTCGGCTGTAAACCAGGGGGAGCACCAAGGTATGTAGAATGTCCATCTCCAATGTGCACTGCACAATCAAAGTGCACTTAACAGTGTCATATTGATTATGGTGGCTTAACCTCGGTAAATCTCTACTCTGTGTTGGCATTAGGCCCATAGACTCAGTGAGATGGGCCACTCTTCAAGCCAGATGAGCTTGTGCTTTTCCTATTAAATCATATTACTGTGACTCGGAATTATGGGTATTGCTGTCACTTACAGTATGCTGGCGTTTGTCAAAGTCTGACAAAATGCTGTGTGACTCAGGATCATAGCCTAAATCTCTCACAGAAATGTTGTGGACTGCTTCTTTTTTTTTAAACAGAGTCTGACAGAAACGGAAGCAGAAAAAAGAGTGGAATGTGGAGGCATTGTACCTCGGAGGAAGGGACTAGTTTTCCCTCGATGGCGGATGACAGTGCGAAGTGGGAACTCAGGTGGGACCCATTACTCCCATGGAGGGCCTGGTTCTTATCAGTTAATAGAAGATTTCAGAGGAGCAGGATTGTTTTGATAGATGGAACCTGGTCAGGCCTTTAACAAGTCACAGAAACCCCACAAAATGAAATGGCGCTAAAGCTAGATAAGGCTCAGAAACTGTGAGTCGGCTCAGTGTTAATTCCTGAAAAGGAAGGGGAGGGGTACATTTTCTGTGTGTGTAGGTGAAATTGTGTTTTTTCTGTGTCAAGAATGTTGTCAGATGGTTATTCTGGTGTTAGGAGTTCCAAACGGGCTGGATAAGGGCTTTGTCTATTTGCACAGGTGTTGGCTTTGTGAGTGAGTCAGCGCTTCTACCTGATTATCCATTCCTCTAGAATGCTGTACATTTAATTAGCAATTTTGTGGGGCTTGTCATTACTGGTAAACCTTTGATCTGGGTTCTTAATTCAATATAGCCTCATTTGGTTCAGTTTCAACTCCTATATGTCTCTGCTCCTTTTCCTTTTATTTTTTACTTCATCTGGAATCCACAGCATCAAAGAAGAAATAGGGAAAGTAAGAGAAAAAAATAATTTGAAGACTGTGCTCTAAGTTAGTTTGGCTAATTATCTCGGTTTAGTGTAATTCTGGTCCGTCTAGTTTGGTCAGTTTGTCTTGGGAAATTAGAGGGTGTTAGCTAGTGGCTCACTGTGTTTAGTTTCATTTCTAGACTATGAATGCCTGTTGGTGTGTCCACTCTGGCCCCAATTGATCCCCCAGCCAGGAGGGAGAGATAAACAGCCCCCCCCCCAACCCCACCACCACCACCATGGAATTCCGAGGGCTGGAGTGAAGTGGTGGTGGGGGGTTCAGTCTAGAGGCCCCCTTCCAGGGCCCAGTGTCCGTTTACAGTCCGGCCACACGGCCCGCTGACCACTGCTCCTGGAATGTGATTGATTAGGTGGTATTTGGGCCTTTGTGGACCTTTCAGCGGCTTAGGGGTCAGGGTTCATCTCCTCCGCAAATCTGCTTCCTTTTGTACAGTTGCGCGCCAGGAGAGAAGCCTCACAAAAACATATTTTTTTCTCCCTCTTCTTCTTTATCTTCTTCTTCACCCTGTGAAAATGGGGGAGGGGGGAATATCAATTTAAGCCGCTCTTAACCGAGCGAATTGGTCTTAAATTCAAAGGGTGCTTTTCTTTTAAACGGTATTGACAGAAAATCTATAAAACAAAATGTGGAATTTAAGGCTGAGTTACGAGGCCGTTAAATGCGTTTGTTAAAAAAGCACAAAAACTGTTATGGAAAGTTTTAGCAGCAATGATATTGAGCCTTAGTCTTTTAAGATGAATATTTTCAAAGATAAGAGCTGACATAAAACATCTCAAAACAAACTTTGTGAATTTCCAATAGTCGGATCTCCATTTAATTTGATAGCGGTTTATTCTGAAAGTTCTCTGAGATCATACTCTCCTCACGCAAGCAAAATGTTCCTCTCCAAAAGCAAGTCCAATTTATTTAATGCTTTAGAGAAGAAGGCGGAATTGGTTTGGCAATTTGCTGTCTTAACACAAGTGGAAGGAAGAGGCCTGGCCATGTAATCCTTTGATGTGCAGTCGGTCGGGGCTCAAGATGACAGTGCAATTCAAAAAATGTGCCAATCCTTGACCCTCAGGGGCCAGCCTTTGTAGTCACAGGACCTGGATTATAATTTAACCCCAGGCTAGGGCTCGGGGCCAGGTGAAAGGGCACAAGTCTTAAAAAAATAACCGTTCACACCAGAATGCAAGGTCTGTCCACTTACTGGTTAGGTTCCCTTTTTAGTGAAAGATTAGGTATTCAGTTAAACGTTTCACTCATTCCCTTCTAATTTGTGTTTTTCTAAAAAGTTGTGTTATCCTGAACCTTTTGCAGTTAATTGATATGCATGTATGTTTAATACTTTCAGAGACATTTATTTCAATGTGTGAGGACAGAGTGTCTGTTTTGGTGTCTCACTTTTTTGTATGTGTGTCAGTGTTTGTGCATAACTGCATTTGGGTTTGCATTTGCCCCTTTGGCTCATATCTGTATGTTGGTGTATGGTGGTGTATGGTGGTGTATGGTGGTGTATGGTGTACGTCTGTGTAGGGTTTTTATCCAAGCAGACTACTACTACAAGGTGCCTGCAAACTCCCTGAAAAGTGTGGCGATTTATAACGGCCACTCTGGCCTCGCGATAAGTTCCTCTCCTCTCCACGCTGTAATTTCCTGGGGTCTGTCGGGGATGATCTACGGCCCACAGGGAGAAGAGACTACCGACTGCAGAGGGGGATAGAGGGGATGCCCACACTGTGGTTGTCTGAGTGGACTCTCAAGGTATCACTGACTGACTGTGACTGCACATAGCGATATACCATTTCGCTGAGAGGTGACGGAGAAGGTAGGAGGGAGAGACTGAAACGTCAGAGCGACAGGTTAGGTGGTTGAGTCACTCTGTAAAAACACTGAATACATTGATATCATAATATCTGCTGTACACATCTCTGAGGTTGGGCTTTGAGCTGTTTCGCCAATATTGCTGTCTGAGCGATGTTTCCAATACAAGGCAGATTCAATTATCCCCATTTCTCTATGTTTTGAGGCTTTGGCAGAGTAGCAACTCTCACTCATTGACTGGAATAATCTGTTATTTTCCTATCCCCTTCAGTGACTTTTAGTGCAGCGCAACAAACTCCTGACCCTCCCCGAACCTACTTTCTATAGGCTAATCTTCAGCCCCTGATCTGTATCTTTATTGTACACACATTACAGCTGTAGGAAAGTGGAAAAATTAAAATCCAGGATTTCTGGAGCCTGTTCCAACTCTGTGAGGTCATTTGAGGTCTTCCCCCTGCCTGCACTCGCTTCACTTGTGGAGCAGAGAGTCGAGGCACTGCGAACACAGTGGGGTGGTCGAGTCAGAAGAGCTCCACCTGGTGTTCAGAGGCAGTTTGGTGAACTGCATGCAGACAGTACAATATCCGTAGGGTTTTTCCTCTCTTTCCTTTCAGTTTATCTGTGATTTTTAATTCACAAATGAATTTATTGTCCATTTTTGTGCAATTGCGGCTATCATTACAGTTAGATGATTATCTCCCACTAATCTCCCTCTCATAATTCTCCTGCAGGACCAATTTATTGAATTGGATTGTTTATCTGCTTTTAGGCAATCTAGGGCAACACCAGACATATCCCATACCTCAGGAGAATGACAATGATGGTCCTTATAATAGATAATTATTTTAATTTAGGCCTTATTTTCCATCCATTAGCACACATCAATGAACCATCGGAAGACACAGTATTTATAATGTATTATAGTGCCTTTTATCATTGTCACTAGTAGTCTGCATTCAGACTTGCCATTGGCATTCTTAGAAGCCCATGGCCTATATAGACACTACATGACCAAAATGATGTGGACACATCGAACATCTCATTCCAAAATCATTGGTATTAATATGGAGCTTGGCCCTCCCTTTGCTGCTATAACAGCCTCCACTCTTCTGGGAAGGCTTTCTACTAGATGTTGCTTCCATTCAGCCACAAGAGCATTAGTGAGGTCGGGCACTGATGTTGGACCATTAGGCCTGGCTCGCAGTCGGCGTTCCAATTCATTCCAAATGTGTTCGATGGGGTTGAGGTCAGGGCTCTGTGCAGGCCAGTCAAGTTTTTCCACACTGATCTCAACAAACCATTTCTGTATGGACCTCTCTTTGTGCACGGGGGCATTGTCATGCTGAAAGTAGGAAAGGGTATTCCCCAAACTGTTGCCCCAAAGTTGGAAGCACAAAGTCATCTGGAATGTCATTGTATGCTGTAGCGTTAAGATTTCCATTCAGTGGAACTAAGGGGCCTAGCGCGAACAATGAAAAACAGCCCCATACCATTATTCCTCCTCCACCAAACTTTACAGCTAGCACTATGCATTCGGGCAGGTAGTGTTTTCCTGGCATCCGCCAAACCCAAATTCGTCCAACGGACTGCCAAATGGTAAAGCGTGATTCATCACTCCAGAGAACGCGTTTCCACTGCTCCAGAGTCCATTGGCGGTGAGCTTTACACTACTCCAGCCGACGCTTGGCATTGCGCATGGTTTGGGCTTTTGTGCGGCTGCTCGGGCCATGGAAACCCATTTCATGTAGCTCCCGATCAACAGTTATTGTGCTGACGTTGCTTCCAGAAGCAGTTTGGAACTTGGTAGAGAGTGTTGCAACCCCGTTCTGTGAGCTTGTGTGGCTTACCATTTCACGGCCGAGCCGTTGTTGGTCCTAGACGTTTCCATTTCACAATATCAGCACTTACAGTTGACCGGGGCAGCTCTAGCAGGGCAGAAATTTGACTAACTGCCTTGTTGGAAAGGTGGTATCCTATGACAGTGCCATGTTGAAAATCACTAAGCTCTTCAGTAATGCCATTCTACTGCCAATGTTTGTCTATGGAGATTGCATGCCTGTGTGCTCGATTTTATACACCTGTCAGCAACAAGTGTGGCTGAAATAGCCGAATCTACTAATTTGAAGAGGTGTCCACATACTTTTGTATATATAGTGCATGTTCACTTTTTAAGTGTGTAGGCAATGCATGAGGATTACATACACAGGTTTCTCAGAAACTGCCCCTGTGAACTCCAGGCCTATGATGGCATTATCCGTTCTATAGGACCATACTTGTTGCTCACTTGGATACAAAGCTGTAACGTTCTTGTCAGGGTTTCTTTGCCTCGCCGAGTCTCTCGGCTCACTTTGATATCCCTTTGAAACATGCCTCTTTACTCTGGGCTGCCAGACGCTCTGCGCTGCAAATTACTAATTGAACTACCTTTTGAATGTGGGGTCGACAGCCTTGTAACTTCACAGTGAAGAGAAGATCTTAATCGGCTATAATACCATTTCTGATAAAATCTGGCTGGCGATATTGATTTAAAGTGCACTTCCACCAAGCCTATGTTTGTCAAGTTATGCTATGCATGATAATTCGGGTCTCTATTAGGCAGCCCATTGAGAGACTCGTGGGTATGTTGGTATGAGATCCTTGCCTGTTCACATTGTCGTGATAGGCAGGAAGCATGATTGTCCGTCTAGCCCTACTGACGCTCAGATCACACACACATACTGAGACTAATGCCTCTGGACAGTTGTTGGTTTCTATACTATAATTACCATTACTTGCCATTCAAGGTGCAAAGGTTGTCCTTGAATGAATTATAAATCACAACTTAATGCAACAATAACAACGTATCCTTTTTTAATAGACATATCTCAAAACCTTTCCAACAATCTGATGAACTCTCAACTGAGATCCTTACTTCTGATCAATCATCAAATTGATATGAAATGAAGTCAAAATGATATTACATATCATATTTACATAAATAAAGGAAAATGTACGCTTACCACGCTGCACCTTGGTCCGGTCATTTCCACCCTGACGACGGTCGTGACATCGTTATTATCCTCTCTAGCTAAATGTGAAGTTTGAAATTAAATACGTTTGCTAATATGGGTGTCAATAACCATCAAACTAGTGGATTTTATTTTATTTCTTTTTTTATACCGTTTTCTCCCAAATTTTGTGGTATCCGATTCTTAGTTAGTCTTGTCTCTTCACTGCAACTCACTTACGGACTCTGGAGAGGCAAAGGTTGAGAGCCGTGCGTCCTCCGAATCACAACCCAACCAAGCCACACTGCTTCTTGACACAATGCCCACTTAATCCGGAAGCCAGCGCACCAATGTGTCGGAGGAAACACCGTGCACCTGGCAACCGCTGCGCCCGGCCCGCCACAGGAGTCGCCCCATAGGTTTCCCGGTCGCAGTGCCTTAGACCACTGCACCACTCGGGAGGTCATGGATTTGTTTGTATTTTTTTTAAACTGTTGTGCACATCGTTCGATTTATCATTATCGCTTCAATTTAGTCAATTTATCGCGATATGGATTTTGCAATATGTATTTTGGTCCATATCGGCCCAGATGTACTTTTATAGCCTACAGTAGAAGGACAAGTAAAGTCAGACTTGTTCTTAGTTACAGTTATACATAGAGCTCGTCAGTCACTATGAGCCAAAATTCTTGCCAGACTGACGTCACTCATGCCGAAGGCCTGTGCTGACTTGAGACGGATGGTTGTAGATGAGATGTTTTGATAGTAACATCTGTTTTTAGATGAATTCCCAGCGTTTTGTCAGACTGACAGGTGTTATCTCCCAGGGATAAACAACGATGAGTGTCTCCACTAATATGAAGAAGTACATTCATTAGATTTCACACAAATGAAAGGAGGGAACCCTTAACGGACTGTGTGCGCGCATGCTTTTCTTCTTCCGAGTCCCTCTAAAGGCGTATTGATTATAGATAATGTACGCACATCAGCTTTGAAAGCCTTGGGCTCCATCTCGACTGCCTCTCCTCCGCCTTCGTCCCATAACGCCAAATGTAGTTTTGAAAATAACGAATACATTCACATCTTCCTGGCTAACCCACTTAAATGATTTAGTTTTTCCGTCGACCATTTCCACCTGATAGTGTGTGTGTGCGTAGGCTCCGCTACGTACGTGTGTGTGTAAGAGAAAGAGAGCGAGAGAGCTACTGGTCTTCTGTGGCCGCTAAGAGCCAACCCAAATCAATTCCCTTTCTAATGGAATTAAAAGGGTGGTTGGAGAGATTGAGGCAGAATGCTGTATTAGTTCTTCAAAAGCGCTCCCCAGGCCCCCCCCCCCCCCCCACCCCACCTCCAAGGGGCCCTCTTCCTGATGCTGCGGCTTGATCGACACTCAGCTGATCTATAAATAAAGTATTTTCTTCCCTCACAAAGACTTGTTGAGCGCTGTGCTGTTTGCTGTTTGGCTTCAAGGTCAGGGCTGTACCGCTCTCTAAATCAACATGTTTCAGAGATCATTAGTAAAATGGCCCGACCTAATTGAGATGGTCAACCCCTGCCCTGTCTCTCCCAACAGTTGACAGAAAAATGTTGGGAGAGACAGGGCAGGGGCTCGGACCAATGCATCCCTCTCTCTTTTCTCATTCTCTCTCGGTCTCTCTGTTTCACTCACTCCATCTCTCGCTTGCGCTCTTTGTGTGTCTGTTTCACTCCCTCTCTCTCACACTCTGTTTCGCTCACTCCATATCTTGCTTTCTCTCGCTATAGCTTGTTTGCCTTTTCTCTGTTGCTGTTCAGTACAACAGGGTTATGGAGTTTGAATATTAGACACTTGGAGTGTTCCCATTGTTAAGATGAAATGTCATGGCTGTATTGAGCCTATGGATTGGCTTGGTAGATGCAGTGCTGTATCCCCTATTCCAGTAATCAGACATCACATATACATAGTTTTTGTTTGTCTGACCAAGGGAGGTGCTGGCTTTTTCCCCCGAGTGCTCCATTTGACCCTGTGTGTGGAACAAAGAAGTCTGTTTGCGCTTTAACTGCAGTCTGGAGACAAATGGCAAACAAAATGGATCCGATGATCCTTGCATTTCACATTTTCATTCAGTTGTTTACGCCAAAAACGCTCACACGCGAACAGAGCGCTGCACCATACGGTCAAGGGCTCCCAAATTATGGAAGGCACGTTGATTACTGTTCCTTTGTCTATTTAGGCATTTTTGCAGTTATACAAACACAGCTTTCACTTAGGCTAGCCAGTTGTCTCGAGGCAGCATTCATTCCCTGGGCCGCGAGGTTTGAAATGTACATTGCCCTTAACCGAAGCGCCAACAAAAGGGATACTTGTAGCACCCTAGGACCCACAAAGGCCTACATTAAGCTGGGGGAGAAGCATGCCATCCCTATTATACCTAATACCTTTATCTTTATAAGTCATTCGGCCATGCTTCTCCCATCGCATTCAGATATGATTAGTTTTACCTTTTTTTGCACCCATGGGATCTCCCTCCCACACCAGCTCACCACCATCACCCTAACCCCCCATTTTTTTGTAGCCGTGCAGCTTTAGTCCCCTTTTCTCTTGTTTCCCAAGACGTCTCAGAAAACAAAACAAACTCCCGTTCCTGTCAGATTGGACTAGAGGTTGAAGGGGGAGGAGTAGGAGGGAGGGGGGTGACAGTAGAGAGGCGCTGAAA
The DNA here is from genome assembly GCF_045679555.1 of Salvelinus alpinus. Classification (NCBI taxonomy): domain Eukaryota; kingdom Metazoa; phylum Chordata; class Actinopteri; order Salmoniformes; family Salmonidae; genus Salvelinus; species Salvelinus alpinus. Next base: position 80,137,374 of record NC_092086.1, read on the forward strand.
GCCTTTTGTCCACTGGGAAAGACCGTGTCAGCGCCAAGTGAGAAAAAGAGAGAAGGGAGGGAGGGAGGGAGGGATAAGGGGAGGGGGCCTAGCTCCGGTCATTTGGCCACAGCAAAATACCAAAAGTATAAAGATTAGGGACGTAAGAGGTCGAGCCTAAGAGCCTATGACTAATACGGCCGGTCATTCAGAGCCCTGGCCACATTGTCTGTCCACTGTCCAGATGGCCACTGGGAATAAATCATGGGAAGATGCAGAAAGTGAATTCCAATGCAGGGATGGAGGGGTGCTCTGCTCCACTCCCAGCCACATTATCAACCAGTCATACCAAGGGAAAAAGGCAATGGAATGGGGAAAAGACGCAATGGGAATGTGGCTTTTCTTGCACTTTAAACCTGTTAATGACTACAGCAGAGACCAACAGGGGGGATTTTTGTCCCCCAGCCCTTCATTTGTATGGATTACAGCAAAATCTCTCACTGCGGGGTGTTGGGGTAGTGGAGAAGGGTGAATGGGTGAACCACTGATCGGTTGTGAAGCTACTGGGCTATGTACAAAATCACACACATCACTACAGGGGCGGAAAGTGGAGAAAATAATTGGTTGGTTTGTAGTTGAACTATCTAGAATTGAATGTAGGATTGTTAATGTGTGGACTGGAGACACTGGGGTTGATGGTGAGAGGGTACAGTGAGAGGAAATGAGGGGTGTGTTAGACGGTGGGGGCCGATGAGTTGTCACGTTGGTGGCACTCCCATATACACAGTCAGACAAACTGGATGGCTCCCAGACAGAAAGGTGATAGATCTGTCACTTGCCCCTCAGAGTGGAGTTTCCTACATCTCTCTGTCTGTCTGTCTCTCTCTCTCTCTATGGACAGTGTGTTCCTATATTTGTCTTGCTTTCCCTCTCTCCTATTTTTTCCCTTTGTCTTTCTATTTCTCTGGAGCATGCTTGTGCTTTCTCCCGTTTGTCTGTCTTTCGCACTCTCTCGTACTCTCTACATCAGTTTCTCATGGTGGGATGTAGAGCTCAGTTGATCTCGGATCACATGATGTCTCAAGACACCTCAGTCCCCTAGGGTCATGGAGAAGTACAGGTGCCCATTCTAAACATATCGCTTTTGTAGGCACTGTATTCTATGCAGGGGCACGTTTTAGTTTTTTCCCTAGCACTACACAGCTGATACAAATGACCAACTTGTCACCAAGCTTTGATTATTTGAATCAGCTGTGTAGTGCTAGGGTTCAAACCAAAATGTGCACCCGGGGGGAGGGTGAGTGTAATGGCCCAGGATCAAGTTTGGGAACCCCTGCTCTATTGAATCTGTAATAACACATTGCATTTTTAAGGATATACAATACATCCTTTTTTTGGTTTCAAAATATTTTTTGACAGTGTTTTCTCCAACAAAAGGATAGTCTACAATTTTACTATTACGTCAACTGAATACATTTCCTAGGAACCATTTACGAGGTGCAGGTCTCCAATTCCTGTAAGTGTAAAAAGAAGAGGGGGGGAAAGGAATGCGATCAAATGTGAAGCTTCATCAGTAAGCAAACAAAGGGACAGACAATTTAGCATTTTAAGCGGAAAACCACAGGACATACAAATGACTTGTCTGTGCAAATCTCTTTTCACTGTGGCAGTTTGTCATCTGAGTGAGCGGTGTCATTTATTTTCATTGTTGGAAATCCTTTGTATTTCCAGTCATGTTCTTTGGTATTGGCATCAACCTACAGCAGTGTTTCCCAATTCCAGTCCTCCAGTACCCTCAAACATGACACTTTTTTTTTGTAGCCCTGGACAAGCACACCTGATTCAACTTGTCAACTAATCATCAAGCCCTCAATGAGTTGAATCAGGCGAGTTTGTACCAAGCACCTTCCTAATATTGAGTTGTCCTTTGGGTGGTGGACCATTCTTGATACACACAGGAAACTGTTGAGCGTGAAAAACCCGTAAGTGTTGCAGTTCTTGATACAAACGTTGCGCCTGACACCTACTACCATACCCCGTTCAAAGGCACTTAAATATTTTGTCTTACCCATTCACCCTGTGTATGGCAAACATACACAATCCATGTCGCAATAAAAATCCTTCTTCCTCCCCTTCATCTACGCTGATTTAAAGTGGATTTAACAAGTGACATCAATAAGGGATCAGAGCTTTCACCTGGATTCACCTGGTCAGTCAGTCATATTCCTAATATTTTGTATACTCAGTGTATGTATGTAACCTTCGTTATAGAAGTGACTACGAAGTAGTATAGTTATTTAAGATATACAAGTGCAATTGTCTAATTGTTAAAAAATATATATTCATATTTTACAAAAATGTGTTTAATTTGGCCTTGAAATGAATGTAAAACCCATCACATTGATTACATGTATAGATGTCCCCCTTTATGATAGACCAGACACTTTACAACCACTCATTTTGACCAATCATCCACCTCGACCCCTTCTGGCCATCCCCCTGAACAACACCCTACATTGTAAATGCCCGTCGCTCGTGGCCAATGAGGGGACTGTGACCACCGACACCCTTGGCAACCATTGGCCCGGTTACCACGGCCAGGCGAGGCGAGCACTGGGGAAGCCAGCTCTACTGCAGGAGCTGTTCCCTATCATTTGCACTCCATTTATCTCCCATCTCTTGCTCCCCCCTCTGTCCCCTCTCTGCCCGCAGCCTCCCTCGCTGGCCAGCGTGCTCCCTCTCGCCCACCGTTAGCCCCATCCCATTACCACTGTGCCCAATCAGCTGTGGCACAGCAAATGGCATCTCTCTCTCTCGCTCTCTCGCTCTCTCGCTCTCTCTCTCTCATTCAAAGCAGACGTGCACATGCACAGTATACACAAGCTGTTTGGTTCGCAGATACACAGATGCGTTCACATGCAAAGTAAAAACATACAAATACATACATGCACATGCGCTCCAATTCCTATTCAAGTGTGTACACACACACACGCGCTAGACTCATATGATTATCAGTGAGTATGATAAACCTGTCAACCCAAATCTGAGTGGCAGCCTGCTGATCTGGTTCCATCCCTGTGTGATGATGTAATGCGTCTGTATTGCTGTCAACATAGGATTTAGTACCCTGCATGTGTATTTCTCAGGAATAATTCCTCATGGGCTTGTTTATTTGTATATAGAAAATAAGACCATGATAAACATGGGTGAATTTACTCAGAACCTAAACAGAAGGACAAAAAAGCAAACAAGAAGAGGAATGACGTGGGGTATGGTGACAAAGGCGGTCATGGCAGAAAGGGAGAACGAGAAAGAGATCAAGCGGAAACCACATTATTTACAATCCAAGCCTTGGCCACTGTAAACTTGAGCACGCTCCAGACATCATCCAGACAGTTTCCCCCTCCTTGGTATGAATCTGCCGTATCTCATTCCCCCGCACTAATTCCAATTTAATTGCCATTGGCCTGAAGCCTCCTCAATAGGAGTAACAAATGGTTTGATTTTGTAGACTTCATCAGACTGCATTTTAAATGCGACACAGTAACTCTGTGCGAATGCCAATGAAGCTGCCGAGTAGCTCTCTGTTTACTAATTATCCTTTTTCTTACTTCGAACCACACTGCGCAAGTTGTCTGATTAAATCGGATTTGTGGGATTGGAAGAGCGAGGCGGGGGAGGAGGAGGGGGTGAGGAAGCGAGGGCGAACGAGCACGGTCCTCTGCTTTGTAAACTATCCGCAGGACCAAAGGCAAGGGCCGGCTGTGCACTGTAAATTATATTCTCTTACAAAGGCGCACGGCGCCCGTTCTTTGTGTGTTTGTCTTCGTCTTCCCCCCCCCCCCAACACCTCTTTCTCTGCTGAACGGCCTGCTGATGTTGTAAATTCTGTCCGTACGCCATTTATGATCTTTAAGAGCTTTTCGGCAGCGCAGGGCAGATTAATCAAGAGGCCCGCCATCTAAACTAGAGTGACACCCCTTGCATATACGTAGGGAAGGTGGTATGGCCCGGAACAGACCATTATGTACATTCCTAAATAGATGCCAGACAAAACCCAGTCGGTATGTCAACATCAAACTTCTGCAGTTTACTGTTTCCAGTCAGTCTGAATATTGGTTAAGGCTCTTGATTGATAAATATATGAAACACCTGTACCATAAACATATCAAAAACTTTGCCTACTGTATCTTGTGAGGAGGACCATCAGATATTTCCAAGTGATGAATTTTCCCAGAATAGAGATGTTTCCCTTGAAGCTCAAATGTCCATTTCGTTGACCATGCAGTGTGGTATCTCTGGGTAATTAATATGGCATCTGAGTTTGAGTTCATTTTTACAGGGATAGTGAATATTTAATCAACGTTTCAGTAAAAGTGCTGGTTTTAGCCAGCCGGCAAATTTTCAACCGCAGTCCCCGGGCACGTTACTAAAAACAATTACAATAACAATACAAACAAACACAATGAGCAGTGAGCCCGTTCAGAGCAACATAGGACAAGCAACACGTAGCACCCAGAAAAAGCAATGGCACAAAAAAGCAACAAAACAAAATAACATAGAAGCAACTAAGTGTCTCCACACCTCACAAGCTACAGACAACATGGAAAGCTGCATCTAGTCTGCATCTGGTGGTATTAATCTAACCAGAGAACGGTTCATCTCGCGATGCCCGCTCCATGACACTCTGATGTGAATTATCACTCACTATTGGCATGGATGGTGGCGCACGGCACTGCGAAAATTGTGTTTTGTATGCAGGACACGGTATTTTCCCCAGGTTTGTTGGTTACACTGTGTGGTGTTTTTGAGCTCGGGAGAATAATGAGGGTTTTATTCGACGCCAGGTTCCTTTTAAGGTCTTGTATGTATTATATAAACATCGTGTTCGATTGTGTGTTAGAGAAACCATATCTTATGATTGTAAATACAGCCAGCCGATCATTTGATTGGATGTCTATATTCCACAGATCATTATATTCCGACAATGGATATTTATTAATTGCATGTAGATGTAATCCTCGGTCTCTCTATTTTACTCTCTCTCCCTCCTCTATCTCTTTCTCACCCTCTCTCCCGTTAGATCAATAAAAAATGAATCGAGGCTCTTTTCTTGCGTTTCTTATCAAAGCCAGTGAGGCGTTTTGAATTAATTAGCCTGTGCGGCTCGCTCTTTTTCTCTTTCTCTCTCTGTGTTTCTCCATTCTGCTCTCCTTTCTTTCTCTCTCTCGTTCCCTCTTTCCCTCTCTCTTCTCTGTATTCCGGTCAAGACCTGTTGTCCGGGGTCCAGGCCTGGTGCCTCTGATATGCCAGGCCACTCTCAGGGATTAGATGGCTCTGCTCTTTTCCTCCAGGCGTATGCGTGCGTGCACGTGTGAGCACATACCAGGCTCTTTAACACAACCGGTGCAGGCCGGACGTGAGTTTAGAAAGAAACAATTCTCACTCAACAGAAGGTACATGAGCGCATTGTACTCTCATTAGGGGAAAAAATAATATTATCAATTAGCATCAATTAGCTCTCCACAGTTCAGAACCTCTGTGTGTCACTAACCTTTCTCAGTGACATGTGTTGTGTTGCTGCATGTTGCCAGTGCCCCCATACTGCCTTGTTTGGCCTCAGAGATAGAGGCTGCTGGGAGCTGGACAGTAGACAGCGTTTACCTCACAGTGTCTCTCTGGTCATTGATTCCACTCGACCCACCTCGCCTACTGAGGCCTCACAGCCCCACAGTCCAAATATGACTATGATCTGTGTGGGTGACTGAGGTGAGACAGAAGGTATGTCCCAAATGGAACACTAAGCCCTAAATTGTGCACTACTTTTGACCAGAGCCCTATAGGCAAGAGGGACAGAGGTGGTGTTTATCCTCTCCTTCCGCTTTGCCTGTCTCGGACACAAGACCCCTCAGTGGTTGGTTTTCACCAGTGGTTGGTTTTCACCATGCGTCAGGTTACCGTGGATGTGAAAAGGTCATGGAGGCTTTCAATGCGGCATTGCACCTCACGGGGCGTAGTGGAAAAAATGGGTCTCTGTGTTGAACTGGTATGGAGATTCTACCTTTGTCATTCTCTTCAAGACCTTCAATGTGTCGAATAGGAGGAATGATATGTTTGGTAGCTACATCCCCCAACACTGCAGCTCGGGGTGTGGGTCTTGGCAGTCCACTGGCGGTATTGTCCCCCTCAGCAGACCCTGCCAGCACCCATTGTCCCCCCGGGCCCAGCAGGGGCTGCCAAGAGCTCCCCTCTCCGGGTGCACACCCTTGCCCCCTCACGCCACGCCACCCCCACCTGTCCCTCCACAGCTGCCCCCTCTGACTCCCCCCCTGCTGTCAGGCCCAACCTCTCTCACAGCGCAAACACACACTCTTCTCTTCAAGCCCGCCCGCCCGCCCCCACCACACACCCACTTTATGTAGTTATTTACACATTAATTCCTCATTCATCAAGGGGAATAATTCACGTGTGACACGTTTCTTACCAGCGACACCCATTGCTGCTGTTGCGCGTGTTATTTTTGAAAGTACTAGTCAAGAGGCAGACTTGTTGTTGTTGTACATGCAGGATCCTGCTAAATGCTGGAGCATATTGATGAGAGAGAGAAGAGGGCGTAAAAGGCAGGGCTGTGGATCCTTAACCCTGATCTAATGGCCTGTGATTTGACGCCCGTGTTCAGGTCCCTAGACCTCTCTGCTTCATTAACCCTGTGGTGCTTAGTACCCTAACACACCCATGGACAAGACAGCAGTCACCATCCATTTAGGTGTGGTACTGACAAGAACAGGAGGACTGCTTCAGATACATAGACTAGAAATACCTAGTGCTCGTGGCCGTTTAGCTCACACCAAGGGAAGATGTGAAGGTAGATGGCAGTCGAAGCCAAGTCTGCCTGTGAGTGTAGCTTTTTGGGGGGGGATTTCTTCTGAAGGCAGGGACAACTCTCTCTCACACTCTCACACACTGCACTACACACAGACACAGCTGGTTGACTTTTAGTACCTCCTCAAGCACTAGGTACTAGAGAAGCAACCTATGAGTGACGAAATGACGCCTGACCAATGCCCATAGCTCCAGGACATCCGAAGTGGTAATGGTGATCACAGCTGTGTTGTTATTGTTATTATTCAAACTTGGTGTAATATGCTGGTCACACCAATGGTTTTTGACTAGATAAGTGTGGACCCAGGTTTGTGCAGCAGTGGCATTTAATATGCCGTGAAACACGGTCGTAAAAGTCTCTCTCCATCATATTAGGCTCACGTCTCCCTCTTTGTTTGGGTTAAATGAGACAGAAAGGTTGACGTAAATACAACCTTGTGTGTGTGTGCTCTCTCTCCGTCTCTTCCTCACACACACACACACACACACACACACACAGTAATTTACTCTTACACACAGTCAGTCTCTGTTACATACACACACACCATCGTATGATACATTGTCCAGTCCTTACACAAACCGTGGATATTTTCACCCCCCCCCCCAAGCAGGGCTTTGTGGCTCTACTGAATAATCGATTCTCCTACAATTCCCATGATTCAACAGTGAATGTTTCAGCGACTCATTGAAAAGCAACAGGTAAAGAGAACCCAGCTAGCAGACAGACGGCTGAGGTGGTAGACGGAGCAGCGGGAGAGAGCCAGGCTGAGCTGAAAGAAGCTAATTGACAGTGACTTCAGTACTCGCTCACACCTACTGTATGACTCATGCATTGTCATGTTCTAACAGCAAGCTAGACACTCCGTAGTAAAACTGTTGATAGTAATACTTTCGTTTCATTGCAAAGCAAAAAATAAGAAATTTTATTTCTGAAAGAGGTGTTGGCAGAATTCATAAAAAGCATAAGGATTCATCTACAGTTAAATCACTTTGGTTTTCATCACAAGGGCACTTCTACCTACATCACTTCCCTTCCACAGAGGAATGGCCATGGCAGACAGACAGCGTCAAGCCCCACCACCACTACCAGCATGCAGGCCTGTAGCTATTCTCTCCTCTGGCTGTAGGCCTACCTTTCCCGGGCATGTCACCCTGCTCTCCAGGAGTATTCCTCTCCATTAAAGGCCCTGTCCGTTCCTGCTTAAATAACGGCGCTTGCCACTCCAGGGCCATTAAGATACCGCTTGCCTAGCATCCAGACGAGAGTAGAGCCCCCTCCCCAATGTACTGTGGCCAGGCCTTTATAAATAGACAGAGTAAGAATGAGAGAGAGGAGGTAAGTTATTCCAGAGTGAGACCCCCTTCTCCTCTTCCTCCACCACCACCTCTTTTCAGGTGTCACTTTGGGCCGACTCAATTTTACACTGTAATAGACCTCCCGGGTCAACTACTTTTCTCCTCCACTCCCACCTTCCTTTTTTATCTCTGTGCCTCCCTTCATCCGTCAGCCCTTCACCTTGCTACTGCTGCTTCTAACCCCCCCCACCCCATCGCCTACACCAACCCCCTCAGACTGGACCGGCTGCCTCACTTTGTAGCACTTAATTCCAGCTAACGCTAATCAGCACAACTGCGCTTCCATGACACACTGGAGGCCCTGTTCACCTCTGTCTGTACCCCTCTCTCTCTCTCTTCCTCAATCCCCCCCCCCCCCTCTCTCTCTCTTTCTTTTTCTGTCTCTGTCTCGCTCTCTGTGTCCTCTTATGTCCTCCTCTTTCCTCTTTTCTACCAAGCGGAATAGAGGATTGGTTATTATTTAGTCGTCATGGGTTCAAATGCTGTATCAAATGGCAAACCGCTTAAAAATGACAGACGTAGTACTCTGAAAGCTTGTATGTTTTGAAAAAGAAAGTACTTTTTAATTACTTTGATTAGTACAGTATATACTGTAGTTAATATTGATCACTTGTAACCCATGTCTCGTATGGTCTTAATGAAGAGGCAACGACCCTCACATTTTCTCTGACCCCAAGATTGCAGCTGCCATCTGGTTTGCACAACGGCACGGTAAACACAGTTCTTCTCAGAAAGACTGCTGCACCATTATGTAAATGTGTATGAATGTCTACAGTATGTGTTGTAGGGCATATACTACTGTGGTGCTGGAGAGCGCAGGCAAAGAAGTGAGTACAGGTTATTGTACTGAACTAGTGCGTCTGTGTGTGACGGAATATCAGAGGTAAAAGGGCAGTCTACAAGAGCAGTGCCATCAGGATTAATGCACACACACACACACACACACACTTACATACACGCGGTCATGTGCGTGCATACACTCTCTCCTACACAGTAGTCCTGTGTGCCATTCACTTAAAAGCATTAAACAGGTCTGCGTTTTACGGCCATAGAAGTGTTATTATTGTGTGGTGGGAATCAGGTAACCTCCTGTGTGGGAATGGGAATCCTAGTAGTACTTAGGAATGAGAGTAGTTGGTTCAGACCTGGGTTCAAGTACTATTAAAAAAGCTACATACTTTGAGTGTTTGATTAAGTGCTCAAAGTATTTTGGGGGTTTGTGCTTTTGGGGCTTTTTAATTTGTTTCATTGCAACATGCAAGCTCAATCGGGCCCAGCTAAAGTATTTGAAATGATTTCGAATAGTAGTTCAACCCAGATCTGGTGGGGTTAAATGGGAGCTCCAGTCAGCGTGGAGGTTTTAGTTTTTCCTTCCACCATGTCCAGACCTCACCTCATCCCATACCCAGGTCAAAGGCATGCTAACCTCTTACATTCCTGCACAGCTTTCCCTCCCACCCCACCCTCCCCCCATCCTGTCACTCTCTCTCGCGCTCTGTCCCTTCCCCCTACCTTCCCCTCATTCTCTCTCGCTCTCCCGTCCCTCTACTTCCCTCCCTCTCTCTCTCTCTCCCCCTTCCACCTCTCTCATTCTCTCAATCGCCCTGTTTCTGTTTGCCCCCAAAACTACTCAAACCATTTTCATACTTCAACTCTTAGTTTTGGACATTAATTGTTTGTGTGCGGTAGCCCTGAGGTAGCGGTCATGCTCCGTCCTCTGTGTTGTCTCCAGAGCACCCTGAGTTGTTAAATTACAGAGAGGGGGATAGGGATATAGGGAGAAGGAGTGAGGCAGCCCTGTCAATCAAGCCACCTTAAGTGCCTCAAGTCCTGGCGGGATTCCAGCGACAATCGGCCCCAATCAATGGCCCCTCTTTCATTGATAAAAGAAGAAGAAGAGGAAGAAGGAGAAGAAGAAGTTGGGGGGGAAGAAGTATTTATTAGCACGGAAGTGCCTTTATGGCCTCACTATGAGAAGATTTAAAGACAGGCCCTGTTTTATTCTCTTGTTGTTTTTCTCCCTCTCTCTCCCTCTGTTCTCTCCCTCTACCCTATTGCTCTCTTCACCGTGCACATGGCTGCTTGATATTTCCTCTCACTACCTTTTCCTCATCTTTCCTTTCCCCCCCTACCTCTCTCCCCCTGCTCCCTCTTGTTCCCCCCCTCCCTCTTGCCTCCCCCCTCCCTCTTGTTCTCCCCCCTCCTTGTTCTCTCCCGAGTGTGGAGGCAAGACAGTGATTGATCCAGGGGGAGGGCTGTCTCTGGTGCGTTTATGAACATGAGGCTGCCGCTCCTCATAGATTTTTAAATTAGTGGCAGCTTTGCCCCAAAGATGCGTTATTGACTGATGAAATAGAAGCTGAGCTCTAAACACTCACTCTTTCCCCAGAGTTTTCCCCAGTCTGGTAATTGAAAAAGTGTGAAGAGAGTGTGTGCGTGCACGTTTGTGCTTGCTGTATTCCTGTTTGCCTGTGCTGGAGAAAAATGAATGCTACTTGTTGGACTCGAGACTCAACTGAAGTATTAAGCACATCTTCAAACGTTTTTATGTGATTAAAAATGGTTTGCTTAAAAAGATTGTGAAAGCATATCCTCACAGTGTGTTCTATGAGGGCCATATTAAAGTGCACCAAGCATGAGAAACAGGGCCATTGCACATCCCATTGTGTTGACGGCGTCCAGTCTAACACAGTCCTTAGCCTGTCTGTTGTCACACTGCTCACCTTGGTTGTCATTGCTCTCATCTTGGTACTGACCTCTTGTGGTAAGGGATCACAATTGCAATGTTCAAGCCTGCTGTGCTTTTCCCAGTGGTGTTTTACAATGACAGACACCTCCTTTGGTTTAGGATATGTCTTTCCTTAAAAGAAAGACTAGACAGATCTCAAGAAATGTACCACATTGTACAATGAACAATAATGTTGAAAATCCATAGAACAAAGAGATGCCTTTATTACTTTTTGACTTGTTCCAGAAATGATGTATAACTTGGCTACGTGACTGTCAACATGTGATATTCTGTCAGATTGCGCTCAAAAGTATCTCCTGCTCAAGTAAATCTATAAACCAGACTAAATGACTAAAGAAAACTCACCCTCTCCTCCCTCTCCTTCAGGCTTGGACATGGCCATCTTCTGTCTGCTGTGCGGGAAGCGTTTCCAGACGCAGCCGGCGCTGCAGCAGCACATGGAGGTCCACGCCGGCGTGCGCAGCTACATCTGCAGCGAGTGCAATCGCACCTTCCCCAGCCACACCGCACTCAAACGCCACCTGCGCTCGCACACAGGTCAGTGGCAGTGGCAGAATACCGTTTAGTAACAGCCATGTCAAGTCCCCATCTATCCTAGAGCACTAGGACACACAGCTATAGGCCACTCATGTTCCCCTGCAATAAACAGTAAACTCCAACTCCTTCTCAGACTATCCTACTAACAACAGGACACCGTCACACAACATTGCAGAACGATTGTGGGAAGGTTGGTCAAGACATTACCTTGTGCAATAATCACGTTTCCATCCAACCTTGTTATGTGAGTAAAGTCATGTCGTGTGAAAAGGAAAAATCACGACAGCTGTTATGGAAACAGGAAGTGTCGGTACAATTTCACAAATGTAAATAGACAATTTGTTCGTTCGACATGGTGGGGAGCTTTTTGTGTCAAATTAATTCTGCAGCAATTGTGGTGGAAACGCTTTTATGCGAAAATATTGATCAAATATGGATGGAACCATATTACCTTAGGTTTTTCTATTTGGTCAATTAAAAGTTATACGACAAAGTGCTTTTTATGTGCATTACGTCATCATGCACTGCTTTTTGTCCGCAACAAGTCTGTTTGATGGAAACAAACCTCTGGTGTGAAAATTGCATTTTTTTAAACAGATGTTTTAATATTTGCATGAAAATCTGTCAAATTGGATGGAAACCTAGCTATTGTTGTGATGTTGGGAAAGGTAATAATTAGACTTTTACGATGTGACAAGATAATTTGGCTATGTTGTGGCAACCAATTATGTCTAGTAGGGCACCATATATCCCAAACCAGGTGAAAGCAAGCCATAGACTTGCTAACGACGTACAGGGAAAAGGTTGTCAAAACAATCCCCTCAGGTCAACAGCTGTAAAGGGATCCATATTTCTTATGAAGGCGTGATGAGCTGTCCCGTTAACAGACATGGGTGACAGTATATTTGACAAGTAGCGATGGCTCAGTAGCCCAACAGAAAGAAGAACACAATGCAGTATTATCAGTCTAGAGATGCAGGTTGGCATTTATTGGGATGACTCATGTACTGGAGGCAGCTCTGTAGGGTAGTCACTAGCTGGCACTGCCACAGTCATAAAATATAATTTTATACCTTAACCCTAACTTTAACCACCCTGCTAACTTTATGCCTAACTTTATATTAAGAAAAAAAATATCTACATTTGGTTTCATACATTTTTACGATATAGGAAATTTTGAGTTTGCTGTGGCCGATCGAGTGGAAATCGCTCAGGCCTGGCGCCAGGACAGGATTCATCCCAATAAACGTCAACCTGGGTTTAAACTGTGTGGAGCCTGCAGGGCAACAGCACGTGTCACACGGCATCATGTTCATGGCTCTGGCTGCGGAACATTGTTTCCTATTTAGGCCTATCTAACCCACTTCAAGTTTTCTTCCTAGAAGGAATCATGTTATCCCGGCTCAAAAAGACACTTTCTACTTCCTAGTAGGCTAGTATACTATTGGCATGGCTGGCTGAACAAACAGGGTGATCTGGTCATTTGCTGAATGAATATATGCCATGATCAAACAGAGCTGCTATTTACCTCAAGGCTGGTTTGTTAGTGAGGAAAGGCCATGTTAATACTATATGTTGTGATAGGACAAGGCTGGAGAGTGAAATAGCCTGATGGATGAGGTGATTCAGGGAGAAGCCCCTGTTACCTTGACAGAATATGAGAACATGGAAATGAATCCCATTTCGCTTGCAAAGGATGGCCGCTCGCTCTCGCATCCCTTTTTTTCTCTCTGCGACCTTAAATAACAGCCTCACTGTCAGAGCTGATCTAGCTCACAGTCTCACGGATAAATAATTGAAATGAATGCGGCGAGATGAGCGCAGCCGGCCTATTTACAAGCCGAGGCGCTGCATTTTAGCGCGAGTGACAAGACGGGGCGGTCCTGTATACTGTACCCGTGTGTCTGCTACTCTGCTTTCACTGCAAACATCGAGAGAGGACACGCGGACGGTCCCCACGCACGACTTGCTGAAATGTCATCCCAATCCCCATCTCGGCAGCTGCAGCCAGACACGGGCAGTGAGGCAGCAGTGTCTCGCTGCTTTGAACCTGATCCTCCGTAGGCGTGTATTAAATTACAATGAGCCAGTCGCAAGCACCCGTTTAATATTATGTGGGGGCCTTTGTCAAGGGATTAAAAAGTCGGCAAGACGCATGTCGCCAAAAATAAGTCCTAATTTCCAGAAAATGGAAATAACTGGCAATTCTTAAATATATTTGCCCTTTGATGATATAATAATCTCGTTCATGTTTCTGTGTGTACTACGCAGTAGTAGGTTACTTGTTGGAAGAGCGCAATAGTCAAGCAGTCCATCTGTTGGCTGCCCTTTTCCAACAAGACCATCGTCATCTCCCTCATGTCTTCTGCCTTCTACCTCGCAGCTGCAAGCACAATAGCTAGAGCGAGTACAATATACACAGTATTAGCATGCTTGATACAGAGGTTGTTTCGGGAAAACTGATTGCTTTAGAAAGCAGCTTCGCTGATGTCACCTACTGTTTTGACATTGATTCAGTATTGAGGACAGAGAGAGGCAACCGATTTAATGATGCTTATTACAGTGAGTGTATCAATCTCCCAATGATTTATTCCCTGGAGAAGGGTAGGCTAACCCCACAGTCTCTCTCTCTCCTCCCTATTTCCCTCTCACTTCTTCCTCTTTGTCTCTCTTCATTTGTCCCTCCCCATTTTCATTCTCTTTGATACGCTGTCTATCCCTCTCCCTCTTACTTCACCTCTCTCCCTCCATCACACTGTCCCTGAAACGAGAGGCTGCACACACACACAGACTCACTGTTGTACAATGGGGGCTCATAATGATGGCAGTCATGGCAGCCTCCTCTGTCCTTCCTCACTCCCTCCATCCTCCCTCCCCTCCGTGCTTGCAGACGCGTGCTGCGGCCCAGGCCCTCGTTAATATTCCGTTGTTGTGCAGCGGCCGCTTGTTTTTTAACTAGGGGCCCATTTGCAGCAGGGTGTTTTGTGTTTGCAGCTGTTTGATAGCGCCAGGCTAGAGAGGGAGAAGGAGAGAGAGAGATGGCCCTGGCAGTGACAGAGCCCCCTGATTTACAGCCGCTTATAGCATAATGAACCTGCCCTGGCCAGGGCCTGGGGAGAGGGGGGCTAGGCAGCAGGTGTCGAGGCAGCAGGTACACTGTCCGCGCCAGCACCCCCAGGGGGCATGGAAACGCAGGTGGCAGTGCCCGGGGTACCCAAGGGTCCACTCCCATACCACGGTTCTGCCTCGGTGTGCTGGGTCCTCATCTGTGCCCCCTCGCTGTCATTAGACCCCAGGCATTGTGTCTTAGATCCCAACAGGCATTGAAAGAGAGAGAGAGAGAGAGAGACTTCTGATTTACGATGCTGCATCTCCAGTGCCCGGGAGCTAATGGATTCCTGACAAAATTAAGTCCTGCCTGGCATTTGGATTGCACAACACAATGTGATTATGGCATTTTTATTCATGTCAAACATTGACTTTTTTCAGAGGGAAGCAATGAAGTCCGCTCCCCTGCTAATAAGAATGACATTTTGAAGTGTTAGTTATATATGTAGTGTATGACTTATAACACATTGCCTATGTGCATTTGAAGGTAAATAACCTTCCGTAGTCTGTGCACTGAGCATTAGCATGCTCTCCTCCGGATTGGTCTGGTTGGGGCTCAGCCTGCTTCTAATTAAAGGCAGGTGAATCTCAGCTCCATTATTATTCCTGTAGCGTCGCACGGGCCCCGCCGCGCTCTGTGATGGATTGTGATCTCTGCAGCTACTGAAACGCTAGAAAGAGCACAATGTCTTACAGCGGGAGCCACTGATAACTTCATGCAGACAAATAAAGACTGTCACTTTTATTGATTTTTACCCTCCCCCTTCTCTCTTCATCCCTCCACTCTTGATTCTCCCTCTTTCTCTCTATCTCTCACGTTTTCGCTGTCTTTTTGTCACTGCCCTCCCTTTCAAAATGATCCCCTCAACCCGAAAGCGTCAAACTCGCCGGGCGTCACATCCCCCCCCAAACAGCCGCCACGTCCAAAAGTGAATAGCATTTAAGGGTGCGTCTCCAATGAAAATACGTGCTGGAGGAAATTGACATTGTCTCTTAACGGGGGTGATGGGTGCCAGAGCATGACAGTACATAACGAGAAATGCAATTTATTCCTAGGCACGGTGCCGCTCGGACAGCCAGATAATGAAACGCGTAGGTCATTGGCGATGACTTAAACCTTCAGCGGCTGAGTGAAATGCATTAAATATCAAGAACATTACACGCCTGGCAGCGTGGCGCATCTGTAGTGGGGAGCGAATGATGTATGGGAGGCTGCTAGTCAGACACAGGAAAGCAATTAGTAGCCGAGCGCTGGAGAGAGCCCCCGCATATCATAATATCCCTGATTATTGACATCTGAATACCAATTACACGAGTGGCACCAGGGCGGCAAGGGTACAGTATTCTAATTTGACCTACAAAAAGAGAGAACTTGAGAGTGGACTGGAAAAAAGAGGGGTGCTATCTCGTTAGTGTTAATAAGAATGTTTGAGTTCTGCCGCTGATAGCTCAGTGTGATTTGTCACGTGATTCATCTTCGCATTGAATAGAAAACCACTTGTAATTCTATTATTTCTGTATGTCCATTGACATATTTGTCTATTTATTTTTTGGCATTTACATTTTTTGTCTATTTGCAGCCGTAACACAAAGATATGAGTGGACTCCAATAAATGTTTTCCCTTCCCTTGTCCCCCGTGTTCAGCAGGTGACCATCCATATGAGTGCGAGTTCTGCGGGAGCTGCTTCCGTGACGAGAGCACTCTGAAGGGCCACAAGCGCATCCACACCGGGGAAAAGCCCTACGAATGTAACGGCTGTGGGAAGAAGTTCAGCCTCAAGCACCAGCTGGAGACCCACTACCGTGTGCACACAGGTACTGTATGCATTGTTAGGTTCACAATGGACAGGAAAATCCACTCCATTACACTGGAAATATGCCAATAGAATGTCAGCTTTGTAACACGGATAAAAATGTCAGCTCTGTTACAGTGGGAAAATGTCAGCTATGATACACAGGAGAGCTTTCAACGAATAGAGTTAGTGTACTATACTAATAGTTTCTACCAGTAGTTCCCACTGGACACTAAGTCAAGACACTAGAGATCCGCCTCGGCTCCGTAACGGATTGAGTTCAGTGCTGTAACACAGAAGGAGGGGAAGTGTATGTAAAATTGGCAATCTAATGTATGTGTTCAATAGTGTTATACTGGGCATTAAGAAGGGCTGGGATCAGTGTGTGTAGTAGAATGTGTACACTAGATTGCTGCTTTTACAAGGCGTACTATAAGCAGACTGTTTTTATGAATGATTCCAAGGGCCAGGAAACAGAACCTTGGTGAGGAGCCTCCAAATTGATACCAGGCCTTTACAGCTCCATAAAGGTGTCAACCAGGTGTCAGTCAGTCTCAGGGACTTGTCACTCTTGTGTTGGCTGAATTTACATCCCCAGACATTAGGATTAGGGACATGTGCTGTTACTCTGGATTTCTCAGGTTGCCACGATGAGGGCACACACACACACACACACACACACACACACACACACACACACACACACACACACACACACACCACCTAGCCTCCGAGGGCTGCTGTTGAGCCAAAGCTTTACCCGCTCCAACCCCCCACCAAAACTCACCCCCCGTCTTCCATTCAATAAGCCAGCTGTTAAGCCGCACTATCAAGGCAGCCTGTCAAATAATTGGCTTTTTCTCTCCCACCCCCCTTTCCCCTTTTGTGGGGGCCAGGGGCCTTCGTTTGCGGTGAGCCGGAGCGCACTGGAGATAACAAGAGCTAGTGACAAGCTCACAGTCAAAGGCCACGGCGCACAAAAGGGAGCCGCTTGATGAATCATCGACATTGGCAACCTCCCACCCTCCCTCCCCCTTCCCGAGTCCCACCTGTCAATTGCAGATCAATACCAAGCCTCATTTGCAATTCATTATTGCCCGGTTATCTGAGGCGACCCTGTTTACAGTGTGGTTATTGTCGACACTGCTGACGTGTGAGGCCTCTGCAGGCAGCACGCCCCGTAATGACAGTCTTCTTGGCGTGGCTATTTGCATAGGCGGGTAAACACAACCTTGACCCCCTTCCCATGGGGGACAGGTCCAATGCGTCGAAAAAAGAAAAGTATGAGAGTAGATGCAGCGACACACATCAGAGAGATATCCATCGGCAGCCAGCAACAAGAAGCCTCTCTCTCTGTAACGTGGCACGAGCGTTGGCGTCGTTCACGGCCCCGATCACATGCGACACCTCATTTCAAATGCCATTGGTAAAGGTCGGCATTTACATGTCTAATTTGCGCCTGTCGGATTGAGCGCTGGGGATTATTCCTCACCATCACTCTAGTCATTTGCACGTTTAGGAGTTCTGGTCCTGAATATCACATGCACAGGAATGTAGCGGTTTTGGAACCGCCGAGAATCAAATGTAATCAAATTGAAGTTGTGATTTGGCGTTTCAAAATGTCATAGGTCCTTTTGTAATTGAAGTGTTAGCCATTTAGATGTGACAAAATGTACATCCGTATAATTGAATGCAGGGGTTTGGTTTGTAAAGCACATTATAGGGGCAGTTGAGAGATTGATTCTAAAGCCATTTCTGCACAGCAGCACTATATGAAATACCATTATCCACGATGACATACACTTTTCAATTTGGTCGTGGGGTTTTTATAGACATGATAGTCATTGCTAATTGAGACCACTAGATATGTTTATCTTCCTAATAGCAAAAGTGTAGGAAGCTCTAAAAGATAGTTGATACTTCAAGTCTGCCTTGTAAATGTATACTAAACAGTACACCCCCCTTTGCCCTCAGAACAGCCTCAATTCGTCGGCGCATGGACTCTACAAGGTGTTGAAAGCGTTCCACAGGGATGCTGGCCCATGTTGACTCCAATGCTTCCCACAGTTGTCTAGTTGGCTGGATGTCCTTTGGGTGGTGGACCATTCTTAATACCCACCGGAAACTGTTGTGTGTGGAAAAACCCAGCAGCGTTGCAGTTCTTGGCACACTCAAACCGATGCGCTTGGCACCTGCAGTACTACCATACCCCGTTAAAAAGCGCGTAAATGTTTTTGTCTTGCCCATTCAACCTCTGAATTGCACACATACACAATCCATGTCTCAAAAATCCTATTTTAATCTGTCCTCCCCTTCATCTACACTGATTGAAGTGGATTTAACAAGTGACATCAATAAGGGATCATAGCTTTCACCTGGATTCACCTTGTCAGTCTGTCATGGAAAAAGCAGGTGTTCTTAATGTTTTGTACACTCAGTGTACAATGTCATATAGAGTTCCCTTCCTCAGCCTGACATTGTTCTTGTTGACGTTGTTGTTGTCGTCACCCTCCCCAGGTGAGAAGCCGTTTGAGTGCAAGCTGTGCCACCAGCGATCCAGGGACTATTCGGCCATGATCAAACACCTGCGTACCCACAACGGCGCGTCGCCCTACCAATGCACCATCTGCCTTGAGTACTGCCCCAGCCTCTCGGCCATGCAGAAGCACATGAAGGGCCACAAGCCCGAAGACGTCCCCCCAGACTGGAGGATAGAGAAGACCTACCTGTACCTCTGCTACGTCTGAGGCCTCCAGACGACAGCCCGGGGGAAGGAAGACGGGCAGAGGAGGAGGATGGGGCTGAGGAAGGAAGGGGAGGATGGAGGATGAGGAGAAGGAGGAGGAGAACGAGGCCTGTGGCGAAGAAGTCAAGCGAGAAAATCCATGAGATGGAAGCACAGGCGGTTTTTGAATGCGAAGAGAGCGAATGAGCAGAGGGCAAATGTGGACACAGTGAGGAAAAGGGCTGGGCTAGGCGGAGGAAAACTGTGGTTCTGACCGAGAGGACATTTCCCCTTAAAATTCATATGTCGTTCAGTACATCTATGTATGTTTTGTTTCGAGTTGTCAAATTGCCTAACACAGAACCCATCGGTGCGTCGATGGAGTTGTCCTTAAGTATACCCACAGACTTGAGAGATGTCACCCAAGCCACACCTGGAACTGAACTGATTCTCAAAGGCTATCTGAACCCACACCTCCCCATCATTTTGACCACTGGTTATCCCTAAATGTAGTTTTGACACCCTCACCTTTTCTGGAATGGAATTGTATCCTACTGTAACTTGGGTGGGTCAATGCTCTCGTTCCATGACACAGTACTACAGATCCCCTCCTGATTTGATTGGATTAGATTGGACACCAAGTCATGTTCTGCTTGAGGAACATGTCGCAGTTGGCCCCTACCCATCCCATTGTTTAGCAGAGTGCTCCAAAATGGGTTATTCAGACCTGGTGGCACAGAGCACTTAGACCCCTATAGTGGCGTAGTGCCATTCAGATAGCCCCCGAGAATCAGAGCCTAAGGGCCAGACCATGTGGCACATTTCAGCCAGCCCTATGGAAAAATAGCACCATTTGTTGTACTGCATCAGCAGAAGCGAAGTTGAATTTGATTGGGGCACAACACCTTCGTACCCACGCAGAGGGTTGTCTTTTGTACAGCAAGGGAGATGAACAGAGGATGATATTCCCATATCGGTCGAGTTTCAACGGAGCCTCTCGAGAGTCGAACCATGACTGTCACTTTTTTCATCTCGGTATCTTTGGCTCCGCATTATAGTTTATCATAGCTTCATTGCACAGGTAAAGACACATTACGACGACAGTCTCTGTTTGATGTTTATATCAGATATATTTTTGAGGGGTTTGCTCGCTGCGAAGCCGCTGTTCTTTTATCTCTTAAACCATAAATCTCTATACAGCATTAACTGGGGATGTTACATTTTTTTTCCCGCTATAGATACTGGACTGATATTAATATACGTTTAACCAGATTATCATCAATTACACTAAGATTTAGTACATGGACTGACTCATAACATTTAACTATTTTCTCACATTAATAATCTCATAATCTCTATATGCCATTGTGATGGAGACCAAAATGACAAAGGCTGCTGTGGATTGCTCCAAGGGGTGTTCGTAATGCCTTCATAATGCAATTATAAGGAGATATGGCACTTGTTATAACAGGACATATATACTGTTATGTCGCGTGAAACCATACATGTGACACCAGGTGGAAAATTGTGTTTCATGCGTAATTGTAACAGTGCTATATCAGTTGTCATAAGTGTAAAATATGTTGTCATAAGTTGTCGGAACCTGTTACGACAAGCATTATATCTGTTCATATGGCAGCATAATGAAGACATTATGAGCACCACTGTCAGTTCAGTGTTACCATGGTAATCACATATCTGAATGATTAGCGGAGAGGGGGGTGGGGGGCTTCACTGATTGGACGAGACATGGCCTGCCCAGCCCAGGGGGCGACCAGTAAGAATACAGAATAAATCAACTCTTTATATATGGTTTTGTTCCTTCGCTTTGTCTCTGTTTCCTATTATGTCTTGATTTAGCTCAGCACATTGTACTTGAATTACCTCGTTTTTTTGTGACCTCATGTGCTTGTGTTTTTATTTCTTGTGTTGTTTTTTAATAGTTTTTTTGGTGTGTGTGTGTCAGAAAGCTGCGTTGTTACGCGAGGGAGATGTGACAAAGCAATGTGTACGCGAAAATTAAGTGCCACGGTGAAAAGAGATTTTTATTGTTGTGTATTTTTGTGCATTATTGTTACCAAACTTGGTATTTTTTTATGAACCTTGCTTGTTGAAAAGCTGGTGGGGTCGGTCATTGTTTAAAAGCTACCTCTAAGTTGTTTTGTTTAAATTTTTGCAAAAGCACATTTATTTTCTGTGTGTTTTGCATTATTGCATCATTGCAACTTCATCTCATGCTTTCAAGTGTTGATTTATTGTCTTTTCACATCTGTAAGTGTCATTTATATAAAGGGTAAGAGATGGTAGATATTGTTAGAAAAAAATGAAAATTAAACAAGTGTTTATTCTTCTCTTACAGTCCGCGTCCGTCCCCCCCTTACAGTAATCTTAAGAGCAGAGAAGAGATTTTAAGGTATGGGGTAAGAGGGATGAACGCAGTAGAAGAAGAAATAGTACTTATAAGAGAGTTTAAAAAAGCATTAAACTTGAAAATATGTGAATAGAATTGTAGTTTTGTAATGTGAAAAAAAGAAGGTAATGTACACAGCGAGGTAGTGTGCCCTGGACAATTGGGACTGCAGGTGGTAATCAAAGAAGAAAGGAAGGTTAGAAAAAAAGAGATCCTCTTGGTCGACAATTTCTCTCAAAGGAGTGTATTCCTGAACAAGAGCCAACAGAGGCAGTTTGATATATAAAAATTGTGATATTTTTGTATTCGGTGTCAGTCCCTTTCCATTTGTCGAGAGTTTCAGCAGGGCAAATATTTGTATTTCTTTTTTTTTTACCTAGTTTTTTTCCTCTGGTTTTGAATCTTTTGCCTTGCTCCTCTTTGGTAATGTTGGACGTGTGTGTGTGCGTGTGTGTGTGTGTGTGTGTATGTGTGAACATGTTGTAGTAAGTGTTGCTTTCTGGATGTCAATGCATTGTAGGTGAAGGACTAAATCTGCCAAAAAAAATAAAAGAGATCATTCAAAATGGATGGCTGGGATGCTGCCGTCGATCAATTAGTACACGTCACTCACAATTTTATTGCCAACATTTAGTTTTTGTACTTGAAGTGACAAAAAAAGGATGACATGGTCATAGTGGCCCATGGTTGTCTTGCCACTGATTCTCCAACACTGTGAGCTGAGGGGTTTCCCTCGTCCAATTTTCATCCACTATAATAATAACTTCAGTCACCATTCAGAGTGGCAGGCCAGAGAGCCTGAAACGATCACATCACACTTCAATGACTAGAGGTATTCAATCACATGCTCTTATTTTTGTCTGAATGTTTTATACTTTTTTGTGTGTGTGTGTGCGCATAAATGAAAGTGTGTATCCGCGTGCGCGTGCGTGTATTAATGAAAAATGCACTAATCAGATCAGATACAAAATAAAAACAATGCTCTGCTACTTTTCTCTCGACATGTTGAAAGAAAATACATTGGTATTGATATAGTTCTTCCCTCAATGTTACTCTGATGTTTCTGTAATATCTTTGTGCCTAAAATGGAAATTGTTCAACAAAAATGTCCATCTATATCTGCTTAGTTTCTGTACTTTCAGAAGATAATAAATGGTGTCTCCAGCACTCTAGGGATGTCATGACGATTTGAGATGACCTGATTTTCTGATTTAGAATCAAAAAGGAGCTGTCATCTAGGACTGCTTTAGCCTAAAATTGGTAGTGGGCAAACCACCTTTTGATGTTTAGTTTTTTGTTTTTCGTCTGTAATTGACACTCAAAAGCAATGTAACTCGTTTACGCACAAAAAGCAAGGAAGAAAAATGTCCATAAAATACAGACAATGAAGCATGTCAGTATAAGATTTAAAAATGACAGAACAGTCCCGGGCCATGGAAATAGTATGCATTTTTCTTTTTCAATCTGTTCTGAAGGACATTTGCCTGTTCATTTTGGAAATCAAAGTCAAAGTATGTTTTTTCATTGATAATATTTTGTTGTCAGCAACAGGTTTGCTGAGCAGTTGATGTCCTTCCAACCACTTTGGCAGCTTGTCAAAACCATAGTGTTGCCCCAGCTTAACATTACCACTTTTCTGTTATTAAGTACTTGTTTTTTGAAATTTGCATTTAAAAAATATATTTTTAAAGCTGTACGAAATCATGGCATCCCTGGAGTAGGCACTCTGTGTTTCAGTGTGGTGTTCTAGAACGAGTAGCCATTTTATGCAGTGTTGCCATGCATGTGCCATTTGAGGTCTAAACTAAACTGTTTGAGTAACAAAGCACCAAAACATTGTCTTTTTTTATATTGGCACTGAGGACCAATTGCCCTGTCGGACCAAGCATTACAAAGCTTTTTATGTAACAAAGCTTTCTCTCTGTCTTTCTCTGGCTTGTCTGTGATTTTGTTTCTTTCTTCCTTGTTGTGACAGCACAAGTGCCAGTCGAGTTGCTCTGTATTAAGAAAATAGTGTTTTTATGATTTGAATTGTTATAGTTTTCGTCTACCTCAGCACCTAACCTTAGCCTAATCTTAGAAGGTGCCCAATTATTATTTTATTTTTCTCTTTTTTTGTTGTCATTTGTATAAAAATGATTTCATTTGCATTAGAGCTTTGCAAAGGTCCTTTGTCTTTTCCAGCGACGTGCTGTGTCTGTGATCCTGCTTCCCATGTGTGAGTTGTGCCACGGATCCCAGCATCTGTCTGTTGATTTAGAGTGGTTTTTCTTTCAGTTTAGGATCAGACACATCTCTTTGTAACATTTCAGTGTTCTCTGATGGAGTGTAAAAAAAAATAAAAAAAATAAAAGAGATTAAATGCTGCAGGTTTTCTTCTCCATGTTGTCACTAAGTACATTTTGTGCCTTCGATAGTGAAAGATAATATTTTTTACATCCTACTAACAGTAGATTGTTTTGTAGTGAACATTTTTTGTATTTTTATTTATGAGTCTCATATGAAAAATAACAATGTTCAGTTGTATACCTTCAATCTGCAGTTAGAAAATAAATAAAAAATCGACTTGAGTTTGTCTGCCTGTTTTCTAATGTGGTGCTTCCCTTCTCTTTCTGGGTGACCCATTCCTGATATACTATGTGGACTCTTCAGGTGCCTACCATACGTTGTTGATGCTAAGAATAATTACAGGTTTACAGAATACACAGCATGTTGGAGAGCCATACAGCAGGTATGTTTTGTTATGCAGAACTGTGAGTGTCTGTCTGGCTGTCTACATGTGTGTTTGTGAGTATGTGAGTGCATCTGTCTGTGTGTGTTGCTTTGGAGTGTACGTCGTCACTTTCACTGTTTTCCATTCCAGAGAGTTCCAAGAGCGTCGGCCGCTGGGCTTTCAAAAGCATCTCTGTAAACGGGTAACAACCATGAAGTCTCTTGGAAGACTGATGCTGCGGCTGAAAAAGGAAGATGCATAGACCTTCCCCCGTGAGATTCTGCCCAGCTTCACCTCCTCTCACATCTGAATGCAGCAGCTTTTCTCATTCAACACTTCTCTCTTCTTCTACACATCCCACTTTTCTGCACACCAAAAAAATATTGGTCTTGATCCTCACCCCTCAGTCACCCCTTTTGTCAATTTCTTTAAGAGCACCAGAGGAACTGGAATTACGGTGATTTGAATAAGTCAGTTGGGCTACGGAGGTAGTACCATATTACACTGGTGATGGGGAAGACACATATTGTACTCACTGCCCAGGTCTTATATGCCTTTAGTCACTTAAGTCCCCTAATGCTAGAAAAGCCTTGCGAAGCAGAAGGTATTAAATCAAGTCCAATAAATTGAGTAATATGCCGCAGCTGCCACTTCTTTGACTAGTGTCCCTATATTCCCTGTGGCTGCTTTGAAATGGCTCTCCACTACCGGAGCTCTGTTGGATATAGTGTGAGTGGGCTGTTAAGTGCAGCACTGACTAGATGATCCACTACAGGAGGCTGATGCGAAGCCATGTTACACTGCATCTGAAGAGGTCATTTGTGTTGGTCACAGCAGCATCCCCTGCTGTTGAGCTGTAGCGAAAAGCCTCTTGAGTAAGAACATGGCCAGTGTTGTGTCTGGAATACATCTACCAGTTAGCAGACAGTAGTGCCATGGGTGGATGTGTTCCGCATGTTGAATGACCAGATAGACATTTTCTAACAGAGACAGTAGTCTGTTGAAATGGAACCGAACGTGTCGGTGCTTGACTCACCAACCATGTCTGTCCTATATTCCTCTCCCATTATGAGGTCATAAATGCTATCATTAGATATGCAGGGCGCAAGCCATTATTGCTGCCGCCCTGATCGTTGCTAGAGGGGAAACGAGGCGAGACACAAATGGTTCTGCTTTTCTGTGCTTGTAGGAAGAGATACAAACATGGCATTAACCAAACTGAGCTACCTTTTCTAGCTGGGCTTCAGTCCTTATGACGCAGCTCACTTTCTATCCATCTTCCTCTCTCTCGAATATATAATATTGTTCTTTATGTATATGCCGTTTATCGGACGGTTTTATCCAAAGCGACTAACAGTCATGCGCGTATACATTTTACGTATGGGTGGCCCCGGGAATCAAACCAACAATCCTGGCATTTGCAAGCGCCATGCTTTACCAACTGAGCCATACAGGACCATCTCGCTCTATTTTCCTCTTTCTATCGTTCTTCCTTCCCCAACTGTCTCACTCTGTTTATTTGGAACCACGTTGCTTTGAAAGGTTTGGGTGGGCCAACTGGACAGACAACATTACACCTCAGAGCAGCACCACAACAGACTGATGAGCAACTTGTCTAGACACTCCAAACACCACAGAACAGACTTAGACATCCTTATTTTCCAAACCACTACCATCACATTCACTTCAACATTATTATTTCAAAGTGCTGTGCTCATTAGACAGGTATTATAATATATAGTATTACAGTATTATAGCAACCTGCATAATAGGGGTCACCATTGTTTCTCCACCCAGAGATGTGAGCGCTTCTTTCAACTTCCTTATAGCTGACCTAACCAGGTTAATAAAGCCAGGAGAACTCGCCGTCTGTTTCGGCGCAAACAAGAGACCAGAGGTTCTCCTTCGACTCCCCATTATAGCTGGCAGCCCTCTCCCTTCCCAGCATGCTTTGAGGAATATGGGCAGCATATGCATGCCCTGACCTTTCCCTTCAGAAGGATCCGCTAATGAGGTACCTCTCTTTTGCTATCCACTCCCTCCTCCAACGGCCTCTGCATATCAAACCCAATGTGGCGAGTTGGGCTATCTTGGTTGTTTTAAGGGTATTTGGTGATTTAGGGAAAGAAGGACAGAGTGGGAAATGATCAGCTGTTGCTGATTATGTTCCTTCATGAACAGGACACCATGAGTTTGGTTTGATCCCGGGTCACATGAGCCCAATCAACCAACATCCCCACTCTGCTCTCTATTAGAAACAGAGCAGAGTGGGGATGTTGGTTGATTGGGCCCATGTGACCCCGGGAGGGGGCGGGGCTTTGTGTGTGTTTGTGTGGGGCCAGGGGTCCCATCTTTATGTGCTCTTTGACACCAATATGATCGAATGGTTAGAGAAGGGTTCAGACAGTAGGTCTGTTGAATGGAGGGCAAACAGTCTTGTCCAAATCACTGGGATTGTTTTCTCAGCTAAGCCTGGCCTGTAGGCGTTAACCTCCCCCCTACCCCAGGCATTGATCCAGCCTCGGAGAGGAGAGAGCCAAACAATATGACCGCCGCTGTAAATTTACTGTAATACAGCAAGCGACCTGAGCAACATGGAACTGAACTGTTCTGTGTCGTTCATGTTGTTGCTGTTGTGGTAGATCTAGTTTTGCATGAATTTTGTAGTCACTGAACTGGTTGGTGAATGTGTTGGATGAGGATTAAAAAGTTCTGTTCAATGGCCACAATATGAAGTTATAATGCATGACAAAAAATTGTGAGGCCTCAATTTTTATAATTTGTAGTTTTGGCATCATCTCAGGATTTTATTTGTAGTTTATTTAAAGAAGATGTTCTTCTTTATGGAGATGATAACAGAACGAGAGGCCTATAGCTTCATTGCAATTTGGAGTTGTCTTATGAACTACTTACCTGTTGCATTGTTTTAGTAACACTGGTGTAAAAATGACTTCTCCCTCTGTGTGTGTTCCTGCAACTCCTTAGGGGTAGTACTGGTTAATGCTGGTAATAGGTCCCTCTAGTGTTGATTTGGTGTACTATCGTATATTTGTATAGATGGTAGGCTAAAGTCAGATGTAGGGATAAAACATTTGGTTAACTTTCAAAAAATATATATATATATTAAAGTTTGAAAGATATCCCAGTTGGAAGATTCCCGGAATCAGGAGGGAATAATCAGGAAATCTGGAATTCTCCCAACAGGATTTGTGTAAAATTGATAGTTACCAGAATTGTGCAGCCCCAGTCCACCCTATTTGGTTTTAGCTGAATTAGTTTCCCAAAAATAGACAAGCTGTTAAAAGTTTGGGATCATGCTTATTTATGGCAATACTCATAAGATTTTCTGTGTTTTTTATTACCATTTTGGAATGTTTACTGTCATTTGTTTTAGAATTGCAGAATAAAGAACAGTGATAGCAGGAGTCAATAAAACACAATTTATACATATCAGACATTTAAGAGATGTTCTTATCCAAGCTTCACACTGATAAACTTCTTTATAGCTAAAAATCAACCCCCATGGGGAATTAAACAGTCAACTGTATCCCTAAACCATTTTATGAGTACATCTTTAACTGTCTATTGAGTGACAAGCACAGAGTCGTTTTCCTCTGTCTGTATCAGCCAGCCAGGCAGAGTACTGAACTAAAAGGCCCCGTCAGGCACAGACCCAGTCCCTGCTGCAGCCTGGATCGTCATTGATTGTATTGGGATCGATGCTACCATTAACTGTGGAACAGTTTTAGGCTTTAATTATGTAGGGTGTCAATGGCATTTATCCTATCAGGGCACACCCGCCGAGTGCATTTTCCAGTAAGGCCAAAATCTTTACGATTAGTACATTAGTGTCAGTCTGCGGGCTAGGGCCATCCCTGGGAGGGATTAATAATACCCATACCACCGCTGGACTAGAGCATGGGGGAGGTTAGTGCGGGGCAGAGAACTACTGTGCCACCCTGTGGTTAGTGTGGTGTATTGTAGTCACCTCTATGGCGCCTTAAACCCTAACCGACAATGTCCACATAAAGTGGACAATTACTTTATTTTCACCTCCCATCACTTAAATGTGGACATTGTATTAAGGAAATTGTATTAAGGAAATTCAGACCTTCAACGGAAAAGCTAAAAACAAACAAACTGTGGCCAGGATTCAATTCAAAACCACTCTATAGCCCACTTGACATGTTAAAGGTAATTTCCAATTGAGCCGACATCTGCTGCGTTTTCCTTGAATGCGATCTCCGCAAGGGGGAGAACGTGGTAACATTGCCTTTAAAAGCTGCTTGGCCAATTGGATTGAATCCCGTCTGTCATCATTGTATCCCGATATAATGATGACACAGACGGGATTCAATCCAATCGTGCTTGTAGACCAAGCAGCTTTTAAAGGCAATGTTACATATAAGGAACATAATGCATATAAGGAACATAATTCAATTAACTTTAATAGTCACACTTTTCATAATGTCAAGAGTGAACACCAGGTGAACGAGTATTGCAGTTACTTTAGCACAAGTTAATATCCTTTATCTATTTAAATGTGATCAACAGCATGTTATATGTTTCGTATATTTTATTAACAATATTAACACTATTTAACTGAAGGAGTGAAGTTGATCTTGGAATATACAGACTATGCCATTTAAAAGCAAATGCAAGCAAATCGCAAAACCTCTCCTCCATAAGTAAATAAAGCTTGAAGAGATATAAAAAAAACATTATGAAATATGCTTAGAGCTCATTGCTCCCCAACTATATTACACATTATTGGACATACAAAATCTAAGGTATGGCATATTTATTTTATGTGCATGGCACCATGTCGACTATTATAAAGATATGGTTTCCTTCACATCAATACAGCTGTTGGTGCACATTAGTAGATGATTTTGAAAAAAAGTGAATAATGCATGAAATATTGTGCCATATAAACTAGCATACTTTATTTTGTAGTTGTATTGTGTGTGTTTCGTTGTATTTAAATGTGTGTGACTGTCCTTGTCTATCAGTGTTTTGTTACTTGTCATGTGTTGTGTTTTTTCTGGACCCCGGAAAGAGTAGCTGTGTCTGCAAAAGCTGGGGAGCTGGGGAAATAAACAAATATAAATACACCTGTACACTGACAAAGGATACAATATCTGAACTTTTTCAACAGTTCTTTAGGCCTTTCCTAGGTAATCAAGACCCAAACAATACACAGAGCAGTAAGATAGACAGTATTAGAAATGGGCAACTGGCTAAGGGAAATGAGTGTAAACTATACCATCATCCAATCTATCATCTTTCCCCTCTTTCCTCTACTCCCAAGAATTACCCCAGAATCAAACTACCCCCTACTTTACATCCACCATGAGGCTCAACTGAATAGATCGACCTCAATAAAACGCTTTGTATCAGGCACGCTTTAGCCCTCTATGTCCCCTTCTCCACAGTAAGGCCCTCCACCTTCACCGTCAGGCCTTCCTCCACTGTGAGGCCCTCAGGCATACTGCCACACGGACCAGAGGGTCCCCAGGGTGATGCTGTAGGCCAGCATGGCCACCAGGTAGACCCTGAAGAGTAGCACGTCCAGCACGTAGCCCACCTGCAGCCACTCCTTGGCGATGTCCCGGGACTCGTCCCTCTTCTCCAGGAAGCCGCGGATAGATGAGATTTCCTGCAGGATGTTGTCCATGACGGGCGGCGTGTTGTCACGCACCACAGACAGGCCCCCCAGACCCCGCTCCATGATGTCCCCGCCACCACGGCCGCTCTCGCAGGTGTGGTGAAGGTGGTGGTGGTGGTTGCATCGAGCTGCAAGGGGTCACACAGGGAGAGAGTGGGGGGGGGGGGGGTCATATAACACGATTTATTTGCATTTTGAGTATCCAATGTTGTGTTAAATGCTTAAGCTAAATAAGCTAAATGTATATATTGGCTCAAAAAGACAGACATTGTACCGTATATTGACTATTTCTAAAGTGGGAAAACAAAACTGTAAATGTATATTTGTATCCTTTTCTCTCTCTCGCTCTACGATAGGTGTTGTAATGCTGCTGCATTTTTTTCAATCAATGAATACTGCTGAGAGAGAGAATTCTATAGTGCCTTAGATCCTTCAGCTCACCATGATCTACTGCCCAGGTCTTTCTTGTCCCTCTCCCTCCCTTCCTTTCTCCTTCCCTTCCTTCCTTCCTGCCCCTTCTTTCATACCCTTCTTCCTACCCAACCCTCCTGTAGATGAATTACCTGGGCTGATGTTGTTCTCTTTGTAGTGGCCCAGATGGTCGGAGTCCCTGGACAGCATGGAGCACAGGCTGTGTTTGTTGCGGATGCAGAGGAGGACTGTGGCCCGCTCCAGCACCAAGTGTTTGAGCCACTGGGGTACGTGCGGCTGCAGGTCCTGCTTATGCACCAGTCGCACTATCAACACTGTCTCTGTCAGGCTGATCACCAACAGGGCCATGCACACTACAAAGTATACACCTAGAGAGAGAAGGAAAGATCGATATTACCTCTGCACACTGCAATGTACAGCCCAAATGGCATCCTATTCCCTATGTAGTACACTACTTTTGATCAGGGCCTTTTGACCAGGGCCCCAACAAACATTAGTCCTTCACCACTTACTCAAGCTTGCAATCCCAACCTTAATGACAAATCTGAGCCAATAATGCACCAGCTGCATTTCCAGTGGTGTAAAAATACTTCAAAGTACTACTCAAGTATTTTTTGGGGTGGTATCTGTACTTTACTAGTTATATTTTTTTACTTTTACCCCAATATGTACTGTTTGCTCCCATAGATTTTCCCTGACACCCAAAAGTACTTGTTTAATTTCAAATGCTTAGCAGGAGAGGAAATTATCAAATTCATGAATTTATCAAGAGAACATGTGGTCATACCTACTGCCTCTGAAATGACGGACTCACTAAACACAAATGCTTAATTTGTAAATTATGTTGGAGTGTGCCCCTGGCTATCTGTAAACAACAACAAAACAAGAAAATCATACCGTCTGGTTTGCTTAATATATTTAAAAGGATTTATAGCGTTTACTTTTGATGCTTAAGTATATTTAAAACCGAATAATTTTACACTTTTACTCAAGTTGTATTTTATTGGGTGGCTTTCACTTGAGTCATTTCTATTAAAGTTCCAATGCAGCTGTTTTTATCTCAACATCAAATCATTTCTGGTTAACAATGAAGTACCTTACTAACCACGTTTCCATCTGCAGTTTTTATGCGAGTAAAGTCATACCGTAAAAAAAAAGAATCAGGAAAGCTGTGATGGAAACCGGAAGTTTCGGTCCAATTTTTTAAATACAGACATAATTTGTTTGTCCGACATGGTGGGATCTTTTTGTCTGTAAAAAATTACTTATGCGAGAAATGGTGGTGGAAATGCCTTTATGAGCAAATATTGACATAATAACCATTATACCAAAGTAAACTTGGAGTCACGAGATGATTTGTTGTGTGATCCTCCAACTATGGCTCGGGGAAACCATGCAGTTTATTAATCTACAGATTTAAATAAGTGATGAACTTCACAAGGTGGTGAAAGTGCAAGGTGATGAGCTTGATGCTCATTTCCAATAAATATCCAGGGTCTTATTCTGGTGACATGATGATTGATGCTTGACTGCCATTTGACAAATACAAATATTCTCACTATTATCCATAATACTCTCATCATGTATACTAGCCTACCCGCACAGCCTAACCGCACTGTATCTGTGAACTGTTGCCTAGAGTGTACGTAACACCAAAGTAGGCACATTTGCTATTTAACACAACCGTTTTTGTGACAAAACTATCAGTTGAGTTGAAAAGGCGATGGAAACACATTGAACTTTCGATTTTTAGTCGGTACAAGAAAACAAAAAATTACATTTTGTGTGCTCTAGGTCATCACGCACTGATTTATCCACAAGTTTGTTCGGTGGAAACGCCACTGGTGGGAAAATGTGCAGATTTTCTTTATGCAGATTTTTGAATATTTGCATGAAAGTCAATCTCCAACTGGATGGAAACCTAGCTACTGTGATTGTTTTCAATTCAAATGGTAAAAAAGAAACAAATAGCTTCTTAGCTAAGAGCAAATTCTCAAGCAAGAATTTGAGTGGGGAAAACAGAAAATTTGCCGTTATTGGCAGAGAGGTTTGGAACTCTTTCTTATTGGTCTAATAACTAGTTTACCGCATGGTGATATCATCGTGGAAGGCCAAAATGTCCTCCCACCAAAACAGGCGGACATTTCAGGCTTTTCAAACAGCTCTTACACTAAAAGGGCATTATCATCCTTTTCACAATTTCAGGGTATTATTCCAACCTCATAGTATGTAAATGTATATAAAACACAGGTAAATCATGTTTTTGACTGCACTGGGACTTTAAGATATCCTTGCTTTTACTCAAGTATGACAATTGGGTACTTTTTGCACCACTGCGCATTTCTCTATCTGACCTATGAGCGGCGTCCCGATGGCGGTGGCGGGCAGCGTGTCAGAGACGATGATGAGGAAGACGGAGTAGCCCAGAAGCAGGGTGATCTTGAAGGACACCCGCTCTCCACTGTCCGGAGGGAGATAGAAGCCCACCAGGTCCATCACCATCAGGAAGATGCTGGGCAGCAGCAGGTTCACAGTGTAGAACAGAGGTCTGCGTCGGATCACCACCTGATGACGTTCATCATGATCATCATCAATAGAGCAGTAATTAACATAAATTAGTCATGAATAGGTAGGTACGCACTTCCACATCTATAGTAGTTACAGATATCTGGCAGAACAATGTTTTGATGGTAGACAACAATATACCCACAAGTTCTAGCAATGACCCTGAAAGTGAGGTGGGAGTGCAGACTCTATAGATCACCTATAGATCCTCAGTCATATACTTTTGTTAATTTTCAGAAAAGTAAGCCTGTTTTCTTTTTATGACGCATAAGAAAAACAGCCAGTCTCAATACATATTTAATGCAGCTCAAGATGTTATAATAAAGCCTCTTGCAGTAGAGGTCAAAGGAAATATCCTCATATAGTTCTATATTATAGTATCTAGTATATCTTCTCACTGAAGGTCTTGCCTTTCTGTCAGGTTCAGTTGGCTTTGAATAAATGGATTAAGCGAAGATATTGTGTACATGTAGGTGTTGAGGGGGTTTTGAATAATTGAAAAGTATACCATACTGCATATCATTTTAACAGGTGTAGATACTTGCTAAATTGATGTGGTGATCTTTGCCAACCCTATATTGTGCTCTTTTAACTATTGCCATTTATTTAATCATCACGCACAGGGTTGCAAGAAAACTTTCCCCAAATTCCCAGGTTTTCCAGAAATCCTGGTTGGAAGATTCCTGGAATCAGGAGGGAATAAGCACAAAAACCAGGATTTATGGAAAACCTGGGAATTTGGGGAAAGTTTTTTGCAACAAAAATGTTGCAACCCTAACCATTCTTCTACTTGACTAGGTCAGTCATTGCCAAATAATATATTTCCATAACCTGTCTTGAATACATATATATACAAGGTAATGAATGATTATATTATGCACACTCACATTGAACTTCATCTCTGCATAGGAGTCAATGTTGTCCAGACTGAAGCGCTTGTATTTAGACAGGACATGTAGCAGCTCCCACTCCCCCTGGTTCATGAAGACACTCTTGTCCACCTTGAGTTCCTCTGCGCTCCTCATCAGCTTGAGATCAATGTCATTAACTACAGACACAGAGGAGACAGAGACCAGTGGGTTCAGATCAATGTATATTATGTAATGGACATTATCAACTGTACCCTGCCACAGATTATTTTGTCGTTTTTTAGCGGGGTGAAAATGGTACGTAGCATCTGGCACTGATGACATAGAAGACATTTATATTGAGGTTATTTTGAAACAAAAGTAGAAGACAAATTACATCTGTTCTTCCTAATTCCAGAAACTATCAAGATGGAAGTAACAAAACAATAGAGGACTAAGACTGAGTGAGGGCATGAAAGGGCATTCTTACCTGGTACTTATGTGCAGTTGTCTACAGTACTTAAGTAAAAATACTTTAAAGTACTACTTAAGTAGTTTTGGGGGGTAAGATATCTTTACTTTTACTCGAGTATGACAATCGGGTACTTTTCCCACCACTGCTGTATGTGCAGTTGAAAAGCCTTACCTCACATGCAAATTACTATACAACTAAATAATACATGTCTTACGGGTATGGAGCCAGCTCTGAAAGGTCAGGCTGCAGTTCTGGACGTCGAAGGGGAAGTTGTAGATGTTGAGAGTGCAGGCGGTCACCACCTGGATAGGCTTGTAGTTGCGCACTAGTCCATAATGGGTCACGTACACATAGGGAATGTCCGGAGACTTCCCCACATCCACACTGAGAGATTACGAAACACAACAACTCAAAGCAAAAAGATGCGAAAAATATGTTTGTGGCTGATTCAAACAACTAATATTTTAGCGTAGGCTAACTCACACTTTACACTTTACTTTTGTAATGCTTTATCAAAGTACCCAATTTTGTCAGTTTACATCAGAAGATAAATTATACTCTTTTATACAGAATTTTATTTGACTAAAATGATGTTATCTGTATGGCCTCATGCGTTGTCCTACCACCACAATAACGAAACACTGTAGGCTACTTACAACTCGTTGATTAGTATGTCAGGCACCCACACATTCGCAGTCGGTATGGACATTTGATTCACATCATCAAAGTCCTCTGGGTTCCATACCAAGAATTCGTCTGTCCATTCCTGATAAAGACTTATAGCATTATTTCCTGATACAGAGTTATAGCATAAGCGCAATAAGCATGGTCTAGTATTAATAATTAATGAATTAATTAATAAGTATTGTATAACGGCTTATAACTAGTTCTGCTGTATTTTTAAGAATGTTTTAAATGCTTGGAAACTTTTTCAACAAAATCCATTAGTTTAAATAGTTATTTTACTGTTACAAATAGTTATGTCTTACCTGCCTGTACCATATATATGTTGTCAGAACCTGGTTCTTCTCATCCTGTTGTAAAACACAGCAGCACACAGAGGAAATAGTGAAGATCTACATAGGCTACACACTATTAGCTCAGTATACTGAACTCTACTATGTGATTTATACGACATACCACACTGAGGATAGAGTACACCATAAGGTCGATGGCCACCATTGTGCAATTTCGCCAGTTACGCACGGGTCGCACACCCTTCTTGTACCCAGCACTCAAGTATTCGGAGAGACGTACCAAGGTGGCATTGGCAAAGCGTCCGGTATTATTGCTCAGTTTCTTGACTAAAACAAGTAAAACACATTGTTACAACATACGGATTTAAACATAATGCTATCCACTAAAATGCAACATATTAAGGGTTGTACAATTATTATGTTGTGTTAGCCTATAGAAAATAGCAACCTCCGTCAAAAACGCCACAGCCTATATGGAATGATTTACCTGTGCAGGCTCTCGCGGTTCCTTGAATCAGAAGCAAGACCAGCGCTGTCCAGAGTGCTGAAACTCTCATTGTGACCAAAGTTTCACTTCACCGCCTTAAGCTTGCCAAAAACGAGCAGCGCTCAGCTTTGAGATGTAGCGGTCAACTGGCGCCGCCCGAGACCCATATTCAGGATTGTTGACTGTAGCCCAGTGTCTACTGTATCATATATTAGTTCAATTATGTTTCCTGCATTCTGGATAAGGCTGGTTTAGCCAGCTGATGTAACTATGAATATGAGGGTGTGTCCATCGTTAATTTAATGATGGGGATTGGAAGCAGTGGTGGTTATGTCACCACCTACCCTGAGCAGATAACTCCGAGCAATCATACTATTTACAGTATCTGATCGTGTAGCCAGATGTCTCTGTGCGGATCAAGTTTCATGTGGGATATTGGCATTTTTCCTTCAACTCAATCCTCAATATCTTTCATACCGTGGGGAAATTATTGATCTCTATAAAATTCCAAACACAGTATGATGTAGGCCAAGTCTATGATCTAGTTGTATGTAACCTACAACTGCGTTAAGACATTGATTTCCTGAACATACAGAAAATTATAGGCCTATTTTCTATTGAGCTTGCTTTTCAACATTGGCATATGGGAGGTCAAGTGCAGATCGGTTTTCTCTTCTCTCACTAACAAGACCGAACTGACATTTGATACTGATGTTAGACATCATTTTGTTCATTAGGTTAGCCTATCATTTAAATCAGTTGATATCTTAAACTGTGTATGTTGGGGAAATACGTACTGTAAGCTATAAAAAAAATAGAGTCGTACACGTATATATAACTCCCAGTAATTTATTGGGTAAAACGCCAACATTTCAGCACCACTGTGCCTTCTTCAGGGTAATGACATTACACTAAATCATTTTCTCTGGGTGTGCGCCAGCTCATGCTTTTAATTAGGGGAAACATGTACTGAAATCTACAACAACATTGAATTTATTACTTTTATTATGTGATTGGACGAGATAATACTATTGGAAAAATAATGTCCATTTATGACACACACAACAACACTTGAAAATATGTAGTCTCTTTTATTAAGGATTAACATTGCAGGCTATGTTAAAAGCGTACAGGTGTATTAAGAGCAAATTAGCCATTTTCTTGGCAATAAACATTTACTCACTGTACTGGCTGGAGGCTTTGATATGATTCTAAAACATCTATATCCCTGTATAACACCAGCTAAAAACAGGATAAACAATCAAACCAAGAGCCACAGTTGATTTAAAAAAAACTTGCAACAGGACTTGCTTGATATGATGGGGAATAAGAAGTTACATCACAAGTATGAATGTACAACATAACATTACAGCAAACAATAACCATTATTCATTTCTCTCCTCAACTCAGGGGTGGCCATACAACCGGTTGTAATGTGATCTGCTCAAAGAAAAATGTCTGCTGTTCAAGTGAAAATTCTATTTACAAAGATTGTTCCCAGCCAAGGGTTTTATGAGTAGCTCATGTGTCTTTTTATGACTATCAGTGAGCCAACAGGGAATGCAGTTGCCTAAGCTTTGAATGTGCTTTATTGATTTGGTACGAGTTTCATGGGATTATGGTGATTCAAGTTAATGTGGAATAACATCACATTGACGTTACGGAACGTGCCCGGAGAATAGGAGTAAGATATCTTTTTATGAAGATCTTCAGTTGAAGGAATATGTTAATAGATCAGCCCATATTGATTTATGGGCACCATCTTCCAATTGTACATGGGAATACAGTGTTCACTCAATAGCTTCTAGCTACAGTATCAAAAGAAAGGGGGAGAAAAGGGATCACGTCGCCCTCATCAATAACCCTAAAAAGACTTAAAAATATTAATTTTTCTGCAATAAAATGTTTTCTCCTCATGCCGATAACACTTGAACAACAATTCCTCCTCTCCTCATGCAGAGCTCCAGCTGGCCCACAGTAGCAGCAGAGTGCTGGCGTAGACGACCAGGATGAGCAGGTAGACTCGGAAAAGAAGGATGTCCACCTTGCAGCAGAGGGCCACCCAGTCGGCCTGGGCCGAATCGTCACTCTCCCCTTCTTGCAGGTAAAGTCGCAGGGCCACCACCTCCTGGAGCAGCCTCTCCAGCTGTGGAGCACTCTCCTGGAGCTCACTCAGGGACAGTAGGTCCTCCTCTGGAGCCAGGTCAAACTCATAGCCTGGAGGGACAACATGAACTGTAAGTGGGGTGATAAAGGGTGATGCTGGGGTTGGACAAATTAATGTCCAAAGAGAACAGATCTATTTTTTTCCCCAAAGACAAGATTTTGTTGCTACATTGCAATCTTATCAAGGTAAATGATTAGGTGTACGTGTAGACATACTGTAAAGATGTATAATTTATATGATTCATTTGATGTTAACACAGAGGAAGCTAGAGATGTTGTCAACATGTAAACGTGTCAGAGCTGGCCATTACAAATGAAAGAGAATCAGAAATCTGAGGTAAATAAATCTGTGATAAGTTAGGAAAACAACCACGTGCTAAGTGTTTGTTTCTCATACCTAGTCACTCTCTTATGTCCTATGACCTAGAAATACAAAGCTTCTCAACAACACAGCCTCCCTCTCACCCCCACACTGATCCACGTCGACCAGCGTTTTGACAGAGGTGAAGTTGCTTTCGAGGAAGGTCTGGCTGGACGAGCCGTACTTGTCGAGGAGGCAGGCGGACACTGACATCTCCTTGACCTCCTTCTCGTTGTGGTGGAGGAGCTTCACCACAAAGATGGAGATGGATAAATTCAGCACAAGCAGCGCCATGCAGACTGCAAAGAACACACCTGTAGGATGGAGAACACCAAACATCAACAACACCTGTTAGAAAAGGACAAGTCTTCTTTTTTCCCCAAGACATGTCTCAAGATGTCTTCATAAATATGTCTCAAGACATTTCACAAAGCATTGGCCATGGCTGGGTATGAATGGCATGCTTGGTGTGTCAAACAATATTAGAGAAAGTTCAAAACAAAGATGAGGAAAGGAGCTGGTGTAGGATACCTATGAGTGGTGTTCTGATGGTGGTGGCAGGCATCTCGTTCATCAGGTTGACCCTGAAGACAGTGTAGCCCAGGAGGATGCTGGTCTTAAAGGTGATACGGGTGCCACTGTTGGGCGGCAGATAGAAGCTGATGATGTCCACCACCATGAGGAAGATGCTGGGGATGAGCAGACTCACCACGTACAGCAGGGGGCGCCGGCGGATCAACACCTGACCAGTGGGGGGGAGCAAGATGAAGAGAGAGAGCGGGAAAAAGTGAGAGCGGGAAAGAGTGAGCGAATTTGACTTTGATTGATTTCAACTCACTTTCCTCAACTGAACCCACAAGAAAACTCTATTCGATAGTATTACCCTCCTATTCTCCTCCGGTGCCCAAAAACACACAAATCCCCTCAACAACCACTTTTACAATGAGCCATAGTGTAAATGTAACCCAACCAGCCCTGCTGGATAGACACTCCATCATTAAGTGCCCTCCTGAGCTGAATGTAGAACAGCAGCCTTGCCTAGCCTATCTTCGCAGACCCACCTGCGCAGGGCCAAGAGCCCATTTCTCTGGCAGAACAAGACGGCCATTGATCAGCTGCCACAGAGACAGCCTCATTATGGTGCCTCTCTCTCTCAGCATGCTGGACGCGCCTCAGCCTCATCTATTAGCATTAGCGCTTAATCCCGTCTGTGAAGCCCTGGCTGATCCCTTTAACTTCCTCACAGCAGGAGGACAAGGAGGATGGGATGGGAAAAAAACGACTGTCGCTACTCAATCTGCTTTAGTTGTCATTGTACAGTCACATTCTCCCTACAAGAGAAGTGTGTACTTTTTTGTTGCATAGACATCAAACCGTTTAGAAAATCCCACTATCACACCTATTCACATATTCTATATTTACCGACTGGTTGGATATGCATTGCTGTGTAAATCGATACAGATGGCACTAGACGTATAGGTCATATTTGTATTATTTAAATGACTTTCATTCAAATCAAGTATCTAAAGGGAAACAAAGAGATATCTGTTAAAAGGTAGGCACACACGTTGAACTGGATGTGGGCGTAGTCTCTGTCGTCCAGGCGGAGATGCCAGTAGCGGGAGGGCACAGACAACAGCTCCCACTCGCCATCGTCCATAAACGACTTCTGATCATTTGCGATCTCCTCCGCACTCCTCCACAGTGTCAGGTTCACCTCATTCACTGCATACACGATGGTACAGGTCAAGGGACGGAGTTTAATGACACAAGCCTTAATGACACTCAGTCAATATGACCTGCTATTGATTTGATATTATATCAAATGACTAACTACTGTAATTGACTAAATACTGTATGTATGATAGCCTAATGCATGCATTTTGTCTATGAAAAGATATTCCATTACTATTTTGCACTTCTAATTGTGTGTTACTGCCACGTCATCCATCTGTGCAGATCCAGATGTGTAGTCATTTGACTGGGTAGCTACGTTAGCATGTTTACATCTCTCTAGGCTAACCTGAGTGAAGCCAGCTGCGGAAAGTCAGAGTGCAGTTCTGCTTATCGAAGGGGAAGGCGTACAGCTCCAGGTCACATGCAGACACCACCTGGATGGGTTTGTTGTTCTTCACCATCCCGGACGAGTTGACATACACATAGGGGATGGCAGGGGACTCCCCTACATCCACACTAACAGGGGGAAGACCACAGACTTATGGGTAAGATGGGAGTTCCAGCTGCTTACAGTATGTTGAACATGAGACACTGACCCCAACATGCTGACCAGACCGCGTGTGCGCCATTGTGTGCATGTTAATTTTGTCCATCCACACCAGACGCAATCAGGACACGCAGGTTGAAATATGAAAACAAACTCTGAACCAACTATATTAATTTGGGGACAGGTCGAAAAGCAAACATGTATGGTAATTTAGCTAACTAGCTTGCTGTTGCTAGGTAATTTGTCCTGGGATATAAACATTGGGTTGTTATTTTGCCTGAAATGCACAAGGTCCTCTACTCTATTAATCCACATATAAAAGGGTAAACCGAGTTTGTTTCTAGTAATCCCTCCTCCTTCAGGCTTCTTCTTCTTCATTGGACTTTATATGGTGGTTGGCAACCAACTCTAAGGTGCATTACCACCACCGACTGGAGTGTGGACCTCAGTTCATCTTTCAATAACCCACATGGGTGAGGATATGGGAGAGGTGGGACTTGCAGTGCATCAAGCATCACTAATAGAACCAAGTTCTATTTTAGCGCCTTGATGCAATGATTTAATAACATGTATGTGTAAATATATTTTTCAACGCACGAGTGGTCAGCATGTTAGGGTCAGCACACTTGTCTGTCATTTTAAAGTAAAAGGACAAATATTTAACATTTCTGAGAAGAGTCTAAGGGTATTGAGTAATGTGAGGGTATTGAGTAATCCAATGACATGTTATGTAATTTGAACAGGAGTACATACGGTGTCAAATCTTACAATTCACTGATGATGAGATCGGGCACCCATATAGCATCAGAGGACAGGGAGATCTCAGTGATCCCGTCAAACTCCTCGGGGTCCCACACCAGGAACTCATCGGTCCAGATCTGACATCACAAATGGGAAACGCATCACAAGACCATTCATATGAAGTACATGACAGATGGGTGCATGACTGTTTTGGCATTCAACAACGCAATTGTTGCATGCCAAACAAGGTTGAAGTTGCATTTGTTGAAGCAGGCTCCCTGTCTTCCAGACAGACATGTTATACAGTGCCTTCAGAAAGTATTCATACCCCTTGACTTATTTTGTGTTATAGCCTGAATTTTTCTCTCACCCATCTACACACTAC
This sequence comes from Salvelinus alpinus, assembly GCF_045679555.1. NCBI lineage: Eukaryota > Metazoa > Chordata > Actinopteri > Salmoniformes > Salmonidae > Salvelinus > Salvelinus alpinus. Next base: position 80,178,956 of record NC_092086.1, read on the forward strand.
CCCATAATAGCAAACTGAAAACATGTGTTTAGAAATGTTTGCAAATGTATTGAAAATGAAATACAGAAATATCTAATTTACGTAAGTATTCAAATACATGTTAGAGTCATCTTTGGCAGTGATTACAACAGCTGTGAGTCTTTCTGGGTAAGTCTCTAAGATCTTTGCACACCTGGATTGTACAATATTTGCCCGTTATTGTTCTCAAAATTCTTCAAGCTCTGTCAAATTGGTTGTTGGTCATTGCTAGACAACCATTTTCAAGTTTTGCCATATATTTTCAATCAAATTTAAGTCAAAACTGTGACTCAGCTACTTGAGAATATTCACTGTCTTCTTGGTAAGCAACTCAAGTGTAGATTTGGCCTTGTGTTTTAGGTTATTGTCCTGCTGAAAGGTGAATTCATCTCTGTGTCTGATGGAAAGCAGACTGAACCAGGTTTTCCCCTAGGACTCTGCCTATGCTTAGCTCCATTCCGTTTCTTCTTTTATCCTGAAAAACTCCCCAGTCCTTAAAGGAAAATTCCACCCAAAAACTATCTTTTGGTATTTGTTTCATTAGTCCATTGTTGACATAGTCCCAAACGGTTTTGCTTGTCAGCAATCAAGTTTTCAATATATGTAACTTTCAAAATACGTATTTATATGTTTTGAAAGTTACATACAGTATCTTGAAGACTTGATTGCTGACAAGCAAAACCGTTTGGGACTATCATTAACACCAATAGAAGAAGACAATTCATACCAACCTGCCGGTACCAAATGCTTGTGGTTACTTGCTGGGTCTTTCCATCCTGTAAAAAGTAGATTTGTATTATATTTTTGTGTGTAAATTGGTTGGGCAGATTATTGAAATGTTTAGATACAAATGGTCAAAATGTATTTACTGAAACAAGATTAACATTTCACACAAAAATAAAAATCGATAATTTTGACAATGTTTTCATTTCTTGTGTTACATATTACCAGAAGCATGGCAGGTAATTGTATTGTATTTTATATTTAAATAATTAAGGATTTAGATAAGGCCGTATAGAGTTATTTTTCTTTACCACATCAAGGACCGACTGCAGTATGAGGTCTATGTGGATGAGTGTGGGTCTGGTCCAGTTCTGAACAGGTCTCACTCCACAGTCGTATTTACGCAGGAGGGTCCTGGTGAGCTGGTTCAGAGCAGACCTCTTGGGTTTATCTGCTACCTGTTCAGCTAGAGGGGCTGAATGGAAGTCAAGTAGTAAATCAATCATATGAAATTCAACTCATTGATATATAGGGTTACAAAATGTTCTATAGTTTTTCAAAAATGTCCAGGTTTTCCAGAAATCCTGGTCGGAGCATTCAGAATTTCCTGCTTATTCCCTCCCGTTTCCAGGAATCTTCCAACTGGGATTTCTGGAAAACCTGGGAAAGTTAACTAAATTGAGCAACCCTATTTCTATCAAATAAAACGCAAACCCTGTCCATCTTGTATATGACAAAAGTCTACCTGAAAATGTACGGTATTAATCTATTCTCAACATGATTATTGTGTCAAAAATGTTAATTTAAGACCATTAATTCAATGTGCTATGTTTACAGACATTGTGACATGTCTCCACAATGGTTAACTCCACTACTAAGAATGAAAAACATGCATATTAAACATAATGAAGAAACATGTTATTATTAAATAAAACATGTTTTCAGATTGGGTTGCAAAATTCCAGTAACTTTCCCCAAATTCCCAGGTTTTCCAGAAATCCCAGTTGGAATATTCCTGGAATCAGGAAGGAATAAACAGGAAATCCAGGAATCCTCCAGCCAGGATTTCTGGGAATTTTGAGGAAATTATCGGAATTTTGCAACCCTAGTTTCAGAGTTGGTTAAAACCCTGAGATTCAAACGGATGGACTGTCTGTGATCATACAATTGGATTTACAGGATAGGAAGCTCAAAGAAGGGTTGCATTAAGTCATACATTTGCAATAAAATAACAAATAGCATTATAATAACACACACTCCGACAGATTTAAGCTAAAAATGTATTTGAAAACTGTTACTAGGTCCACTGTCTAATTAACATGTCAATCATCTTTAAATGTAAAGTTGCTTGTTTCATGTAGACAATTCTTAATAGCACTGACTGGTAAATTGGTCTTTAATGTTTGTATTTAATTCCTCATTATGGATATTTAATCCAAAACTAATTGTAGAAGAGGAAAACTGTGTGAGTAAATCTTACCTGAGCTTAGTAGAAGCCAGAGAATAGATATCATGTTGAGCAACCAGTTGCAGATCCCCAATCAGTTTTATACACCTAAATCTCCCCTTCAAAATGTTGTAATGTCAGATGATCTTCAAAGTAATTTTCCTTTCTTTCTGTTTCTTTTCGTTCTAAAATGTATTCTGGATAGTTTAAGATGTCTCTTCTTTACTCGCTTTCAACAGTAAATGGACCTGTGTGGGAAAGTTTGAGTGGCATCTGTATTGATTTTCTATTAACATGGTAAGTTGATACTTTTTTTAAGGAGTGAGGCAGACCCACTCCTTTGGTATTGAGGCAGTGCAGAGGTGAAAGATGGCTGTAGATGGCTAGTTACATAACTGCTGATTGATTTACTAAAGTAGAGTTTGTAGAATGTTATGTCCCTTGTCGACTGAGGTGAATGAAGCTACAGCAGCCAAGGGGATAATGTCTGGGGTCATTTTTTATGTCTGGGGTCATTTTTGCTTGTTTTTTCTCTTCTCCAAATAGCATTTTAGAGTTTTAAAATTAAGTAGAAATGCAGTAAATGAGCTTCAACTAAAGATTCCTTGGAAGAACCCCCCCTTGCCTATACAGTAGGTGCACATATTTCAAAACAGTTTAGGCTAACGTTTATTTATCCTTGTAATGATGTATCAATAATTTGTCTGAAGGTTATTTGTCCATTGCCGTAACCGCGCGCACCCACGTTGGTTGCGCGCGCCCGTTTTTTGGACAGGCGAATACCCTCTTCTCAGCTCTGCTTGGGTGTGGCTGTTTGAGAGATGGACTTTTTTTTTAATCCGAAGTGTAGTCATTTGGGGGAAATAAACAAGACATTCGGCCTTTTCTGCCATGAGAGTTGAACAACAGAGTGAACATGGGGAAAACAACGAATTCGGTGAGCACTAAGTAACGGAGTGGAATGAAAATGCAACAAGTGACATTTCAAAAAACTTCTACCTTGCATGAGATCGTTAACTAACCAAAAGAGATACATCCTACATTTTCTGTGTGGATAGCCACTAAATAATATCACGACACGACCTTATTCCTTTGTGAAACAGTGAATGACACATTTGTTTCAACTTATCTCAAGTGTGGGAGATTCTATTTGTTTCTAAACTGTTGTCACAAATTATTCTGTCTGACCTACAAATATGTTTGAAATGGCGTCTCGTTCAACGTATCACAACAACCAGGTGGAAAAATAGTTATGTTATTGTCATAAATCTTTGCAATAACTGTAATTAGCGAAAGGTAGTCTGTCAAAAGCACTAACAACATGCATAGCCTACACATCGTTTTGGAATATACCTGTATCCTACTAGCGTACCAAACTCCATTCCATGGTGAAGAAAGTTTATGATGAACTTCACCATGGAGTGGAGTTTAGTCTGCTAGTGTCCTACTAACCGAACAAAACCCCACCAGCTTCAACTCATTATGTTTCATCATAAACAATTCCCATTTGTTGTGTTTCACACTAATTTGCTCACTGTATCTATTGGTTATTTATTCTATTTTGTAACAGTGGAATGCAAGGCCAGGCAAATTACACATTACGTTTCACAAAGTACATGATAAGATTTATGGCATTTGGGATAGAGTTTTAGTGAGTTGGTCCACTATTTGGCTAGTAATTAATCAACATGTCTCTAGCCCATTTATAGCCCCCATTTATAGCTTGACATAACTGTGTTTCCCCCCCCCACCACAATTAATGTCCTATCTACAGTAATCTGGGTTAGGGTTCAAGTGGCTTTTTGTGTATGTCAGGAAAAACATCCACTGCCGTTGTCACTTAAACCCTAGCTATCATTTCAGGGCCCAAAATAGAGGCTGACCAAGACCACAGCTCTCCATATATGTCTGCCACACTGTTACCCTGACATTTCCACCTGCTGCTATTGGGGGGGGGGGGCTTTATATAGCCTCATGCCTTTCAGCTGACACACACACACACACACACACACACACACACACACACACACACACACACACACACATATATATATATATATATATATATATATATATATATATATATATATATATATATATTATTTTAACTGTTTAGCCACTACTGTTCTGGTGTATCATTTCAAAACCTCAGCTATGGCTGGTTAAGGATACTTTAAGTTATATTGTATTAGGTATAAATGGATCATGACTCCTGTACACTATGAGTGAGTGATGTTGAACATATTTACCAGGCTGTGGACTTATGTGAGACTTATCTGATCTTGCAAACTGGCAAACAATGGGCATAGCAACATTTTAGTTGGTTCCATCCCATTCATGTAGTACCATTGTAATTGTTTTGGGCAATGTTTCCCGAACTGATCCTTGTGACCCTCAGCTGTTCTACATTTTTGATCTAATCCACTAGCACACCTGATTCAACTAGACAACTAATCAGGTGTTTTAGTGTTGGAATAGATCAAATATGTGCAGGGCCAGGACCGGTTCGGGAAACATTGGGTTAGAGTACGTGGTGGAATATATAGCCTCACATAGACTCCTATTTACTTCCAACGACACTACTCCAGTTAAAAATTGACCTCGAAATATGGACTAGAAATGAAATCCGCACATCATATTTCTTTGTTCCCTCAACCTGGCACTGCCCATATGGAAAATAATCATACAAATCAAATAAAAATCTTGTATGGCCGAAGAACATTATTTGTACAAAATCTAATAAGGATCTGGTAAGAATATGTTTTTTCTTATATGTCAATGGTGTATTTGTCTATGTGACTTACATGCCTTAAATTACATACACAATTGAATACATGATTGTGGTGAATTCCCTATGAAGATATGGTATGATATATGTGAGACCAAATATATGAATAACGAGTCATCTATGAGTATTATAAGAAAGTGTATAAACCTTATAGGTTTCACAGTTTTTTATTTGTTGACTTGTAAAAAAAACAATGACATTTACTATAAGAAAAATACATAGATTTTAATTTAAAGACATGTGTTTCCATGGTTAAGGATGGGCAGCACCTACTACTGGACAGTTGATTTATCCACAGCAGGGGTCTCCAACAGTTGGATTGTGAGCTAGCCCGCCTATGAGTAGCTCGCCGAACAATTCTGAAAGTGCATGTCTTTTTCACGTTCCACCACAAACTGTGATAAACAAATCATACAAGTATCAGATACTTCAAGCTCCCATACTATCAGAGTATGTGAGTGGAGTGGACCAGTCGAAAACCTGACTCATCGCTCATGGAGCGGTCTTTGCGCATCGCTCAAAATCCTTTCCCCTGCTTGGCAAAAGATCAGTCAGACGTCACAGGGAAAAGAACTGCTCCTCCAAATTCCCTCCATTCATTGTGTGTTTAAAAAGTTAATTTAACAAACACCCCATCTACTTTTGTGACTATGTACCATTTGGCTTTGATGTAGGCTATCATAAGAAGCTTCAACATTTCAACATGTCGTAGGCTATTAAACAAGGACCTAGCTGATGAAATGCAGTGGTTGTTATAAAAAAACAACTTGCTTTTTCTCTGATTGTTTGATCACATACTTTTGACTCAAATTTTACAGTTGGTAGACAACTATAGCACTGTTACAAACTCTTTTGTTAACAATATCCTGTATAAAAATCAAAACGTCTCCGATGCTGCTGCATGGGCTCATTCTTTGTCTTGCTATCAATTACACAGGCTGTGTGACCTATTTCTCGACTCGTATCAATAAGTCTGCACTTTAGTGGTGGGATAGGCTAAATAAATACAACATAATATGCCTAATTAAAAAGGAAATGAAAATGGTGGGCAGAACATGCCCAAAGCTTGTGACTGAGTGGCAAAGAAGCGAAATTGGAGTGAAGGCCAACGGGCCAATATAAAAAAAAAAATCTGCTCCTCATTCCACTCCGCTCACATTCTCTGCATACCATCCCATCAAATCCACATTGACATTATCCCACCCCTAATATCCTCAATTGGCTTAAAAAGCCAAAGGTAACATTATCTACCAATTAATTTCCAGCAATATTGCCCCTGTATGTCTGTGTGGTGCATGCGTTTGTCTATCATTCTCTTCGAGGAGCCAGTTAGCGATCATGATAACTATCTTCTGGGTTGACAGAAAGACTACCCAAAACCTTCTGTTTGAAACAATCAGTTGTGTTGTGACAATGTAGGGATGGTATACAGAAGATAACCCTATTTGGTAAAAGACCAAGTCCGTATTATGTCAAGAACAGCTCAAATAAGCAAAGAGAAATGACAGTCCATCATTACTTTAAGACATGACGGTCAGTCAATATGAAACATTTTAAAATCTTTAAAAGTTTCTTCAAGTGGAGTCGCAAAAACCATCAAGCGCAATGATGAAACTGGCTCTCATGAGGACCACCACAGGAATGGAAGACCCAGAGTTACCTCTGCTGAAGAGGATAAGTTCATTAGAGTTACGAGCCTCAGAAATTGCAGCACAAATTAAACCTTCACAGAGTTCAAGTAACAGACACATCTCAACATCAACTGTTCATAGGAGACTGCGTGAATCAGGCCTTCATTGTCAGATTGCTGAAAAGAAACGGCCACCAATAAGGCCACCAATAAGAAGAAGAGACTTGCTTGGGCCAAGAAACACGAGAAATGGACATTAGACCGGTGGAAATCTGTCCTTTTGTCTGATGAGTCCAAATTTGAGATTTTTGGTTCAAACCGCTGTGTCTTTGTGAGACGCAGAGTAGGTGAATGGATGATCTCCGCATGTGTGGTTCCCACCGTGAAGCATGGAGGCGTAATGGTGTGGGGGTGCTTTGCTGGTGACACTGTCTGTAAATAATTTTTAATTCAAGGCACTCTTAACCCGCATGGCTACCACAGCATTCTGAAGCGAAATGCCATCCCATCTGGTTTGCGCTTAGTGGGGCAATCATTTGTTTTTCAACAGGACAATGACCCAACACACCTCCAGGCTATTTGACCAAGAAGGAGAGTGATAGTGCTGCATCAAATGACCTGGCCTCTACAATCACCTGACCTCAACTCAATTGAGATGGTTTGGGATGAGTTCAACCGCAGAGTGAAGGAAAAGCAGCCAAAAAGTGCTCATCATATGTGGAAACTCCTTCAAGACTGTTGGAAGAGCATTCCAGGTGAAGCGAATGCCAAGAGTGTGCAAAGCTGTTAAGGCAAAAGGTGGCTACTTTGAAGAATCTAAAATATATTTTGATTTGTTTAACACTTTTTTGGTTACTACATGATTCCATATGTGTTATTTCATAGTTCTAATGTCTTCACTATTATTCTACAATGTAGAAAATAGTAAAAGTAAAGAAAAACCCTTGAATGAGTAGGTGTGCCCAAACTTCTGACCGGTACTGTATACAGTGCATTTGGAAAGTATTCAGACCCCTTGACTTTTTCCACATTTTGTTACGTTACAACCTTATTCTAAAATGTATTAAATTGCTTTTTTTCTCATCAGTTTACACACAATACCTCATAATGACAAAGGGAAAAAATATATATATTTTTTTTCGTAAATGTACATATATTTATAAAAAGATATATATCACATTTACATAAGTATTCAGACCCTTTGCTCTGTAATTTGTTGAAGCACCTTTGGCAGCGGTTACAGCCTCGAGTCTTCTTGGGTATGACGTTACAAGGTTGGCACACCTGTATTTGGGGAGTTTCTCACATTCTTCGCTGCAGATCCTCTCAAGCTCTGTCAGGTTGGATGGGGAGCGTCACTGCACAGCTATTTTCAGGTCTCTCCAGAGATGTTAGATCGGGTTCAAGTCCGGGCTCTGGCTGGGCCACTCAAGGACATTCAGAGACTTGTCCTGAAGCCACTCCTGCATTGTCTTGGCTGTGTGCTTAGGGTCGTTGTCCTGTTGGAAGGTGAAGCTTCACCCCAGTCTGAGGTCCTGAGCACTCTGAAGCAGGTTTTCATCAAGGATCTCTCTGTACTTTTCTCTGTTCATCTTTTCCTCGATCCTGACTAGTCTCCCATCCCCTGCCGCTGCCCCCACCATGCTTCACCGTAGGGATGGTGCCAGGTTTCCTCCATCCCTTTTGATTTAAAAATAACTTTCCATACATGTTTTCCCATGGAAGAAGTAGTCAGAAAGTGACTTTTTGGACCTGAATGCCAATACATTCAGGAGGTAAATGTGCTCAAAGTTCACCCATTTTGCATACCATACCATGATACATCCATGTCTTTGTCACTGGAAAAGATAGTTGTTTGTTATCATTTAAAAGCTTATGAACAGGGTTGTCAAACTTTTTTGCGTTGTGCCCTCCATCAGTTGAAACACATGCTCTTGAATACACTCTTTGTTTACCATATGTTTGACGCCCCTGAATTAGTGTCTAAGATTACAACTGTGAGATGTCATGCTTACACCATTAGTCAATGAGTATGAACTAGTTGAAAAGAGAACCTGCATATTGTACATATGAGCTATGAAGATTTCAGGTTGTTATTGCAAATTAGTTCTCAGTGACTTACCTGCTTAAATGGTAAAATAGTGTCCATTGTCCCGGACATCTTTATCAGCTGGCTCCCTCACCAGGCTTATGACTCTTTAGATAACCTATTTCTCTCTGTCCCCATTGGAACAGATCCTTTAGAAGGACTCAGTCACGTAGAGGTGAAACTTAAGGTGACGGTTTATCTCTGCTTTAGCTGCTATGTCTTTAGTCAGAGTTATCAGAAACAGACTGGCACAAGGCCAGGGTAGAGCTATAGTTCTTGGAAAGGTCCCATTGTAATGCCCACTCTCTCTGATACCAGGTCAGCCAGGGGGACATCAGCCATGCTGTTGGACTGCTGACCACACAGCCTCCAGAGGAGGGCCAGGGGACTGAGGAGACCGCAGACACAGAAGCCAACAGGGAGACCCAGAAAAGTAGGCCGGAATTTGGGAAGGAAAGGAGAAAAATGCTGAGGGTCTGGTGATAAACAAAAAATATTATTTGTTTCCCAATGCAAACTGATATCTGATGTTGAATACATAAAATCTATGCTTTGTGTTGTGACTCATTCTAAAATGTCCTCAGGGGCTCCACCTAAAGATGACCTTCAGACAGCCATCGAGCTCAGCTTGCAAGAATCCCAGGCTGAGGAGATAGAGCTCAACAGGTATAGTAGTGGTATTGTAGTCCAGTACCTCACTATCGCCCCTTACCTTGCTGTTTTCTTGCTGAACAAAGTCACCAATTAAGTAATCTCTCAATTAAAAAGTGATCATATCTGAAGTGAACACAGTGGTATGAGCAATAAATAACGTAAACGAAAAAGGATGACAGTGAAATACCAGGGTCCTGTTCATAGGGGCACGCAACAGAAAACGTTTCGTAACAGAAAACAAAAATGAGCATTTCTTATTGGACAAGTTCATGTACTCCCTCCCCATTTGAGTCAGTTTTCTTCCATTTGGTGCCCAATGAACACAACCCAGGTGTAACTCAATCAGACCATTGCCTACAGTTGATGAGTGACATGTTTTGGTGTGTACCAGGGCACTGGACGCCAGTGTGGAGGACAGGGCTGCACGGGTGAAGAGGAAGTACTGCGAGGCCCAGGGAGAGAGCTGCAGCCCTGCAGACTGGATCCGCCAGGATGAGTGGCCTGTGGGCATCCACAACATGGGCAACACCTGCTGGTTCAGTGCCGTCATACAGGTGAGATAACTTTTTGTGAATACTGTGTGTTATTAAGAGAGTCTGCTCTCGAGCTTGCACTGCAAAATATACACAAAATATATGCACAAGTAAAAGAGAATTGTGCCAGTGAGATGAGAACCTCAATATGAACAGGATAACAATTTTAGTGGAAAATTCTGGGTTTGTGCTGTGGATCTTAATGCTGTGCCATTTAGGCCCACCTGTTATATCACCAGTCGGCCCTGGCTGTGACTCTCTCTTTCGGTCTCTGTCTCTCTCTTACACACCTGTTTTTGTTTCCTATGAGCTTCTTCCCTTGGCTGTTAACAAGCATTTGCATTATGTAAAGGTTATATGGTTATCAAGTTTGGAACTTTGGGGAGTTGGTAATTGTCAACCTTCATTTGAAGCGTCTTGAGACAATTACCAAGGTTGATATCGTACAGTAAAGGTTGTATTTTAATTTTGTGTTGGTCTGCAGAATCTCTAGGACTCCTCTGGTCTCTGTAATACGACCTTGACTTTCTCCACCACCTCCTAAGTGGTGTTTATGTGGTGGCCATGTGTACAACTTCTCTCTGTTTTCTGAAACCTTTCAAAACTTTTCGTGTGACTTGGTTCAAAATATTACAACTAGGAGAGAAGGCCCCTAACACGTTTGTTTGTGTCCAATTCGCTGAATGATGTCGACTTCTGTCAAGAGATATTACCTGACTTCTCCCCCTGCTCTCTCAACTGAAACCAAACATTTCAGAACATCTATTTTCAACCAGTTGCCACACAATCAAGCCATATTGTGCTAATTGAGTTATCGGTAATACCAGGAGGATGGGGAAAGATGAGGTGCGGTGGTGGGGTTTTTACTTTCCTGACGCAAAAGCTTCTTGCTGCTCTAATACTATTAAGTGTCCATTCCAGACTGAATTTAGCTGGGCCTATCAGGTGGCCCCGCTGAAATTCAAGCCTTCATTGATATTGATAGACTGCAAGGGTAATTAAATAGTGCAGTGTTGTGATGATAGAGCAGGCGATGAACTCTGTAGCCTGGACTGAAATTAGTTTATATCGGTAGATTAGGCCGAATGGGAATGCTCATTTGTCTTAATTTCATTCAGATATGGGTCACATCGAAAAAGCACTAAAAACCCAGAGGAAATATCATCAGGGGATAGGAATATCATCAAGGGATAGGAAGGAATGCACACATTTTGAGTGGCTGGGAAGTTGTTTGAAATAGTTGCATTCTAAATCCAACCTTTTCTTTAGCAAACCCGGATGACATTTTCTGTTGATTGTGCTTGTTTGCGCTTTTTTGGGACTATTTTCATCACAATTTGGTCATAGAAAGTTTGATTGAGACTCACTAAATGACCTCCATGTGGCTGTGTACTCATATTTCTGTGGTATCTGGTGTGGTACGCTTTCCAGTAAGATTGTGATAAGCTGTAATTGGGTTTCTGGGAAACGAGAAAGTTGAGAAGACACATAGGCATAATGCGATCAAAAACTCTGGTATATTGTTGTCGCTTCGAAACTGCACGTAATACTCCATTATTTTGTGTTGTATATGTTACACAGAGTTAAGACTTAGCAATAAAACATACTACAGCTCCCCAGCATCAATGAAGCATCATGTCACTAATTTATATAAATAGAAAACAATCACATTGATTTGTCTTGTTATGAGAGGAAAATCACCATCTCCCCATATCACACAAAACAGTTATATTATTCTCAGTGGCATTTTCTTTTGTTTGCTTAACTGTGACTCTTGTGTGTTAAAACCTCCTTAAGTATCCTCGACAGTTACATTTTACAAATGAAAAGACGGTGTTAAGGAAAGGTGACCAATCTCATTTTGTTATTTCAGTCCCTGTTCCACCTGCCCGTGTTCCGCAGATTGGTACTCAACTACTGCCTGTCTGAGCGAATCCTGGAGAAGTGTAAGAGCCACTCGGTGAGTGTCCAATGGAGGGCCAGGAGCCCCAAGGAATAGAGTAGGGAACCTTTGGATCCCAGAGACTGAAGAGTCAGTGGAAGGCTGGCTGGTGTTAGAGAGGAAACTAGACTAGAGGGTTATAGAGTGCATAAAGATGATGTGTAACACTCTATACTAACTTCCTTGAATAAGCATTGATATACCATTTATAAACAGTGTACATGTTATAAACAAATGTTATACAAATGTATATACATTTTTAAGAGTTTATATTTGCTCATGAAAGTTGGGCTGAACAACCCCTTTGCATGTAGAGATATTGTTGAAAACTGTAAAGTGTTATGCAGGTTTTCCATTGCAGCTCTGTGAAGTGAGAGAAGTCTAACATATGCCTGTGTTCTCAGGACAAGAGGAACATAGCCTTCATGCAGGAGCTGCGCTGTCTCTTTGCTCTCATGGTGGGCTCCACTCGCAGGTTTGTGGACCCGTCTGCTGCCGTCGAGCTTTTGAGAGAGGCTTTCAGATCCAGTGAGGCCCAACAGGTACACACTGAGGCCCAACAGGTACATGCACGCGCACACACAAACTTGTGTCAATGCGTACACACACACACACACACTTGGGTCATTGCCACGACTTTACAACAACTAATGTATATATGTGTTCATTCTAGGATGTGAGTGAGTTCACCCACAAACTCCTTGACTGGCTTGAAGATGCCTTTCAGCTGGCTGCCAATGGAAAGTAAGTCAAGAATTTGATCCCTAACAGGCAGCGCTGTACGAGAGCACTTAAAGTACATATTGTCATAGCTAACTAAGATGCCATAGCTACAGTATTGTTGTTGTTGTAGTTGGTTCAACTAGTCAATCAATCAATCAAGTTTATTTTATATAGCCCTTCGTACATCAGCTAATATCTCGAAGTGCTGTACAAAAAACCCAGCCTAAAACCCCAAACAGCAAGCAATGCAGGTGTAGAAGCACGGTGGCTAGGAAAAACTCCCTAGAAAGGCCAAAACCTAGGAAGAAACCTAGAGAGGAACCAGGCTATGAGTGGTGGCCAGTCCTCTTCTGGCTGTGCCGGGTGGAGATTATAACAGAACATGGCCAAGATGTTCAAAATGTTCATAAATGACAAGCATGGTCAAATAATAATCAGGAATAACTAGTGTATGTGACATTGACATTCCATAAAATCCTGTATCGGTATTATCTCTGTATTGAAGTACAGTACGTCAGATATTGAGTTGCTTGAGGTATGAACGTGACATCTTATCTTCAGCAGCCTGGAAGATAAAAAAGAAAATCCAATGGTTCAGCTTTTCTATGGGACATTTGTGGCAGAGAGAACACATGAGGGTAAGGATAGAATGGACATTTTAATTTTGGTTATACACAACTATGGAGCCTCAAGTATTTCCTGATCACATGAGCTGATCAGGAAAAACTCTAGTTATTAGGCTATGACTCTTTTCACTATCAAGGGCTATGACTTTTGTCATAACCTGATATAGCCTTTAACTAGGCCCCAGAGATTTTCCTGTGGTCCCATCGTGAAGAAAACTCCTCACCCTTCTTATGCCATCAGTATTTTTTCTGTCAATTAATATTGATGTTTGACCATGTTTAGGTAAGACCTTATCCAACATCGAGCAGTTTGGCCAGTACCCCTTACAAGTGAACGGTTTCAACAACTTGGAGGAATGTCTGGAAGGTGCCATGGTAGAGGGGGAGATTGAAGCCCTCCATCCGGATCAAACCATTTCATCTGGCAGCAAGGTGAGCATACCAAATTCCTAGCTTTATGTTTACTTTGAATGTTGTTGTGAGTTTTAAGCCAAATCTAAATGTTAATGTAATATACACTACCGTTCAAAAGTTTGGGGTCACTTAGAAATGTACTTGTTTTTGAAAGAAAAGCAACAAAAAAAAGCCCATTAAAATAACATAAAATTTATAACAAATACAGTGTAGACATTGTTAAGGTTGTAAATGACTATTGTAGCTGGAAATGGCAGATTTTTAAAAATGGAATATAGGCTTACAGAATATAGGCTTACAGAGGCCCATTATCAGCAACCATCACTCCTGTGTTCCAATGGCACGTTGTGTTAGCTAATCCAAGTTTATCATTTTAAAAGGCTAATTGATCATTAGAAAATCCTTTTGCAATTATGTTAGCACAGCTGAAAACGGTTGTCCTGATTTAAAGAAGCAATACAACTGGCCTTCTTTAGACTAGTTGAGTATCTGGAGCATCAGCATTTGTGGTTTCGATTACAGGCTCAAAATGGCCAGTCTATTCTTGTTCTGAGAAATGAAGGCTATTCCGTGCGAGAAATTGCCAAGAAACTGAAGATCTCGTACAACGCTGTGTACTACTCCCTTCACAGAACAGCACAAACTGGCTCTAACAGAATAGAAAGAGGAGTGGGAGGCCCCAGTGCACAAATGAGCAAGAGGACAAGTACATTAGAGTGCCTAGTTTGAGAAACAAACACCTCACAAGTCCTCAACTGGCAGCTTCATTAAATAGTACCCGCAAAACACCAGTCTCAACGTCAACAGTGAAGAAGCGACTCCGGGATGCTGGCCTTCTAGGTAGAGTTGCAAAGAAAAAGCCATATCTCAGACTGGCCAATAAAAATAAAATAAAATATTAAGATGGGCAAAAGAACACAGACACTGGACAGAGGAACTCTGCCTAGAAGGCCAGCATCCCGGAGTCGCATGGAATAGCTATAATTTCTCTGAACAAGAATAGACTGACGAGTTTCAGAAGAAAGGTCTTTGTTTCTGTCCATTTTGAGCCTGTAATCAAACCCACAAATGCTGATGCTCCAGATACTTAACTAGTCTAAAGAAGGAAAGTGTTATTGCTTCCTTAATCAGCACAAAAATTTTCAGCTGTGCTAACATAATTGCAAAAGGGTTTTCTAATGATCAATTAACCTTTTAAAATAATAAACTTGGATTAGCTAACACAACGTGCCATTGGAACACAGGAGTGATGGTTGCTGATAATGGGTAACGCTGCTTCGAGGGTGGCTGTTGTCGATGTGTTCCTGGTTCGAGCCCAGGTAGGGGCGAGGAGAGGGACGGAAGCTATACTGTTACACTGGCAATACTAAAGTGCCTATAAGAACATCCAATAGTCAAAGGTATATGAAATACAGATCATATAGAGAGAAATAGTCCTATAATTCCTATAATAACTACAACCTAAAACTTCTTACCTAGGAATATTGAAGACTCATGTTTAAAGGAACCACCAGCTTTCATATGTTCTCATGTTCTGAGCAAGGAAGCTTTTTTACATGGCACATATTGCACTGTTACTTTCTTCTCCAACACTTTGTTTTTGCATTATTTAAACCAAATTGAACATGTTTCATTATTTATTTGAGGCTAAATTGATTTCATTGATGTATTATATTAAGTTAAAATAAGTGTTCATTCAGTATTGTTGTATTTGTCATTATTACAAATACATTTAAAAAATCGGCCGATTAATCGGTATCGGCTTTTTTTGGTCCTCCAATAATCAGTATCGGTATCGACGTTGAAAAATCATAATCGGTCGACCTCTACTCTGTACGCCTATGTACATATTCAATAAAAAATCTGCCGTTTCCAGCTACAATAGTAATTTACAACATTAACAATGTCTAAACTGTATTTCTGATCAATTTTATGTGATTTTAATGGACAATTTAAAAAAAAAATCTTTCAAAAACAGAGACATTTCTAAGTGACCCCAAACTTTTGAATGGTAGTGTAGATATACATAGAAATGTACAGTATATGGGAATATTCATGTGGATGGGAATTCTCTCTGTTCCAGAGATGGTTCTCAAAGTTACCACCAGTGTTGACCTTTGAACTGTCCAGGTTTGAGTTCAACCAGTCGTTAGGACGCCCAGAGAAGATTCACAAGAAACTGGAGTTCCCACAAATCATTTATATGGACAGGTGAGCTGCTTGATATTCATTTGTGAAAAAGCTAAAACTGTGTACACTACCGGTCAAAAGTTTTAGAACATCTCACAAAGACACTGCGGTTTGAACCAAAAATCTCAAATTTGGACTCATCAGACCAAACGACAGATTCCCACCGGTCTAATGTCCATTGCTCATATTTCTTGGCCCAAGCAAGTCTCTTCTTATTATTGGTGTCATTTTGTAGTGGTTTCTTTGCAGTAATTAGACCATGGAAGCCTGATTCACGCAGTGTCCTCTGAACAGTTGATTTTGAGATGTGTCTGTTACTTGAACTCTGTGAAGCATTTATTTGGGCTGCAATTTCTGAGGCTAGTAACTCTAATGATCTTATCCTCTTCAGCAGAGGTAACTCTGGGTCTTCCATTCCTGTGGTGGTCCTCATGAGAGCCAGATTCATCATAGCGCTTGATGGTTTTTGCGACTGCACTTGAAGAAACGTTCAATGTTTTTGAAATTTTCCGTATTGACTGACCTTCATGTCTTAAAGTAATGATGGATTGTCGTTTCTCTTTGCTTATTTGAGGTGTTCTTGACATAATATGGACTTGGTCTTTTTCCAAATAGGGCTATCTTCTGTATATCACCCATACCTTGTCACAACACAGGCTCAAACTATTGTAGATTGGCTCAAACGCATTAAGAAGGAAAGAAATTACACAAATTAACTTTTAACAAGGCACACCTGTTAATTGAAATGCATTCCAGGAGACTACCTCATGAAGCTGGTTGAGAGAATGCCAATAGTGTGCAAATCCGTCATCAAGGCAAAGGATGGCTTTATATTGAAACTCTATTTTGATTTGTTTAACACTACATTATTCCATATGTGATATTTAAAAGTTTTGATGTCTTCACTATTATTCAACAATATAGAAAATAGTAAATATAAAGAAAAACCCTTGAATGAGTAGGTGTTCTAAAACTTTTGATCGGTAGTGTATATGTGTTATAATATGTATCTAAACATATATATTCATATGAAGAGTTTATTTCCAAAATGCCACGGTATGTGATATACTGTATGGAGGTTGTTTCACCTCGCTATCTTTAAGATGAATGCACTAACTGTAAGTCACTCTGAATAAGAGCATCTGCTAAATGACTAAAATGTCAGTGTTTTACAAACAGATCTCATATTATTATATTGATTATTATTTTATTTGTTTAATTATTGATGTCATTTATCAAGTTCTTTATATTTTTTTTAAGTAGTTATTTGTTACATTTGACTGTGTAAAACCTAGCAGTACTACTTTATTTTTCTGAGAGTGAGGCGGAATATATAGCGTTTTGCAAAAAAAACATATGTTTCTCTGAAATTAAACCAAGTGATTAGATTTTAAACAAATTCATAACTGTCATTGAACAACCTCATGCCATGATTAGATAGTGAAAAAACACACCAATCTCTTTCATAAATCATTTAAATAAAAGCTCATTTACCATCGTTTCTGAAAATGGAAATATAGCGTTTTGGATAGAAACTCTTCAATATATATTGAGTATCAGCATGCATTTACAGTAGACTGAGAATTGTATTGCATTGTAATGGTGATACTGTAATTGGGGAATCAGAGTCAAATAAACTCTTGTTGTGGTAAACTAAGTTTACTGTATGCAAACAGATACCTTCACAAGAACAATGAGCATACCCACAACAGGAGAGGAGAGGTGAAGCGCCTGAAGGAGCATCTCACGGTCCTGCAGCAGAAACTGGAATGGTGAGTTTACTATTGAGTGTACTGTTTGTAAAGCAGTGTGACACATCAGGTACACGCCAATACACATTTTGGAGGACAACTGTGCTCTTTTAGCAAATTTTTTATTGATTTCACTGATGACTGCACCAGGATGGATACCTCCAAATGTGTCCACTGAGAGTGAATAAACCATGAGTTAGTAGAAAAACTGACGTACACACAGTGTTTCTCTAATATGAGTATTTTGATTCACGTAGGAAATGTCCTGCTCGTGAATCATGACTGACATGTTTTTTTGATGAAATCTGTTTGTCACCAATTTACCATGAGTTCAACTTTTTGTCTCCTTCTGTTTCCAGCTACAGAAACTATGGCTCCGGGCCGACAAACTATCCCCTGGCAGACATGTTACAGTACATGTTGGAGTTCGCCTGCACTAAGCCCACCAGTGTGTCCCCTGCTGAAGACGCTAGGCTGGCTGCCTCTTCCCCCACTCCCGCCAGCAGCAACCCCCAGCACACAGACGCCAACCCTGACGATACCAGGCAAGGACCTCTGGGACAACTGTCTCAATTGTCAAGGCTATGTGTGCATGTAAAAGTTTCTAGTGCTTACACGATATCTAGTCCTGTCACGACTTACCGGTACTCCTTATTAGTCAATGTAACTGTAGTGCCAGCTCTAGTCACAGAGTAAACACTTTGACGTGTTCCTACCTAGAATGTCAATGTGAAGTCAGTCAATTCAGGGGATAATTGAAAATCAATGAATACATTTGAAACTCCTAGTAAAAAACGATGGGAAATATTAAAATGATTTCAGATATGAGATTTACCAAATCACCCCTGTAATGTTTTACCTGTTAGCCTATGTACATCACCCACTCTGTTTTCACTGTATGCCAACCCCATTTGTTGACATCTTGCCTTTCCTCTGTGGGTCTCCTCAGTCAGTGTCATGAGCCAGGAGACGCAGGCCCGTCCGACAGCTCCACCTGTCAGCAGAAGCCCTCCTTTA
The DNA here is from genome assembly GCF_045679555.1 of Salvelinus alpinus. Lineage (NCBI taxonomy): Eukaryota > Metazoa > Chordata > Actinopteri > Salmoniformes > Salmonidae > Salvelinus > Salvelinus alpinus. Next base: position 80,197,501 of record NC_092086.1, read on the forward strand.
GCCAGAGGATGCCCATCTACAAGCCCTTCACCCAGTGCAGACCCCCCATGGACGCCCCACCTCACCCCGCCCCCCACAGTGTGACGGAGGAGGAGCTGCGCTTCGTCAAGACCTGCCTGCAGCGCTGGAGGACAGAGATGGAGAACAACATGAACGGTACGGTCACTTACACCTGGATTCACTAATGATAACCTCTCTGCAATTGGGTTCAAGTTGAAATGTTTTGTTGTCTATTACAGCCACTCTCGGTAAGATATGCATAGCACGGGCAAAGTGTGAACAATGGATCTTCTACATCCTGTGACATTTTCACATGCAAATAGCACTTCATTTCTGTGATAGCTCTGTAGTGAATGCGAGATTCTCTTCCATGAGAGCATGTTTACCTGTTTAAACATGATTTGATGCTATATGTGGTAATACTCATTTGCTGTACATATCTTGTGATAATTCTTCATTTGGATGTATATCATGAGCAGACAGCCTACCCTAGCTGTCAGTCACTTATCCCAGAGTGTCTACTCTAGAGTGTGTGTGTGTCTGGCCCGGCCCCAGGTGCACTGCATTGATCTGTGTGTCTGTGTCTCGGTGCTCAGAGCTAAAGGCCAGCATCGACAGGGTCAGCCAAGCGCTGGAGGGCATGTACTCGGATAACCGTCTGTGTCAGGTAAGTTCCCATCTATCTGACAGTCCATGTCAGGTTAAAGCATGTGATACACTAATATAACTTTGTTAGATTGAACATGTGTCACAAGCATTGCATAATGATTCATCTCGGAACCCAGAACTAAATCTTGTCAGGTACTCGATTTGGCATTATGTTACCGCTCTGTCACAAGAGACTATAATGATTCACGGTTTGTGCTAAAACTTTACTTTTCTAGTCCTAATCTCTTGTTTGATGTGTGCACATGCCAATACAGAAAGTTTCTCTTGTTTTGATGTGTGTGAAGGTTCCGTACAGGCTTCACGCTGTCCTCGTCCACGAGGGCCAAGCCTTGGCTGGCCACTACTGGGCCTATATCTACGACCACAGCAACCAGTGCTGGATGAAGTACAACGACGTCATCGTCAGCGAGTCCTCCTGGGAGGAGCTGGTCAGGGACTCGTATGGAGGCATGACCAACGCCAGCGCCTACTGCCTCATGTATATCGACGACAGGCTGCCTCACCTAATTGCAGGTACCTGTATCCCTCCTCCCCATTCTCCTGAGAAACGAGTTATGTTTGCAAGGTGAACATTTATATGTACAGTATATTGTGAAGTGAGCACTCAGTCCGTTTGACCTGAAGAAGATCCGTGTTGGATCGAAACGTTGTCAATAAAGGTGGTAATTGGGAGCAAATTCAGTGTGCAGGCCTTTCTGTTCTCTTCAGGTATCCTTCCTTAGGCCAGCACCTTCATTTTTGAAGGATGTGTGTATGACCACAAACTGAACTAGCGATGTATGCCAGGGACCAAAAACATGAGGCCAGTCATGCTCAGCTAAATGACTTTGGACTGCAATGTCGGAAATGTTTGTGTGTCAACATGTGCAAGTCGACATGTCACAGTGCTGTTTATATATGGCGCCTTCGGAAAGTATTCAGACCCCTTGACTTTTCCCACATTTTGTTACAGCCTTATTCTAAAATGTATTAAATAAAAAAAATCTTCAGCAATCTACACACAATACCCTATAATGTTGAAGCGAAAACAGGTTTAGAAATGTTTGCAAATGTATTAAAAATAAAAAACAGATATAGAGTGCTAGTGGCCAGAAGGAAACCCCTCCTCAGTAAAAGGAACCTAAAGAATCTCAGACCATGAGAAACAAGATTCTCTGATCTGATGAAACTAAGATTGAACTCTTTGGCCTGAATGCCCAGCGTCAAGTCTGGAGGAAACCTGGCACCATCCCTACGGTGAAGCATGGTGGTGGCAGTATCATGCTGTATGGATGTTTTTCAGCGGCAGGGACTGGGAGTCAGGATCGAGGCAAAGATGAACAGAGCAAAGTACAGAGAGAAATCTTGATAAAAACCTGTTCAGGACCTACGACTGGGGTGAAGGTTCACCTTCCAACAGGACAACGACCCTAAGCACACAGCCAAGACAATGGCAGGAGTGGCTTCGGGACAAGTCTCTGAATGTCCTTGAGTGGCCCAGCTAGAGCCCGGACTTGAACCCAATCGAACATCTCTGGAGAGACCTGAAAATAGCTGTGCAGCAACGCTCCCCATCCAACCCGACAGAGCTTGAGAGGATCTGCAGTGAAGAATGTGTAACTCCCCAAATACAGGTGTGCCAACCTTGTAACTTCATACCCAAGAAGACTCGAGGCTGTAACCACTGCCAAAAGTGCTTCAACAAAGTATTGAGCGAAGGGTCTGAATACTTATGTAAATGTGATATATTTTTTTATATACATTTACAATTAAATCTAAAAAAAATTTGCTTTGTCATTATGGGGTGTTGTGTTTAGATTTATGAGGATTTTTTACAATTTTTATTATCAATTTTAGAATAAGGCTGTAATGTAACAAAATGTGGAAAAAGTCAAGGGGTCTGAATACTGTCTGAATGCCCTGTATATCTGGCCACACCTATACTGTATACCTGCTATATCTGTGCACACTGTAACTGTTGTCAGGATTTATAAATAAATACATTCATGAATATCCAATTCATAGCCTGAACAGGTGTTTTTTTCCATAATGTTTTTTAGTGTGTTTTGCTTGTCTTTTCAGGATATGCTGCTTAGTTTATGTTACTATTGAATGTGAACAGTTAGCTCATTGTGATGTTGTTTATATTTATGATATTTCTGTCCACAGAAGACACAGATGACGAGACGGGCCAGGTCATGCAGGGCATGGACTCTCTGCCACCCAACCTCGGGCGCTACGTGCGCGAGGACAACCGCTGGTTCCAGCAAGAGCTCAGGGAGTGGGAAGGGCAGTTTTACCAGCTGCCACAGCAGGATCCGGCCGCTCCCACAGCAGCCTCCACCTCCACTCGTGTTCCCAGTAAAAAAAAAGACGAGGCAGCAGAACCAGTCCCCCAACCTGGACCTGCCCAGGAACCCACTGGGGAGCAGGGACAGGAACCAGAGGCAGAGTCGGCTGTTAAACCGGCAGTGGAATCTGAAAGTCAGTCTGGACATCAATTTATATGGCAGGGTTACATGATAATGCTCTTTGAGGGTGGCGGTGTTTGTTGGTTTTTGTCCTTGTCTTTTAGTCAGATACTGAATGATATGGTCACCACATTTGGCCAAGCCCTATTGTCCCTGTCTGTCTACCGATGGGGACTAATCAATTTCCCTCTTCATAAAATGTATCAAATGTATTCAATTCAATTGTTCAATTAAGCACTAGCAAATATTTCAGATCTGTTCTGACTATTGTTGCCTGTTCCATTCATGGTCCTTGTACTGTTTCAGAGCCTGTCCCAACAAGCCAGCCCCAGTCCCCAGTACCTGTGTCCCTGGAGAACGCTGGCAGCAGCCCAGAGGAGAGCGACCACCAGGCTGTCACTGTCACGCCAGAGCCCTGCCAACATACCAGCGAGGACAAGGAGGGGCAGGAACACAGTCAAGTGGGCAGGGTGAAAAGAGGGGTCTGGGGTTGTCATCTGAGCACCAATTGAATATCGGTCACATACTCTTATCTAGGCCACGTACACATATAGACCTAGGCCTATATCTCTTACTACCCTGTTGCATAGTGATAGCTTCTGCATGTTTTTGGAGCGAGTCATGACATTAGGGTGACCCATGGGTTCAGTTTTATATAAACAACATATAAGAAAGAAGGAGGAGTGTGTTATTCTCAGAGTTATTGTTTATCTTTTAGACAGTGGCTATGTGTAGTCCAAAGGCAGCTTTGTTTACCACTAGGCTAACCTCCGGCACTCTCGTCTTTTGTGAGATTGTACTTGTGAGCTTAATTTTTGTTTCAGTATGCCGTTTTCATGCTAGATGTGTTGTGACTAAACAGCTTCTGTAGTTAGTATACCCCAATATCTTCCAACTGTTTGGCCAAAGTGCCTTTCCCCACATCCTCCCTGGAGGCGATACGGCCTTAGCAGTCAGTCACTGCGCACCCCTCCCCCGGTCATCCCAGCAGCATTCCACACAGTCAGTTGGTTTACCACTGGGGGTTCTTGCAGACACTGTCAAGAGGACACAGGAGCTGTGGCCAGTCTTTAAGTAGAACAGGAGCTTTTTATTCCTCTTACTGTACGGTTGGTTAGTTGGAGAGAGTTCTGGCGTATTACAAGGGAAAGGGGGATCCCTAGGTGCGGGGGGCTGCCATAATCGACATCCACGTCTTTGGCGCCCGGGGAACAGTGGGTTTGCTCAGGGGCAGAACGACAGATTTTTACCTTGTCAGCTCGGGGATTCGATCCAGCAACCTTTCGGTTACTGGCCCAACTCTCTAACCACTAGGCTACCTGCCGCCAAGCCGTAGTTTGGTTGATTGCTTGGACCGATGCTCTTTTTCAGGCCTGTGAAATGTTATGAGAATGCTTGTGTGAATGCTGATGATGTGGCTGTTGTCAACATTGCGTAACAGCAGAATTTTTTGAATGTGTATGAAACAGAATGGGTGTATTCCCTGTTGACAAGGATCCATTGTGATATTGCGGTTGCTCTGTGTTGTCTAATTTTTGGTAGAAAGTTGTCCAAGTAGTATCAGTATCTGAATGTTATGTCTAGACTTTACCCGCCTTATGTTAAATATAACTTTAATCCGCTTGGCGTGTGTCACATTCCATTGCTTGCCGGACAGACTACCTGCCTGCGCAAACGGCAAACTTATTCATAAATGGTGTAGATGCGACCTCTAGTGGTCAATGTATATAGTCCGAATGGATCCCAATGTAGTGAAGTGCTTTTGGTTTTGTTTATGGTCATTCCATTATTTTAATAATCCAACTATGTTAATGCACAGTAAATGTACATTTTACGACTCAGTTTGTCAATCAAAAGGGGATCCAGTCAGAAAAATCATTTTATTTTATTTAAATTATATATGCTGCAATTAAGCTTTTTATTGTGTAAGCATAATAATTTTTGTTTGGGAGAGGTGACACCTTTTTTATTATCAGACAAGTACCAGACAAGTATGCATGTTAGGTCTCTATATGCCTTAGACTTGGCATTAACCAGCTAACTTGATCTATCTAACTTAATGTCAACTTCATATGCCCAGCAGCTCCCCCCACCACAGTCTCCCAGCCCTGCAGCAGAGATGAATGGCCAGGCCCAGACTGCAGCTGTGACCCCTGACCCCTCCACAGAGTTCACCTCTGAGACCGACAGCGAGACTGGGGTCAGAGAGGCAGGGGCGGAAGCTGCGGCAGCACCCGACACCCAGGCAGACGGCGAGGATGGTCAGGACGCCCCGCCGGCGACCAGACGCCGGCAGCAGCAACCAGAGATCGTGGTGTCGGAGGTGGAGATCCCCAACGTGGGCAGGATCCTGGTGCAGGCTGACAATGACGGCTACAATGAAGAGGTAGAGAGTCGCTCCATACGTAATTTAAATAAATACACTGCCTTCAGATAGTATTCAGACCCCTTGACTTTTCCACATTCCCCTAGTCAATCTACACACTATACCTCATAATGAAAAGCAAAAACAGTTAAAAAATTTTTTTTAAATATTACATTTACATAAGTATTCAGACCTTTTACATAGTACTTTGTTGAAACACCTTTGGCAATGATTACAGCATCAAGTCTTCTTGGATATGACGCTACAAGCTTGGCACACCTGTATTTGGGGAGTTTCTCCCATTCTCCTCTGCAGATCCTCTCAAGCTCTGTCAGATTTGATGGGGAGCGTCGCTGCACAGCTGTTTTCAGGTCTCTACATAGATGTTAGATCGGGTTCAAGTCCGGGCTCTGGCTGGGCCACTCAAGGACATTCAGAGACTTGTCCCGAAGCCACTCCTGCGTTGTCTTGTCACTTGTGCTTAGGGTCGTTGTCCTGTTGGAAGGTGAACATTCTCCCCAGTCTGAGGTTGTGAGCACTCTGGAGCAGGTTTTCGTCAAGATTCCTCTCTGTACTTTGCTCTGTTCATCTTTGCCTCGATCCTGACTAGTCTCCAGTCCCTGCAGCTGAAAAACCTCCCAACAGCATGATACTGCCACCACCATGCTTCACCGTAGGGATGATGTGACACTTGGCATTCAGGCCAAAGAGTTCAATCTTGGCTTCATCAGACCAGAGAATCTTGTTTCTCATGGTCTGAGTGGTCTGAGTCTTTAGGTGCCTTTTGGCAAACTCCAAGCGGGCTGCCATGTACCTTTTACTGAGGAGTGGCTTCCGTCTGGCTGCTCTACCATAACGGCCTGATTGGTGGAGTGCTGCAGAGATGGTTGTCCTTCTGGACAACCATAAAGGCCCTTCTCCCCTGATTGCTCAGTTTGGCCTGGCGGCCAGCTCTAGGAAGAGTCTTGGTGGTTCCAAACTTCTTCCATTTAAGAATGATGGAGGCCACTTTGTTCTTGGGGACCTTCAATGCTGCAGAAATGTTTTGTTGCCCTTCACCAGATCTGTGCCTCCACACAATCCTGTCTCAGAGCTCTACGGACAATTTCTTGGACCTCATGGCTTGGTTTTTGCTCTGACATGTACTGTCAACTGTGGGACCCTATATAGACAGGTGTGCCTTTCCAAATCATGTCCAATTAATTGAATTTAGCACAGGTGGACTCTAATCAAGTTGTAGAAACATCTCAAGGATGATCAATGGAAACAGGATGTACCCGAGCTAAATTTAGTCTCATAGCAAAGGGTCTGAATACTTATGTAAATAATGTATTTCTGTTTTTTTAAATATTTAAGACAGTTTAAAAAATATTATTATTTATTATTATCATTATGGGGTATTGTGTGTAGATTGCTGAGGAATACATTTTATTTAATCCATTTTAGAACAAGGCTGTAATGTAACAATGTTGAAAAAGTCAAGGGGTCTGAATACCTTCCGAAGGCACTGTACATATATAAATCCAACTCCAATACATTGAAAGCATGCTGTTCCGTGGTCGATGACTTCTATTGATTATTGGTTAGAAAATCATTTGGATACATTTTGGGCCATGCCACTCTTTTGATTGTTGCTTCAAATTATAATATGATTGTTTGCATCAATCCAATTAATGGATACAGCATACATGACTCCCTGAAAGGTGCATCATTGCTATAGTAGTTTATTTGTGCATGGCCTCGCTCTAATGCCCATTCTTTGTACTTCTCTGTGGTTCTGTGTTTCAGAGGATGCTCACTCCAGCTATGCAGGGAATCATTATGGCCATAGCCAAAGCCAGACAGGCATTTGACAATGAAGGCCCTGAGGCTGGCCTCATCAAGGTAAAGTAGTTTGTGTCTATGTCCTTCTACCATGCTATACTTGTAAATATTCTGTCAGTCTCCTCTTGTAGAGACATATGTATGTACATAAAGGGGAGTCTTGGCAGACATAATTTCACGGACAGTATATTTTACAGTTCATAAACCATGTGCCATGGAATCGGTACATCGAAAATCTTTTGCAACCTGTATGGCGCAGCTATCAATTGTTTGGTCCTTAAATGAAACTGGTATACTTTTTTATTTCTCACAATTTTCTTTAGCCAATTCTGGCCTTTAATGCAGGGCCGACAGACAAGTTCCTTACCTTCTCCCCTTTCCACTTGCCTTCTCCATTTTTGTGGTAATGCTGCAATTAGTTGTTTGTAATTTTGGATAGAGCAGACATTTTTTTGTTAACTGCATGTGTGACATAACTCCACCAGTCCTATTTATGATATAGTTTACGAAGATTATACCATTTTTATAAATGTTTTTCAAAAATAATGTTTTTTTTATCAATTAGTATATTTCAGTTTAACCATAATATTTGTTGTAATATTTGTTCTGTCTTTTTCTGGTGGATTAAACTGAAAATGCAACCAACTTTCTATTGCTTGTTATATAAAAATAGCGATATTTTGGAGATAATTTCATTTTCAAATAACCAAAAGTGAGAGGTAGTAATCTGAATGGAGGGAAAAAGGCCATTATATAACACTGAATGAGTTGACAACTCAACCACATTTAAATCCAAACTATACGTTGAGATGACGTCTATGCCCAGTGGGCTCTAACATCTCTCACACCCCTCTCCTCAGGCGTTCCAGGAGGAGTACTCCCGTCTGTTTGAGTTGTCCCAGGAGGAGACCACTTCCCAGCAGGACCCGCGCCTGCACCATGCCCTGGTCTACTTCTTCCAGAACCAGGCGCCCAATCGCGTCATCGAGAGGACCCTGCTGGATGGCTTCACCGACCGCAACCTCAGCTTCGACGACAGGTCAGTCAGCACCACTCTCTGACATGCAATGAAATGTATATTTAAAAACTAAAATGTGTTCATGTTTTGTCATTTCATTGTAAGTTGTACATGCAATGCTATTTTTACAATTATTATTTGTTGAACAATTAAAAAGCATTTCATGAACATTATCATCAAGTTGACAGTATTATTCATAAGTATATTTCTGTGGGGCAAATCATCACTTCCTGTGTAGGTCCATCAGTATCATGAGAGAGGCCCGCGCCAAACTACGCCTCATCAAGCCAGAGGATATGGATATGGAGGAATATATGGTATGTGTCAATAGCTAGGTTTCCCTTAGCCAATCTAGATCCAACCTCCAGCAGCATAGCTAAGCTAGCTTGTACTGGAGGTTGATCAGATGGTCTATTGAAAGCATAGTAAACTTACTTTCAACCAACCTTTACTGCTGATACTTTCTTTATTCTTGATTTGGAAGGCATTTGTCTTTCAGTTGCAGGTGGAACTCGGATAACTAGAGAATATTCCGAAAAATATTAAATCCACTTTTTGTACCGAGTAAGAAATGCCTCTGGCATGTGTATAGATCTTTGTTTGTGTTGTTTGAGTCACACTGTGTGACACGCTGTCATTCTTCTACATGTGGCTGCGGAGCTTAGAAATGACTACTTCAAGCAAAGATTTTGGGAAATGCAAGATGTCCGGCAGCTATAATGGCGCGGGAACCTCTCACTCTGTGCAAAAAGTAGATTTAATATTTTTCTGGTATTTGGAGTTCATTTTTAGTTGAAAATTGGCAGCCAGGCACCGATCATCATGTCGCCAGCATACACATTTTTACTGGCATAAAAATGGTTGAATGTAGTATGAATGATCATTACCTGTGATGTTCCAAAATGTTGTCCCCACTGTTAAGCAGTTTGTTCCAACAATCATAAATAATCTAAGATGATCAGTGATTACTGGTTGCTTTGTGTCATTACACATGTGGACAATTTGAGCTAAACACTATAAAATGCTTATTTGAGCATAAACCTACATTACACAGGCCTTGATGGATGGATTTATACCAAGACTCTAGGTAGGCTTTTTTCTCCATTGGAAATCAGACCAAACTTGCATTGATTGTGTCTGTGTGCTCTTCTCCTCAGCAATGGCATGATGACTACAGCCTGTTCCGGACAGTGTTTGTCTACCTGCTGACGGGCTTGGAACAGTACCAGCATGGAAAGTAGGTGTTGTCATGGCGACCGGGGCTCTGCCCCTACGTGATCAGCCTGTATGGTGGTTTGAGTGAGTGAGTGAGTGAGTGGGCTGACTGTCTGATGTGATGTCATCAGTGGGCTGACTGGCTGACGTGGCGTGATATCATTGTGTTCCACCAGGGTGAGCGAGGCGCTGAATTACCTCAACCACGCCTACAAAGACAACACCATGCTACTGAGAAGAGGGGAGAAGAGAGGAGTGGAGCAGTCACTTATTGCACTTTACAGGAGGAGATGTCTCAAAGTGAGTGCTACTGATGATGCAGATGCATCACTGTGAAAGACCTGGTTTGAAAAGATTTGGGACATGAGACTGATATTGTCAGTTGGTAATATAAAAATCAAGATGTATTAAAGGTTAATAAATGGAGAATAAGAAGGCTAAACTTCAGTGTGAGTGAAAGTTTCACAGGGCTGGAGTTAAATAGCCCTGCTATATAGTATATTAACACTTTGTCTGTATATAGACCACTTATCTCTAGACATTTTTATTTGGCTATAGTTTGGTCATTTTGCATATGCTCTTATCCAAAAAAGACTCCGTAGTGACACTGCATATGCATATCCCCTGTCCCTCCCCCCTTCTGCCCTCTTCTTAGGAATTGAATGACAATGCGGCCACCCTGTTCAGGAGCGGCGAGGTGAGCGGCGTGGAGGAGGGCCTGATCATCATGAACGAGGCGGTTATCCCCTGCATGCACCTGATGAGCCGGCCGGACATGGTCAGCCAGGAGGACCTGGACACAATGGAGGCTATCCGCAGCCACTGGTGCTCCTACCTGGAAGTGGACCTGGATGGTGAGAACAGAGGGAGGGGAAGAGGTTCTTACTGGGCTTTATCCAAGCCGTGCTAAATGTTTATCTACATCAACACTGCTGTCGTTTGCAGATTTCAGTAACACTTTACTGAGAGGTATAATTGCGTTATTATAAGGCTTATAAAAAAAAATTAAATCTCTCTGTAGCACATTTTCCTCTCATCTAATTTATCACACATCTTAACTGTATTTTACTCCTCTTATGGAAGCTCTGTTTTTCTCTTCCTCTCCCCCCTTCCTCTCATTCTCAGACTCCCTACAGTTAAAGCTGGGTGAGTTTCTGCCCAGGGTTCTGGACTGCTCAACAGAGAGGGTGGTCTTAAAAGATCCACCAACGGTGCGCTCCAAAGTGCCCCACGACCTGTGCAGCCGCCTGGCCGCCATCATGGAGTCTATCACCAACACCTCCGTGGTCTCTGTCAAGTAAGACCAAGGGGTCAGAGGTCAGCTTCTGAGATTAATGGTCAGGACAGGTACGCTAGCCGACGATCGCTAATGTTTTATCCTCATGTAGAGTTGACAAACACTGGATTTTTGCATAGTAGTGCAAAGTAGTTTTTTTATATTACTTTTTAATGTGCTTTTGCCATATTTTTCTAAATCAGAACAGTAAGTAGATTCTGAGTGACTTGAGGCAGAGTTTATATGGTCATATGATACTCAGACACATCAAGAGGAGAGAGAGAAATGTCTTTATTATACATTAATAAGGTATTGCTTTGAACCTATTTAGGTATGTTTTAAGAAAGTGAAAACACAAGAAATAAGAGTATTTTTTATTGTTTGTTAGATATTTTACATGTACCATGATACATTAGGATTGCAGTGAACAACAGGCTCTTGAAGATTTAGGTGTTTAGAAATTCAGCTTCCTTTGTCTTGTTTTGTATTTTCCTGTTTATATATGTAAGCCTTTCCTTCCACTCCTGTTTTCCACTTCTTGAAAACTGTATTGACGCTCAATAAACTTTCAAACTTTCTGTTCTTCTTTTCTCCTTGATTTGCTCTCAAGTCTTCTTTTGTGCCTGACCCATTTTTCAATCTATATTTCTGTCTTTCACCTTATAACACCCCTCGTCACCTTTCCACACACAGAGAAAACACTGTCAATAATTGAATGAACACTGTACATTGGATCTAGCATCCAACTTAAAACGTACAGTATGTATTGTACAGTGCATTCTGAAAGTATTCAGACCTTGACTTTTTCCACATTTTGTTAAATCGTTTATTTCCCTCATCAATTTACACACAATAGCCCATAATGGCATAGCAAAAAATGTTTCTTTTTATTTTTTGTAAATGTATTACAAATAAAAACTGATATCACATTTACATAAGTATTCAGTCCTTTACTCAGTACTTTGTTGAAGGACCTTTGGCAGCGATTACAACCTTGAGTCTTCTTGGGTATGACGCTACAAGCTTGGCACACCTTTATTTGGGAGTTTCTTCCATTCTTCTCTGCAGATCCTCTCAAGCTCTGTCAGGTTGGATGGGGAGCGTTGCTGCAGCTATTTTCAGATCTCTCCAGAGATGTTCGATTGGATTCAAGTCCGGGCTCTGGCTGGGCCACTCAAGGACATTCAGAGACTTGTCCCGAAGCCACTCCAGCGTTATCTTGCTTGTTTTAACCATGTTATGAGGCAGTGTTTGTTTATATTTATAATGTTTACAAACATTGGAGAAATATTTGGAGTGTGAAAGTTGAACTAAGCTCATGAGGCATTTATACATTTTATTCTTCCAGAATCAATGGATATATATATATAATTTAGAAGTCAAAAAATGGATGTAGCAAATACAAATTGCCCCTTTACGTCTATCAAAAGTGTGTGAGTTTGAGCATGTGTCCATTCGGCCTATGGATTTCTTTTTTTTCATCAGCATGAATTAGATGAGCAATAAAAGCCCCACTTTTATTCCATAGGCTGGGATCGTCACTATGCAGCTGCTGCAAGAGCGCATTTTTCACTGGCTGTCCACTGGTTTCAAAAACAATGATTGATAGGCAGCTTAACTTCTTGAATTCAACCATTATTGGATTCAAATTCACATTTACCTTTGTGAACAGCCATCCACAACAGCCACAATCCGAAAGGCGCAAATAGCTAAATGAGAGCAGCAGTGCAATTCACATCAAATCAAATTTTATTTGTCACATACAGATGGTTAGCAGATGTTAATGCGAGTGTAGCGAAATGCTTGTGCTTCTAGTTCCGACAATGAAGTAATAACCAACAAGTAATCTAACCTAACAATTCCACAACTACTACCTTATACACACAAGTGTAAAGGGATAAAGAATATGTACATAAAGATATATGAATGAGTGATGGTACAGAACGGCATAGGCAAGATGCAGTAGATGGTATCGAGTACAGTATATACATATGAGATGAGTAATGTAGGGTATGTAAACATAAGTGCATAGTTTAAAGTGGCTAGTGATACATGTATTACATAAAGATGGCAAGATGCAGTAAATGATATAGAAATGATATAGAGTACAGTATATACATATACATTATATTAAGTGGCATTGTTTAAAGTGGCTAGTGATACATTTTTGATCAATTTCCATTATTAAAGTGAGCTGGAGTTGAGGCAGTATGTTGGCAGCAGCCAGTCGATGTTAGTGGTGGCTGTTTAAGAGTCTGATGGCCTTGAGATAGAAGCTGTTTTTCAGTCTCTCGGTCCCTGCTTTGATGCACCTGTACTGACCTCGCCTTCTGGATGATAGCGGGGTGAACAGGCAGTGGCTCGGGTGGTTGTTGTCCTTGATGATCTTTATGGCCTTCCTGTGACATCGGGTGGTGTAGGTGTCCTGGAGGGCAGGTAGTTTGCCCCCGGTGATGCGTTGTGCAGACCTCACTACCCTCTGGAGAGCCTTACGGTTGTGGGCGGAGCAGTTGCCGTACCAGGCGGTGATACAGCCCGACAGGATGCTCTCGATTGTGCAACTGTAGAAGTTTGTGAGTGCTTTTGGTGACAAGCCGAATTTCTTCAGCCTCCTGAGGTTGAAGAGGCGCTGCTGCGCCGCCTTCACAACTCTGTCTGTGTGGGTGGACCAATTCAGTTTGTCCGTGGTGTGTACGCCGAGGAACTTAACTTACTACCCTCTCCACTACTGTCCCGTCGATGTGGATAGGGGGGTGCTCCCTCTGTTTCCTGAAGTCCACAATCATCTCCTTTGTTTTGTTGACGTTGAGTGTGAGGTTATTTTCCTGACACCACACTCCGAGGGCCCTCACCTCCTCCCTGTAGGCCGTCTCGTCGTTGTTGGTAATCAAGCCTACCACTGTAGTGTCGTCTGCAAACCTGGTGATTGAGTTGGAGGCGTGCATGGCCACGCAGTCGTGGGTGAACAGGGCGTACAGGAGAGGGCTCAGAACGTACCCTTGTGGGGCCCCAGTGTTGAGGATCAGCGGGGTGGAGATGTTGTTACCTACCCTCACCACCTGGGGGCGGCCCGTCAGGAAGTCCAGTACCCAGTTGCACCGGGCGGGGTGGAGACCCAGGGTCTCGAGCTTGATGACGAGTTTGGAGGGTACTATGGTGTTAAATGCTGAGCTGTAGTCGATGAACAGCATTCTCATAGGTATTCCTCTTGTCCAGATGGGTTAGGGCAGTGTGCAGTGTGGTTGCGATTGCGTCGTCTGTGGACCTATTGGGGCGGTAAGCAAATTGGAGTGGGTCTAGGGTGTCCGGTAGGGTGGAGGTGATATGGTCCTTGACTAGTCTCTCAAAGCACTTCATGATGACGGAAGTGAGTGCAAGGGGGCGGTAGTCGTTTAGCTCAGTTACCTTAGCTTTCTTGGGAACAGGAACAATGGTGGCCCTCTTGAAGCATGTGGGAACAGCAGACTGGGATAAGGATTGATTGAATATGTCCATAAACACACCAGCCAGCTGGTCTGCGCATGCTCTGAGGACGCGGCTGGGGATGCCGTCTGGGCCTGCAGCCTTGCGAGGGTTAACACGTTTAAATGTTTTACTCACGTCCGCAGGTTTTGGTAGCGGGCCGTGTCAGTGGCACTGTATTGTCCTCAAAGCGAGCAAAGAAGTTATGTAGTCTGTCTGGGAGCAAGACATCCTGGTCCGCGACGGGGCTGGTTTTCTTTTTGTAATCTGTGATTGACTGTTGACCCTGCCGCATACCTCTTGTGTCTGAGCCGTTGAATTGCAATTCTACTTTGTCTCTATACTGACACTTAGCTTGTTTGATTGCCTTGCGGAGGGAATAGCTACACTGTTTGTTTTCGGTCATGTTTCCAGTAGATATCAATAATAAGTGATATCCGTATCCCCGTAGACTACACCACTGCTGTCATCCTTACCTCCAATCATTTATTCAAGTTGGATAATCTTTTGGAAGACATAGCTTGGACTGTAGCTTACAAAAGTCTTTTCATGCTCTTTTTCCGCGATCCATCTAACACATTTGGTGTGTCATCATAGTGGTCTCTGACTTGTGGTAAGACTCTCTCAGGTGGAACAAACTTAAAGTTGTGCCTTTTTTCAATGCTGATTTGATAGTCATTGAGAAAACTGAGAAGTGTCAAAGATTTTTTTCCACAAACATCCTTTCTGAATTTAAAAGTGATCTAGTTTTTCAAAAGTATTTATAATCTGATTACAATATTTTAGCTGGTAAAAGATTACAGTTGCTGTTTTTTGTCATCCCTTACATGTAACCTTTATTTTAGGGATGCAGATATATTGGTGAACATGTCGGAATCGGCGATATTAGCTAAAAATGCCAACATCGGTATCGGCCTAATGTCTACATTAACGATGTGCAAAACATATTTCAAAGCTGACGTGCATACCTATATAACTTAGGTACACATGCAACAGAGCATTCCTAACCTAGCCCACAATGTATCCTGTGTGGATCAAGCAGTCATTTGAAAGACTAAGAACATTTCAGCAAGACAACGCAAAGGCGAAATCCATCAAGGCCACGATAATGGAATTCATTGCCCTTGACAGTCAACCGTTCTCTGTAGTGGGTGATATTGGCTTTCGTGACTGGTCGAGCACCAGTACACACTACCAAGTGGCTATTTTTCCAGATGTTGCCCTACCGGAGTTACACAGTTGTCACTGCTATTAGCTTCACAACATATTATGGAACGCTTTTTTGGGTCTTTCCGTGTCAAAAAAAGATGCACATCAAATAACACTATTTGCAATAACACTATTTGACACGCTGAATAAGCTTTTAATATGACCGTGAAATAACACAGTTCTATTATAGAATGTTGTGTTCTGAATTTGCACTTGCAAGCCAAGCGCCACCACTACTATTAGTAGCACTGTCAAAGCTGTACAAAAACGTCTGCAAACAAGCAAACACCGGCCACGAACGATGTGTTTACAATACCGCGTTGGTAAAAAAGCATTATTTGTTCGACCGCAACTTCTGGGGTAACTAGCTAGCTCCAATACAACCAGCCTGAAAACAATGACCAGTAGAAACTGCAGTCATTAACATTATTCTTAGCAATGATTTAGGAATCCTTGTGAGTAAGTATTAGCTAGGTAGCCACTTGTTGTTCGCCAATTGAAAATGAACTTCAGTTCATGAAAATAAATAGCTAGCCAGCTAATGTAAACTCACGTAAACTCGTACATCGCCTTGGTCCGTACAATTGCCCTTATTTTAGCGCCCCAAAAACATAATACTTCCAGATCAACGGTAATGTCAATACCATTTTAAAGCACAATTTCTCCCCTTTCCAACCGAATCAATTACATGACCTAAACACTGCCCGTGTTTTCACTCGATCTGTCCAACTTATCACCTTATCGCCTCTAAAATGTAAATAAAACACTATAAAAAGTTTATATAATGTGTCATTACATACCTATTTGAAGGTTTGTGTCGAATTTGAATCGGGTTTTTAGGGCGGTGCTAAAATGATCTTAGAAGTAAACAGCGGCTTTGAGAATGATGATTGCATACAATGATGAGCAAAAAATGACTAGGTATCCCCCCTTACCCCGTCACTCTCCATTTCTTGTTTTTAAAGGATGAGAGAAGTGCTACACCTGGTGGAGAGAGATTGTAAGACAGAAATAGTTGCTTTATGCATGCTGTACATTACGACATGACACGCCACGATGTAACGGAGGGTCCGTTTTTTTCAACTTTTCTCCAATACTATAGAGCCATTACCATGTCGATCAACGCTTGAATAGAAACCTAGTTCACACCCCCGATTTTGAAGTCAACACAGTCGCTACAGTCCCATTAGTTTTCTTTGTAGCCTCGTTTGAATGTTGCGGTTGCGCACATTTGTACGGAATGGGGTGAGTTTCCGATACTTAACCCGGTTGCCCAAAGCTATAAGCAGTCAGCTAGCTTCGTCTGGCTAGTGAGGCTCCACCAGACCGGGTTATGTGTTGTAAAGCTAGCCACACTAAGGATTAGGCACAATAGTGGAATTTTCGGTTTGCCTTCAAAATAAAAGTAGCTATTTGAAAGTGATGAAGGTTACAATTGGTAGATAATGTTAAACAATGAAAATGGGTATCAGTCTACTCGGTGACATACACAGAACACAACTGTGAAGAGTTTATATAGGCAAGTCGGTTAAGAACAAATTCTTATTTACAATGACGGCCTACCCTGGCCAAACCCGGACGACGCTGTGCTCAATCACGGCCGGATGTGATACATCCTGGATTCGAACCAGGAACTGTAGTGATGCCTCTTGCACTGAGATGCAGTGCCTTAGACCACTGCGTCCATGTGTGTGTTAACTATTTAACTGTACTAGAATGCTTAAAAGGCTGCTAAAATATCAGTTATAGGTATCGTTTTTTTGGGGCAAGGAAAATATTGGATATCAGTATCGTCCAAAAATGTCATTGTTAGATGATGATACCTAGCTATATACTTTATTTTGCCTAGTTAAATAAAGGTTAAATAAAAAAAGAAACATGTAATCCGTTACTCCCCAACCCTGGCTGTAACGTAACAAAATATGGAAAAGGTAAAGGGGTCTGAACTTTCCAAATGCACTGTACATTGTGTTTGTTTATGCACTACTTTCTGGCTGCACAGCTCACCAGCCCTGCTGACCTCACGAGCAGATTAACAGCTGACCTCCCTGTGTGATCAGACCAATGGCAGAGGGCTGGGGCGACTGTGTGTGGGGGGGGGGGGGCCTCTGGTCCGCAGCTGGACAGCAGGCGCCCTGCCAGTTCGCCTTGACATCACCGGAGAGGCACCACAGCACCAGCTTTACCACTCAAAAAGCTATCCTGCTTCTTTTTTGTTGTTGATAGCTGCTCGTTATATCTCATGTGGAAGATGATCTGAAACTGAGAACAAATACTAGCATCTCTATTCAGGTATGGTTTAGTTGGTTGTTTCTTTCTTTTGGCAGTTAGTTGTGATGACTCTCCTTAATGTACAGACATACATACCTCCATCCTCTACTTTCCTCCTCTGTTTGTATTTTTATAGTTTCCCTGGTTGTTCTAGCTAATTCCTTCTCGTGTTGGTCTGGTTATATGGAGGTTGTTGTAAGGTTACAACTAAAAAAAGCAACGTTTTTTTTTTTTTTTTACAGTATTATGTAACTTTTAGTAATGGGCCACACATCTCAGAATTGGTGAAGCCCCATCCGTGTAAAATCAACACTTATGAAGAAGATGTTAGCGACACATCATAAATGTAGCATCTCAACTATTCTACAGATAAGGGTTTATTATACATCTCTAGATTTTCCTCTACATCATTTGGAGTGCAAGCCTTAATTTGCGCTGTTGATTACAATGCCTTGGGCAGTTCATGGTCTACTGCACTCTGGAGTCAGAGTCGATATTGACGTGTTCCAAAATCCTACACGCAGCGCAGCACGTCTGCTGCTACGAGCTGTTTGGCGGACCAGTAGAGGAGAGAGTGACAACACAAACAGTAACAGTGACCACAAGAAATAATAGAGACTTGCCCAGGGTTTATTTGACCACATCTGGGGAAAAACAATTACCTAAACCCTCGTAACTAAGAGTAAGACCGTAATCTCCTCAAAATCCATCACCATGCTACTTGGTTGTTCCCAGATTAATTTAAAGGGATTAGTCATAATCCTGGATGTTTAATTAGATCCAGCAGAGACCGATGATATCACACAACGCACGTCACATTAGAATGATCTGAAAGGTCATCGGGGTGGGATGAGAGGGGGAGGAATGATGTAAGAAATTATACTGAGGGAGAGGTAACCATCTGGTGGAAGAAGTCCCTCCGTATCAGAAATCTGTCATACACCCACTGACCCACAGCTGGATTTAACGTTCTAGCAATTCCTCAACTTTGACATACAGCGTATGACTGTAAATTATCAGGACAGGAGGAGGTAAGTTCAACCAGTATTGCCTGGTGGAAGAGTTTCATTTAGTCTCCTCTTTCCTCTGTAGTGGTGGTTAATTGTGTGACACCTCTCAATCAGATTCTATTGCTTCAACAGGAACACGAAATCAACTTCCTGAGCCCTCGGCAGCTCAGCTGCCACACAGAGCACAGGAATCTACAGTAGTCTCTGTGATGGTTTCCACCATGATGTGCAGCAGGGTGACATTACACGAGCCCCATAATGGAGACTACAGGAGTCCTATGAGAATTGCCCCTCGCAGGAACTCCATTCCCCCAGCAAAGGCTCTCACAGCCAGACATCTCCTGGCATATCTCCCTAGACCACCCCCAGAGTCAACGCGCTTTACCCCATATCCAAAGAAGGTACCTATTGCAGAGTCAATTTCGTTCATTTGTGTTTTGGGATATTGTTCAGTGGGTTGTGTGTACACTGGACACTCTGTTTCCATCACAAATACATTGTAGATCATGTATGTAATGTACGAGTCAGTCAATTGATATACAGTATATGTATATTTGTTTTTAGGTTGTAGCAAAAACCAACATGGCCGTGAAGATGCTCCACTCCAGAAGAGCCTCTCTCTTCCCCAGCACAAATAACATCCCAGCTCTCCCACCCCACCCAGTCCCCTCTGCATCCCCCCAGTCACATCCCAAGAGCCCAGCCTCCCATAGGGTTGTTGCAGGATTGATCAGCCGGGAGGTAGACACCGGCCAGTACATCATTCCCACTGAGGAGCCAGAGGAGCCTGCCACTGCTCACCATGCTCACCGCAGACGCCACCTCAAGCGCTTCAGCTCCAGGTGGTACTCAGGCGCTCCTTCTGGTGGCCCCTTTGATAGCACCCATAGCCCCAACCAAGGTACAAGTGGTGAGAACAAGCCCCACAAGCCGCGCTGCAAACTTCTAGGTGAAGGGAGGTCAAATTACGGTACCGCCAACAAGCAGCGGCAACGCTACGTCACCAAAGACGGGAAGTGCCAAGTGAACCTGGGCCCCATCGAGGACAAGAGCCGTTTCCTCTCGGACATCTTCACCACTCTGGTGGACCTGAAGTACCGCTGGTTCCTCTTTGTCTTTACCATGTGCTACATTGTTACGTGGGTGGCCTTCGCAGAGATCTATTTCCTAGACGCCTGGCTGCGGGACGACGTGGCCCACGTCCACGACCCGCAATGGCAGCCGTGCTTCGAGAACGTGGACAGTTTCATCTCCGCCCTGCTTCTGTCGGTGGAGAGCCAGAGGACCATTGGCTACGGCTCCAGATTGGTGACGGCCAACTGCATGGAGGGAGTGGTTCTCCTCATGGCCCAGTCTATCATTGGCTCAATCATTGACGCCCTCATGGTCGGCTGCATGTTCGTCAAAATCTCCAGGCCTCAGAAAAGGGCCCAGACTCTGATCTTCAGCAAACACTGTGTCATATCGGAGCGTGACGAGAAACTCTGCCTTCTCTTCCGCATTGGAGACCTGAGGGCGAGTCACATGGTGGACGCCAAGATTCGAGCCAAGCTTATTAAGTCCAGACAGACCAAGGAAGGGGAGTTCATACCGCTGGAGCAGTCCGAGATCAACCTGGGCTACGATACCGGAGGAGACAGGCTTCTGTTGGTCGAGCCTCAGACCATCACCCATGTCATCACTGAAAGCAGTCCCTTCTGGGAAATAGGGGCTGAGCGTCTGACAAGGGAGAGATTTGAGATCATCATCATTCTGGAGGGAATCGTGGAGGCATCAGGTTGGTTGGCTTTGAATGTTAGAATGTGATATCTAAAATCATTTGAACAAGTTTTAATGTCTTCATGTCTGTGACTGTAGCATAAGAGCTAGATGTGTAAAGATTAAACGTTTCATAATTGCCTTGCTGTGCTGTCTCCTTTGTGTTGTAGGTATGACATGCCAAGCCAGAACCTCTTATACTGAGGAGGAGATTCTGTGGGGCCACAGATTTGAATCCTGCATGTCTCTGGAAAAAGGGTCTTACCGGGTGGACCATAGTGTATTTGATAAAACCTTCCCAGTACATACCCTCACCCTTAGTGCTAAAGAGAAGAGTGATGAAAAAGAAGACGAGGTCCTATTTTAGATCAGGACTATACACACTGAGCAAACAGCCCTTGTATTAATGGAATTTCAAGGCCCATACTTGTGAATGCCTAGGTTTCCCTCCTTAAAATGAACTTTCCTGTTGTCTCTAATATTGTGGACAAACATTCTCCAAGAATTACACATTGACATGCTAATCTACAGTGCGTTCGGAAAGTATTCAGACCCCTTGACTTTTTCCACATTTTGTTACGTAACAGCCTTATTCTAAAATTTATTTTAAAAATGTTTTCCCTCAATCTACACACACTACCCCATAATGACAAAAAAAAATTGTACATTTGTAAATATCACATTTACATAAGTATTCAGACCCTTTACTCAGTACTTTGTTGAAGTACCAAAAGATTACAGCCTAGAGTCTTCTTGGGTATGACGCTACAAGCTTGGCACACCTGTATTTGGGGAGTTTCTCCCATTCTTCTCTGCGTATCCTCTCAAGCTCTGTCAGGTTGGATGGAGAGCGTCGCAGCATAGCTATTTTCAGGTATCTCCAGAGATGTTCGATCGGTTTCAAGTTCGGGGTCTGGCTGGGCCATTCAAAGACATTCAGAGACTTGTCCCGAAGCCACTCCTGAGTTGTCTTGGCTGTGTGCTTAGGGTCGTTGTCCTGTTGGAAGGTGAACCTTCACCCCAGTCTGAGGTCCTGAGAGGTATGGAGCAGGTTTTCATCAAGGATCTCTCTGTACTTTGCACCGTTCATCTTTCCCTCGATCCTGACTAGTCTCCCAGTCCCTGCTGCTGAAAAACATCCCCACAGCATAATGCTGCCACCACCATGCTTCACTGTAGGGATGGTGCCAGGTTTCTTCCAGACGTGACGCTTGGCATTCAGGCCAAAGAGTTTAATCTTGGTTTTCAAGGCCCTTCTCCCCTGATTGCTCAGTTTGGCCGGGCGGCCAGCTCCAGGAAGAGTATTGGTGTTATCCAATTCTTAACTTTAAGAATGATGGAAGCCACTGTGTTCTTGGGGACCTTCAATGCTGCAGAAAGGTTTTGGTACCCTTCCCTAGATCTGTGCCTTCGACACAATCCTGTCTCGGAGCTCTACGCACAATTCCTTTGATTTCATGGCTTGGTTTTTGCTCTGACATGCAATGTCAACTGTGGGAACTTATATAGGCAGGTGTGTGCCTTTACAAATCATGTCGCGGGTGGACTCCAACCAAGTTATAGAAACATCTCAAGGATGATCAATGGAAACAGGATGCACCTGAGCTCAATTTCGAGTCTCATAGCAAAGGGTCTGAATAGTTATGTGTTTTATTTTTAATAAATTTCTAAAAACCTGTTTTCGCTCTGTCATGGGGTATTGTGTGTAGATGGATGATATTTTTTTATTTAATCAATTTTAGAATAATGTTATAACGTAACAAAATGTAGAAAAAGGGAAGGGGTCTGAATACCTTCCGAATACACTGTACACCCTTAACCAGAATTTGAACTTTGTTGAGTGACAGCATTCATGTGGGTGATTTACAAAGAAGTTATCCAATCCTGGTTAAGTGTAGAAATGAGTATGCAGCCATGACTCCATGCTTTGTTAGTTTACAATACTGTTTATTTATCTGTGTGTCTAGTTTATGGTTTATAATGGATAGTTGTAGTTATGTGTTAACTGCTACCTCCTAAATCATAGAATTATGGCGCCAATCACTACAGGGGTTGCTCCTGCTCCCCTCTTGTTTTTGTCAGTTTTGTTGTTGTTTTGAAGGCTTGTTACATCTTCAGTCTGTTTGTTTTAAATCACAATGTGCTAAGTACTGCACAAATATTGTGTTCCTTATTTGTAGTCAAGTGTATTTTCATGGTGATTATGAATGCATGATGATGTAGTGATATGGCCACTATGATTCAAAATGTGATACATTTGAAGGATGTCAGTGTCGTTAATCTGTTTCTATATTATATGTACTCTATCCTTGATGCAAATGCATTACACATATCAGTCCTATACAGTGCCTTGAAATGTGTTCTCCCACAGAGTTTTCAAATATGGTTGCCTTTTGACACATTAAACTTGGATTTTTGTCCTTTCACATAAAGGGACTCGTGATTTATAGTTTATAATAGGTTCCAGCTCTGTATATCCAAGAAAAAGTTGTGAAATACGCCAAACGCTGCTTTTATCACATAAATGGCACTCCCTTTGAGAGTACAACTCTACTCCAATTATCTACTGTAGTTGCTGATTTATCAATAGATTAGAATAGATCATTTATTGTCAATTGGATTCGAACATACTCTTTTTTTCTAACACACTCCCAGTCCAGACATGCACAGGGTCAGTCAGTCATGGTGCAGCACCCCTGGTTGGAGAGCCATTTGCCTTGCTCAAGGGCACAACAGTAGTGATTCATAGCTGGCATCAGACCAGCAGCCCTCCAATTTCCTATTTTTGTTGCACGTAGCAACATTATTTGTTGGTAAGACAACTGACAACTGAACAATACCATGATGTTGGGGCGGCAGGTAGCCTAGTGGTTCGAGCGTTGGACTAGTAACCGATAGGTTGCCAGATCAAATCCCCGAGCTGACAAGGTAAAAATCTGTTGTTCTGCCCCTGAACAAGTTCCTAGGCCGTCATTGAAAATAAGAATTTGTTCTTAACTGACTTGCCTAGTTAAATAAAGGTAAATGTAACTTGACATGCTATGGACCATGGTATTGTTCAGTATTGCTTTTTTGGTTCAGTATAACTTCTACTCAAAATGCATTTCCACTCTCAAGTCATGATATTAGTCCTTTCACATAAGGGGAAGCATTATTTGGTAGTTGGAAGTTTTGGAAATATTTCTGCCCTAGTCTAGACAAGGGGTTCCTAAACTTCTTCACTCAGGCCCCCTTTCCAGCATTGAGGAATCTCGTGCGTGTGTATTTCTATGGGCACAAGCACTGTTCATGACACAAACTGTTCACATCCCTCTTGTTGGAGACATTTTTGCAGTTTTAAAGCTCATTTTCTTGCAATTCTATAAATTTTGTCATGTCTGTGTATTCGAGTAAATCAAACATTACAACAAAACCTAGGTTAAAAAAAAAACATTCGCTGACATGGGCTAGTTGATCTGGACATTTCTGACAAGTTATAGATGGGTATGTAATGACTAACATGACAACAGGAAAACTGAAGATGCACTACCCAATTTCGAAATTGCACCTTGTGCATTCTACTAAGCCCTTTTTGCCCTCAGAACAGCCTTTACACCCCCCCCCCCCCCAATTGAAAAATAATAATAATCAAAGCTTGATAATGAGTTGGTTATTTCAGTCGGCTGTGGAGTGCTAGGGCAAAAAACCAAAACGTGCATCCTGGGGGGGGGTAAACAACAGGACAGGACCGAGTTTGGGAAACCCTCGTCTAGGCTGGGCGTATAACGAAGTGGAACGCAGATTTGATTGGTTATTGTGAGCGGGCTTCTTCAACCTGCACACAGCCCTGAAGGATTTTGGTGCTAGCCAGCCAGCTGTTCTCCAACTATGGCATCTTTCGTGACAGAAGTCCTTGCTAGTTCTGGTAAACTTGAAAAAGAAGATCTCAATGGTAAAATAAGCAAGCTGTCACGGAAAGTTGAAGAAACTAAGGTAAGCAAGCGATTTAGCTAACGTTACCTAGCCCGCGAAATAATCAAAACATTCGGCTAACTTTTACACAAAGCTATCTAGCTCATTGTATATAACATGTGATTTTACCGTTCGAACTCGTTTAAAACTTTTGGTTTCATCGTTCGAAACGGTCTTACTAAATTGCTATGCTAGCTAGCCTCATCTAGCTAACTACCCCGATTGGCTGTCTTAACTAACTAATGTTAGCCTAGCTAACTAACGTTAGCTGCTAGCCAATTGCTAACTATCGTTAGCTAGATGCCAACAGCCTTATTGGTGGCAGCTAGGTGTCCCATTGTGTGGTGAACAACATTACATTAGCGCGAACAACATAGTGGAAATTCTGGAATCGGCGGGTTGTCTTCAAAATAAAAGTCCCCATTGAAACCGATGCAAACGTATAAAAATAATCGAATCATGCCACATTTGACCCTTCGCTAAGCCCCGCCCCAGAATATTTGGAAACCAATCGCAGCGCTGCAATGGATAGAAACTGTCATCCAGTCCAACACTTCCGAAGTCGTGCACAGTCAACTCCGACTACTGTGGTTGCTGTCAACTCCTGCTCGACTCCCAAAACACGCTAAAATGAATACGCACACATATACACTCCACGTCATTATTGCAGAATCCTACTCGTAAGACTACGTTTGCGTTTTAGAGTACTGACATGAGCACGATGTTGCTCAGTAACTTAGCCTATAAAAGGCCTATTTTGACTATATGTGATGTGTAGGAACTATAATATTTTTCTACGCAGATGAGCCTATTCTTTGCCATATTATAGCCCTATTCAGATGGGTAGGCTATTACTAGAGAGGTTGGTTTTGTAATTGTTATCCAAATATGTGTGTTATTCCAGAGGACGATTCACACAGGATTCAGTTTTTCCAAACTGCCTCGTCATTAATTTTTTCAAGTTGGATTGACTCTTATGACAGAAGCCTGGGTTTTATTGTATGCGTGAATATATTTCAATGTCCTGTCTAGACTACACTGGTAACTCGTAATTTGCTGCCAAATGTATAGGTGTCCCCATAATATTTAAATTGAAGTGTGATCATAATCACTATTTTACCGATACATGGTAGGTCCTTCCTAATAACAATGCTGCTGAACCATATTTGCACTTGAGATGCGTTTTGTGGATGAGAAAGTGTATTTGTCATTTCCAAAACGTTTAGCGGATGCCTTGCTTTGATTATTTGCCTAGGACAGGGCTCTCCAACCCTGTTCGTGGATAACTACCATCATGTAGGTTTTCACTCCAACCATAATCTAGCTCATCTGATTCAATAATTAGCTGGTTGATAAACTGAATCAGGTTAGTTACAACGGGTTGGAGCAAAAACCTACAGGAAGGTAGCTCTCATGAACAGGGTTGGAGAACCCTGACCTAGGACATCAACAGCCACCCACTCGAACTGTCCCATAGTACTGAACGTGTCCGGACGAGACAGACAGGCAGCTTTTCTCAGCGTTGAAATCATGAATCAGCTGGCATAATTTTTTAGGGATATATACTGTAACGACCCTGGGTTTATAAACGCGGATATCGACTCTGCAGCTTGAGCATGCTTTTGGGGCACAGTCGATAGCTCGCTGGACTTTGGGCTAGAAGGTCGAGGGTTCGAGGCCTGCTCCCTGCCTGTTTCATTACAATACAAACACATTTAAATGCAGCTAGTTTGCTGTCTTTCCAACTTCAGTTTGAAGTGATTGTGTTGGCTAGACAGATCCTCTGAACAACACTGTCCTGACGAGAGAGCACATTTTCTTTGCCAGGCGAAATCGGGCATCATTAGCTCATTGTTATGGATATATCAAAATAAATGTCAATAGAAAACAGCTTTTAACAAGCGCAAGTACAGCTACTTTGCTGTTATTCGGGCTGCACTGTTTTGACATGACTAAGTTAGTCGTAGTTGGCTAGCTAGCAAGCAAGGTGGGATAAGAATGTTGGCAGCAAGTATGGCAATGGAACATTTAGAACGAACAACTGGGTCGCATCCATAGATACAGAAGAAAAAGACTGGGTCATGTCTCTGGCAACCGAACTGAAAGAACCAACAACCAGCTGGCTTGGGTAGCAACCCTAGATTTGTGTCGGGACTATATCTTGTGGAAAGATTAAATATTATGGATAAATTAATCAAAATAATTTTAATGTAAATCATTATTTGTCTCAAGCGTAACACCCGTGCCAATATATCCTCAACACCAGCTTTTATTTTGAAGGCGAACCACCGATTCCACTGTTGCTCACGCTAATGTTGTTCACGACACACGTCTAGTTGACTACACTAAAGTTACTAGCTAGCTACAAACTAGTAGCTATAACGTTACAGATGAGGATCATGTCAGAAGTAGCTGTACCTACCTAGCTAGCTACGCTAGCGCCTTACTAAGCAATTGTCTAGCAATGTGTTCTGAACAAGTTAGCTTAGTAAGAAGCTAGGTTACTAGTTTACTCTCGCACACTATACAACTTTTGATCACTCGTGACCATTCTACCTAGACACCACTGTTCAGTGTTGAATGACGTGTCATGGTCGTGCCTACGTACTCTGCCCAAATGGAAAAATAATGTATTGTGCCTCTTTTTACCAGGGGTATATTTATGCAATGTTGTATAGCTTTGACTCTTCTCGTCTTTGCCTCACGCTTTGATTCTTTCCCTCAAACTCACCATCTGCGTTTCTCCCATAGGAAGAGGTATGTGACATTATTAACAAGAGGTACAATGAGTTCCTACCTAGCATGCAGGGGGCAGAGGCACTTATGGGACAGGCCGAAGAGGTCTCTAAAGAAATTGACATCCTCAAAAGCTGCATTGAGACAGAGGTAAGCTTCACTAACTACTCATGGGTCATTGTGTCATGGTCATGGTTCGCCTTGTGTTTTTGGAGGTGTTATTTGATTGACAGTTGGCAGAGATCTACTGTTGACTGTGTGTGTGTGTGTGTATACAGGTGCAGAATAATCTACATACAGCTGTGACTGAACATGCCAAGCTGAAGCAGCAGCTGGAGAGAAACACTACTGTCATTGCCATGCTCAGGCACCTAGAAGAGGTAGCCTACATCCCTCCCAACTGTAGCTCTAACCTGGTCCCCACTGATATCTACACATGGCCCTGTTTAAACTGAATGTTATTTATAATAATGCACAGATTTAGCACTTGGGTTCTGTCCTTGTGTACCTGGCCCGAGACACGAATTTGGGATGATCATCAATAATATTGGTAAATGTCAAAGCATATTTACATGTTTTTCTGTTGTCGATTTAGTTTCACATTGCAATGGAGGAGTTTCACAAAGCCCTACTGGAGAAGAATTATGTCATTTCGGCCAAGCAGTTAGAAAAGGCCCGGCACAGTGCAGACGCTCTGAAGGCGTGGAAAGGCTCTGAGCTGCCCCTGCTGAGAGCCCTCAGCTCAGAGCTCACTGTCCAGAGGGAGAACCTCATCTACCATCTGGGGGATGAGTGGAAGAGACTGGCTGTCTGGAAACTGCCTCCTTCCAAAGGTAAAAAAGACTCTTCCAGGCATTGTGGGGGGGGGGCTGGTCTGATGCTTGGCGTCTTAAAGCACACGGCTTAATTTATTGACCATGCGATGTTAGTAAGTAGCAAGTAGCCATTCTAGGGCACTTGTATTGAGGATAAGTAAGTTGCCTGAGGGTTATCAGTTGGGGGTATAGCATGGAATCCCCTGATATAAATGTATTATTTAAAACATTTCATTTGACTTATTGTGGTAAATTGCACTCTTCTAGTGATGGGGGGGGGATAATCGATAGTTACGTGTTTGGACATTATATAGTATCGTTTCGACAATATCCAATATAATTTTTTCGTTAGTTGGCTGTACCTGCATAGCTTGTTCTCCATCTTCTTTTTAAATAAGAAGCCAGTAATTTATTTCCATGACTGATCAAAACTGGTTTCTCATGACTCTCTTGTCCCTATACAGTAGACATATGGTGAGCAATATATTTGGAACATCGAATTATTACATTTGGAACATCGAATCACAATACATATCGTATCGGCACCTAACTATATTGTGATAATATCGTGTCTTGAGGTCCCTGGCAATTCCCAGCCCTGCTTGATTCATGTTAACTCAGGTGAACAGTGGTACCGTGTTATGCCACCACAGACACTGATTGTGTGTCCATCTGTCCTCAGAGTCGACGGGGATGAAGTCGTTCCTGAAGATGGAGCTCCAGCTGACCCTAGGCGGGACCAAGGAGCCCCAGCAGAGCCCTCCCCCTTTGCTTTCCTGTGTCCTCCAGGCCCTGGCCATCCAAGGGGAACTTCAACACAAGATCAAACTCTTCAGTAAGACCCAGTG
This sequence comes from Salvelinus alpinus, assembly GCF_045679555.1. Taxonomy (NCBI): domain Eukaryota; kingdom Metazoa; phylum Chordata; class Actinopteri; order Salmoniformes; family Salmonidae; genus Salvelinus; species Salvelinus alpinus. The sequence continues at coordinate 80,226,378 of NC_092086.1, forward strand.
GCCAGTCTATTTTTTTTTTTTTACTGTAAGGCTGACCACATTTTATTGAAGTTGAAACCACCTTGTGAAATACCCCCTATTATTTGAATAAGGATTATTTTCTGTTTGTATTAATCGGACTATTGAGTTTTAATAATGTGGACCGCCTCTGTTCTGTACATACACTGTGAGGCTGCTTCCATAGCATCCTGTTAGTCCATCATGAGACAGCCAGCCTCTCTCCGCTCTAGGCCAGGTGCTGCTGAAGTACCTGCTGAAGCCCCTGATCACGTACCCCTCTCTGAATGTGGAGGTGTCGGAGCAGCAAGGCGAGGGCACCATACTCTCTCTCCAGTGTGCCGAGACCCCCGAGGAGCACCCAAGTCCCTCGCAGGTCTACACCAAAGTCCTGGTGGTACTCAAGACCCTACACACACACCTGCTAGGTAGGCACTCCTGGTTTCCCACACACAGATTAAGCCTAGTCCGAGACTAAAAAGCTACAGTATTTAAATGGAGAATCTCCATTGGTCATGCTTTTTAGTCCCAAGACTAGGCTTAATCTGTATCTGGGAAACTGGCCCATGGTCTCTTGTTTAGAAGGATTATTGAGTTTCAATTTAACAAAAAAATATCCTTTGGTCACAGCAAATATGAAACGAGTTGATATGCCAGCCGCCATTTTAGAGCCGTGCCATTGGCACTATAACGATGCGTCTCTTTTGTTTTGCTTTGCAGACGTATCCGTTGCAGATGTATCAGTTGGCGAGAGAAAAGTGTCTGTCATACTGGGAGACCTGGTATGGCAGGAGATGTCTCACTGCATCATCCATGAGTGCCTCCTGCACTCCATCCCAACCAATAGCAGTCAGCTTGAACAGTACAGTGTGGTATGTATCAAAGGCTAACCAAGTACTCCGAATAGACCCTTATCAGTCTCCAGGATTCTGAGATCAGAATTTTTCTAGCAAAATCAACAATTCCCCGCATATTATGCAAAGGCTTGTAAATTTGACCAATGACCACACTTTCCACATAAAATAGCAAAATCCTCGCAATATTATTACATAAAACTAACCCATTACAGCAGTACAAAAAGAGGGCTCGCCATTTCAACCAATCTCCACATTTACTGCATAAAATGGTTCAATCAAGCCACACGTCAACAAACTTTTTTTCCCTTGTCAGCAGATATGTGACAAATTAGACAATCTTTGCATTTTGCCATGTAAAAGGTCAGAATTGATGAAGCAATGCAGTTTGTTCCTGTTGGTTTTATCAAAGAGATACAAATAACTATATTTTTCAAATGAATAACTTGATATAGACTATGTAAAGAACATTAGCTGCAAAGACGTGCTAGAAAGGAGACTTTTCATTTTGTCATTCATACCACCCTGTACGTTCTCACCCCCAGGTGATCAAAGAGACTGAGGAGTTTGAGAAGTCCCTGAAGGAGATGCAGTACCTCAGAGGAGACGCCACCGAGCTGCTCAAGTACGCCCGGGACATCAACTGCCACTTTGCCAGCAAGAAATGCAAAGACGTGATTGTGGCGGCACGCAAGCTGATGACTTCTGAGATGCACAACACCGTCAAAGTGTGTGATGTTCTCCTACAGTCTATCCATGGTCTTATCTGTGTGGTTTCTATTTATTAGGTACACAGTCAATAGCCACACAGATGACTCCCGATGTACAGTATGTGGTTTCTTGCCACTGCAACATGTGAATTTATGCACTAAATCAGAACCTACAGATACCCAGAGAAAATAAACACAACTAGGACAGGTGAACTGCTTTGCATCTTGCACTGCAGGTAAATGCACAGAGGTTGGACTTGACTGTACTTCTAACATCACTTCCTGCCAACAGATCACACCAGATTCTAAGCTCTCGGTCCCCAAGCTGCCCAGCCCAGGCTCTGGAGACAACAAGGGCAAGCAGAAGGCCAAGAAGCTTGAGGCGCCCCAGTTGGAGAACGAGAAGCAGCTGGGTGCACTGACGCTGTGCCTGCCTGTGTGTCGCATCAGCGAGTCGGTGCAGCAGCTGATGGAGCTGGCCCTGCACACGCTGTCCGAGGCCGTGGGCAGCTCCAGCCAATGGTACGCTCTCATGTTACCCACTGCACATGATGACATAATATTAACTCTTCAGCTTTAGCCCAGTGTTTCCCTGAAGTTTTTAGTTTTGCGAAGATGACACTACTTTTCCCCCCCCTCATTTGTCCCTCGAAGTGCTACCCAACTGTTCTTCACGGTGCGGAATATATTCCAGCTGTTCTATGATGTTGTGCCTACATACCATAAGTGAGTATATTCAGTTAATTTCTACTATATTAGCATTTCCCCCCCCGAGACCGTCTGTCTCACTGACTTCTCTCTGTGTCTCTGCTCTCCAGAGGGAACCTACTCAAGTTCCCCCACCTGGCAGCCATCCAGCACAACAACTGCATGTACATCGCCCACCACCTGCTCACCCTCGGCCACCAGTTCAGGCCACACCTGCCTGACCCCCTCAGCGAGGGCGCTGCCACCTTCGTGGACCTGGTGCCCGGCTTCAGGAAACTGGGTAAGAGAATGAGCGTGTCCCATGGCTTGCCCAGCATTAGAATGGCTACACTCTTGATGGGCTTTTGTGGTGGTTGAACTGCTGTTGTTTTTATTTCCAAAAAGGATGATGAGACCAGGGAGATTTGAGACATCCCAACTCCGGTTTTGGTGAAAGCTAGAAATGTACATTCTCCTATCTGACTCTAGCTGTGTTCCCCAGGCGCTCAGTGCTTCCTGGCCCAGCTGAATGTCCAGAGAGCAGAGATGCTGGAGCGTCTCTCCACTGCACGCAACTTCTCCAACCTGGATGACGAGGAGAACTACTCCGCAGCCAGCAAGGCCGTCAGGCAGGTCGGTGTTCAAGTGAACCAGCAATATAGCTGAAAGAGATCTACAATTGTCCATATGATGACTGTAGCCACAAATATGGCATTAGATCTCCAGTATTTTCAAAGAAGTTGTCTCAAATGGCAACTATCAGCCAGACATTCTAGAATGGTGAGTTAAGCATCAGTTAAAGGGATAGTTCAGGGGAAATTTATGTTTTGGTCAAACTTTGAAGGAAGCATGATTAGCATAGCAGGAGGCCATCAATTGTTGGGACAATGCTAATTATACTAACTCATGCCTGTGGCAAAAGTAAACAACGGATTATTGTGGATGTTGTCACTACTGGCCTACAAGACAACTCAAGGTAAGAGGAATTTGCCCCAAACAACTTTTGGCTGAATTCTCCCTTTAAGCTTCAGATCAAAAGTTAGAAATGCTTGGCTTGTATCAAATGCACAGTTACAATTCTTACAGGATGTGGTCACTGTTCCATCACTGAAAATGACTTGTTTCATTTGCAGGTCATCCATCAGCTGAAGAGGCTGGGCACAGTCTGGCAAGACGTTCTACCAGTCAACATATACTGTAAAGCCATGGGGACTCTACTCAACACTGCCATCTCAGAGCTGATTGCCAAAATCATGACGCTGGAGGTGAGGGCAGGTTCTTATTTGATAATGTGACTTGTTTTCTCCATGATTTTACAGAGGGCACATATTGTTCATCTTGGTTGAATGAGTGGTCTCCCTCATCCTATGGTTTCTATGCAATTTGCTCCTCTAGGATATCTCCACTGAAGATGGGGAGCACCTACACATCCTCTGTCAGACTATTATCGAAGAAGGACCCCTGGTGTTCATTCCTCTGCCTGAGGAGAGCAAGAACAAGAAGTACCAGGAGGAGGTATCCGTGTACGTGACAAAGTGGATCGCCTTCAAGGAGCTGGTCATAGTGCTGCGAGCTAACCTGCAGGAGATAGTCGACAGGTACAAAAAAGGAGCTTCTCAAATCACCATTAAAGCGATTTCATTTTCATCATAATAAAAAAATATATGTATCTATAGTAGTCGTGTGTACACTTTTGGAATTGTGGTTGTCGTTGTTTTATTGGTATACCACTGAGTACTCTGACTTGTCTTTGTTTCCTGTCTGAAGGTGGGCGGAGGGCAAAGGGCCTCTGGCACTGGAGTTCTGTAGTTCCGAGATGAAGAGCCTGATCCGAGCTTTGTTCCAGAACACTGAGAGGCGGGCGGTGGCTCTCAGCAAAATCAAAGACTCTTGATTCCAACAGATGACCCGAATATGCGCAGCACTTTCCTTCACTGCTGTGGAAAAGTGTTCATTAATATCTTAATGCCTAGTTGTGAACTGTGGCATATAAATTGCTGTTTTAAAATCCCAATAACGCTTCTACTTTCAGCAAAGCCATTAATGCAATGAGGACAAGCTCTACCACATTACTGCAAAAGGCTAGGGCTATTGCCTTTCATGAAACTGTTTTCTTTCTCCAATATTTCATAAAGTTATTTGTACCTGAAACTGCATTCTGAATGAGCATTATTACATTTACATTACATTTAAGTCATTTAGCAGACGCTCTTATCCAGAGCGACTTACAAATTATGTGAACTGAAGAGATCAGATGGGACATTTCTACATGTCTCTTCAACCATGATAATCCAAATGCTTTACTATTTATGTTTCGTGCTTGGAATTATTTTGTAGTGTACTTAGAAATTACATTGTGAGTTGATAATGCAGGAATATGGTTGAAGAAGTGCTGGTAGCTACATGGAGCAACCGGTACATCTATCAGTTAATGTACATTTTAGTTATGCGATAAATTTTCCTATCAAATTCAACAAACTAGGGTAGTATTCATTATGCTGATTAAGTTGAAACACTTTTCGTCTGTTGCAAAAATGTTGCAACAAATAATTTACTCAACGCTCATCAGCGTGACAAACTGTTGTGTTAGTCAGTGGAAATTGTAGTAAATTTACATTTGATGGTTTCTACTCATTGTAATTCCAATCCAAATAGTATCTATAAATTATTGATTATTCCATGCTCTGAAGTGGAGTGAAGTCTGCGTTCCTTTCAATTTATTCCAGACTCATATTTTTTTTACTCATATTTTTTTTGAAGAGACACGACTGAACTACAACTTCCGTTTAAGAAAAAAATGGAATTCAACAGCGTTTGGCGTAAACTGTTTCCGGCGTAATAAATAAACCCCAGTTTTCGTTGAACTACGTCCCATGTGGAAATTTCCGGTTTGCGTTGACGTCATATTTATGCGTCTACATGCTTGTGCGCCAGCGTTTACATGCGGTTTAGCTGAACCACCAAATATTTATTTTTAAAACATCCTTGAATAGATTTATTTAACCATGGAGAAGGGCAAACGACCAAACGTGTCCTCCAATAAAAAAATGGGAAAGAAAAACCCAACCGACACTATTGATCCTGTGAAGAACTTCGAGCGATGGAAGAAGAAATACAACAAGACGAAAACACGAGTTAAACAAGAGAAAAGACAGAAAAGGAAACCTGAATGGCAGGTGGAGAAAGAAGGTATTCAAAGGCTTGTCAACAAATATAACGAGGTAAGCAATTTGAGGTAAAATATCCACAGGAAATTATTTGCTCGATTTTTGAGTGCCAGTAACGTTACCAAAGATATGTACTTCCAGTAACGTTACTGTTATAATAATCACATGCGCAAAACCATCCATGTAAACACATGCTAGACTAATGTTATGAATCGCGTGCATGTACTTCTGTCTTGTGTACATTCCTTAAGTTATTTATTTTTATTTAACTAGGCAAGTCAGGAACAAATTATTATGTACAATTACGGCCTACCTCCGTAACTGCCTTGTTCAGGGGCAGAACGACAGATGTTTTTACCTTGTCTGCTCGGGGATTCGATCTAACCACTTGGCTACCTCTGCCGCCCAAATAATTGTGTTCAATATTGATGACTGACAAGTGACGTTTAGGTTTTTTCTATGTAAATCTGCATGGCTATGCTGTACAGGCAATGGAAAGTATCGCCACAAACGGTACTACTAGGACTGCAAATAAGCTATCACGTTTTCAGTCTAATCAAAGCAATCTCCTGTCCCGTAAGACATTTTACGATGTCCTAGGCTAGATAACGTTTCTATTGTAATGCTAGCTAAATTATTTCTCTTGACAATGATTTCATCATATTACTCTTCAGGGGGTGTGTGTGTGATAAACTAACACCTTTGTCATCTAGATAAATGCCAAGGATGCTGAGAGGTTTTCAGATTTCCCCATCTCAAAGAATACCCTGCGAGGTAAATATCAATTGGTTATGAAATGACCTTGACTGTGCCATGCAATATGGACCAACATGCCATTGTTATGCCATTGACAGTTTTGTTGTTTACTCCAGGTCTGATGGAAGCACAGTATCGTCAGCCCACAGAAATACAGAGACAGACCATTGGCTTTGCGTTGCAAGGTAAAGATGTTCTGGGTGCTGCAAAGACTGGCTCTGGAAAAACACTGGCCTTTATCATTCCTGTGAGTACCCAATTGTTTTCTACTGTATGTCTGTGCAATATTGCGAGCTGATATGAAGGCAGATGCAGTGTGCATCCATTATTTGGCGCTATTGATGTGTCATTGCTGTTCACACGTGTTGGTGTTATTTCCAGGTATTGGAGTGTTTGTATCGTCAGCAGTGGACAGCCATGGATGGCCTGGGGGCCCTCGTCATCTCCCCGACACGAGAGCTGGCCTATCAGACCTTCGAAGTACTCCGTAAAGTGGGCAAGAACCACGATTTCTCTGCCGGCCTCATCATTGGCGGAAAGGTACTTTATTTACTTTCAAGTGCCGGTATTGGCAGTTCATTTCATGTTGGTTTTGACACCTGTTGGTGTTGTTTGAAATGAAAGGTTTGTGCAAGGTTATTATGTTGGAGTCCAGAGTGTAATCTCTGTGGTACGTTTTTTTTGTAGGACCTGAAAAATGAGTCTGAGAAGATCCACCGCACCAACATCATCATCTGCACGCCAGGACGCCTGCTCCAGCACATGGACGAGACTGCTGCGTTCCACGCCTCCGATCTGCACATGCTAGGTACATACGGCAGAGCTACTAGGCCGTCATAAAAATAGTTTCACTGTGGTATGAGCAAAAAGTTGTTTATGGGCATTTTACATTCTTACTGTTAATGTAAGCAACTTTGCTTTAGTAGCTCTGTTTGTTTTGATCTGTAGTCAGATCGTTGGTAAAAATGATGGATTTCTGACGTGGTTGACATCATGTGATTTTAATTATTTTTAGTTTTGGATGAGGCGGATCGTATCTTGGACATGGGTTTTGCTGACACTATCAACGCCATAGTGGAGAACCTCCCCAAGACCCGTCAGACACTGCTGTTCTCAGCCACACAGACCAAGTCAGTGAAAGACCTGGCCCGCCTCAGCCTCAAAGACCCAGAGTACGTCTGGGTGCACGAGAAGGCCAAGTTCAGGTAGGGGCTCTATTATATCACACACAACAACAACGCCACTATAGTCCTGTGTCTATAGACTCTTAGCATTTACAAATCTGTCAGTTGGTGTTAACATCACTTAGATTTCTATGAACTCTGGAAATTAAACATGATATCTCAGTTAAAAATTATTGTGCAGGGTGATGTTTGAATTCTGTTGGGATTTCAGTTAGTCTCCTAAGCCACTGGTAGGTCATGTGAATGTTATTACTCAGCGATTGCAGGGAGCTTACATTGATTGCTTATACTTTTGTATATATAGTGTGTGTGGACACCCCTTCAAATTAGTGGATTTTGCTATTTCAGCCACACCCGTTGCTGACAGTTGTGTACAATCAATCACACAGCCATGCAATCTCCATAGACTGGCCCAGTCAACTGTAAGTGCTGTTATCGTGTAGTGGAAACTTCTAGGATCAACAAAGGCTCAGCCGTGAAGTGGTAGGCCACACAAGCTCACAGAACGGGATCGCTGAGTGCTTAAGCCTGTCCTCGGTTGCAACATCACTACCGAGTTCCAAACTGCCTCTGGAAGCAACATCAGCACAATAACTGTTCGTCGGGAGCTTCATGAAATGGGTTTCAATGGCCGAGCAGCCGCACACAAGCCTAAGATCACCATGCTCAATGCCAAGTGTCCGCATGAGTGGTGTAAAGCTCGCCTACAATGAACTCTGGGGCATTGGAAATGCGTTCTCTGGAGTGATGAATCACGCCTCACCATCTGGCGGTCCGATGGATTAATCTTAGTTTGGCGGATGCCAGGAGAACGCTACCTATCCCAATGCATAGTACCAACTGTAAAGTTTGGTGGAGGAATAATGGTCTGGGGCTGTTTTTATGGTCCGGGCTAGGTCCCTTAATTCCACTGAAGGGAAATCTTAACTCTACACCATAGAATGATGTTCTAGACGATTCTGTGCTTCCAAATTTGTGGCAACAGTTTGGGGAATGCCCTTTACTGTTTCAGCGTGACAATGCCCCCGTGCACAAATCGAGGTCCATACAGAAATGGTTTGTCGAGATCGGTGTGGAAGAACTTGACTGGCCTGAACAGAGACCTAACCGCAACCTCATCGAACACTTTCGGGATAAATTGGACCGCCTACTTCGAGCCAGACCTAATCTCCCAACATCAGTGCCCGACCTCACTAATGCTCGTGGCTGAATGGAAGCGAGTCCCCGCAGCAATGTTCCAACAGCTAGTGGAAAGCCTTCCCAGAAGAGTGGAGGCTGTTATAGCAAGAAAGGGGGGACCAACTCCATATTAATGCCCATGATTTTGGAATGAGATGTTAATCGAGCAGGTGTCCACATACTTTTGGTCATGTCATGTGTTTGGACAAACTGACATCCAGTATGTGGTATGAATTCAGGGGAGGTAAAAGTGGGCCTGTAAATGCTACAAATACGAGTGCTGTCATGGAGGCTCTGAAGTCTTTAGCACTACTAAATAATGACATGCCACTGTGCAGCCAGGTGCTGATTTAATAGGGTGGATTCTCTCCCACTTTCAGGCTCGCATGCTAATTGGGTCGACCGTTAACATAGACTGTTTTTATCTAAATGTCAGCAACTTCAATTCAGGTTTAGAGGCACCAGCTGACACTTTTTTAAAGTCATATTACTCTTGTTTTATGCTCCTGCTTTTTGCTCCAGCTGCACTTCTTTTTCGATGAGTCTTTGCTGATAGGCTGGTTTAGTGTTTATGCTTTTATGGCTTTGTCCTCGATGTTGAAGATGTTTTGTTGTATGGGAGAGATGAAAGAGAACTCTTTACTTCCTCTGATTCAGCCTTATCAGGGCTCTTCAGTGCACATCAGTGTTTTAAACCAGATTTGACCTGAAACCTGTTAGGAGCAAAGCAGGAGCACTGCACAACAGACATGCCTTGGATATAGCCTACTATTTGAAATTTCAAATACTTGTGAGTTTGCTTTAGCCTGCCTGGAGTGCCAGGTTGCCGTGGGTGAGGTTTGCACTTTTGGGACTTTCCTATTGGCTCATTGCAAAAGGCAAGTTCAGCCAAGCACAACTCAAGTTTTTGAAATTATTTAAATTCTTGCCTTTTTGAACCCAGGTCTGCTGTACAATCAAATGCAACCCCAGCTTCAAACTTTCTTTTAAGGCACACAATTCCGTAGTTCTCTGTCCTCAGTAGCAACAAGTTGACGTATAACACAAACGACCTGAAAGAGACCAATTAAAAGACTACATGTTTCTGTGTCCCCATGCAGTACGCCGGCCACGCTGGAGCAGAACTACGTGGTTTGTGAGCTGCACCAGAAAGTCAACATGCTCTTCTCCTTCATCAGGAGCCACCTGCAGAAGAAAGTCATCGTCTTCTTCGCCTGTTGCAAAGAGGTGAGGCTTCGCTAGTTTGTGCAAACGTTCCTCCATTAGGCTTATCGCTTCACGGTCTAGTCGTTGTCTTGGCTGCAAACATGACGCCTCTCTCTCCCTCCGTAGGTGCAATACCTGTTCCGGGTGTTCTGTCGGCTGCGTCCGGGCATGCCCATCCTGGCCCTGCATGGGAAGCAACAGCAGATGAAGAGGGTTGAGGTCTACAATGACTTCATCAAGAAGAAGAACGCTGTGCTCTTCGCCACAGACATTGCAGCCAGAGGCCTAGGTATTAACACATCAGCAGCCTACTCTACAGACTGTCTGGATCACTCTAGTCAGTAGGGACAGAGATGCTACTCTACAGACTGGCTGGATCTCTCTAGTCAGTAGGGACAGAGATGCTACTCTACAGACTGGCTGGATCTCTCTAGTCAGTAGGGACAGAGATGCTACTCTACAGACTGGCTGGATCTCTCTAGTCAGTAGGGACAGAGATGCTACTCTACAGACTGGCTGGATCAAACAAAAACCCTAAAATGAGATAAATATGTACTGCTCTGACACTAGAGCCAAAAGGTTGTTGCTCGTGGTGAACAATAATAATTCCGTTTTCTCCTCGCACTTTGCAGACTTCCCTGCCGTGAACTGGGTGTTGCAGTTTGACTGTCCAGAGGACGCCAACACATACATCCACAGAGTGGGACGAACCGCCAGGTAATAACCCCCTTAACTGGACCTAGAGTACAAGGAAAGACATTGACTGTGTGTTTGCAGTCTATGCATCGTCTCCTTTAAGGGCATGTTTTCATTGTATACGCAGAGTGAGTCTATACATACCTCCTGGAAATACTGTGTTTCTCCAACAGTAGTACTAGAGTGAAGTTATCACTGTGTAGTACTACTGAATCTTACAGGGACACTGCCATTTACACACATGTGCCCACAACAAGCCACCATTACAGCTATTGTACAGTGTGCAACAGTTGAAGGGTCCTTCATAGTCAAGCCATTATCCTATCGCATCATCTCTCCTCTCAACAGTTGGTTGACCTACTCACTAGATGGCAGTGTTGTTGTATGTTCCACCTCTCCTACTACCTCTCCCTGAAGCCTACAGCCTCACACAGTCATTATAGACACACGTTTTATCAGACTGGCTTTCAAATGTGCTCCAAAATCCAGAGCTACCTACTGTGGTGACATATGATGCTGTGTGGTATTGTTCTCTGCTAGTACAATGGTGAGTTGGTACCATTGCAGTGCTGATGGAGAGAAAAAATAGCTTGAGCAGAGAACTTGCATCCAGCTATGTTGATTCTGAACGTGCTCAGGTTGGTACAGTATTTTTTGGAACCGAAGTGTTGTGTACACTGAACTTCCTTTGGATAACACTTGGGAGCAGTAGAGTAGTGAGGGGAATATCTCTCAGCTTTGGCCATGTTTGCCCAACTGCAGTGCTGACTCATGGGGCTGTGTGTGATCTCTCACCGGTAACACCCGGTAATTGCAGCAGTGTGAAAATGAGAGGGAGTGTGTGTCTGAGACAGGAAAACAACGGACATTAGTGTGCTTTGCTTCTACGGAGCTCTGTGCAGCACACTTTCCGACAGCAGCAATGTGCATCTTAAGCAGACAGGATGTGCTTCGAGCCGCTGCGCTGCCACGGTGATTAGTGAGCTGCTAAAACCTCTGTGCAGCTCTTCTCTCTTTTTTTGCTTTTGTGTTGCCGCACCCCTTGACAAAGCTCTTGCGTGTCGGTTATTTTGTGTGGCGTGACAGGACTGAAGGGTAATCCTTTCTAGGCTTATTGCAATCAGCCAGTTGTATATGTTTGTAGGCTTTCAGGATCCTGCTGCTGTTGGAGTGAGATGTCCCCTAGCTGCCTGGTGTTGTTCCATTTTGGGAGTCAGTGATTTTGAAGGAAGGCCAAGTGCTCATCATGTGCACTCTATCAACCAGGGCTGTAGTGTAGCATCAGCCTCCACAGCTCTGTTTCTGTTTGTCTCTCGCTCTCTCCTGTGCTTTCTCTCTCTCTCTCTGGTGTGCTTGCGCTCTCTCGCTCTCTCTCTCTCTCTGGTGTGCTTGCGCTCTCTCGCTCTCTCTCTCTCTCTCTCTCTGGTGTGCTCTCGCTCTCTCTCCTGTGCTTGCGCTCCCTCTCGCTCTTGCTTGCGCTCCCTCTCCATGCTTGCCTCTCTCTCCATGCTTGCCTCTCTCTCCCTCTCTCGCGCTTGCGCGCGCTCTCCTGCATGCGCGCTCTCCTGCATGCGCGCTCTCTCGCTCTCCTGCATGCGCGCTCTCGCTCACTCCTGCATGCGGACTCTCTTGCTCAGTCTCCTGCATGCGGACTCTCTCGCTCGCTCTCTCTCCTGCATGCACGCTCTCTCGCTCACTCTCCTGCTTGCGCTCTCTCTCTCTCTCTCCTGCTTGCGCTCTCTCTCTCTCTCCTGCTTGCGCTCTCTCTCTCTCTCCTGCTTGCGCTCTCTCTCTCTCCTGCTTGCGCTCTCTCTCTCTCTCCTGCTTGCGCTCTCTCTCTCTCTCCTGCTTGCGCTCTCTCTCTCTCTCTCTCTCTCTCTCTCTCTCTGCTTGCGCTCTCTCTCTCTCTCCTGCTTGCGCGCTCTCTCTCTCCTGCTTGCGCTCTCTCTCTCTCCTGCTTGCGCGCTCTCTCTCTCTCTCTCTCTCTGCTTGCGCTCTCTCTCTCTCCTGCTTGCGCGCTCTCTCTCTCTCTCTCTCCTGCTTGCGCGCTCTCTCTCTCTCTCTCTCCTGCTTGCGCGCTCTCTCTCTCTCTCTCTCCTGCTTGCACGCTCTCTCTCTCTCTCTCTCTCCTGCTTGCGCTCTCTCTCTCTCTCTCTCCTGCTTGCGCTCTCTCTCTCTCTCTCTCTCCTGCTTGCGCGCTCTCTCTCTCTCTCTCTCTCTGCTTGCTCTCTCTCTCTCTCTCTCCTGCTTGCGCGCGCTCTCTCTCTCTCTCCTGCTTGCGCGCTCTCTCTCTCTCTCTCGCTCTCTCTCTCGCTCTCTCTCTCGCTCTCTCCTGCTCTCTCTCTCTCGCCTGCTTGCGCGCGCTCTCTCTCTCGCCTGCTTGCGCGCGCTCTCTCTCTCGCTTGTGTGCTTGCACTCTCTCTCTTGAGAAATTGAAAATAAAAGTAACAAATGAATTAAACAGCAGCAGTAAAATAACCAGCGAGGCTATATAAAGGGGGTACCTTAGTTGAGGTAATTGAGATAATATCTCTCTGTCTGACTCTGCATGTATTTCACAGCCCCTCTTGGTGTGAGGAGGAACGTAGCTCTCCACCACCTCTCTCTCTTCCTCTTGCACCCCATCTGTCTCTCCCTATGCCTCTAACTTGGTCACGAAACCATACAAAGGAGTCGTTCATGATCGTAAGAAGCGTACCATTAACGGTGCAAATTTTGCAGATTGATTGCACAAGTTATGTAACAATTTGAGGTTGAGCAGTGTCATTATTTTACATTATTACACCCACTCCCACGTATTCATACATTTAGGACATACAATAGAATAACAATTAGGGGTGTGACGATTATGGAATTTGGGGTAACGATTAATTGTCATGCAAATGGCCACGGTTATTGTCATAATTGGCATTTTTGGCCTTTAATGCATCTTTTGAAAATGACCTACGACATACCTAATGAATACCACACAGCTTTGGTGACACACCTGTCAAAACAAATGGTGGTGACCGCTTGGAATTTCTGGAAATTAACCTTCTCATCCCAACCGTGCCGCTCTGCTCGTAAAATGAGTACCAACTTTACCCACTTCGTCTAAATATGAAAAGCTGCTATTGGGTAATCTATATCTACTTGAATATGAAGTTGAATTCCCCTTCTCCTAAAATTAATGTATTAAGACGATGATTTAGTTCCTTGTTAATGTACGCTTACATTGTCGCTTACACGGTTACACAATAACTGTGCCAGCCCAAATAAGAATGCAATAGTTTTTTCCCCGAACAGGTATAAGGAGGGAGGAGAGGCTCTGCTTGTCCTGCTGCCCTCAGAAGAGAAGGACATGCTATTCCAGCTCCAGGAGAAGAAAGTCCCCATCAACAGAATTCAGTGAGTTCACCTACAACCTCTTGTATTTCACTGTGACTGGGAAGGCTGTTGGCTATGGAGATGTTCTGTATGTGAGGAATTAATACAGAACAGGTGGTGGTCTGTAGTTTGTTTTGTCTCTTACTGTTTTAGAGCTTTATTCCCTTGTCTCCATCTTCCCACCTGCTCTTTCATCTCCATCTCTCACCCCCCCAAAACAAACAAACAAAGAGGCCCTGTGAGAATGTTTTACATTATACCATATGCTTCAAAATAATATTTCACCTTACCAGATGCATTGGACAGATGGGGGGAGATTTCACAAAGCAGTCATGGTCAACAAGTGAGCCAGCTGACTTTCCTCAAATGTCTGATTCTGAAACAGCCTCATATTGTGTCTGGTAGTTCTAATATGTTGTAGATGCGTGCTATATAGATGTTGAACCTGTCCCCTTGTCCTGTCCGCTGTGTGTGCCTGAGACCATCAGTTACTTGTTGTCACAGTATGTTCTAATAGTGAGGGACCTGATGTCCTGTTTGTTGGAGTTGTGTGTGAGACGGGGAGAGGCTGAGTGGATTTGTGGGGAGCTGATGTCCTGTTTGTTGGAGTTGTGTTTGAGACGGGGAGAGGCTGAGTGGATTTGGGGGGAGCTGATGTCCTGTTTGTTGGAGTTGTGTTTGAGACGGGGAGAGGCTGAGTGGATTTGGGGGGAGCTGAGGGGCTGTGAGCGATGCAGTAAATAGGCCAACTCTGTGTATGGTGTGAGAGAGAGAGAGAGACTGGCTCTGCCATCAGAGGACACCAGGCCTAAGCCCCTCTGGCTAAATGCTGATAAGCAGCAGACCCAGCATGATGCCCCCACAGCACATACACACACGCACTTGTGCCACTCTCTCTCTTCCACATGCACAAATTTGTGTATACACACACACACTCCTTACTCTTTTTCACACTTGCACAGAAATAATTCGAACAAAAAAAGAATTTTTATGAAGCAGTTCTCATGCCCAGGGTGCTGTATAACATACAATAATATTACTCCCACATTGAGATATATTTCAGCATGTAGAAACTGGCGCGCTTGTGTTCTCCACCCCATGCGCCAGGTTTAGCAGTATACCTGTCTAATATTAGCTTGCTTGCGCTGAGGTGGGAGGGGAGGGGTGGCAATATTTGAAGTGCACCCTTGAATACAAGCGCAAAAGTGACAATTTCTCACAGCACATATCGGAAGATTAAAGACCGACGAAAGCAGGTCTCAGTGGTAACACTGGTCATGGGATGGATGTGATGCAAGCTATACGGCCACGACGCACAGTGCCCGTATGCTCATGGACCATGAGGGTAGATTTTTGTGCAGGGAATCCTTGTATTAATAAACATAAACAAATAAACACCCTGTGTTGTAATAAAATCAATCAACTATATGCACTGAGCTTGTCTGGTGCTTTAAGCGCACTGTTTGATGAAATTAAGAGACACAAATGACACGCGGGGGAGCCAGAATTCAAGGATTTTATTAACATTTTAATAATGTATTTTTTTGTTCTATTGCCAACTAGGTAAAAAATAGCATACATAAAGCCAACAAATACAAACTCTGCAGGTAGAAAATATCCTATAAACCACATGGCTTCGCATGGAGGTTGGTTCATGTTCTTTCAATCAAATTCGTCTCTCTACTTGGCCTGTCTACTTGGCCTGTCTGGAAACACTGAGTTTCCAGCTCCAGTGAGCTCTGGACCAGTAGTGGTATGTGGGTAAAATCACCGGGGAAGCCAATCCATGGGAAAAAACGTGTTGTGGGAGTCCACAAAGCATATTGCGTGTAACAAACAGTTACAAGACCTACAGCATAGTCAAGCAAGGTAATGTTTCTGACTTTTTTTTGACAACTAAACAACTACTGATTTAGAACCACGGAGAGTTACTGCAGGTCACATAGAAAACAGGAGCTGCACCATTTCAACATCATCTAAACATCTATGCTTAGTCTAATACAGTGACAACTAAAACATGCCAAAAACTATTTAGTCCAATCAACATAAGCTAAATCTGATGTGGCTGTCCATGGTACTGATTTCTGTAGTAGAAAAAAACCATGTTGACTCACCCTACTTGTAGAGAAACGCCAGTGCCATCCTCCCCTGTTTTTATTTATTTTTTATTCAACCTTTTATTTAACTAGGCAAGTCAGTTGTGAGCTGTCAGAGCAGCTCATTGCACCTGTACATAGCCCATCTGTAAATAGCCCATCCAACTACCTCATCCCCATACTGTATTTATTTATTTTGCTCCTTTGCACCACAGTATCTCTACTTGCACATTCGTCTTCTGGACATCAATCTCTCCCGTGTTTAATTGCTATATCGTTATTACCTCGCCACCATGGCCTATTTTATTGCCTTACCTCCCTTACCTCATTTGCACAGACTGTATATAGACTTTTTCTACTGTATTATTGACTGTACGTTTGTTTATTCCATGTGTAACTTTGTGTTGTTGTATGTGTCGAACTGCTTTGCTTTATCTTGGCCAGGTCGCAGTTGTAAATGAGAACTTGTTCTCAACTGGCCTACCTGGTTAAATAAAGTTGAAATTAAAAAAATAAAGCTAAGAAAAATTCTTATTTACAAAGACGGCCTACCCCGGCCAAACCCCCAAACGGTTTCTGACTGTCATACAGTACACGCTTTTAGTTTTTGTTGTCTATGTCTAAAATACTTTATTGCTAGCTTAACTTCCTTTCAGGGGCAACAATACACCAGGCCAGCTAGTTAGCATACTACATCTAGCTACATATTGAACTTCCATCCTCTCAGGCCAGGGGCACAATGTATGAATTTATATTTGGATTAGAATTGCTGTTATAATCATTGGCCGGTACCGAGAATTAAGTAAAACCTCAAGTCCAAATCCCTATCTCCATCCATGGTTAATTTATGAAAGGGATGATTCTAGCCACTGGAGGACAACAACACAATGAGATGCAACAATTCACGTTTTTTTTCTGTCAATAATGACGTTTGGCTTGTGATGTAATTGGTCTGAAGCCAAATCCAAACTGGCTTCCCTTGACTTTTTTGTTGTTGTTGTTGGTGAGCCAGGACCTTCCACAGCTGAGCTCACTCAGTTTAGCGCAAAGCTGATTGGCTATTATTATTTTCTTTAAATTATCAAGCCGGGCAAAATGCTTGCTGGCTTCCCTTGTATTCAATGCTATGGATGGCAACAATGTCATACTCTTTCTGACTATACAGCATCAGATACGTTATATGCATACTGAGACAGAAGGGTGCTGATTCGTTCGCTCTGATTCTCCCGTACGATACATTCAGCCTCAAATTGATGGAAATGCGTGAATTACAGAGAGACGAAACAGAGTGCATTCGGAAAGTATTCAGACCCTTTACTCAGTACTTTATTGACGTACCTTTGGCAGTGATTACAGCCTTGTCTTCTTGGGTATGACGATACAAGCTTGGCACAGCTGTATTTTGGGGGTTTCTCCCATACTTCTCTGCAGATCCTCTCAAGCTCTGTCGGGTTGGATAGGGAGCGTCACTGCACAGCTATTTTCAGGTTTCCAGAGATGTTTTGATCGGGTTCAAGTCCAGGCTCTGGCTGGGCCACTTGAGTTCAATCTTGGTTTCATCAGAATCTTGTTTCTCATGGTTTCGGAGTCCTTTAATTTCCTTTTGGCAAACTCCAAGCGGGTCCGTCGTGCCTTTTACTGAGGAGTGGCTCCTGTCTGGCATGCTGCAGAGATGGTTGTCCGTCTGGAAGGTTCTCCCATCCCCACAGAGGAACGCTGAAGCTCTGTCAGAGTGAACTTTTGGTCACCTGCCAAAGGGAACCTAAAGATCTCTCTGACCATGAGAATCAAGAACTTTTCTCACAAGTGTAACACAGGTTGTGAGCTCTGCAAACAACGTGTCCACTCTGACAATGAGAACGGTAAATGACTGTAATAATAATAAATGTAAAGCATTAACATAAATAAGCATAACCAAAGAAACATTGTAGATTAGAAATGATGGGAATTAATGGTACATTTACTACTGAGGAATTAATACACACTAACAATCACATGGCAAACAATTCACACAATTAAGCTATGAAACAATGAATGCGCACCAATTGGCAGAAGAGAACGCATTCCTGAAACGCGTGCCTTATGCATCTAAGCATCACTCCCCTTCTTCTTGACTCAACATTTAAAATTTATACCCAAGACACATTATCTTCACACATTACTGTAGGCCTAAGAAATACTCTCACAACCAGTGTTAGGTCCAAAGCAGTAGCCATTTATGAAAAACCAACAGCCTATCGACCAAACATTTAGTCAACTAAATGGGGGGGGGTCAACCCTAGTTAGGCCTATATTATTTTAGCCATCTTCTATTTTGGATGTGTGTGAAAAAAATGTCAATTTAGGCTACGTGTCCGTATGCTCATTATGAAACAAGAGATGAGATGATGCTGGTAAACCTTGTATTTAGAACTTATTTTCCTGTAAAAATTGCTTGGTTTCTGTTTCATATTATTACAAACCAAGCCTTCCGTAGGTTACCCTTAACCTAGCCCTATAGCAGTGTTTTCCACCAGCCAAATAGAAAAAGTAGCCAGCCAGGGAGTTCCGGGCTGAGGGGTTCGAGAATTTTGTTTGTTTGTTGACGAACAAGCTCTATTTTGGTGCCCTCTAGTACATTATTATGCCTTGATGCCATCCAAAATACAAAGCTAAATTATTGAGGACTTTACCGACTTTACCTCCCAGATTGGTAATGAGTTGTGGTATTGAGTCGAAAGTCATGACCTTTGAATTCATGCATTTTCAGTAATTTAAATTCTATGTTTGTTTCTTCAAATTATGTATTTAATTGTCTCAGCTGTTGTGGACAATTAGGTAAGGAAACCAGTGTCATTTTGTAATTTGGGTGAACTATCCCTTTAACAGTTTGACCTGTCAATCAATCACTGTGGAGGGGGCAGGATGTTTGTTTCGAAGCGTTGGTAGGATTTCAGACATGTCAATCAATCACTGTGGGTGGGACTTTGAGGGAAGGCGGTAGATTAGTATTCTAGTCAGAAAAACTGGATCTCCAGACTGGATCCCCCCCCAACAGTGTGTGCACCACCACTTTTATACCAAGTCAGGTGCCCATGACATACAGGTATGACTAAAGCAGGTGTTAAACTTGGTCTTCGCTACACAGAAAACAGCAGTTGACTACTCCATTGTTGACACTGTAGTCAAACCTATATCAATATCTTTAATAATGCCATAATAAGTATCATGACATTGTCCACTCCGACAATGAGAACGGTAAAAGACTGGAATAATATTATATTGAACGCAATAACAGACATTACCGTAACCAAACAAACATTTGTAGATTAGAATTTATAGGAATTAACAGTAAATGTGCTACTGGTAATATATGTAATAGGGAATTGATAGACAGTAACAATCAAACGCAAACAATTTACACAATGATGTTATGAAACAATGAATGTGCACAAATTGGCTGGAGAGAGTGCATTCTGGAGAGGGAAGTGCATTGTGCAGCCGTACTCTGAAAGATGGACAATAGTGAGTGCTCCCCAATTAACCTATGAGTGTCTTTTTTATGAACTCTCCCTGACTTCCGAAAGACCTGACAGCTAATATGCTCTAGAAGGGTTGATTTAATTTCCCCCAAAGTTGGCACTCATTCACTCCCCCTCATTGATGGACTGGTCTAATAAATATGGTGGGAACTCACTCTGGTTTATGCTAACAACCAACCAATGGCTTCTAAATCTATCTATTAGGTGAGGGAACAAGTGTAGTGAGCAAGTACACACTTTGAGCTAAGGGGTAGGGAATTGGAATGCAGCCCTGGTTTTTACCTCAAAACAAAGAACATCCTTATTTCAGCCTGACTGGTTGTTAATGTTGTCATTGAACAGTTAGGGTGGACGGTTGCTCATTTCCATGTCATTCCCACTATACTATTCCCCTTCAGTCTCCTGTGGCCTCTGTGACACTGAGGTGGGCAATGGAGAGGAAAATTGACATTTTAGATGTGCCCCTTCTCTCACGCAAAGCGGCCGGGCACAGATGGCCACTAGACCTTGACAGAGAAGTCCATCCATTACAGTGCTACAAATGGACTTAGCCGGGCTAGCTTTTTCAACGAAGGAAATAGTGCTCGATCCAATATGATATGACATGCTGTGTCCTAAATAGCTTTGACTGTTTTTTTTGGCTGAAATGCTCTCTTGTCCAATATGATAATGATGATAGATCAACTGTTTTCAGGCTCATCACGTGTGCGTATATATATGACCTTTGATATGAATGGCAAGTTTTGTTACGGACCACTCTAATAACCTGTGTGGGGAGGGGGGTTTAAAAAAAAACACTCATTTTCCCCATGAGTGTGTCCATGCATCTGTGACCTTTTTTGAATAGATTTAAAAAATGTGATTTGTGGATTCACAAAGTATTTTCTTGTTGCCAGGGTGAACCCAGAGAAGCTGACGAGCGTGCAGCAGAAGCTGGAGGCTTTCCTGGCCCAGGAGAAGGAACAGAAGGAGCGAGCACAGAGGGTCAGTGTCCTGGAAGGGGGGTAAAGGCAGGGGGGGACGAGACCATTACAGGATTGGGATGGATCAGGGGTCAAGCCATTAGCTTTCCAGGACAGGAGTTATTTTCACCCATAGTGCTTACACCCATAAAATCTAGAGTTGTCACCGGGATGATAATGCAGGGTCCGACATTAACGATGGCCCACTGGCCCGGGGACAGTAAAAACATGTCATGCCAGTGGATCTTGTCAACTTCTGTGTGCGTTTTTGCATTCCAGTTCAACGTTTGCCTCCTCTGTTTTAGTCTACCATTTTGAAGACTACGCATGGAAAAGTCCAGGCTCTGGCTCTGATTGGCCTTTCATTTAAGCACCACCACGCTCCCACGAGTCACAGCTACTCGAGCAGTACATGAGTTCATGCCTTCACATAGCAAACGCGCGAGCTGTCCGGAGCAAAAAGAAGCGGCCATCAATCTACTCACTCGCTGAGCTGATTGTGTTTTGAGCTAGGGAAAGCGATTTACAGAAGTAAACCTTCAATAGTGAATATGCTGGCTACTGTTGATAGTCTGCACAAAGAAAGCTACAAAAGGACATCTGGCGTTTGTCTTGGCTAGCCTACTGTAGCCAGGTCAAAATCTCTTTTGGAACACAATTGTCTTAAAGGGGTGCAGCGTCTGATTTGGACAGTTTTTCCTTCTTAAAATGACATACTTTACAAACAAAAAATGAATGCAATTAATAAAATGCCATTATAAAGAATAAAGACTTTCATTTCTAAATTATTAGTTTTTTAATACATATCATAGTAATCAAATGTAGCTTAATAGCTGAATATAGAGAGGGCGCATGCCAACCTATAGGCTCTGGATGACCCCAATGCATTTAAAAACGACACCATGTCCGGGCCAGTAGAAACTTTGTTCAGCCAGTAGATTTTTGGACAACAGGACCAACCTGTAATGGACTGCATTTACATACTGCATTATTTACACTTCTGACAAAGTAACTAAAATGTGATTGAAAAGGGAAATTGCATATGGTATGAACCTACAGTGTGTTTTTAGCTCTGTCATTAACACCCTCCTTGCCTAGACAGTGCAATTGTTATACCCACTTTTGTACTCATAACAGGATTTTTTTGCCATTTCATGCGTCAACAGATTGTTTAATCATAATTTCAAGTTTGTAATGTATGTTTACAAGCACCGCGATTTTAGTTTCTTGCCAGCTCCAAACCCAGCAATGATGTAATCAATATCAATGTAGCACTAAAAACAGGAGAGAAAAAATAACAAATAATTTGAGACCGGCAACACATTTCTCCTGAGGAGAGAGCCCACTCGAAGAGGGTCCCTTATCACCATCTTGTACCATCCCATGTGATTCATCGCCTCCCTCGGCTGGCTGTTCGAGGAGATGGCAGTTGTCGATATCGCTCACCTTTCCACCCCCCCACTCTCTCCCTCTTTCTCTGTGCAGTGTTTCGTCTCCTACCTGCGCTCCGTCTACCTCATGAAAAACAAAGACGTCTTTGATGTGTTCCAGCTCAAGCTCCAGGAGTATGCAGCGTGAGTAAGAGGGAAACAGGCCATTTTGACCACTAATCTGTCTCTAGCGGTGGAGCGTTTTCCTTAGATCTACTCTAATTGTTTAGGGCTTCCCGATCCTGAAAGAATGTCAACCAGGCCACAATATGCCTGTTTGTTGTGCATGTGAGGGGACTTGGACATCATTATCCACAAGGCCTTAACAGAGAATATGGTGTGGGGCATCATTAGAAGAAGCTGTGTCATCCCCTCATTCAGGCATAGAGTAGCTTAGCTTTAGCCATTGCTAGCTATTTTAGCCTTTTTGGACCATGATGAACCAAACATTTCAGATAAAGTCCAACTTGATGTCATTCTTCCCTTTTGGTACTTTTGCTAGTTCTCTGGGCCTCGCTGTTGCTCCAAGGGTGCGTTTTCTCAACAAAGTCCAGAAGCAGGGAGCAGACCCTGGGCAGAGCGGCGGGCCGGGAGATGTGGCCCAGTATGAGGAGGAGAAGGAACTAAAGAGCTTCAAGGCTCAGCTCAGAGGAGACGGGCGCAAGTCCGAAGCTCAAGAATCCCAAAGCTCAGATGAGGAAGATGATGAGGAGGAGGACGTGGAAAAGTTACAGCCCGGTCCTAAGGGTCTCATCTTCGGGGCAGATGAAACCGAGGAGGATGAAGATATGAGGGACTTGGACCTGCTCACAGTGAAGAGAAAAGATGTCTTCAGCCTGGAGGAAGTTGACCAGGATGATGAGGTGAGGTGCTCCTGCCTGTTGTGGTGCCAGTTCTGTGGACACCAGTGTCTCTTAATTCTGGACCTGGGGACCCAAAGGGGTGCATGTTTTTGCCATGGCTCTACACACCTGATTCCACTAATCAACTCATCAAACCTTTTGATTAGTGGAATCAGGTGTGTAGTGCTCGGGCAAAAAAACAAAATATGAATCCCTTTGGATTTCCAGGACCATGGTTAGGAAACACTGGTGTACACTTAACACATTACTCAAGTTGCATTTACTTATTTAAAGGTCCAATGCAGCAGTTTTTATCTCAATATTAAATCATTTCTGGCTAACAGATTGCTGCGATTTGTTTTCAATTAAAATGGTCAAAGAGAAACAAATATAGCTTCTTAGCAAAGAGCAACTTCTCAAGCAAGACGGTTGCTAGGACTGTCTAGGAGTAGTCTGAGTAGGGAGGGGGAAACTGAAAACTAGCTCTTATTGGCAGATGTTTGGAACTCTTTCTTATTGATCTATTAACTAATTTACTGCCTGGTGATGTCAGGCAAAAACTCCATCCCACCAAAACTGTGAAATTTCAGATGGTCTTTTCAAACAACACTTACACTAAAAGTGCATTATCATTTTCATAATTTCACAGTATTACGACTTAGACTGTATATATCCACACTTCGATCTCATGAAAATCATGTTTTTGACTGCACTGTGCCTTTAATATTTTTTGCTTCATACAATTACTCCATGTTGTTCTCCATAGTATATATAAACCCTCCATAGATGTTAAACAAGCCATTTGGGCTTTTGTTCGACTTTGATGTGTGCTGTGTGAGCTTTTCTGCCTAATTTTGGGAAAGCAGCAGCGTCTGTGTATGTGAACAATGCAAAAGGTAGAATTAGCATGCCCAAATAAGTGAGCAACCAAAATCAATGCTGTCGGAGCTCAGTCAGGAGCCACACTGCCAACAGAGACATATTCGTCTCTACAGTCAAGCACAACAAGCATCTGTTTACAGTCACGGCCAATTTCAGGTAGGAAAATGGTTCTGGAAACTGCCAAAATTGCGGAAACCCAGATGGCTATATACATGCATAGCCTAGGTGCACATTGTTTACATGCATTTGTAGTCTACAGTTGGACAAGCGGTTCAGTTCCATCTCCAACCATCTGTTTTCTACTGAGTTGCCAACTTGCAATGCCTTTGTCTCATATACAGTCATGACCGGAATTACTGGCACCCTT
The DNA here is from genome assembly GCF_045679555.1 of Salvelinus alpinus. Classification (NCBI taxonomy): domain Eukaryota; kingdom Metazoa; phylum Chordata; class Actinopteri; order Salmoniformes; family Salmonidae; genus Salvelinus; species Salvelinus alpinus. The sequence goes on from NC_092086.1 coordinate 80,250,280, forward strand.
GATAAAGATGAGCAAAAGAAGACTATAAAAAATGTAAATATAATCCTGCGCTTTAGCCTGGCTTTGCTCTGTGTTTCTGTAGAGTTCACTTTGTTTGTTTCTATAAAAGTTGGGAACAACATGTTCCAGGCGCCTCAATCACTCCACGCATACCTGGCAGTGGATGATACTCATCGATGTCAGATTTAATTTGGGGCAGATGGTTCCTCTCTGCTGGAGAGAGAACCTCTAAATCACTGTTGGCGCCCAGTTCCCACCTACGTGTACGTTCCTTAACAGGGGATGTAGATGCTGAAGTGGTAACCTCATCACAGTAATAACGCTGGTTTGGGTGATGAGCTTCTAATCCAATTCAATGGCTGAGACAAAGCTGTCTGTTGCACTCGTCTTTATTGTTAAGTGAGGAGTAGGCAGCTACAACTCTTAAACCCCTACACAAGTGCACACTACTAGTGTGACTCAGTGTAAACTTTCTGCTCCTTTCTCTGGAATTGGTGTCAACTGATTCGAAATAGGTCCTTCCAAGCTTTTTCTCGCTTATATTTAGTTGCTGTGCACCTTGGGGCAAACAAATTGGGCTAGCTCCCATGTGAAGTAGAAAATAAAACATCCTAGTTTTCCCGTAGAAAAGACCGCTGTAGGGTAGAAACGGTTTGGAGAAGAAGTGTTTGAACAGAGGTCAGGGTGAGTTTAGCCAGCTCAGGCTAGCTATTTCATTGACTCCTCTGCAGTGGGCTAAGAATATGCTGTAGGTGGCCGGGGTCACATCTACTGTGCCTTCAGCTGGAGTGTGTGAGGCTGCGGAGTGCTGGCTTTCCATCTAGTCCGACATGATTCACTGTCTTTAAATGGGGTGAGAATCCTTTTTTTTTGCCCTTCAAAACATTATGAACACCTTCCTAATATTGAGTTGCAGCCCCCCTCTTTGCCCTCAGAACAGCCTCCGTTTGTCAGAGGATAGACTCTACAAGGTGTTGAACGTGTTCTACAGGGATGCTGGCCCGTGTTGACTCCAATGCTTCCCACGGTTGTGTCAAGTTGCCTTGGATGGCCTTTGGGTGGTGTACCGTTCTTGATACACACGGGAAACTGTTGAGCGTGGAAAAACCCAGCAGGCTTGCAGTTCTTTTTTTGGAATTTTACCCCCCTTTTCCCCCCCAATTTTGTGATATCCAATTGTTAGTAGTTACTATCTTGTCTCATCGCTACAACTCCCGTATGGACTCGGGAGAGACGAAGGTTGGAAGCCGTGCGTCCTCCGAAACACAACCCAACCAAGCCGCACTGCTTCTTAACACAGCGCGCATCCAACCCGGAAGCCATCCGCACCAATGTGTCGGAGGAAACACCGTGCACCTAGCGACCTGGTCAGTGCGCACTGTGCCCGGCCCGCCACAGGAGTCGCTGGTGCGTGATGAGACAAAGATATCCCTACCGGCCAAACCCTCCCTAACCCGGACAACGCTAGGCCAATTGTGCGTCGCCCCATGGACCGCCGGCCGCGACCGGGAGTGTCTCTGGGGCACAGCTAGCACTGCGATGCAATGCCTTAGACCACTGCGCCACCTTGCAGTTCTTGACACAACTGGTACGCCTGGCACCTACTACCAAACCCTGTTCAAAGACACTTAAATCTTTTGTCTTGCCCATTCCCCATCTGAATGGCACACACACAATCCATGTCTCAATTGTCTCTAGGCTTAAAAATCCTTCTTTAAACCTTCTCCTCCCCTTCATCTACAGGGCTTGAAGTGGATTTAACAAGTGACATCAATAAGGGCTTATATCATTCACCTGGTCAGTCTATATCATGGAGCGAGCAGGTGTTAATGTTTTGTACACTGTCTATTGACTGAAATGGCCACCTTTACGTTAGATCATTAACAGTCAAATGTATTTTTGGGCCATTTTATATGAAATTAATGGTTTATAATATAGGGATTTCTTGACCTGAATAAGTTAACGTTCCACATAGGAGTTAATGAATATCGAAGAGACTGGGAAAATTTCAGAGTTAACACAAACTCTGAGAAAGACCATATACTTTACCCCCAGCATGTGACAGTAATTAAGTTGTGCCACTGTCACGATCGCTGTCTGGACTCTATGGCTGGGAATGCTTTTATCGCCTTCTCTATAGAGATCCGGATGACCTCACCCCAGCTTTTCAATCCGGGCTGGCAGGGTCTGTTCCGCTCTGTTACCACTGAGATTGTCATTGTACCTGGTGAAACAGAAAGCCCCCTCACTACTGTCTTCTGGACTGATCCTGTCCTAGAGGGGTTGGGAAGCTCCTTCAAGTAGAGGTGTTTCAATAGTTATTGGTTGAATTGACGTTGTCACTTGACACGTTTTAAAGCTGCAATATGACGCTTTTTGGGCGACCTGACCAAATTGACATGGAAATGTTTCATATCTGTCATTTACCATTGAAAGCAAGTCTAAGAAGCGGTAGATATGTTCTATATGTGCTATTTCTATGCTCCCAGGTCTTAAGTTTTGTTTTTGCGTCTTTTACTTTCAGTTTTGTTCTACAGCTTCAAACAGCTGAAAATAATATCTTTTTGGTTTGGATAAGATATTTCACAGCGGTTTACATGGTACAATGATTCTCTACACTATAGTTGCTTGTTTTGTCACACAAACTAAAATTAGGAGAACAATTAGAATTTTAGCAACCAGGAAATGGAGTGATTCCTGCATAGTGCATCTTTTAAAAGATAAATAATGTAAATGACTCGAATGTCTGCGATCTTCTGGCACAAGGTATAGAGCATATTCATATGCTACTAATTTATGCCTTAAAGGGGAAGTTTGCTTTTTTACAACTAAATCTCTCTTTTACATGTAAATGGCATGTTATAGATGGTCCAGACACCTTTTTTTTTTGTGATTTCACTTTCACTTGTTTTTCAGAGACTTACCCCAACCAGCAATTCACTTCCTCAACCTTTGTGCATTATGGCGGTTCTGAGAAAACACGAACACATGCTCCAACAACACCCAAATAAGTCCTTTAGAAACAGAAACCTTCTCAGTATAGTGATGCAGGTCTTAGATGCTGTGCACATGAAATTGTCATTCCGAAATGTATTCCAATTTGTGCAACTCAACCCGTTTCCTCTATACAGCTGTTCCATTCTCCGTGTAGCCTGCTGCTAAAATGGACGGAGAGGTATTGCTCTAGTTGCAACAAAATGGAATATACAGTACATTCGGAAAGTATTCAGACCCCTTCACATTTTTCCACATTTTGTTACGTTACAGCCTTATTCTAAAATGATTTATTTTTATAATCTTCATCAATCTACAAACAATACCCCATAATGACAAAGTGAAAACAGGTTTTTAGAATTTTTTTCAAATGTATTAAAAATTTAAAACATACTTTATTTACATAAGAATTCAGACCGTTTGCTATGAGACTCGAAATTGAGCTACGGTGTATCCTGTTTCCATTGATCATCCTTGAGATGTTTCTACAACCTGATTGGGGTCCAGCTGTGGTAAATTCAATTGATTGGACATGATATGGAAAGGCACACCTGTCTATATAAGATCCCACAGTTGACAGTGCATGTCAGAGCAAAAATCAAGCCATGAGGTCGAAGGAATTGTTCATAGAGCTGTGAGACAGGATTGTGTGGAAGCACAGATCTGGGGAAGGGCAAAAACCATTTCTGCAGCATTGAAGGTCCCTAAGAACACAGTGACCTCCATCATTCTTAAATGGAAGAAGTTTGGCACCAGCAAGACTCTTACTAGAGCTGGCTGGCCAAACTGAGCAATTGGAGGAGAAGGGCCTTGGTCAGGGAGGTGACCAAGAACCTGATGGTCACTCTGAAAGAGCTCCAGAGTTCCTCTGTGGTGATAGGAGAACCTTCCAGAAGGACAACCATCTCTGCAACACTCCACCAATCAGGCCTTTATGGTAGAGTGGCCAGATGAAAGCCACTCCTCAGTAAAAGGCACATGACAGCCCACTTGGAGTTTGCAAAAAGGCACCTAAAAGACTCTCGGACCATGAGAAACAAGATTCTCTTGTCTGATGAAGCCAAGATTGAACTCTTTGGCCTGAATGCCAAGCGTCACGTCTGGAGGAAACCTGGCACCATCCCTACGGTGAAGCATGGTGTTTTTCAGCGGCAGGGACTGGAGCGAAGGTTCACCTTCCAACAGGACAACGACCCTAAGCATACAGCCAAGACAACGAAGAAGTGGCTTTGGGTCTGAATGTCCTTGAGTGGCCCAGCCAGAGCCTGGACTTGAACCTGATCGAACTTCTCTGGAGATGGCTGTGCAGCGAAGCTCTCCATCCAAAATGACAGATCTTGAGAGAATCTGCAGAGAAGAATGGGAGAAACTCCCCAAATACAGGTGAGCCAAGCTTGTAGCGTCATACCCAAGAAGACTTGAGGCTGTAATCGCCACCAAAGGTGCCTCAACAAATTACTGAGTAAAGGGTCTGAATGCTAGTGTATGTGTAAATGTGCAAACATTTCTAAGAATCTGTTTTTGCTTTTTTCGTTATGGGGTATTTTGTGTAGATTGATGGGGGGGGGAACTATTTAATCCGTATTTGAATAAAAGCTGTAACGTAACAAAGTGGAAAAAATGAAGGGGCCTGAATACTTTCCGAATGCACTGTAACGTTGTGGATATACACCGTATTTCATTTGTATAATATCAAAAGACCTGCATCACTATACTGAGAGATTTTCATTTCTTAAAGGACGTATTTGGGTGTTTTTGGAGCCTTTTGTTCATGTTTTTTCAGAGCCCACATTCTACACAACGAGGGTGAGGAAGTGAATTGCTGATTAGGGTATGTTTCTCAAAAACAAGAGAAATGGCTAAAAAAGTGTTAAGTCCCTTCTATAACACCCCATTTACATAAAGAAAATAAAAATGTTGTAAAGAAAAATGTAAAATTCTCCTTTAACTAAAAACATTAGGGTCAATCAGTGTTTTTTTTTTTGTCCGTTCTGTCATCGGATAACGTAATATGAATAATTTTGGGGGGAATCACTAAACGTTAATAAGGCTTCCCGTTAATGCCATCGTTAATCTTTAGCTTCGGTCTTTGAGGTGGTGCTAGCCGTTCATAACAACACATCCCTCATTCCCAGGAGATGTCCTTTAAAATGCAGCTTTGTTAGGATGAGATTGATTGAAGCAATCGTGAGAGCAGCCCGCAATAACAATCTCATGAGAGAACAGGAGCCTGTCGACAGTCCTCTGTGTCAAATGACACCTTTCATTGGGAACGCAATGCACCGCAATTCCATTATCCTAATTGCATCCTTGTCGTCCCCCTCACCCTCATTTTGAAGAGACTGTTGAAACTGTTTCATGACAAAAAACAAATCCATTGGACATCCCCTTAAGGTTAAGGCCTGTCGTACAGATGGTATGCTTACAGCTTATGATATAATAGGAAATGCTACAATGTCATCTCTTTTTCAAGTCCTATTGATGTTTTTTCAGACACTATAACTTAATTTATTCCTACTATAGAAGTTTTATATACACTATATATACAAAAGTATGTGGACACCCCTATTTCAGCCGCTTTTATTGTTGACAGGTGTATTACATTTGAGCACACAGCCATGCAATCTCCAGAGACAAACATTGGCAGTAGAGTGGCCTTACTGAAGGGCTCAGTGACTTTCAAAGTGGCACCGTCATAGGATGCCAACTTTCCAACAAGTCAGTTTGTCAAATTGATTGCAACACTCACTACCAAGTTCCAAACTGCCTCTGGAAGAAATGTCAGCACCAGATCTGTTCATCTGGATCTTCATGAAATGGGTTTCCATGGCTCAGCAGCTACTTAGCAGCTCACTTAGGCTTGTGAGCAGGCTCACAAGCCTAAGATCACCATCCGCAATCCCAAGCATTGGCTGGTGTGGTGTAAAGCTCGCCGCCATTGAACTCTGGAGCAATGGAAATACGTTCTCTTGAGTGATGAATCACGCTTCACCATCTGGCAGTCCGACTGACGAATCTGGGTTTGGTGGATGCCAGGAGAGCGCTACCTGCCCGAATGCATAGTGCCAACTGTAAAGTTTGGTGGAGGAATTATGGTCTGTGGCTGTTTTTCATGGTTCCGGCTAGGCCCCTTAGTTCCAGTGAAGGGAAATCTTAACTGTACACCATAGAATGATGTTCTAGACGATTCTGTGCTTCCAACAGTTTGGGGAAGGCCCTTTCCTGTTTCAGCATGACAATGCCCCTGTGCACAAAGCAAGGTCCATACATAAATGGTTTGTCAAGATTGAAGTGGAAGAGCTTGACTGGCCTGTACAGAGCCCTGACCGCAACCCCATCAAACACCTTTGGGATGAATTGGAATGCCGACTGCAAACCAGGCCTAATTACCCAACATCAGTGCCCGACCTCACTAATGCTCGTGGCTGAATCAAGTCCCAGCAGCAATGTTTCAAAATCTCGTGGAAAGCCTTCCCAGAAGAGTGGAGGCTGTTATAGTAGCAAAGGGGGGACCAACTCCATATTAATGCCCATGATTTTAGAATGAGATGTTTGGGGGTGTCCACATATGTTTGTGGTGTACCTTGACTATCGACCTTAGGTGCCTTAAGGCTGGTTGGTGCATGCTGTGTTTTGTTTTCCGAGTAAGTGCTGTGGAGTTATTACTGTCAATTTGGCAAATGTGATGAAATAGTTTGACACTGAGCCTCAGGGAACTTTTTTTCTATTCAGAGGAATGTTAGTTAGATTAGGTTGCACCTCAGTTGTGTTAGTTCATTGCTGTCTTCCTCTCCGTTACTTTTAAATCTATACTGAACAAAAATATAAACGTAACAATTTCAAAGATTTTACTGAGTTACAGTTCATAGATGGAAATCAGTCAATTGAAATACTCATTATTCCCTAAGTGATGGCGCAGCCATGGGTGAGCTTGGGAGGTCTTAGGCCCATCCACTTGGGAGCCATGTCAACCCACTGGGAACCAGACCCAGCCAATCAGAATGACTTTTCCCCACGAAAGGGCTTTAATAAAGACAGATATCCTCCTCAGTCCCCCCCATCCCCAGACGATCCCACAGGTGAAGAAGCAGGATGTGGAGGTCCTGGGCTGGCGTGGTTGTGAGGCCGGTTGGATGTACTGCCAAATTTTCTGAACGGCATTGGACGTGGCTTATGGTAGAGAAACTAACATTCAATTCTCTGGCAACAGCAGTATTGAACATTGCTGTCCACATTTTAGTAGCATTTATTGCCCCCAGCACAAGGTGCACCTGTGTAATGATCATGCTGTTTAATCAGCTTCTTTATATGCCACACCTGTTAGGTGTATGTATTATTTTGGCTAAGGAGAAATGCTCACTAACCGGGTTGTAAACAAATTTGTGCATAAACAAAAATAGAGAAATAAGCTTTTTGTGCGCATGGAATATTTTTGGGATCTTTTATGTCAGATCATGAAAAATGGGACCAACACTTCAGTATACTAATGGGTAAAAGGAATAATTCAAACGATCAGACTATAGAGACTCCATCCATTGCATAATGCTAAGTCCCCCTGTTGACAGTGGTATTTGATCCGGCCTATTGATTGAAGGATTGTTTGGTTAATTGATTGATGAGCGTCTGATTCACACTCTAGTTGATTCATTTGCCCTCAGCCATTCATGTCAGAATGGGCAGCCTCGGCTGACAGGGAGAGGAATGCTCCTCAACGCACAACTGTCCAGTGATGAAACAAGCAATAAATCACCCCTCTGCGAGATTTAACTTACCCTCTGCTTATGATATACTGTGTGTCTAAGCATCACATTTCATTATGAGTCTTGTGGTTTCACCTGAATCATTGTTGAAGTTTGTTTGTTTGATGTCCTTGCCTAACGAAATTGCTAAATACGTACAAACATGCTAATGATTTTTTTTAACTAAGATTTTGTTCAACTTTGAAACGTAGGACCTTTTTAGATTAGCGAGTTCCTTCGCTGCGAAAACAGCTTGCCGACTAGCTGCTAAGCTCACATATCGCAAATTTCCATTGTCGCTCCCATTCAAGAAGCCAACCTGCCAGCTACCTAACCTTGAGAACATTTTAACATTTAAGATAAGAGCAACATGCACTGGGAAGTCCAAAGGTTGAGGAGAGCAAAGCAAATTGGTAAGACATGCTCTTAAATCGGGATAAAAATGTCTGAAATATAGATGGGGTAAGAATTGACTCTGTGGCCCCCCCCCCCCCCCCATCTCCTTAAGTCTTTTCAAATGCATACAGAAAGCCATGTGCCTTTGTGCAAACTGCTGGTATTGGATTACTCCTCAGTTTTTTTCCTCAATAATTTATTTTTCGGCGGGCCCATAATTTCCCCATAAATGCAGTGCAATAACTTCACACCCAATGATATTTAATTGATTCAGAATCGCGGCGAGACTCTGCCTCCTGTGGGAAACGCTTATTAAACTGGGAGGGTTAGGAAATGAGGTCCTGAGGTGAGAATCCCAACGCCGGCGCCTTCCAATTAGATTCTCAGTGGGGAGATAGAAACTGGGGGAGGAGGGGGGAGTGACATTTGCTGATTTCGTTTTTGACAAGGGAGGTGGGACGGTGTACAGGGGGGTTGTTGTCTTGTTCTGCTAATGCTGTGCTGACCTCATTATGTTTATGAAGTGAATTTTGCAACAGGTTGCATGTTGAAGTCTAATTCAGTAGTTTGCTGAATGAATGAACCTTCCCCCCCAAACATCTTTTCCTCTGCCACACATTATTGCATTGCTCCAGTAGTCTGCTAGTGTCCGTTGTTGTGCAGAGAAGTTCATTTTGTTCAGACCACTTGATGTGTCTTTTGAATAGGGCTCTCGAAATTCATGGCACTACCTTCTGATGGCAGACTCTGGGTTTGTCAGCAGAACAAACTATAGAAACGCAATGGTTTGCGGTCCTTTTTTTCTGAGATGACTCTAAAAAGAACCTTCGATAGATGAATAGTGTGAGTCATAGAAATATAATTAATAGAGCTGGCTTGGAAGTGCTAACCCTGGCAATTTGACTGGGAAACTCATGGGTACACTCGCAATGGCTGCCTGGTATTGTGATGAAATGATTTTCATGCTAATTTGGAATGTTCTATCAACTAATGCTGGATTGCCATGGTAATGTAGGATGTTCATTCAAATTATGCTAACTGATGTGGTTCGTGCAATGGAATGTATTTGTTTTTGTAATGTCAGTTGAGTTGACTCAACTGATTGAAGGGTACAATTACTGCTTTTAGTTCCTGGCATGCGTACACTCAAAATGGCTGCCAGTCCACCCATTATCGCGTCATTGACTTGAGTTGGGACGTCCGTTCTATTAATTCTTTCATTCTATTTCTATTGAGAAAATAAACAATTCTCCTTCATTTGGTTGGGGGAAATCTAATGTCTTTCGGTATGACAAAGCACCCCAGCATAATAGCCAACAATTTCATGGGCTGTTTTTTAAATTTTAACTGCCACATGTTTTTTAATCACGTTTTTCTCTCTAACAAAAGGTCACATCAGTTATTCCTAATTGAAGATGGCGATCAATGTCCCCAAGGGAGGAATAACATCATTTATTGAACCATAAAATGCACCACCTTTCCAATTGGACCCCAAATACATCAATATATGGTTTAGTGAGAACGCCTACATAAATTGTGTGGTAGAAATTCTAAAAGCCGGTCATTGAGGCAGCGCCTTGTAGCCCTAGGTCATTCTGAAGTGAAAAATAGTTTCTTAATAATCTGCCATGCAATATTTATCTTCTGAGTGCCAGCTCAGCAGTCTAGTGCTGGTTAGTCAAGTCATATTCCAAGGGCTTGTTTGATTAAGACCCTAGGCAAAGTGCTCTCTATCGCTCTGGATATGGAGCACATTGTTTGGGATGTGTCAAGGAAAGTTGATTTACCCTCCTGCTTTGACTACATCGACAACATCGTTTGTTCGTACGGAGTCATTCCTAGGGGATAATCACTGTCGCGAAACGCCAATTCGGGACTGAAAGATGTTCATCAGATTCCCTTTGTTTATGTTATGCCTAGTGTCCTTGTCAACTGCTTAACCAGAGATCTAAATCTGGGCAAACATTGGAACGCTATAAAGCCTACAGGTTGTATTTAGGCCAGATTCTAATTAGAGGAGCAATTGAAATTGTGTTAATTTCTTGAATAATAATGAACGAGTTGAGGCACTAACCTTTCATTGAGTTTTATTATTTTCCGGAGCCCAGAGTTAATTATCCCTTTTATACCATGGCTATAATTTAACACATTTGCAGCTAGAAATGTTTTCAACGTCCACTGAAGTAGCTAGCAAGTTTAATAGTGACAGTAGTTGCCTTGGTAACCAAACACGACTTATTAGTTTTAAAGTTAATTTCCTGCAATTCTACACAATTTTCCATGATTCGTGCCATGGGGAGGAGAGAAAATGTAGCAATTTTATAGCTAATTTCTTGCAATTCTACATATTTTTCCATGATTCATGTCATGTTAATATATCTGAGCGTGACTAACAAAATCACAAGGGTTCCTGAATGGGGGCCCCTGGAGGTCAGGGCCCCTGTGCACACATTCGGGCATGATGGCAGGCTAGAATAACTTAACAATCAAATCATCTTTTTGCTGACATGGCTAATTGAGCTACTGTCAGGGACTGACATAACAAGAGAAACTGCTGATGCACAATCAAATATGGCACCTTGTGTAGTCTACTATTCTAACTCTCAACAGGAAGTTAAGATCCCGACTGACGGATAATTATTTATCTACAGTGCGTTCTTTTTCCACATTTTGTTACGTTACAGCATTATTCTAAAATGGATTCAATGTTGTTGTTTTTTATCAACCTACACACAATACCTCATAATGACAAAGTGTGAACAGGTTTTTAGAAATATTTGCACATGTATTAAAGATTAAAAACACTTATTTACATAAGTATTCAGACCCTTTGCTATGAGACTCAAATTGAACTCTGGTGCATCCTGTTTCCATTGATCATACTTGATGTTCCTACAACTTGATTGGAGTCCACCTGTGGTAAATTCAATTGATTGGACATGATTTGGAAAGGCACACACCTGTCTATAAGTTCCCACAGTTGACATTGCATGTCAGAGCAAAAACCAAGACATGAGGTCGAAGGAATTGTCCTTAGAGCTGCGAGACAGAATTATGTAGAGGCACAGATCTGGGGATGGGTATCTAACGTTTCTACAGCATTGAAGGTCCCCAAGAACACAGTGGCCTCCATCATTCTTAAGTGGAAGAAGTTTTGCACCACCAAGACTAGAGCTGGCAGCCCGGCCAAACTGAGCAATCTGGGAAGAAGGGCCTTGTTCAGGGAGGTGAACAAGAACCTGATGGTCACTTTGACAGCGCTCCAGAGTTCCTCTGTGCAGATGTGTGTCCTTCTGGAAGGTTCTCCCATCTCTGCAGCACTCCATCAATCAGGCCTTTATTGCAGAGTGGCCAGATGGAAGCCACTCCTCAGTAAAAGGCACATGACAGCCCGCTTGGAGTTTGCCAAAAGGAACCTAAAGGACTCTCTGGTCTGATGAAACCAAGATTGAACTCGTTGGCCTGAATGCCAAGCGTCACATCTGGAGGAAACCTCTCACAATCCCTACGGTGAAGCATGGTGGTGGCAGAATCATGCTGTGGGATGTTTTTCAGCGGCAGGGCCTGGGAGACTAGTCAGGATCAAGGGAAAGATGAATGGAGCAAAGTACAGATATCCTTGATGAAAACCTGTTCCAGAGCTCTCAGACCTCAGACTGGGGCGAAGGTTCACCTTCCAACAGGACAACGACCCTAAGCACACAGCCAAGACAACACAGGAGCGGCTTCGGTACAGGTCTCTGAATGTCCTTGATTGGCCCAGCCAGCGCCTGGATTTGAACCCGATCGATCATCTCTGGAAAGACCTGAAAATAGTTGTGCAGCGACACCCACCACCCAACCTGACAGAGTTTGAGAGGATCTGCAGAGGAGAATGTGAGAAACTCCCCAAATACAGGTGTGCCAAGCTTGTAGCATCATACTCAAGAAGACTTGAGTCTGTAATCGCTGTCAACGGTGCTTCAACAAAGTACTGAGTAAAGGGTCTGAAGACTTATGTAAATGTAATATTTCAGTTGTATTTTTTTATACATTTGCTAAAAATTCAATTGTGTATAGATTGAGGGGGGGAGACAATTGAATCTGTTTTATAATAAGGCTGTGTCTGAATGCTTTCCGAATGCACTGTCTATACAGTACCAGTCAAGTTTGGACACCTATTTTTACTATTTTCTACATTGTAGAATAATAGTGAAGACATCAAAACTATGAAGTCATGTTGTAACAAAGTGTTCAACAAATCAAAATATATTTTAGATTCTTCAAAGTAGCCACCCTTTGCCTTGATGACAGATTTGCACACTCTTGGCATTCTCTCAACCAACTTCATGAGGTAGTCACCTGGAATGCTTTTCCAACAGTCCTGAAGGAGTTTCCACATATGCAGCATATGATAGTCCCACTAAGGGCAAACCAGATGGGATGGTGTATTTCTGCAGAATGCTGTGGTAGCCATGCTGGTTAAGTGTGCCTTGAATTCTAAATAAATCGCAGACCGTGTCACCAGCAAAGCACCATCACGCTACCATCTCCATGCTTCACGGTGGGAACCACACATGCAGAGATCATCCATTCCCCTACTCTGCGTCTCACAAAGACACAGCGTTTGGAACCAAAAATCTCAAATTTGGACTCATCAGACAAAAGAACAGATTTCCACCGGTCTAATGTCCATTGCTTGTGTTTCTTGGCTCAAGCAAGTCTCTTCTTATTGGTGGCCTTTAGTAGTGGTTTCTTTGCAGCAATTCGACCATGAACGCCTGATTCATGCAGTCTCCTCTTAACAGTTGATGTTGAGATGTGTCTGGTACTTGAACTCTGAAGGATTTATTTGGGCTGCAATCTGAGGTGCAGTTATTTGACGGTTTTTGAGGCTGGTAATTCTAATGAACGTATCCTCTGCAGCAGCGGTAACTCTGTCTTCCTTTCCTGTGGCGGTCCTCATGAGCCAATTCTATCCTAGCGCTTGATGGTTTTTGTGACTGCACTTGAAGAAACGTTCAAATTTCTGACATTCATGTGTTAAAGTAACTGTTTGTCTTTGCTTATTTGAGCTGTTCTTGCCATAATATGGACTTGGTATTTTACCAAATAGGGCTATCTTCTGTATACCAACCCTTCCTTGTCACAGCACAACTGATTGGCTCAAACATTAAGAAGTAAAGAAATTCAAAAAAATTACTTTTAACAAGGCACACCTGTTAATTGAAATGCATTCCAGGTGACTACCTCATGAAGCTGGTTGAGAGAATGCCAAGTGTGCAAAGCTGTCAAGGCAAAGGGTGGCTACTTTGAAGAATCTAAAATATATTTAGATTTGTTTAACACTTTTTTGGTTACTACATGATTCCATATATTTTATTTCATAGTTTGTTCTACTTTGTAGGATAATAGACATTGTTAAAAAAAATAAAAAATAAACCTTGAATGAGGTGTCAACTTTTGACTCATACTGTATATACTTTTTTTACTCTGACATGTCCGAGACTCACTTTGAGAGAGTAGGCTGCTGCTGTAGTGTACCACTGATCTGCGTCTTGATTCCTACCTCAGAAGATAGGCCAGTTGCCCTGTAAATTGTTTGACATCATTTGTTAAGAATTAAACTATTTACTACCAATAGAGATGGCAAAACTGCACTCTGTCAGGGGCTGGGAAATGCATTTTGTTGCACAGTTAGGCAAAAAAATCCACTGAGGCAATGTGTGGACAGTCCTAGTGGCTCTCTGTAAAGATGCTTAGTTTGTCTTGGTCAGCATTCCTGAGTCTCCCGTCTTAACCTGCTGACATAATGGCAAAGTTGTCTAGCTACCTGTAGCCAGGAGTAGCAGGGACCGACTGTTTCAGGCAGGGAATTCAACATGATCAATTTTATGAGGTGTTACATTAGCAGTTAAATTGTTGTTAGGTTTATTTAAGCAATAAGGCCCGATGGGCGGTGGTATATAACCAGTATACCACGGCTAAGGGCTGTGTCCAGGCACTCTGCGTTGCGTCGTGGATAAGAAGAGCCCTTAGCACTGGTATATTGGCCGTATATCACAAACCCATTGTCCCTTATTGCTATTATAAAGTGGTTACCAACGTAATTATTGCAGTAAAAATGTGTTTTTGTCATAGGCCAATCAGCATTCAGGGCTCAAACCACCCAGTTTATAAATGTAAATATATGCAGCATTGTTATCATTTCCTCTCTCATTACAGGAAACTGACAGTAACACCATTAAGAAAACGGAAAAAGAGACCAAGTTCAAAGAGGCCAAGAAAGTCCTGAAGAGAAACTTCCAAGTCAACACCAAATTAGTCTTCACTGAAGAGGGACAGGTTTGTACAAACATTGATCTACATTCCATTTTATTTTGAGTCAGATCCAGTGATACAATTTTTTTGGCTTCAGGCTCTGCATCAGCTAAATGAGAGAACCAGTTTGTTTTACGGGCAATTCCACGCTAACAGATTTACGCTTAGATTTTTCACTTTAAAATATCTGCCAAACAAAAACCATGGATTTTAAAGTTAAAGTACGGTAAAATCTTCCTCAGTTTTATTCTGTTACCAATCTTTGTATCTGTACAGTTCTTCCTATAAATGTGTTTTTGTAAAATTCTGTGGAACATAAAAAGTAGTCCTTGTGCCTAGAGTTTTGTTAAACTTTGAAATCAATGGTTTTTCTTTGGTATACATTTTAAAGTTACAATTCTGAGTCTCAGCGTAATTCCTTTACCATTACTAACATCATTCAGAGAAAATTAGATGACACCTGTGATGTTTAGTTGTGTTGGCTGCATTGATGCACAGCCAGCTGCAAATGTAATTAAGGAGACTAAAACGTGTGTGTATGTGTGTTGTATGCCCGCTTTTATGAGTGCGTTTGTGTGTTGGTAAATGTTTTTGTGTCTGCATATGTGTTGATTCCTATCCAGCTGAAAATGAGATGGCACTATTGCAGTGTTGTGATTTAACTCTGTGTTGGTCTATGCCCCTCGCTCTCCAGATGGTGCAGCAGTGGCCCCCGCTCCAGAGGACGGCCGTGCCAGCCACAGAGGGGGAGGAGGATGACTGCACGTCGGGCATCAATGTGGAGGAGGCCAGAGCGAGGCTGCGCCGAGAGGACCAGGAGTTTGACAAGCTGGAGTACAGACGTAAAGTCAAAGAGAAACACAGGGTAAGACTGTAGTACAATCATTAAGTTAAACAAACACACAGGTGAAGACTGCCGCACAGCTGTCAAAGGTCAGCCCCCAAAAAAATGCATCACATCAAGCAGAAAAAGCAGGCAAGACTGTAGACAGAAGCAAAAACACAGGGTAAGACTGTAGTTCAGTCACAGTGTCAAACGGTTGCTTCACTAGCCTATACAGCAGCCTCGGGCAGGAGAAGGTTAGTTGATTATTCCCCTGCATCATTTGATCCTAATGGTGATCCTCCTGCACTGAAGAGGGGGGAGGGGGCTTGACAATGAAGTAGTACAAACTGCATAATCATAATGTACATGACATAATATATTCCTGTATTGTTACTGCTGCAAGGTCCCTTCTGGTACCTTGGCACCTGGTTGGATGTTTATACGAATCGCTGTCAACGGAGCCAGTTAAATGCTCTAACTTAATCTCCCCACTCTGCACCCAGCAGGTACTGTATGAAAAATAAATGTCACAGCTGTGACACGTGCACGCTCACACATACGCATATACACATTCACACACACACACATATATATATATATATATATACACACACACACACACGCCCTGAGGTTATAACCTCAGTGATTGAGGACAGGCATGGGCCAGATGGGTCTCTGGAATGACTTGAAGCAGCTGTTGGAGCTGCACAGTATCAGTGGGGACCAGATGAAAGGGAAGGCAAGACCAAGCATTCAATGTGCTTCGAAATGGGCTCTGCACATTAAATTCAATAACCTGTTAGATTAGGGCAGAAAAACTTATCAGAAACTAGGTGGTCTTTATAGGCCTTGTATTGGGCTTATATATATATCTCAATAAACATGATTGATATCTAATTGCCTTTTTAAGCCTTTATGTATAACAAGGTCAAAATGTAAGCGATTTAAAAAAAATAAAAAAAAATAAGTCTCAGTTCTAACTGCAGTAAAAGCTAAAGAATGTGGGCTAGTACAGTACTGGAGTGTTCTAGATTTGCCCAGAGGAGAAGGCAAGCCTGTCGTGCTGCACCCGTCCCTCCCACTCCAGGTTCTATTTTTAATCTCATATATAGTATATCGCAGGTTGAAACCCAAATGAAAATAACAGACATGTCTGAGTCTGGCACACAGCTTGGGAGCCCACAGGCAGACGGGGAGATTAGGTTCAGTTAATATTTTCGAGAGCGAGCTTCGTTTCTCCACTAAAATAACTGCAGAAAGTTTGC
Organism: Salvelinus alpinus; assembly: GCF_045679555.1. NCBI lineage: Eukaryota > Metazoa > Chordata > Actinopteri > Salmoniformes > Salmonidae > Salvelinus > Salvelinus alpinus. Next base: position 80,266,800 of record NC_092086.1, read on the forward strand.
TCAGCTTATCTGATTTGCAGAGAAAGTACTTTCCTTGCCAGTGGATAAATATTGACTGCTGGGATAAATATTGACTGCTGGATGCTATTGTCTCACCCGCTCGTTGCTACCTTTTTATTTTATGAGATTATCTTATGATTTGATTGGAAGTAGTAATGACTGGCCTTTGAAAGGCATGTGGTGAGTATTGATGAGGGAATATATACATTGCACAATTTGTAGAAAACTCATATAGAACAGAATTAAGTCATTTTAGCAGTGTAGTCAATGTCAGGGTTTTCTTTTTCACACTTATGCTATACAATTACCTTCTACTCAATTAACCCAAAGCTAAATAACCCACTAGTATTTCACTTAACTAGCAACGGTTACAGTTCATCAAAACCTGATGAGGAATTGAAAAATGTTATGGTTGAGAGGGATGAAGCAGAAGGAATGGCAAATAAGTCTGGCTGCACAACCGATTGGCAAACGTATAAATAATGTGATTACACTGAATAAAAGACGAAGCTACACTTAAAAAAAAAAAGACATAAAGAATGATAGTAAAAAGCTTTGGAGCACCTTAAATGAAATTCTGGGAAAAATGCAAACTCCGTTCCATCATTCATTGAATCAGATTCATTACAAAACCCACTGATACTACTTAAACTATTTTTTAATTGGCAAGATTAGCGAACTTATGCATGACATGCCAGCAACTAACACTGACACTACACATCCAAGTATATCTGACCAAATTATGAAAGACAAGAATAATAATTTTGAATTCCGTAAAGTGAGTGTGGAAGAGGAAGTTTTTTTGTTGTCTTTCAACAATGACAAGCCACCGGGGTCTGATGACTTGGATGGAAAATGACTGAGGATAATAGCAGACGATATTGCCACTCCTATTTGCCATGTCTTCAATTTAAGCCTACTAGAAAGTGTGTGCCCTCAGGCCTGGAGGAAGCAAAAGTCATTCCTCTACCTAAGAATAGTAAAGTCCCCTTTACTGGCTCAAATAGCCGACCAATCAACCTGTTACCAACCCGTAGTAAAGTTTTGGAAAAAATTGTTTGACCAGATACAATGCTATTTTACAGTAAACAAATTGACAACAGACTTTCAGCACGCTTATAAGGAAGGACATTCAAAAAGCACAGCACTTACACAAATGACTGATTACTTGAGAGATTTATGATAAAAAGATTGGCACCCCCTGCTATATTGTGGATAAAGAGTTGCCTGTCTAACATGTCACAGATGGTGTTCTTTATTGGATGCCTCTCAAACATAATCCAGGTAGAATCAGGAATTCTCCAGGGCAGCTGTCTAGGCCCCTTACTTTTTCAATCTTTACTCATGACATGCCACTGGTTTTGAGTAAACTACCCAACTGAGGCCTGTCCTCTTTCCTGTCTACGAAAACATTAACAGTAGCTAGGTTTCCATCATATAGCCGACAGATTTTCATTTGAATATTCTGAAATGAACATAAAGAAAATGTGCACATTTTCCCACCAGTGGTGTTTCTCCACCATTCGGACTTGTTGCGGATCAAAGTCAGTGCGTGATGACATAGTGCACTCAATGTACGTTTTTGCTTAAGTTTTCATGTACCAAATAAAAATCTAAAGTTCAATGTGTTTCCATCGCATTTTCAACTCTACCGATAGTTTTGTCACAAACTGTTGAGTTAAATAGAAGTGTACCTACTCTGGTTTTGGCACATGCACAGATACAGTGCGAGTAGGCTAGTCTACATGATTATTATGGATAAGAGCGATAATATTTGTTTTTGTCAAACGGCAGTCAAGCATCAATCATCATGTCACCAGAGTAAGACCCTCTATTTATTGGGAAGGAGCATCAAGATCACAGTGCACTCTCCCCACCCTGTGAAGTTCATCATAACTTATTTCATCTGTAGCCTAATAAACTGCATGGTCTCCCGAGTCCTCCCACGGTGACAACACCATGTCATAGCATGACTCCAAGTTTACTTCGATATGATGGTTATTATATCAATATGTGCGCATAAAGGTGTTTGTACCACCATTTCTCACATGCTTAATTTTACAGACACAAAAAGATCCCACTGTGTCGAACGAACAAATTCTGTCGCCATTTATTAAATTGTGCCGAAGCTACCTGTTTCCACCATCTGTCGGGATTTAAAAAAATATATACATTATGACATTACTCAAACTGTGGATGAAAATGTGGTTAATGTCAAGCATGCATTAGCTCTGCTGAAGTGTTGTGTAGGTGAGCCACCTCCCCCGTAAAGGGCGGCCCTCGAGTGGCTCATCTCATTGTCTCGACAATTAAGTTATGCAGCAGGCACTCCCCCCGCACGTCTATTAGGCATGGCTGTTGTGATTAACGCCTTGTCCCGTTCATTTGTCGTGCTCGCCGAGCATTGCCAAGAATGGTTGTTGTGATGACGGCTGACGCGTGAAGGGAAAAACAGACACTTTAAAAATCCATTTAAATTTCTGTGCAGCGCGCTGCCTCCGACACTCAGACGCGTGTCCAGAAATCAATTAGCAGCATTCACCAACATGAATCATTCCTGGCTGGCTGGCGTGCTAAATATCCCTCATGTAGCTAACGCTCTCTCTGGCTGTACTAAGGCCCTACTCAAACACTGTTGTGATCATTTTAGTTTGACGTTCTAATGGAACTTTCCCCCTATACTTCTACAGTAGAGAGCCACCCGCTCTGGACCACTGTAGCTACTGTAACTGCACACAGCATGCTGACTGAGGGACCGGAGGCATGCTGACAGACTGCCAACTAGATGGGCAGTTACTAGTCTGGTGGCCGTGGCCCATACTAATGGAGGGCGGCACAGTGGGGAAAATGTATTACTCTCCCCAGACCGTCTTAATAGATCCATAACGTATTGGTTAGTCACGACTCCCTCTGGTGCTCGCTCTCTCTTCTCCCACTTCCTTTCTTATGCTTTTGCTATCGCTCTCCCTACACCACTTTTCTGCATCGTTTGGAGGCCGGGCCAGGGTAGATTCCCATATTTTCATTCGGTCACGGCCCTGTGCTCCTCGCTAGCTCTGTAAAATGCTTTAGAAACCCTCCCCCCTGTTCATACCTTGTGGCCTGAAAACCAATGAGAGCCAGGTGAAAACCAATGAGAGCCAGGTGAAAACCAATGAGAGCCAGGTGAAAACCAATGAGAGCCAGGTGAAAACCAATGAGAGCCAGGTGAAAACCAATGAGAGCCAGGTGAAAACCAATGAGAGCCAGGTGAAAACCAATGAGTGCCAGGTTCTAGCCTTCCTCCCATATCAGGGACAAATGAGGAGGGAGTGGATGGCAGCCATTCCCCTCCTCCCCACCACACACACACACCCACTAGTGGCGGCCGGTGCTGTTTAAGATTAGGGAGGACCATTCTTTTTGTTGCTTGGCCTTATTTCCGGGGTAGGATGTCATTGTAAAATAATTTGTCCTTCACTGACTTGCCTAGTTAAATAAAGGATAAATAAAAAATATATTACAGCGTATTGGATGACTGTCATTCATATTCCATTCACCCAGCTCAATGTAACATTGATAGATTTAGGCTACTACATGATACTAGAATTAGCCCTATACCCATCATAAGGTTGCTACAACCTAGTCTACAAATGAAAGTTGATAACGTAGGTGCACAGGTCAAGAGACAAATTGGAGTAATCAAGGTGTCAGACAGTGACTCATTCAATACCGCCTTGCACACTCTTGCCTGCATCTAGCTGATCTAGGGTGTAATCATTAGTCCAAACAGCAGTTGCAAACAAGTTTCTATTAGACAAATTCAGCTATGTGTATCCCTGTTTCATTCCATTTGCTTCCTTTTCAGAAATGTTTTTCAACATTATCGGCAGAATGAATACACCCTTGATCCCCTGCACACACAGTTCACTTTCACAGCAGCCACATACAAACAGCTTCATCACTTTGCTCGTTGTATAATTCCTTCTCGCATCTACACGCTCTCCTCTCACCTTTTACCTTCGCTTGTGGACTTCAGTGCACAACACAACAGCTGTCTGTGACCAGGTGAAAAAACACTTTACAGGCCAAGCCATCATACCATAACCGCTAACCGCTACACCCCTTTGTTGTTTAGGCTTGCCATAACAAGGGGGTTGAATAGTTATTGACTCGAGACGTTTCAGCTTTTCATTTTTTATTCATTTGTAAACATTTCGAAAAACATGATTACACTTTGTCATTATGGGGTATTGCGTGTAGACCAGTGACAAAAAAATTCAAGGGGTATGAATACTTTCTGAAGGCTTTGTAGCTTGCTGGACATTTGTATTTTTTTTGCATTTCTTATGCTAATAGACTTTAAAAAGGGATGCCAGCTGTTGTTTGCTGAATATTAATTACAGCAGCCAATAGAACTCACGGGTAGTTTGAAAGAACAGGGAACACGCGATGATGGTAGGCTATAGCAGTTATTTGTTCAGATCTATAACCACTCAATCTTCGTGAAGAGAAGTGAAAGCCGTCTGCATCTTAATCTAGTCCTATATTATTCAAGCATGTCATTACAATGATGAAGATGAAGACAACAAAACATATTTAATTTAGAATGAAGCAACAGTAGAGAGAAAGGTAGGCTAATACGCACATCTCATAACATTAAGGGAAATGTTATGGAAGGTGCATATATTTATTTATTAGGTATACCATCTAATACCAGGTCGGACATCTCCTTTGCCTCCAGAACAGCCTGAATTTTTCGGGGCTTGGAAACATTGCTCAAATGATATCAAGGGACCTAACGTGTGCCAGGAAAACATTCCCCAAACCATTACACCACCGCCACCAGCCTGTACCATTGATATCAGGCAGGATGGTGCTATGGACTCAAGCTGCTTACGCCTAATCCTGACTAACATCAGCATGATGCAACAGGAACCAGTATTCGTTGGACCAGGCAATGTTTTTCCACTCAAGTGTCCAGTGTTGGTGATCACGTGCCCACTCGAGCCGCTTCTTGTTTTGAGCTGATAGGAGTGGAAAACATTGTAGGCAGCATGTCTTGCACCAGTATTGCATGGTTTGAACGAGGTGCGTAATTCCAGTACATATCCAGTCCACACTCAAAGATTAGCCTACTGGAGCTTGTTTCATTTATTTATACAAGAGAGTATATCTACATCGATGGGCTTTTATGTTTTTCTGTTGTGCGTATTGTGCGGTAGCCTATACAGTATCATAGTGATAGGTTTGGATTTCTGAACTTTAAATGTTATTAATCATTAGTTGTAATAGAGAGCTGAGGGGTGCCGTAGCCGAAGGGCTATACCAGAGGTTAATGGTTTTCTGTAGGAGGAAAGTATATGGTGGGGGCAATTAATGTACAGAGTGTAGGGAAAGCAATCACATGGGGCAGGCATTGATAAGAGGAGTGAGCCATGGATTAGTGATGAAAGGGTTCGAGGTCAGGTCATCCAACTACCTCATCCCCATACTGTATTTATTTATTTATTTTGCTCCTTTGCACCCCAGTATCTCTACTTGCACATTCATCTTCTGCACATCTACCACGCCAGTGTTTAATTGCTATATCGTAATTACCTCGCCACTATTGGCCTATTTTATTGCCTTACCTCCCTTATCTTACCTCATTTGCACACACTGTATATATACTAGTTTTTTCCCCCCTACTGTATTATTGACTGTATGTTTGTTTATTCCATGTGTAATGCTGTGTTGTATGTGTCAAACTGCTTTGCTTTATCTTGGCCAGCCAGGTCACAGTTGTAAATGAGAACTTGTTCTCAACTAGCCTACCTGGTTAAATAAAGGTTAAATAAAATGTAAAAAAAATAAAGTCACGGTAAGGGAGAAAAGAGTTTATGTCCCGTATCACTTAGTTTCCTGCCCAGCAATAAAGATACAATGTTTGTTCAGATGTGTAGGGGGAGACTCGGCCTAGGAGAAATGGTTAAATATCAGTGCTTGTGTGAACAATGTCTTTGTCTAATGCAGCTGTATTGATCCTCTGGGAAGAATAAACTTAGTTTGAGCTTTCATAGTGTCCATAGAGTTTTTACTCTGAAAATTAGAACCTAACAATAGTCTATGTATTGGATAATGGCAAAATCATTTGGCCTTGGGCTCATAAAATGTATTTAATGTATGGCTCTTAACATGTATTTTAATTTATGGCTCATCAGACTTTCATTTTAATGCCGATCAAAGCTCTAATCAAATCTATATGCTTTAGAATGACACTTCCGGTTTGGGCGGGAAATACTGGATTACTTACTTATTCTCTGGATGGAACATTTTGTAAAATACCGGGAAAATATTCACCTCTAATACACACACACACACGCACATTCTAATGCAAACTGTGGTTTTCACTGAGTGACATTTGGAGCAGAAATTAAGAACTCATGAATCAGCTGCTGACATTTCCTAATGCATTCTCCCGCCGCATATAAATAGGCTTCTGTTTTCACACACTATCATTATTTTTCCCCTCTGGCGAGGCTTTCACTCCTGTGTCAAGTCGTTTACTGTGGTCAGTTCTCCCTGAATATGCCGTGTTGGCCAAATTATAATGTTGGAGGTCTGCTTTATTTTGGACTGTGTTTTGCAAGTCAGCCATTTTGTTTAGATTTGTTTGGTGTTTTTTTCCCACCTGATGGATGTGGCTGCCTCTCGATACTCTATTGCGACCTGTCTAACCTCCACTCCTCTGTCTGCTCTCTTTCCTCCCATCCCCTCTCTTCTATGACCCATGGAAAATGTCCTAGCTTAGAGGCAGTAATCAGAGAATCTTATCATAAAAAAAAGCTACATAGAACAAAAAAGAGAAAGCATATCGTCTCATGGAATCTCTAACAATCTAATGAAATACAGCCATTTCACCCCAAAACAACCTGCCCTGAAAGGCATGGATTGTCAGAGATATACGACACCTAAATCTGGTCAGACTGACATTGCTCTAAACTCTTTCTCCCTCTTCTCTCCCACAGGAGAAGAGACTGAAGGAGAACGCTGCCAGAAGAGAAGCCAGCAAGCAGTACGCCGAGGTAAGTCTCTCTCCTCCATTTTACATTAGAATTTCTCCCCCCAACCCCCCTCTTAAAAAGCATATCCATCACATCCTGAATGGGTTTGACTCCAGTCACTAGCTCCCCTTCACTAGCGTTACGTTAAACCGTGGCTGTTTAAAGTGATACTTCTGTCAGGATGCTGCCATTGAACTCCAGTCTAGCTTCAAAAGGAGAGGCAGTCTCTAAAAGTGAGGGCCACACTCTTCCCCCTCGTCTTTGTAACAAAGGCAGAAGGAGCATTCTCTCTTCTTCAGCCAATGTCAGACGAAGAACACGGAGTCCCCGGATGCCGATGTAGCACTTAGCTTTTAGATTGGAACAGAATTCATTGAGGAGAGAATGGGACAAGCACAATGGTACTTTACAGGGTCATTAATGTCAGCCCCTCTAGTGAGTCATGTGAAGTGTTATCTTCACAAAAGGGGACATGCTTTTCTGCAGACAAATACCAAACGCTCCATAGAGCTTCTCTATCGCCAGCTGAATTGGCTCCACTCCTGCCACGTGAGGATGAGACAGAGAGTAGTGCCTTGTCTTACGTAAGACCCCGGTCACAAAGCATCTGGGGTGTCTTCAGCAGAGGCGAGTGCCTCTTCCTCTCCGTGTAATATTAAATCCCCCTCTTCTCAGCTTGTGTCAGTCTGCCCGCCTGCTGAATTCGTCTTGCGTAATGTGGAAATGAAAATTCTTGTCTTCAACCTCAGCATAATTACCATGCCAGCACTCTTTCTTTCTCTCCTGTCAATCAAACACACCCAGTGTCATTACATTAATGCTGGCTTGCAGTGATAGATACTCCGGAGGTGTTAGGGCAACATTTCTCTAATCCCCCTTCCGGCAGCTCTTCTGATGCCTCCTATCACTCTGGTGTATAGCCTACCTCACGTCTCCTGCTCTGTTTAGCCCTCCTATTTGTCCTGTTCAGTGACGCGGGAGACTAATAAGGGGAAAATGAATGCAACATCTGAATGCGGCGTCATGGGTGGGATTATCATACACATCCTATCCCCCCTGATCTCGTTCGACGCTGACTCCACTCCTACACCATAGACTTCCTATTGAGTTAAATCAGACATTGATGAATACTTCACAATTATCCCGCATTTCATTGGGTTCAGAATCCACGTTTCCCATCTTTCTTTAAAGATGCACTGTGTAGGAATAGCTCCGGTATTTCCTGGTTGCTAAAATTCTAATATTTCGCCTAATATCAGTTTGTGACAAAACAAGCAACGATTGTGTCGCGCAGTGTTCACCAATCGGTCGATCTCTAAGCCATTCCTAGTCGCTCACCAAAAGTTTCTGTAAAAAAAATACAGTAAAGCCTTGCGTTCCTATTTTTTATTTTTTTATTTTGCACTGTTGGTGGTAGGTGCACTTGATTCAGCAGCCCTAGCGCCGGGAAGGCAGGGTGTTCCCATTTTGAAGCACTTCATGTGTGCAGGGTGTTCCCATTTTGAAGCACTTCATGTGTACAGGGTGTTCCCATTTTGAAGCACTTCATGTGTACAGGGTTTTCCCATTTTGAAGCACTTCATGTGTGCAGGGTGTTCCCATTTTGAAGCACTTCATGTGTACAGGGTGTTCCCATTTTGAAGCACTTCATGTGTACAGGGTGTTCCCATTTTGAAGCACTTCATGTGTACAGGGTGTTCCCATTTTGAAGCACTTCATGTGTACATGGTGTTCCCATTTTGAAGCACTTCATGTGTGCAGGGTGTTCCCATTTTGAAGCACTTCATGTGTGCAGGATGTTCCCATTTTGAAGCACTTCATGTGTACAGGGTGTTCCCATTTTGAAGCACTTCATGTGTGCAGGGTGTTCCCATTTTGAAGCACTTCATGTGTACAGGGTGTTCCCATTTTGAAGCACTTCATGTTTCTTAGAACTCCGCCTATCCGGCAGGCCCAGAGGGAAAATCAAGTGCACCTATAGGCCTACCACTAGCCAATCAGATGACTCAGATCACCGTGTCTGCACAGTTTCCTCGAGCCAGAGACTGGTAAAATAAGCTTTGACCGCACAGCAAAGTTGATAATGTGAGATTTCAACACTTTTAAAACCATGACTAGGGAAAGACTCAACGAATACAGCAAAGAGCTGCTGTTATTATGAGTTAGCTTATAATTCAGTTATTCAGCGCTGTCAACACTTTGTTCAACAGTTTTATAAGCCATAAAATGTGCGTTCTCTCTAATTCCACTCACGCTACAAGCAGGCTGCAGCTGCAATGAATGAATATAGCGAAGTGTTTTGATAAGCTTGCGTTATTATTTGCTGCTTGTCTTTTTTAATATTGAGAAATATTTTTCTTTCTCTGGTCATAGGAGTAACACCATTAATTTGCGCATGAGGCATAAATAATGCAGTTTGACTTAAGTTTCGCCATCGGCTGGGGGAGGGAGCCTCGCATCCAACTCACCATCTGATGCAGGCCATCAGTCCAGTAAAAAGCTGTGCCTCACAAGTAATGCAACAAATGATCTAGCAGTGTGATCATATACCTAATATGTTGAAATATCATTTCAAAATGGTCTGAGCAGAACAACATTGGTGGGGCAGTTCAAGCTTAGCCAATAAGCAGTGCTAATGTATTGGGCCTATAGCCTACAGCACAAACCTCATGTTCAACAAATTCTAATAATCTGAGCGGTAGAGGTTGGCTTGCATTTTGACTTGGTGATCTTGACTTAGAAAAGGTTGGTTGGCATCCCAAATGGAGCCGTGGTCTAAGGCAGTGCTAGCTGTGCCACTAGAGATCCTGGTTCGAGTCCAGGCTCTGTCGCAGCCGGCCGTGACCAGGAGACTCATGGGGGCGGCGCACAATTGGGCCAGCGTCGTCCGGGTTAGGAGAGGGTTTGGCCGGCAGGGATGTTCTTGTCCCATCGCGCACTAGTGACTCCTGTGGCGGGCCGGGCGCAGTGCACGCTGGTGTTACCTCCGACACATTGTTGCGGCTGGCTTCCGGGTTAAGTGGTTATTGTGTCAAGAAGCATTGCGGCTTGGCTGGGTTGCGTTTCGGAGGACGCACGGCTCTTGACCTTCGCCTCTCCCGAGTCCGTACGGGAATTGCAGCGATGGGACAAGACTGGAACTACAGATTGGATACCACGAAATTGGGGAGAAAAAGGGGTATAATCACAAAATAAAAGGTTGGTGACCACTGGTGTAGAGAATTATTGTACCATCTAAACCGCTGTGAAATATATTTTCCATAACTAAAAATATTGTATTTTCAGCTGTTTGAAGCTGGTGTACAAAACCTAAAGTAAGATGCAAAAATGAAACTTAAGAACGGGAATCATAGAAATAGAGCACATAGAACAGATCTACAACTTCTTAGACTCGCTTTCAATGAGAATTACAGATTTATAACACATTTCTGAGAATTTGGTTGGGTGTCACAAAAACCTACATATTGCAGCTTTAAATCTGGCCATTTTTTAAAGTAGCTTTTTTCTTAATTTGTTCATTTTCTGTTGTCCCTGAAGTCTGCTCTTATGTTTTACCAGCTGCATGGTAAACCAGGCTGCTTCCTCCTGGTATTGATGGGGGCTGTGTGTTGAACTATGCTCCGCCATACCGAACACTTCTCACTGCCATCCTCCCACTCACACAGAGACAATTAGAGCATTACAGGCTGTCTCCATTGGGCAACGGGCCTTCAACCCTCCACCGTTGTCTCATTTATCATCGCTAACACTTTTCCCCAAAGCCTGCGAGCGCAACCATGGTGCCCTCAATAAAGCAGCAGGCCAGACTTATCCAGGCTAACGCTTGGGGAGACTTCGTGCTTGTTTGTTAAGGATTTGGAAGGAATTTGGAAAGTCTTAGGTCAGATATAGCTTGTTAACAAAATGAAGTGCCTTCTACATTGTCCTTGAGTTTCAAGGTTTTTTTGTCATTTGAAGTTTTGCTTTTGTGTAGTTTTGTGGTCCTGGAGTATTTATTTAATCTTCAAGTTCTCTAGGCAAGATAGATGCAGCATCTTGTTTCTAAGTGTGCTATTGATCATATAAGCACAATGCCCAGGAGTTGGATACCTTAAGGCAGGTATTCCCAAACTGGGGTACGCACAATGCCGTCGGGGGAACGCCAAATAAAATGTGATTCATAATTATTATTATTTTTTCACAGTTTCAAACAGTCCATTTATATTTTCCAACAGGCCAGACTTATTTGGGTTTCTTTTATCGCCTGGGTAGTCTTGTTTCACTGCCAAAAAGAAAATTAAACAATCTAGTGTTCAGCGAAATAACAACACAATGTCAAGTACAGGTAGCCTAGTCAAATAATTAACATCCGATCACATTAACTGTTACTCTCTCGCGGGAATTCCACTAACGGTCCGTATTTAGCCAAACATAGCTGCTGCTCATTCCGTTTGCTCAAAAATGTATAAGTGGTTAAAAAATGTAAGGCCTGCGTCCATAGACACATACCAGCTCTACTGGTAGAACTGCTACTACCAGCAGTACTACACCTGCACCTGTTGAAGACACAAGTTGTTCTGCTTCCACGAGCACATCCAATGCTAGCATCAGTAATTCTACATTTGTTGTTAGCCCAGCTAGCATGGACACTGACAGTTGTGAATCTGATGCAGCCGAAAGAGCTACTGCCCCCTTACCCGGGAAGCACCGAACAGACAGGGACGTTGGACCATCAGAGGCGCAAATGTGATGAGAACTACATTGATTTGGGGATCACTTATATTGATATTAGTGCCTTTCCTCAGCCACAGTGTGTTATATGTGCAAAGTACCATCTCACAACTCAATGAAACCTTCACTTTTGCGCAAACATTTAGAAACAAAACTTGCCAATTTAAAAAATAAGCCACAGGAGTTTTTTGAGCGAGAATTAAAGACTTTCGAGTAGTAAGACATGTATAAAAGCAACAGATACCATTAATAAGAAGGGGCTAGAAGCGTCTTATATGGTGAGCTACCGAGTGGCTAGGACAGGCAAGCCCCAGACTATTGTGGAGGACTTTAATTCTTCCTGCTGCCGCAGATATGGCTGGGACAATGCTATGACAATAGGCCAAAAAAAAATATACAGACAATGCCTTCAAACAACGCTGTTGCACGATGCATCATTGACATGGCAGGAGATGTTTTGAAACAATTACTGCTTCGCATACAAGCCAGTGAATTCTATGCGTTACAGCTGGATGAGTCAACAGACGTGGCGGGCCTGGCACAGCTCCTGGTATATGTCAGTTACATTTATGGGGGGTCAATTAAGGATGACATCCTCTTCTGAAAACCACTGTATATTTTCTGAACTATGCAATGATATGGGCAGCAACCATGTAACGCTTTTACAACATACAGAAGTGCTCTGGTTATCAAGGGGCAAAGTATTGACACGTTTTTTTAAATTGAGAGATGAGCTGAAAGTTTTCTTTACTGACCGTCATTTTCACTTGATGAAGAGTTTCTCACACGACTGGCCTATCTGGGTGATGTTTTTTCTCGCCTTAATGATCTGAATCTAGACTTACAGGGACTCTCCGCAACTATATTAAATGTGCGGGACAAAATTGAGGCTATGATTAAGAATTTGGAGCTCTTCTCTGTCTGCACTAACAAGGACCTTCCTCCAGTCCACTTACCGATATCTGAACAAGAGAGCCTCGTCGAAATTGCAACAAGTGGTTCTGTGAAAATTGAATTTAATCAGAAGCCACTGCCAGATTTCTGGATTGGGCTGTGTTCAGAGTATCATGCCTTGGCAAATTGCGCTGTTAAGACACTGATGCCCTTTGCAACCACGTACCTATGTGAGAGTGGATTCTCGGCCCTCACTAGCATGAACATTAAATACAGGCACAGACTGTGTGTGGAAAAGGATTTAAGACTGAGACTCTCTCCATTACAACCCAACATTGCAGAGGTATGTGCATCCTTTCAAACACACCCTTCTCATTATAGAGTTATTCACAATTTTCGATGCACAAATAAAGTTTTATGTAAGATAGCGAAATAAAGAGTACACTTATTGATTATAATTGTTAATTGTGCCCTGGTCCTGTAAGAGCTCTTTGTCACTTCCCACGAGCCGGGTTGTAACAAAAACTCACATTAATTAAACATAAGAATGAGCGTATCATATAGTGTGTGCGTGGCAGGCTTACAATGATAGGAAAAATCAACATTTGAAAGTGCGCTGACCCTGGTGCTAGAGGGGGTACGCAGCTGGAGGTTGAATGTTTGAAGGGTACGGGACTTTAAAAAGTTTGGGAACCACTGCCTTAAGGATATTATAAAGATGAGATTTGTCTCTGACGAATGACCGGGCTCATAGGCTGTGCGTGAGTTAAGTTTGGGGAAGCCCCCCCCCCCCCAAATCACCTTTATTAATAAGCATTTAATGCATCCATCTTAGCATTTTCAGACTAATGTAAGAGCCGACTATTCCTAATGTGATGAGTAGATTGGATGGTGATGAATTAAGATTATAATAGCTTACTCACTGTTTGCAAAACAAATAGGCTGCCGTTCTGAAATATGCGTTTCTTGTCCATTCTTTGCACTTGTTTGGCGCTCAGCCCCAGCTATACGAAAAACATTTATGAAGTGTACGTTATTTATAATAAGTTTCACATTTTACATGTTGTTAGTTGTATGTATTGTATATACGTGGTATACACTGTCCAATGAAATGCTTACAAGTTTTTTTCTCAACAATAAGAAATTATAAAATAGAAATATTTAGTAAACATTTTAGCATAAGTATAATACAGGAAGGCACAATTTATAGTACAATATTTACACATGTATCAAGGAAGGGGGTATTGGTGGGCAAGTGTTTTAAAATGTGCACTGTTAGCAGTAGTAAATAAAGAGCCGTGTGTGGGTGGACTACATGACCAGAAGTATGTGGACACCTGCTTTTCGAACATCTCATTCCAAAATCAAGGGCATTAATATGGAGTTGATCCCCTTTGCTGCTATAACAGCCTGCACCCTTCTGGGAAGGCTTTCCAATACATGTTGGAACATTTGCTGCAGCCATGAGCATTAGTGAGGTTGGGTACTGATGTTGAGCGATTAGGCCTGGCTCAGTCGGCGTTGCAATTCATAGAATGGCCATAATAAATAAAAAAATATAGCCTGCACTTGAATAGCGAATGGAAGATACGTGTGGTTTGTAAAGCAGATGAATGTGCTTAATTTGAAGAATGTAGTAATCAACAGAGCAGCACGAGAAAGTTGTCATTCTCTTTTAAATAGTGGCCAGTCAGAACAAGGTTTTCACACACAATTGCTCATTGACTGGGCTTATAAGAACACATGTATCACTAGGATATGGGTTCTCCAACAGTGTTCCAGGGGTCTTGGGCCTAAAGGCTATGTTTAGAGTTATTTGGCCACTTTAGTTGTGTTACAAACCTTTTCAAAACATATAAGCATAGGGCCTCCCGAGTGGTGCAGCGACCTAAGGCACTGCATCGCATTGCTAGAAGAGTTACTGCAGACCCGGGTTCATTCCCGGGCTGTGCCACAATCTGCCACACCCTTTGCTGACGTGTATATAATCAAGTACACAATCTCCATAGACAAACATTGGCAGTAGAATGGCTTTACTGAAGAGCTCAGTGACTAGGGTGCCACCTTTTCAACAAGTCAGTTCGCCAAATGTCTGCCCTGCTAGTGCTGCCCCAGGTCAACTGTAAGTGCTGTTTATGTGAAGTGGAAACTTCTAGGAGCAACAACGGCTCAGCTGCGAAGTGGTAGGCCACACAAGCTCACAGAACGGGACCCCCGACCCGAGTGCTGAAAATCGTAGCGCATCTGTCCTCGGTTTCAGCACTCACTACTGACTTCCAAACTGCCTCTGGAAGCAACTTCATCACAAAACATGTTTGTCAGGAGCTTCATGAAATGTGTTTTCATGACCAAGCAGCCGCACACAAACATAAGATCACCATGCGCAATGCCAAGTGTCGACTAGAGTGGTGTAAAGTTTGCCGCCATTAGACTCTGGAGTGATGAGTCACGCTTCACCATCTGGCAGTCCGACGGACGAATCTGGGTTTGGTGGATGCCAGGAGAACGCTTACTGCCCGAATGCATAGTGCCAACTGTAAAGTTTGGTTGAGGAGGAATAATTGTCTGGTGCTGGTTTTTCATGGTTCGGGTTAGGCCCCTTAGTTCCAGTGAAGGGAAATCTTAAAACTACAGCATAGAATGACATTCTAGACGATTCTGTGCTTCCATTTTTGTGGCAACAGTTTAGGGAAGGTACTTTCCTGTTTCAGCATGACAATGCCCCCGTGCACAAAGCAAGGTCCATACAGAAATAGTTTGAGATCGGTGTGGAAGAACTTGACTGGCCTGCACAGAGACCTGACCTCATCCACATCGAATACCTTTGGAGTGAATTGGAACGGCAACTGCGAGCCGGGCCTAGTCGCCCAACATCAATGCCCGACTTCGCTAATGCTCTTGTGGCTGAATGGAAGCAATCCCTGCATCAATGTTCCAACATCTACTGGAAAACCTTCCCAAAAGAGTGGAGGCTGTTATAGCAGCAAAGGGGGGACCAACTCCTTATTAATACCCATTATTTTCGAATGAGGTGTTTGACTGCAGTCATTAATCTTGACTGCCGGTTCACCATAACAGCTGTACACAAGGTAAGGTATTGAAAACAGGGGTGCCAATAATTTTGACACCTATCTAGTCGAGAGAAAATAACAGTACTTGTTAAACAAAATCTCTATCTGAGCAATTGTATTAGTATAATATAGCTCAGTATTTGTATTTATTTTATCAAGGGTACCAATAATTTTGGACCAGATTGTATATGTTGATTTTATGTGATGTGCTTCCCAATGTGACACAGTTCAGTCATGTAAAGAACATTTCATATACAAAGCTGTTAGGCTTTGGAGGCTCTTATCATCCTCGCACAGACCAGTGCACAAACATGAACATTTTGATACTGGCCCTACCAAGCCCACTTAGCTCGCTGACGTTTGAGTGAAGCTGATTTAACCACCACTCCAACTCTTTTAAATAGAGATCTCCCAAGACTAAGATTTATCAAACAAATCCCCCACTTCGGACAGATGGCGTTTTGCTTGACTCATTTCCAAACCCAGGATAAGTGTATTACTGTGATGGCATGCCAAGAGAACCACAATGCCCGGACTCTGCATCAGAAGTTGAAGTTAGAAGGGGTAACCGCCCTTTGTTGGTATTTTAAAAGTAATCTTTGCAGAGAATTTGGCAGCAGCCTGATGGCCAATCCAGTGTTTCTCTGCTCCTCCTGGAATAATTATATCCGTCAGAGTCCGAGATAACTGGAAAGCAGCCGTTGTCATCCGTTTCAGGAGGCCGTCCACAGTTTCAAGATGGCTGCTGTCATGTCTATTCTTTTCCCATTCTCTCTGGAGGATACCTCGTATAACAAGCATATGCAAATGCAGGTGTGTGGATGCAGCGATTTAATTGTCCAATCGATGCCTCGGCACTGGTGTTGGGAAGAGGTATCCATACCACCCTTTGACAACTGATTCTCAATGGACCTGGTGGTGCTCTTGTGCTCAGTTACCACATCTACAGTGTTTTGTACCTGAACCGGTGCTATCATTTATTGCTTTCAATTGATACCTAAAAGCCCATCTCTCTTAAGTGTTCTATGCAGCAAATTAAGATTCTAGTTTTGCACATAGTTTTGGTGTCCAAATGGGTACGAATATTATCTAATGAGCTGTATCAATGTTAAGCTCAAGGCTTTTCGGGTTTGTTCACTACCTTGTCTCATAACCTTCACTATAGTATCTATAAACCCTCTTAGATTTAGCATCTGTGCATTTTCGAATCCTGGCAAGCCTTTTAGGTCTTACTTTTATGTAATCCTGATGAGAAATGCCGGTGGTAGCTCTGCATGCGCCAATGAGTTCAGACAGTCTAATGTCTGACAGGTTAGTAATAAATGTTCCCTCCATGCTGCCTGAGACTGCTTTCCACTTTTCCCAGAGTTAGACTTTCAGAGATGAAGCTCTAAATGAGAATCCATCACCAGGGGCCTGAAGAGATTTGATTAAAGTCCACCAGGGAGCGTGAGCTGTGGTGGCATGTCAGAATTTCTCCTAAAATACTTCTGTGTTCTCATCAATCTGTCCTCCCTTCTCTTTTATTGCTCCCACACTGGGATTTCTGTCTGTGTTAGTGTTTTGTGCCTAGTTGTTGGCCCAATGTTGATACAGAGCCCATGCTTTAATCAGTAAACTCCTAAATTGAATGAATAGGTGGAAATAAGGCTTCCTGGATGTTCTAGATGAGCGTGTCCTGAAAAATTAATGCCTAGTATTCCTGCGTTTAAAGCGTCACATACATTTGATGGTCTCCTAAATGCTAAGTGATTACAGCGTTTATTTAAATATTCATTGGCTAAAGTGCTGGCTGGAGCCATTCTAAGCTGGCACGAGGCATGGATTTTGCCTGTGTGTGGAGATTGAGACACCTTAATCGACGTGACATCCCAGGTGGTGCCTCTGAAGATGTGTGTTAAACTAGCTGACACTGTAAAGGCTTGTAAAAGAAGGCTGTGCGCACACACAAGGGAAATAAACATTGCATGATGTTGAATGTCAGCTTTTTACTTTGACCTTAAAATAATGGTGGTGCCTTGAAAAGCTTTGAGCTAATAATAATGATATAGTTATTTTATATGGTGCTTTTCATTACAAACAAGAATGTCAGTGGCATTGAAAACAAAAACGAATGTAGGGATCTTGCCGTTCATGGTTGGTCTTCCACAGCTTCCGATGTCTAGGCAGTTGGTCTTCCACAGCTTCCGATGTCTTGGCAGTTGGTCTTCCACAGCTTCCGATGTCTAGGCAGTTGGTCTTCCACAGCTTCCGATGTCTAGGCAGTTGGTCTTCCACAGCTTCCGATGTCTAGGCAGTTGGTCTTCCACAGCTTCCGATGTCTAGGCAGTTGGGGTCTTCCACAGATTCCGATGTCTAGGCAGTTGGGGTCTTCCACAGCTTCCGATGTCTAGGCAGTTGGGGTCTTCCACAGCTTCAGATGTCTAGGCAGTTGGGGTCTTCCACAGCTTCCGATGTCTAGGCAGTTGGGGTCTTCCACAGCTTCCGATGTCTAGGCAGTTGGGGTCTTCCACAGCTTCAGATGTCTAGGCAGTTGGGGTCTTCCACAGCTTCCGATGTCTAGGCAGTTGGGAAAGGCAGTCAGTAGCAGTAGCTTGAGGGGAGGGAGCCAAGACAAGCTGAATAAACTGGCTTGCCATCATCATTCCTGTAACTCTGTGGGTTACCACCAGTTATTTCAGATCAACCCTCATTAAGTTAAAAACTAAAGAATTTGATTGAAAAAATGCAATTAAAAACACTTAAAATAACAAACATATGCACAACATTTAGAGCTTTCTGCCCCACAGCGCCATGGCAACCACTGAAGATGACGTTATTAATGTATAATATGACATCCTGTTTCAATCAATACATGGCATGCCATATACTGTGGAATTTACAGCTAAAGGTGCTCTGAGTATTGTATTGTTATTTTCCAGACAGTATCTGTAATATGTCTAAAGGGTTTTCAGTTTCTAAGGTAACACTGGCTCCTCTCTCAGCTCAAAATGGCATTCTTGTTTTGATGAGTCCATAAGTCTCCCTAGAGGGGGCTGAGATTGCATTAACTTGAACATCTGAGACTGTACTGAAGATAATGAAATGAGACCACGCACAGGCCTGCTTGGTGGTGTGGAATTATGCTGCCAGTTCTTCAGTATTTTTAGTTTATGATACAGTCAGCTTTGTTTTTTTTTGTAATTACTAATATATTGGTCAAATTAAGAGAGACTCATTGTTGCTGTTAATCTGTAGAGAATGATCAGGTTACAAAAAATACAGTTCTCATCTGTAGTGCTGGGCAGTTTACCATATTTTACTATACTGAACAAAAATATAAATGTAACATGTCACAATTTCAAAGATTTTACTGAGTTACAGTTCAGATAAGGAAATGTGTCAATTGAAATTCATTAGGCCCTAATCTATGGATTTCACATGACTGGTCAGGGGTGCAGTCAGGCCCAGCCAATCAGAATGTGTTTTTCCCCACAGGGGCCTTATTAAAAACGTAAATACTCCTCAGGTACCAGTGATGATGTAGGCCTAGATAGGCATGTTTGTGCAACGGTAAGAAACCATGTAATGTAACATCTAATTAGAGTCCCCTGGAAACACTGACCAACACTTTGGTTCCTACACTGTCAATATTCCTACACTGGCGTATTCATTCATTGTCATGTCAAACAATATATTCAAGGTGCTGCCCACTATATTCCAACCATAGAATTAGATGAATCATTCTATTTCCATGATCCCAACAGTTCACCAATTAACTAGGCATATATTTTTCCCCCCATATTATGCAGCTCTGTGGTAATGATAACAAAAATGCAGAAATTGATGAAAATGCTGACAATTTTAGTTTGAAGTTAGATAGAACAGTATAAAATGTTCAGAATGGTAGTGTTTCCACCCTAGGGTCATGAACTACTCATAAAGCATCTTTAGGAAGTTTTTTATTATTGAAAAACATAAAATACCATCATACCATACATCAAATATTGTGATATGATATTTTGGCCAAATCGCCCTACTCATCTGATTTCAAGTTTGTTGGGACACACTGGTACTGTGTGTTTCTCCCTGCTCTGTTTCAGGGGTCTGGTTTGTAACTGTCCCTGACGTCAGCATGAGGCAGGGACAGTTCAATTCTGTTCAAGTGGATATGACAGGACTGTTCTTGCCGCAGGTCTTGCTAGCAGAATTTCAAATGAATCGTACTAAAGCCAGGTCTCCATACGGGATTGGTTTACAGCGCGCACAGACACTGAATCTGTCTCCCTGCACAGCAAGACTAGCGGCAGGAAACTGCTGCTGATACTCCTACTTAGTGTTCTAACATTAGATAAAGCAAAGATTAGATTTCCTCCCTAGATACTAGAATTGCTACAAGTCCCACCCCCATCCACATTTTGTTGCCTCTGGGTCGTAAATGGGTATAGGAGTCGATAAGATCTCTAACATGAGAAGAGTCGAAAACTGGCATACCGTGTACTCCCCTTCCTCACTAACGTGCTTGAGCGGTTGCTAGCCTCACAAATCCAACAACATATAGCATCTCATGAACTTTTTGAGCCCCTCCAGTGAGGCTTACGGGCTATGCATAGCACTGAAACTTCCTTGGTTAAGGTAGTGAACGACGATCTCTGTGCTGCTGAAGCTGGGAACATCTCCATCCTCCTGGACCTGTCTGTAGCATTTGACACTGTCATCAGATTTTAACTGGCCACATCTAGAGGCTTCTTGGAGTCTCCAGAACACCCCTTGCCTGGTTCCACTACCCATCTGATAGACAAGAAATTGTCTCCCTTGGAAACTGCAGATCTGCCACAGCCCCTGTATCACAAGGTGTCCCCCAAGGCTGTGTTAGGTCCATTACTGTTTATTATTTACATGCTACTCCTTGGTCAGTTTCTCCCATCACTTTGGACTCAGATTTCACTATTATGCAGATGCACATCTAGATCCACTCAAAAAAGTCTGTCATCGTGTTTAGTCATCTCCCTGGTTAGTCTGTCATCGTGTTCGGTGTACTTTTATATACTTACTTATTTCTATGGGATTGTATTGCTTTTCATCCTGCTGCATGTGATTTGGGGTGTCTTGAAAAGCACTTCAAATGAAATGTATTATTATTGTATGCATATTAAGCCTACATATGCGGCATATTGCTTCAATGTCATCCACTAAGCTTAGAACTCTGCCTTTTATTCCATTTCTTGTGGATATCTCTTCATTAAATCAGCAAAGTGCATTGAACTATTGACTTACCAGCTCTTTAGTCTGTAGTCACAAGAACGTAGGAAAATCCATAGTGCAGGTTATGTTTGGAAAGTTATGAAAGAGGTAGAGTGTATTGCTGTAGCTAACTCGGGTCTCCCATAACATTTCATGCTCATGACCTTTTGTTTTCCACGGTAGCCTTTGACCTGATTGCGCTAACAGGCCGGGTCATGATACGTACCTTTTTTGTTTTTAACCTTTTTCAAACAATCAGTGGGGGAGGTCTTTCACACACATCAGATGGACTGATACATTGTTTTGTCTGGACAGAGCTGTTGGTTTAGAAAGCAGAGCTTTGAAGATTGTTTTCAAAGCCAGTTGAAATTGAGCAGCCCACCTTCTAGTCATGAGAATCAGCTTAGGTCTTAACGTTCCATCGAGTTGCTAAAAACAGCAATATTGTCCTCTCTTTCTTCAAGGCTTTCTAGAAGCTATTAATAGTCTGGGAGGGGCAAATAAGGCTTGTTGAACACTGAGGTTAGCGACACGGATTCAGATATGTGGAACAAACAGGGCCCTCTCATTATAGCTGTCCATAGAGAAATCTACCACAGATGCGTTTGTCCCAAATTCTTTCATAAAATGGCGTCCCTGTGGGTCTGAGAACCTGAGCTCATTAACAAGTGCGTTCCACTGGGCAGTTTCATCCATTTGAAGTAGATCAATTATTTCCCTCTTTTCCTTCTCCCTCTCTCAGTACCTCCCCTCTCATTCCCTGCTTAGATTAAAGAGCACCCAGTGAAACGCCTTACAACTTCCACTATTTGTCACTTTTATTGCCCTCCGAATATGTAGGTTACATTGTGTGAGGGAGATCCACGGGTTATTAGTGAAACACACAGAAGCAGAGTGGTTTGGTGCCCCCGATTCTGTGTTTACGCTGCTCACATTGAGGCTTACCCCTCTGCCTGTCTCTAAATCTTTTTATCGAGCTGCGTTTATCTTGCCCCTCTTCTTTTAACCTGCTCTTGATTCAGGCGGAGTTTGTTTGACTCATCCTATACTGCTTTAACCTTCTAGATATTTGTATCCGTCAGGCCTTCACTGTGAATATATTTTCATACTATTATTTCGGTCCGCCACTGCAGTATTTCTACTTGCCAGCTTCAGACTTGCAGTATTATCGCTGAGTTCATTTAGGGATGTGATTTAGTGTGGCTTGGCAAGCTTTCTCTTCGTGAAAGATAACATTCATTAATTGGGCACACAAACATTGGTACATATACATTACTGTTTATGGGTGAAGTTTTCTCCCTCTAACCATGTTAATTCATTGATTGCATTGCTAATGCCAACTGCTAATTTCCTGTCTTACCCTCACTCACAGTTACACCTGTACCTTTTTGAATGTCTGTTTCGGTCAGTAAGAACTTTTTGAAGACATTCGGTGGAACATTCATAGGGGTTCATATAGTCTTCACGCAATTGGTTGATTTGCTTATTGGATCCAACACCTGAGGTATTTGTAGTAATGGTGTATTTTGTCCTAGGAGCAGAAGTCCAGCGAGGAGGATGAAGAAGAGGAGGTGGTAGCGTACCTGGGTGGTTCTGATGGAGAAGAGTTTGACCCCAGCACGCTGCCCGACCCGGACAAACTACACTACCACTCAGAGGAAGAAGATGACCAGATCAGGTAAAAAAGGCTACTGTACCATCTAGTCTTTAGGCTGAAACTGGATGCATGATAGACTAAAGGTTCCATACAGGGCTTTTATAATCACTTGACAATGCGCAGCCCCTATCTGTACGGATTTTGTGATGAGTAAATCTGAAAGAACAGGCATCAATTCGACCAAGCATAGATTAGATGTCTGGATGTCACTGATGCATTCCAATCCTTTCAAAACTACCAGACACAGTCGAGAAGACATGGTTTGACATTTCTCAAGGAATCCATATTGGGGGAAAATGAGATGCTCAGCGTTTTAGGCCTGGCGGTCTGTCGTAGAGGGGTTGTTTCTATTGAGCATTAATAGATTCATTAGATTTGCAATGTTGTATCACTGCTTGGCTGCCTGGGGTTATTGGGATTTGTGGTGTAATCGCCTCCGGAGCAGAATTATACCCTTTCCAGGAGGGAGGACTCACTCTGTAGCTTGCCGAGGCATTGATCGCGGGCGGACAGCAGATAGGCCATAAAGTGTGTAATTAGAGGCAGATTTAAAGTGGCAGCCGAGGGTGAAGGGCAACGTGGCCTCTCGCTACAGGGTAATGCACCAAGGATTTAAAGGCGGAGAGGCAGGCAGGACGAGGCTTCTGGTTTTCTGCTCCACGTCTTCCTGTCTCTTCTCAATGTTTTGTCTACTACGGCAGTGGTTCCCATCCAGGGGTACTAGGTACATGAGGAGACTCATGAAACCATAGTCTTACTGGTAAAATGCACATGGGGGGGGGGGGGGGGGGGGTCCTCCGGGCAGAGCAAAATTCAGTTGGTGGTAGAGTAACTGGAAAAGGTTGGGAACTACTGTACTACGGACTATTGTCTTTGTGCTCTCGCTCTAACTTGTTTCTACTTATCTCCCTTTCAATTCCTCATGCTTCTCTCTCTCTCTGCCTGTCTTTCGCTCCCTTCGCCTGCATTTATTCCTCCCTTTGGCTTCCCGTGTGTGGAGGATCAGCAGATGTTCCCTCCTCCTCCTCCTCCGTTAGCCCAGAGGGCTGCAGGCGAGAGCAGATTTACAGTCTGCTCCACTTCCCTGCGTTCACTGCATGACTACGATGGCCCTTTACCACGCAGATCTACCGCCAGCCTGCCTGTCTCTCTCCCCAGGATGCTGGTTTATACTAGGGAGGGATTTCTCAGAACACTACCACTTATATATCACCCTCTCCTTGACACCTTCTACTGCACCTCCTCCTCTCTCTTTCCCTCTCTCTCTTTCCCTCTCTCTCTTTCCTCCTAGTGTCTTCTTCTGGCAGATTTCCACACCACTATCTGTAAGAGAAACCTCCCTGTGCTGCTTGTATAAGACCTGGCCATTGTTACAGCGCACCAAGAATATACTGTACTGTCCATCCATTCACTCTGGGCTTATCCCTGCTGAATCCATCCATGCCTGTACTGGCCAGTTCTTCTGTCTGACTCCATTGCTCACATCCTGGGGTGATGATGAATGGAAGTGTAATTGAGTCTCCCTGTCTGACTTAACCGCTGAGCTGTTTGACCATGATCTCCAGGGCAACAGATGGTGGTATGATGCATGGTGGTAGGATTATGGAGTAGCGGATGGATGGATGTCCCCAAGACAGCTCTAAGGCCAATTGGCTGTACCTGGATATAGACATTCATAAGCATGTTACTTGCTAACCCGTAAGGGAGCTATTGCTCGATGCACAGCCTTGAGCGGCGCATATTTCTCTTGTTTCTAGCACAATGTTAATTATGTATAACCACCACCAGGGGGACAGCAACACAACTTAAGCCATGATTGACATGAGGGCCATAACATGTGAAACGTTCCCTCATATCAGTTGTTAACCCCTTTCCAGTCTATACTTTATACACTAACACATACAGTTCCGTTGGCTAAAAGCCTTAAATAATTCAACAGAGACTTAGATTAGACAGTGATTGAACCAAACAATACAGGCAGAAATTGTTTGGTTAAATCATCTTCAGCACTACACAGTACATTGAGCCTTCCTAAGCGTTGGAACTTATGTAAAGATTCATTTATTTATTTAAGATACAGTACTATTTATTCCATCATAGACGTGTAGCTATATAGGGTATGTTATTGCCACTCGGTTGTTTATTTTCCACTGGTCAGATTCTTGTTCTCAGCCAAGTGTAAGATATAGCTTGGCTGGTGTGTTATGGCGCCCAGGAGTATATTAAACACAATACTATATGAGACCTGCTGGCCTGAGGAATTAAATTGAGTCTACAGCAAAAACACTTAGGATAAGAGCAATGATACAGAGGCACAGAAATCCGACGAAGGGGGTCAGTTATGGGGTAAATTAGGAACTTGTCAGAATGAGTCCCATTTCTGCTCTTTGAAATCTACTGTTGCTGCTCTTTTGGCTATTATAGATGATAATTGTAAATATAACTTCTGATCAGGTAGGACCATTCCCCAACTTCTCATGTCTCACAATCTGTACCAAACAGATGTGCTACACACTGTTCTTCATTTGGGCTCAGGTTGTGTTCACCATGGCCTAAGGTTAGCGAGAACCACCCTGTCAGCACTAACAAAACAGCAAAGCAAGACAAATGTACCACTGGTATTCCCCTTTCCTTTTTACTTTGGGTGAAATCACTCCTCCTTATGGCTAGCGGAAAGACTGTCTAGACAATGCGCTTGCCTACATGTTTGTGGTTGGCAAGATTAATGTAATAGTAACTCGCCAAACCTTACTAATGTACACACCTGGGTCCTGATTCGTTAGACATGAAATGGAAGAAAATGGGCCGAAACGAGAAGAGGCCACCTGAACTTATTCATTCATTCAAAAAAAAACGCTTGTTTTATTTTTCCATTGCAAGCCGTTTTGTTACAGTGTGCTAGAGCTGGGACGATAAACCGCATGTGGGCATTTTGCTGATACATGTATCGTTCATTATGATAAGTTGCCTATACTAGAGAAATGTGAAGTTTGAAATTAAATAGGTTTGGTTATATGTTATCGCTAATGGGACAATTGATGGCTACAACAATCAAAATAGTAGTATTAGTTTAAAGGATAAATTGCATTAATTCAGTTAATTTATTGTGATATGGATTTTTGGCCGTATCTCACAGCTCTGGTGTGCCCTAATGAATATGACCCCAATGGGGTTCTGCATGCGTGGCAGCCATTTTGTTTTTTACCTAGTGCTCACCACCCAGTCCTAGAGCTGTGGAGTGTCAAAAATCGGCGACATGGATAATAGGAGCGATGGCTCGATCAGCAATGACTCATCGTTTCATTCTGCTTCCTGTTGACATGATAAAGCATTCCCATCTCCCTTTATCCACACCATTTGACTTCATGAAAGACTTAGACTTGTTTTGTTCGGCTCATTTGTTCGATTAATTCCATTATGCCATCACTGGTGTCTGATCATCTTGGCACTGAAAGAGTCCTGGAGATCTCTATAGAACTGCTTCTTTCCGCACCATCTCACAACTTTTGAATAAAGAGAGCCAGTTATGTGACGGATGCCTCTTTCCATCCCTCGATTACAAAGAAAACCAACAGTGGGCTACCGCAAGCAATCAAACAGCTAGCAACATTGGAAGACTTTTAACCAAATTGCCTCTGTTGCATTCCTCTACACCCTTCTTACACAGATTCCCATAATCCACGTTATTTCTCAACTAAGGCCCTGTGTTTTGGACAATCATGTCACATGACCTGGATTTTAACCTTTTTTATTTACAGCTTTTTCATCTAACAGTCCCATTTTCTTTTTATGTCAGATGGTCCAGCACTATCCCCAGACACTTTGCTTTTAATTTTTGGTGTAATTCTAATTTCTGGAAAAGGCTTAAAATAAAGGTTCTTAACAAGGTCATGTGACATTATAGCGCAAAACACAGGGTCCCTGCTCATAACCCCTTTCAAACCCATCTCCATAGATTGGCCCTCAATATAAACCCAACTCCCCTTGATATGCGCTGAACTGATTGTTGAACCCTTTCTCCTATCTCTGTTTAAAGCCCTGCTGCTGGGACGAGGAAGCGCATCCGCAGTGACCGCATTGATGACTCTGGTGAAGAAGAAGAAGAAGAGGAGGCAGCGGGGAGCAGGAAGAGACCCAGGCAACAAGCAACCGCCAAGCCCCTGGACACTGGCCTCTCTCTGGCCGAGGACGAAGCACTGGTCCTGCATCTGCTGGGGAACCGGAGCTAGGGCCAACACTGTCTTATGGCGGATCCTCTCCAATGTCTTGTCATTATTTGGGGATGTTCCCCACTATTTTGGGAACATAAAACAAATTAAATGTATGTTAGTTACAAGTGACCTGTTATTGTTTTCCTGTGATTACGTGTGCTTGTTTGGTACATAAAATGTAATTCAACATGAAAAACAAGTGCTTTAGCTAGTACCTGTCCACATACTTCTTTTTAAATGTCCTCAAGTGTTTATTTGAAATACAGTAATTTGCTCTACCTTATGTTTTGTTTCTCATTGTTCTAAAATACCCTTTCAAGTACCCATCTATTTCATGACAAAGTAATCACACAGCCATTTCCTTGGCATGTGTGTTTCTCTGCATCTCGTTCCAAGTGATGTCTCTTGTAATGTGATTAGATTCTAGCTCGATGCAGGTGCAACACGACCACCTTTCACTCACTTGGTTAAAGCCTGAAGCCCACTTTCAGCTTTTTCATTTCACAGATGTAAATGACTTTGGCACATTCTAGAAGGAAATGAATGTATAATTCCTTCAACCCCCTGTGATCTCACCAGAGGAGATCTGATCCACACTACAAGTGGGGACTGGCAGGCTGACCGATGTACATTATGCGGACATGCTTTTCCCAGCTCCCGAAACCTCTCTGTTTTCTGTCCCTTTGCCAATTTTGACTTAAATTCCCTCTCTTGCTGTCCCGGTAGTACTTTTTACTCTTGTTGATCTCCATCACACTGTTATCCCACATTACATCTCACTCCTCTTTCAGTTTTGTTCTCTCCATCTCTCACTGGCTCTTTCTGGTTCAGCACGTATACATTTTTCTCTCTCTCCCCTCACTGCAGTTCCATGTTTTGAAAACTGCTCTGCCAATGCAGCCTCAGATGACTTCAAACCACTGCCTTCTTTGGTGAAGCATAAAACGCTGCATCACTTGTGCCAAAAACAACAGTAATGGTATACCTTCATGTCTCAGTTGCCATCTGCGTCCTATCACCTGTTATTGCTATTTTCTCCTATTTTTGGACTTTGATGCTCATCTATAGCGCTATTTGACTTGATAGAAAGGAAAGATCCATTGACTGTAATATTAAAATACACCATATATATACGAAAGTATGTGGACACCCCTTCAAATTAGTGAATTTGGCTATTTCAGCCACGCCTGTTGCTGACAGGTGTATAAAATGGAGCACAGCCATGCAACCTACATAGACAAACATTGGCAGTAGAATGTCCTAACTGAAAAGTTCAGTGACTGTCAACCCGGCACTGTCATAGGATTTCCAACAAGTCAGTGAGTCAAATTTCTGCCCTGCTAGAGATGCCCCGGTCAACTGTAAGTGCTGTTATTGTGAAGTGGAAACATCTAGGAGCAACAATGGGTCAGCCGTGAAGTGGTAGGCCACACAAACTCATAGAATGGGACCGCCGAGTGCTGAAGCACAATAACTGTTCGTCAGGAGCTTCATGAAATGGGTTTCCATGGCTGAGCAGCTGCACACAAGTCTAAGATCAACAGGCACAATACCAAGCGTAGGCTGGAGTGGTGTAAAGCTCGCCGCCTTTGGGCTCTAGAGCAGTGGAAACATTCTCTGGAATGATGAATCAAGCTTCACCATCTGGCAGTCCGACGAACAAATCTGGGTTTGGCGGATGCCAGGAGAACACCTGCCCCAATGCATAGTGTCAACTAACGTTTGGTGGAGGAGGAATAATGGTCTTGGGCCCCTTAGTTCCAGTGAAGGGAAGTTTTATTGCTACAGCATACAATGACATTCTAGATGATACTGTACTTCCAAATTTGTGGCAACTGTTTGGGGAAGGCCCTTTCCTGTTTCAGCATGACAATGCCCCTGTGCACAAAGCGAGGTTTGATTTGTCAAGATCGGTGTGGACCAACTTGACTGACCTGCGCAGAGCCCTGAACTCAACCCCATCGAACACCTTTGAGATGAATTAGAACGCTGACTGCGAGCCAGGCCTAAAACCCCCAACATGGAAGTAAGTACCCGCAGCAATGTTCCAACATCTAGTGGAAAGCCTTCCCAGAAGAGTGGAGGCTGTTCTTGCAGCAAAGGGGAGACCAACTCCATATTAATGTCCATGATTTTGGAATGAGATGTTTGACGAGCAGGTGTCCACATACTTTTGCGGATGTAGTGTAGGTATGTCTAGGATCGCAGAAGTCCCTTTACGGTAATACTCTCAGGTTTTCCAAAAATCCTGGACGAAGGAGTCCCGGGTTTCCTGATTACAGGAATATTCTAACTGGGATTTCTAGGGTTTTTTAGAAAATTACTGGAATTTTGTTATTCTAGTTTGACAAACCCCATTGGACATTTTGGGATGTCACAAAATTCAACTTCTGTGTGACATGTCGTAATATTATACCTCCGCTTCTACACTTTGATCTCAGCCCTCTTTTGTATCTGTAGTGCACTTATCCCATTCACTACCTCCAGAGATACCCTACTCATTTGTTCAGAATAATGGGGCACAGTTGGCGACAGGGACTTCAAGGTATTCCATTACTGTTATTGGCATCGGTGGTGCAGCTTATTATGCCTCTCACAGAGTGGTTTGATGTTGTCGGAGGCTCACCTGGATTGGAGCCAAAGGTACAGCTTTCAGACCTCCAGCCCCCAGCACTTTATGTTCAAAGATTACATGGGCGTAGGCCTTGCTCACGACTCACCTGTGATTGACATAACTTAATTTAGCAGACCCCAAATGTTGTAGAATGCCAGGATAGGCTTTTTCATAATCTGTCCACCCCAGAGTTATTTTTTATTTTTTTACATTTGTCTCCTCCTGTTACAGATTTTTGTTGTCACCATGACAGAACTGATCGGTTCAAAATATGTTTGGGACAGATTTTCCTTCCTGAAATCCAATAGTTTCCCATTTAGTTCTATTAGTAGTTATGTCTGAAAGATGTCCTTAAACCCACTTAGTGTGCCTGAACGGTCACCTTCCACTGCAGTACTTGTTTTTCCTTTCTGTACACTCATCTCACTCCCCATTTAACACATCAGTAGTCAGTGGGGTGCCTCAGTTAACCAGGGGAGCTGCATTATCTTCACAGTAATTTTACAGTAATGCACTCTCAAAATAGAAAGGCAGCAAATCGCTATTGTTGCTTCACTACTTAAATTGCCTTCTTTTGTCATTGTAATCATTTTTGTGGAAAAGCTATACAAAAATGTATGGTAGTGTAAAACAATCAGAATATACGCAGGGTTGGGTAGGTTACTTACTAAATGTAATCCGTTACAGTTACTAGTTACCTGTACAAAATTGTAATCAGTAACGTAACTTTTGGAATACCCAGTAACGTAGTCTGGTTACATTCCGTTACTTTTGGATTACTTTCCCCTTAAGAGGCATTGGAAGTAGACAAACATGTATGTTACCAATTGAATGACATCTATTGCAGGATAAATCAATGTTAAAGTTTACATAGCTGGCCATATATAGATGTTAAATTTTACTTTATGGGTTGGTTATGTTCTTCTAACCCATCGCTTTTTACTACATATAATTATACGATTAAATTATCTTTACATTAACCAAAGTCTATCAGAATTCCAGTCATTCCAATAAATGTAATACCCCTTGATCTTCAATAATAGGACTTGGAAATATGGAAGTACAGATTAGCCAAATTGTTTTACCTGAACATAACCACAAAGTAAGGACTTATTAGCCAGCTCTACACTGTTGTTTATGATTTTGTTGTCATGGAGGACTGATTGGGCTCATTGATTCGAGTTGAAATATAAATGCTGCTCTCATGGAATGGCATGCTTTGAGCACTACTGAAAAGTGCTATTTACATGTGAAAAATGAATTCCATATGCAGCATTTCTTATAGGACAATTTAAGAATTTTGTTGGTGACACTTTGATATCTTGATAATATGCAGCTGTTTAAAGGGCAAATCCACAGATGAAACAATAACAAAACGGTCAAAACGGTCTCTGTTTTGGTAAAAAGCTGAGGGATGGACCTGGATAAATGTAACCACTCTCAGATGAATAGACTGACCATCCATGATATCAAAATTGTTTTAACCTTGTTATGAGGCTATACAGTGTTTGTTTACATTTATAATGTTTACAAACACTGGAGAAAAACAATCTCATGGAGTGTGAAGGTTGAACTAAACTCACGAGGCATTTATAAATTATATTCTTCCAGAATCAATGGATATATATAATTTAGAAGTCAAAAAATGGATGTAGCAACTACAAATTGCCCCTTTAAGTCTATCAAAAGTGTGCGAGTTTGAGCATGTGTCCATTAGGCCTATGGAGAAAAAAAATTGTATCAACATGAATTAGATTGAGCAATAAAAGCACCACTTTTATTCCATAGGCTGGGATCTTCACTATGCAGCTGTTGCAAGTAGACTACACCACTGCTGTCATCCTTACCTCCAAGCGTTTATTCAAGTTGGATTATCTTTTGGAAGACATAGCTTGGACTAGCCTACAAAAGTCTATTCATGCTCTTTTCCCGTGATTCATCAAACCCATTTGGTGTGTCATCATAGTGGTCTCTGATTGTGGTCAGACTCATTCAGGTGGAACAAACTTAAAGTTGTGCCTTTGTTCAATGCTGATTTGAATGTCATTGAGAAAACAGAAGTGTCAGTTTTTTTTTTGCAAACATCCTTTCTGAATTTAAAAGTAATCCTCAAGGTAATCATCTAGTTTTGTCAGAAGTATCTGTAATCTGATTACAATATTTTAGCTGGTAACGGATTTACAGGTACCTTTTTTGTTGTGGTAATCCCTTACATGTAACGGATTACTTGTAATCCATCCATGATATAATCCGTTACTCCCCAACCCTGAATATACGGCAATCAGCAGTTGAAACAATAACAAAGCGTCTCCCAGCTACTGTTTCAGTAAAAAGCTGAGGGATGGGGCTGGAGAAATGTAACCACTCTCAAATTCAGACAGAGCTATGGATGCAAGGACTGACCATCCATGATATCAAAATGATAGTTTTAACCATGTTTTGAACCTTTATAGTGTTTGTTTACATTTACTTTCTTTGAAAACATTGGAGTGAAACAAACTTATATTTTGGGTTCTGATGGGGTATGACAGTTGAGCTAAGTTCTTGAGGCATTTATACGTTATATTCAAGAATCAATGGGTACGTATCATTAATTTATACAGTGCCTTCAGAAAGTATTCATACCCCTTGACTTATTCCACATTTTGTTGTTACAGCCTGAATTTAAATTGGATTACATTCGTTTTTTTCTCACCCATCTACACACAATACCCCGTAATGACAAAGTGGAAACATGTTTTTAGACATTTTTGAAAATGAAATACAGTTATCTCACTCATTTACATAAGTATTCACACCCCTGGGGTCAATGCTTTGTAAAATGTCATTTGGATGTGTTGTGGAAATTCTTACACAGGGACACTCAAAGTCAATCTTAAATGAATCATTGTTCATTTGTCAGCGTGCTGGAGAGGTTCCAACAAACTTAATGCACCATAGTGAATGTCTGTCAGAAGCTCTGCCTGGGCAGTCCCAGCAGTTGTCTTATATACAGCTATACACAGACAAGTTATATTTGCATCATTTAACATAATTCATTAATCATTACCGTTTTGTTTCATTCATGTGACAGACCAATACTGGTTCATAACATGTGACAGACCAATACCTCACGAGGCTTCTTCTCTCTAAACTGAGACCTTAAAACTGAGATATCTTTCTTTCAAAACAAAGGTCTGGGCATATTGCCAAATTGCAGCTACTGATAGTGAGGATTCGTTCAGTCAGTCACTTGCATGAACACAGAAATTGGTTTATAGAACAGCACTTTTAACATTTTCATTACAGAGGCAATTACAGCTTTGAGTCGTCTTGGGTATGTCTATCAGCTGTGCACATCTGGATTTAGTGATATTTTCTCCCATTCTTCCTTGCAGATTTTCTCAAACTCTTAAGTTAGATGGGGAGCGGTGGTGAACAGCAATCTTCAAGTCTTTCTGCAGATTTTCAATGAGATTCAAGTCTGGGCTTTGGCTGGGCCACTGAAGGAGTTTCACATTTTTGTTCTGAAGCCATTCTAGCATTGCTTTAGCTGTATGCTTAGGATCATTGTCCTGTTGGGATGTAAATCTTCACCCCAGTCTAAGGTCGTTTGCACTCTGAAGCAGATTCTCATCAAGGATTTGCCTGCATTTGGCTCCATTCAGTGTTCCCTTACCAGTCTACCAGTCCCTGCCGCTGAAAATCAACCCCATATTATGATGCTGCCACCACCACGCTTCACGATAGGGATGGTGTTAGACGGGTGAAGAGCTGTTCCTGGTTTTCTCCAGACATAGTACTTTGCATTCAGACCAAAGAGTAAAATGTTTGTCTCATCAGACCACAGAATCTTTTGCCTTTTCACGTGCCTTTTTGCAAACTCCAGGCATGCCGTCTGGCCACTCTCCCATCAAGCCCAGATTGGTGAAGTGCTGTAGAGACTGTTGTCCTTCTGGCAGGTTCTCCCATCTCAGCCAAGGAACTGTGTAGTTCTGTCAGAGTGGTCCTTGGGTTCTTGGTCACCTCCCTGACCAAGGTCCTTCTTGCCCGATTGCTCAGTTTCGTCGGACAGCCAGCTCTAGGCAGTCTGGCCGTCCATTTCCCAATGATAGAGACCACTGTGTTCTTGCAAACTTTCAAAACTCTAGAAATTGTTTAATACCCTTCCCCAGATAGATGCCTCATCACCAATGTTCCCTCTAAATTGCACACCCAGGCAGTAGACCGAGACTGCCACACAGAAATATCAGCCCACAGAGAGAAACACGAAATTGAACTTCACTCAACTTTCTAGAGCAGTGGTCACAGGCTGGTCAATCTCCAAACATTTATTTAAAAAACTCAACAATAAAGCCTTGTGTAACAATTTTGTTTTATTTGTCTTGGACGATAGGTGCACCCGATTCAGCTGCCCAGCACGCCGGGTAGGCGAGCTGTTGACATTTTTAACCATTTCATGTATCTGAAGGTACAAACTCTGCCTTCCCGGCGGGCCCAGAGAGCAAATCAAGTGCACTATAGGCCTACCGCTGGCCAATCGGATGGCTCAGATGCCCGTGTCTGCAGTAACGTAGCAGGCATAAAAGAAAGCTACACTGTGAATTTTCTAAAAGTTTTTAAAACAATGACGAGAAAGAAACTCAACGAATACAGCTAAGGTATGCTGTTATGAGTGAGTTCATGTTTAAGTCCTTACTCAGCACTGTCAGCACTTTGTATTCAACACTTTTAAAAGCCATAAAATGCGCGTTCTTCCTATTTCCATTCAGCACTACAAGTGCTGCAGCAGTAATGAATCAGTAGGAAAGTGTATCTTTAGGCTTGCGTTATTATTAGCGGCTTAGGTCTTTTTTAATATCGAAGAATATTTCACTTTCTCTGTTCCTAGGAGTAACAACATGAACTTGTGCACGAGGCAAAAATAATGTGGCGCGACTCGAGTTTCGCCATCAGCTGGAAGACGGTGTCGCTTTTTGTTCATGGTCAATGGAGGGATGCTGAGGCGGACTTTGTCTGCTGCTGTCTCCCTCCGCTGAGACTGACCATCAGATGCAGGCACCATTAGCGCAGTAAAATAAAAACGTATGATTTTAAATGTAATACAACAAGGGATCTATTACCGGTGTGATCATATAGCCTACCTCAAATTCTGAAATAAAAATATTTTTTAATGGCCTGTTCAACAATCCCTTGGCAGGGCAATTCAAGCAAAGCCAATATGCGGTGATAATGTATTGAGTGGTAGTGGCTTGCATTTTATCTAAAAGTGATCTTGACTCAAAAGGTTGGTGACCACTGTTCTAGAGTTTTCCCTATTAACACTATCAACGTTTCCCTTTACTGTGGCAATTGTGATTGAATCAACCTAATATTAGCCACTTTCAATGCAACATACCGAAACAAAGCAAACTATGCAAGTGATTTTGTTGTAGGCAGAATGCATCGGAGTAGGATTCTATTGCATTGACACACTACTCAGCCAGTACTCTACACAGACCTGTGCGGCATAAACAAACAGAGCTGCAGTAGGCCTATATGTAAATAGACCATTGCCGTATATGGATCTGTACCATTTACTTTGACCTGGACTGCGAGAGCTGCATGTAGCCACGTGCACATTTTGTTCATATCCTTTGCTAGTTAGTGAGTTTTTAGCCCAGTTATAGATCATTTGTGGTCAGCAATAGGGGACTGATTGCTTCCTTCTAGAGCACAAAATGTGTACATTTCCAGACATCTTTGAAAAGCAAGTCAGGTAAAGAGCTTTTTGTTTTACTTTAAAAGGGGCAGTGTTGTATTTTGAGACAGGCTTGAATAAGCTAAGTAACCAATAGGCAGAGGGTAGCATAATTTGATTATGTGTAAAAATGGTATGGGAATAATAATGCATTTTATTTTGTAAAGTGGTCTCTTGCATCAAACACAACATTTTTAGCCTTGGACTTCATGGTATAGTTAATTCACTGTCAACTGTGGGACCTTATATAGACAGGTGTGTTTCTAAATCATGTCCAATCAATTGAGTTGGCCACAGGTGGACTCCAATCAGTTTGTAGTGACATCTCAAGGATGATCAAAGGAAATTGGATGCATCTGAGCTCAATTTGGACTGTCATAGCAAAGGGAGTGTGAATACTTATGTAAATGAGATTTCTGTATATCATTTTCAATGAATGTGCTAAAAGGTCTAAAAACAAGTTTTCACTTTGTCATTATGGGGGAGAGAATTTTTTTTATTGAATTCAGGCTGTAACAACAAAATGTAGAATAAGTCAAGGGGTATGAATAATTTCAGGAAGGCACTGTAAGTCCACAAATTGATGCAGCAACTGCAGATTGCAGAGACCTAAATATTGCAAAGCCGTAAATACCCATTTCAATGCAGTCTGGGGGATTTCTACAGCAAAAGACTAGAAGACGTAACGTTTTGATGCCACCCACTTATTAGAAGTGTATCTGGCTCTTGCCCTTAGAAAAAATGGCTTGAAGTCTGTCCCCAATTTTGGAAATGAAGCAGATGGCCTTTTTGCGGCGTTGTCGTTGACTCCCCTTTTTGCCGTGCTCAGAGTGAGTGAGTGATCCAGGGAAGACTGCATTACCGGGTTTTAGCGCAGAGTCCTCTGCCTGTCCTTTCCAACTAAATCTACATAATTAGAGAGAAGGAAATTGAGACTGAAGAAGACGGAGCAGCGAAGTGAGTTTCTCCCGCAATGACCTTATCAAACTTAGCGGGAGCAGCAAACAGTCGGGGCCCCGCTCACTGCAGTGACAAATGAAGCTGATGAAGTTTGTGTGCGAGGGGGATGGAGGGAACCAGTTCCTTAAGTTTGCGGCTGTCTGTGCCCACAGTCATCCATCAGTGCTGTGGTGTTTGCTTATGAAGTGCTCTCTCCACTCGCCTAGCCAGCCAGCCACAGCCAACTGCCTCTTGGACGGACCTTTTGATTACAGGAAAACCATTGCCCCATTTTGTTCATCTTTTTCCATCCTTATCTTCCTTCATGAGCAAAGTACATACTTGATCCACTGATATGGCCGACAGACCATAGCCCTCAAACTCCTCTTTGGTCACTTACAGTGCCTTCAGAAAGTATTCATACTCCTTGACTTATTCCACATTTTGTTGTGTTACAGCATGAATTCAAAATGGATTAAATATGTTTTTGTATCACCCATCTACACACAATACCCCATAACGACAAAGTGAAAACATGTTTTTATACATTTTTGCAAATTGATTGAAAATGAAATACAGATATCTAATTTACCTAGGTATTCACACCCCTGAGTAAATACTTTGTAGAAGCACCTTTGGCAGTGATTACAGCTTTGTGTCCTCTTAGGTGTTTCTGTATCAGCTTTTGTGTCATCTTGGGTGTGTGGGATTTTCTCCCATTCTTCTTTGTAGATTTTTTCAAGCTCTTAAATTAGATGGGGAGAGGTGGTGAACAAGACTTTCCACAGATTTTCATTGGGATTCAGGTCTGTGTGTTAGCTGGGCCACTCAAGGACTTTCACATTCTTGTCCTGAAGCCATTACATAGTTGCTTTGGCTGTATACTTGGGATCATTGACCTGTTGGAATGTGAATCTTCGCCCCCAGTCAGGTCATTTTCACTCTGAAGCAGATTCTCATTGAGGATTTGCCTGTATTTGGCTCCATTCATTGTTCCCTCTATCCATACCAGTTTCCCAGTCCCTGCCGCTGAAAAGCATCACCATAGCAAGATGCTTCACGGTAGGGAAGGTGTTAGACGGGTGATGAGCTGTACCTGGTTTTCTCCAGACATAGCGCTTTGCATTCAGGGCAAATAGTTACATTTTTGTCTCATCAGACCACGGAATCTTTTGCCTTATGATCGCAGTCTTTCACAATGCATTTTTTGCAAACTCCAGGCATGCTGTCGTTCCTTTTTCTCAGGAGTGGCTTCCGTCTGTCCACTTTCCCATAAAGCCCAGATAGGTGAAGTGCTCTAGAGACTGTTGTCCTTCTGGCAGGTTCTCCCATCTCAGCCAAGGAACTCTGTAGTTCAATCAGAGTGGTCCATGGGTTCTTGGTCACCTCCCTGACCAAGGTTCTTTTTGCCCAGTTGCTCCGTTTGGTCGGACAATGAGCTTTAGGCAGTCTGGGTAGTTCCATATTTTTCCCATTTCCCACTATGCTCTTGAAAACTTTCAACACTTTCTATAAATTGTTTGATACCCTTCCCCAGATATATGCCTCATAGTTTCTGCTCTGGCATGCATTGTCAACTGTGGGACCTTCAAATCAAAAACGCGAAACGAGGCGACCATCTCTGTCGGCGCCATTGCATGAGGGAATCTGTAACTCCTTATATAGACAGGTGTGTTTCTTTCTAAATCATGTCCAAACAATTGAATTGGCCACAGGTGGCCTCCAAGTTGTCGTGACGTCTCAAGGATGATCAAAGGAAGTTGGATGCACCGGAGCTCAATTTGGCGTGTCATAGCAAAGGGGTGTGAATACTAATATATAAATTAGATTTCATTTGAAATAAATTAGCAAACATTTCTAAAAACATGTTTTCACTGTCATTATGGGATATTGTGTGTAGATGGGTGGAAAATGTATTAACATGTTTTCTACCATTTTGAATTTAGGCTGTCACACAACAAAATGTGGAATAAGTAAAGGGGTATGAATAACTTTCTGAAGACACTGTATTATCAACGTCTCTTTGTCTCAGTATAACCATTGCATCTCAACTGGCCCTTGTAATAGCGTAGAGCGGTAGAAAATAACCGTGCCTCCATATATCATTGCCATAGCATATCATCACATTGGCATAGCATTGAGTAGACGGTTCCATTTGTAGACTTTTGTTTTCCTAATTACCTTGTTGATGTTATTATGAGGTCTGGTTTGTTATCCTGAGGGTGCACAGTAATGACATGTACAGCTCATGTCAATGTAATGTTGTTCTCTGTGGCTTCTCTAGAGTGTATTCATAGGAGTAAAGGGGCAATCCGCAGCTAAAACAAACTGTATCCCTGCCACTGTTTAGGTAAAAAGCTGAGGGATGGATAAATGTAACCACTATTTCTATTTCGACCTCAGAACATGGTTTAGGGAGTATACTCTTGTTCTAATCTCTTCCTTTGCTGTTGGCCAAGTCTATCATTTTTGCAATGTGCCATGTAGGCCTACCCTACTAATGTACCTGGCTGTGTCAAATTGAGCCAGTCACCTCTCTTGACAAGGAAATGCTGCTTTAGCCTACTACAAATACAGGCCAGTGATTACTGTATTGTCACGCAATAGGATACTTCATGTTGATTTATGATGTGAAGGGATTGATTTAGAGGTTGTCCAGCTTTCTCCCTCATTATGAATGTCAATAATCTTTTATCAATTCCTTTGACACCAGCTTTGTTTTTAGCCAACCTGCATCACCATGGCAGTCCGAATGCATTTAAATAAGGTCACCTTATAGGGACAATCAAAAGTTGAAACAATAACAAAGGCAATTCCCTGCCCTTGTTTTGACAAAAAGCAAAGGGATGGGGCTGGAGAAATGTAACTACTCTCAAATTCATAGACAGAGCTATGGATGTAAGGACTGACCATCCATGATATCACAATTATAGTTTTAACCATGTTTTGAGGTTGTATAGTGTTTTGTTTAGATTACCTTTAACATTGAAGTAATATATATATATACTTTTTTTTATTTCACTTTTATTTAACCAGGTAGGCCAGTTGAGAACAATTCTCATTTACAACTGCGACCTGGCCCGAGAGAAAGCAAAAAAGCAGGGCGTCAAAAACAACAGAGCTACACATGGGATAAACAAACGTACAGTTAATATATCTATATTTGGTTCTGATGGGGTTAGACAGTTAAACTAAGCTCATGATGCATTTATGTTCTATTCTTCAAGAATCAATACAGTATCTTTAATTTATAACTCCAAAAAATAAATGTAGCAACTGCAGATTGCGACTTTAAGGTCAAAAGCATTGTTTTAGCAATTTAAGCGCATGATCATGTGAACTAAAAGTGCGCGAAATTAAATGACAGATAGTCCTAAATCGACTGACTATGGTCACGACGCTGTGCAGATGATTTCAGCACCACGAGCGCGGGAACAGCTCCACACTGTTTTACATGCTAGTGCTGAAATGCGTGCACGCATGTGATGACTTATAGAAAGTAAGTAGGGGTTCAAGGCGCATACAGGTACTGTATGCGGACTCAGTTTTTCGCCTAAATATATTATCCAAAATTGTTCCGTTTATTGCTCGCGTATCTGTTGGTATACCCTTGATGTTCTACTGTAGACGTTTTAATTTCCTCTACGCTTTTCAGAAGCAGAGGAGCCTGTAGGAGGCGATGTAGACTCCAGTGAGGAATGTGGAACACAGATGTGCATCCAGTGTGTGTGTGTGTGTGTGTGTGTGTGAGAGAGAGAGAACCATAGACTGTAAAAAGAACAGAGTACAGCTTTTGCATTGTGTGCTAGGCTACGTCATTGTGATCCCCGAGAATTCTCTCTGCTCCCTACATCGTCACTCCGACCGGTCCTCGACTCTGAAACGGCTTCGACTAGATAGTATCACCAGGTAAGAGATTAAAACATATTATTTCCCCCTCAAACAGTCTGAAATAGATACGTTCCTATTGTTCTCTTAAATATCTGTCTCTTGAAATTACTCTACATCATGGTAATGGCCATGTCTTGTGTTTCATGTAAGGAAATTCATTTAATTGGGCTATAATAATTGTAGTAGTCTATGATATAAGCCAATCTCCATGATATCATATTGATACTATTCACATGGGAACTTTAGCGGTAAATTTATTGGAATTGTATGGAATTGAATCATGTCTCTATCGCTCAAATATAATAATAATTCTGATTTCTGTTCATTGGAGCCATGAATGTGTTATCTCAAAACTGAAGCGCAATTACGCACGGCTAATAGTCCTTTCAATTATTTAAATAATTTAATCGGGCGTGCCATGAATGGTGAGCCTATACACGGAGGGCATATATGCTATTGTATCCCCCCTGCTCAATGTCATTGGCGTATTGTATAGTAACATTTTGCTACTGATCTCAAAGGGGTTTTAATTTCCATTTAGGTCAATCTAATGGGACAATCAAGGCGTTTGATTCCATTTGCCTCGTCGCACTGAGGTTGGAGAGAAGGACATTAGCCTACCACCCCGAAGTGAAAATCAAACCCCAACGAAATGACAACCAAGGAGTCAGAGAATGTGGGTCTCTCCATACCACTGTGCATCTACAATGGGGCTTCCCAAACCAACGGCACCTGCATGGACCAAATGGACCGCTTCTTCCAGCCGTTCTCCTCTACCTTTGCGCTTATGGTGCTGGTGGCCATGATCATTGGGATAATATTGGTTTCCCTGGCAGCATTTCACTTTAACAAGAGGAGGATGAAGAAGAGGAAGATCCAGCGTGCCCAGGAGGAATACGAGCGTGACAACCGCAGCCCGTCCACCAAGACGAAGAGAGAACCCACGAGACCATCCATTATTGTACGACCGTCGCCTCCAGATAGCGAACACCGGCCACACTCCGTTGTCCAAAATACCAGTTGTCACATTCAGGAGGACCCTGGTACCTTACCCATTGCAAAGAATGAATCAGAATTGGATATGGCACACATTGAGAAAGGAAATGGACAAGTCCTGGAAACGGTCATCTTGTCTTGATAACGCTGCAGTTGAAAATGTTGGGACTTTGTAAATAGACAACATATCCACGTTATATTTCAGGTGTAACTGACTGAAAGAAACTCTTAACATCAATTTGGGATTAACTGGGATAAGCAATATGGCACAAAAACAAACAATATGACCTCAAGGAACGATGGTTGCCATTTCATCATAAATCACACTGAGTGGATTAATATCTGTGCCACGTTTATAAATCGTGTATAAAAGTAGAATAATTCAGTATATTATAATACATTTGTGGGATCATTTCAGCAAAGGACCATTTGGTAAAGTATTCTACATTGAAGACAGGCTATGCGTGAAGGATAATGATGCCCACTAGAAAGGGCGCTGTCCATGGTGCTGAAATGTATATTCATGTGCCGCTAGCACATTTCCTTGTGTAGATGTAAATTGCTAGTCGTCCTTAAAGTATTCTAAAGTATTTATTTCTACAACTACTATTCTACTCCTGGACTTGCAAATTGTAGAATTAGATTTCTAACTAAATGACTATTCCCCTAAAAGTTCATTCAACCTTTTCAAAAGTAACTGTCCAGTGAAAATCTCACTTTTAAAAGTTCATATTCTGTTATCTCATACCCAAATAATGTTGTTGACTCATCCTATACACGTATTTGTGACCAAAGCATAACAATAAACCTCAAACTTGTTTCTCAAACAGACCATTTCGAAAATGCTTGCTATTTCCTCATAGAGGATGATGTCATCCTCCTGAGAATGAGCTGGCCAATCAACACTCTACCCGCATTCATATTTTTCAGAGTGATATGCGCACAATTCTGTTGTTGGGGTACACCCACACCATTCCAACATATAAAAACATACTTAATTACCCTTTTTTGGAAGGAAAAGTATTTCACTCATATTGTAATGAATTATAGGTCATATTTAATAGAAATCTGGAAACACTGGACAGTTACTTTAAAACCAGTACCACCTAACAAGATTGACTTTATACATCATTCAGTAGCTACTGTCAGGCTTGAAATGGCTGACATAGCACATTTTATGTAATATGCTCTGGTGACCATGCATTCCTCTTAGTGTTAATTCATTTTATTTTGACAACGCTTTCAAAAGAAGAGCAAGTAGATGTCGGAAGATGCCTTGAGAGGAACTAGACTCCGATTGGCATGTGCTATGTATGGCACCCTTTTCCAAAGTTTTACAGGAGCTATCAAATAAAGCTTTTAAGTCATGTTTGAAAAGGTTTCACAAACCTACTTCAGGCTTTTGGCTTTGTTAAAAGTGTGGCAAGAGGCTTAAGTTGTAATTTGTTGCAATTAGTTAGTGCAGACTGCATAAAAAAAAATAGACTCAAATCATTATTTTCAGAGTTACAGTTTCAATTAAATTATGTATTTTTATTGGTAGTTGATCATCTGCGTTTAGTTTGTAATAATGCACTCTTACAGATGTCATGAACTTTCATGTGCCAGGTGGTAGCTGTGGGTCTTAATATAGCACTTTCACTATTTATAATGTATCCTCTGAAATGTAATAAATCGGGAATCATAAACAAATATTTCTTAACGCTTTTTGCCTTTGTAATGCAAGTGATATTTTGTCTCTTTCTATCTCAAAACAAACCGAATATTTTTAAATATGTAGCCTGTAACATAATTTAACACTGACGCTGGAAAAGCCCTATGTGTTCCTGAGCTTCACTTTTGAGTGAATCCTCTCAAAGAACCTTGGCTCTACCCATAACCACAGACCTACCCTTGACTTAATTGAGTCTAAAGCCACGTCCACCTCTCTTCTGATTGGCTGGCTCATTGGAGAGTTGAGTGCTTTGACAGGTTCTCCTCTAAGAGGGGTCTATGGCAGCGGGCCAGGAGCAGTCACTCCCAGTGAGACTTGGGCCCATGGCCAGGTGCCAGGAGAGCATGTTCCTAATTGTCTCCTCAAAGACAAGCCCTGGGGCCCTCATCCCTGGCTGGGCTCCAGCTCCTATTGGACATACTGCTGCTGGGAGTCTCTCAGCAAAGCTGTCCCCAGACTAATCTCCTTGGGGAGTGTGGGGACAAATAGATCCCTGCTATTTACTCTCTGTGATTGAATTTGCATTACAAGGTTATAAGGAAAGCGAAAACTCAAAACGAGCTGCATATTTAGTTGATGACTGTTTTTAGGGCTGATATGTGTATGGACAAGTTTGAACTCAATGGATTGGACAAAGGAGATGACCTCAAACGGAACTCTGTCCAATTTTACATGAAGAAAGATGATCGGTTTAAAAATGCCCTTTTCTAGGTGTTTAAAGCATACTGTACATTGTCTGGAGTGGATACCCACCCCGTCCATTATCACCCACCTGGTGGGTTGAATGCTAAAGCTTCTATATAGTCTGTTCCAGCATGTTGCATACCATATTCCTGTCAAAAGCCCTCATCCTTAGGGGATGCTCATCCAAGAATGTTCAGTGATATACTATTCACCTGCCCTTCA
The DNA here is from genome assembly GCF_045679555.1 of Salvelinus alpinus. Taxonomy (NCBI): domain Eukaryota; kingdom Metazoa; phylum Chordata; class Actinopteri; order Salmoniformes; family Salmonidae; genus Salvelinus; species Salvelinus alpinus. The sequence goes on from NC_092086.1 coordinate 80,310,370, forward strand.
CAGGCAAAGCCCAGGGAATGATTTATGAGCGAAGCCCTCAGTGAAGCGGTAAAATCTCAACCAAAAAAACGAGGGCTCGATAGCACGACACTCAAAGATAAAACTGAGATCAGTCCTTGCCAGACAATTTAACAGCCATGCTAAGTGAAGCCTTGGTGTGGAGAAAAACATCCATCCAGTGTGAAGGCAACATGAGTCAGGTTGGCTGAGATTCTGGAAAGACATCAGTCCCTAGTTGCCTGGGGGACAGAGGTATCACTCCTGACACTTTTGTGGGAGTAGAGTGCCTGTCGGGCAGACGCTGTCCTGCCTGTGAGCCCAGCTACCTTCAGTGACGTGAGCCGCCTCCCCAGCGAATGGGTAGCCAGGGAGGGCAGCTGCCCCCTTACAGGGCCCTAGTGTATATAAAACCCTGGGAGTCTGTATGCCTGTGACTATAGCACTCTGAGCTTGGACACCCCAGCTTTGAGGCTGCTGCTGCTAAAATGGCTGAGACTAACCTGAGAATCAGTGGGGGGGCGGTGAGGTTCGGGGCCACCTATGGGGGCAACAGGCTCTTCTCTGGGGGCAGGAGCGGTGGAGGTGGCGGCGGAGGGGCCGGCATGGCCCTCTCCAGGTCTTTTGGAATGGGCGGGGGTGGAAGAGCGGGACTCGGTATGAGAGGAGGGCTCGGGATGGGGCTAGGCATGGGGATGGGAATGGGGGGAGGCCTTGGGATGGGAATGGGGGGAGGTCTGGGGATGGGAATGGGGGGAAGTCTGGGGATGGGAATGGGGGGAGGAGGAGGTGGAGGCGGTCTTGGGATGGGAATGGGTGGACGTGCCCTGGCTCTAGGAGCCGGCGGTGGAGGGGTCAGTGCAGCAGGGTTCAGGGCTGGCGTGGCCCCACTCAGGGCTCGCTTGGGCGGCCGGGTCTTCAAGATCGGAGGCTATGGCTTCAACCCGTCTTTCCTGAGCTCCACCACTGCAGTGGGTGGTGACGTGGGTGTCAGCCCTGTGCCAAGCATCGACCCCTCGCTACCCTCGCTCGACACAGTCCAGGTGACCCGCCTAAAGGAGAAGGAGGAGCTGCAGGTCCTCAATGACAAGTTTGCCACCTTCATTGACAAGGTATGTCATGAAATATTACACTCTTCATACAGGCAATATCTTTAATGTCTATAATCAATAATCTGTGAAAATTGTTGTTGGTATTTAGCCACTATGCTTCATTCATTTTAATCCATCTCAGTAATATTTTAAGTGCACTTTAAGAATACAGTAATTAGCTATGCTTCTTATTCATGCATAAATATGGTCCCATGTGTAAACTCAATATTTGTACAGGTGCTTGAACAACCAAATTAATTAAACTATGTACTACTGCTTGAACAAATTAATTAACATTATGTTGATCAGTATCCTCTACCCATCAACATCCTACACACCATTATCCTCTGAAGGCGTGACCTTTTATAACCTAGGTGGATTTCTCATACAGATGTGGATTGACCTATGCATAATTTATGTTTGTGCTTAAACCAGTTGAGGATAGTATCAGATTGTCCTGGTTTTGAAATTGATAGCAATGCTCATGTAGGCAGTCAACATTGTTATCATGCAAAAACATTATGCATGCATCGGTTGTACACTGAATGTACAAAACATTAGGAACACCTTCGTAATTTTGAGTTGCACCCCCTTTGCCCTCAGAACACCCTCAATTCGTTAGGGCATGGACTCTACAAGGTGTTGAAAGCGTTCCACAGGGATGCTGGCCCATGTTAAACCCAATGCTTCCCACAGTTGTCAAATTTGCAGGAGGTTCTTTGGGTGGTGGACCATTCTTGATTCAGGTGGGAAACTGTTGAGCGTGAAAACCCAGCAACGTTGCAGTTCTTGACACACTCAAACCAGTGCGCCTGGCACCTACTACCGTACCCCGTTCAAAGGCACAGAAATATTTTGTCTTGGCCATTCACCCTCTGAATGGCACACACACAATTCATGTCTCAATTGTCTTAAGGCTTAAATATAATTATTTAACCCGTCTCCTCCCCTTCATCTACACTGATTGAAGTGGATTTAACAAGCGACATCAATAAGGGATCATAGCTTTCATGGAAAGAGCAGTGTTCCTAATGTTTTGTCTATGTTGTGCATATGATTTGATCTAAATAAAAAAGAACAGGCCCATTAGAATGTTCTGAACATCAATATCCAAAATCAATCAAGCTCATTGAAATTCAGATCCATTCTTGGAGAGGAACAACAGACCGTATTTCTATGTTGTAAACCCAATAGAAATCTATTTGTGTAGTGTATTCATCGATCTGGCCTCTCTCTCGTTCTCTCTCATGGTCTGTGGTCCCCAGGCTCGCTCTCTGGAGCAGACCAACGCTGTGCTGAGGGCCAAGATCGCCATGTTCACCAACCCGGACCAGAGCGGCCCTGCCAACACCTCCATCCTGCTCACCTCTGCCATCGGTACCTACAAGATCCAGATTGATGGCCTGTCCGCCACCAAGGAGGCCATCGTTGCTGAGATTGAGCACTACAAGAGCATCATCGAAGATGTCCAGAGCAGGTGGGTGGGGTTAGGGTAGATTACCTGACAAAACAGTGGCGCCATACTGAAATAAACATTGACCCTATAATACACAATACCACACATTACACAATGCAGTATCATAAAGTGGGGGTCTAGTGTTAGTCACTAATCTGTCTGCTGTACCAGGCCTGAGGAGAGAAAGCTCTCAGCCTCGTGTAGATGTGGTGACTTTGCTTTATAATTACCTCGGCAGATCAATGCATTTAATGCTCAGTTGGAGCAAAATCCAGCAGCAGATTCTTGAGCCTTTTGATCTGAAGAGAATCTGCATCCTACCAACACACAGCTTAACATTCAATTGATGCTGCGAAAAAGAATAACATATACCCACATTTGTTTCAGCCGAGTACACAATATATTACCCTTTAAACTCACGAAGCAGAATTGTAGACATCGATGATATATGAAACCTAATGCATACATTTGACTCAAAGTTAATTGATATAAAACCTTCTATTGGTTTTATGTTGAAAGGTTTGAGGAGGAGACAGTCCAAACCAAGTCATTAGAGATGGACTGGACCACATTAAAAGAGGTATGGATACATCATGGTGTTATCAAACTACCAAAGGATTATTCAAACTATTGAAATAATGAATAACATTCTGTTATGGCTACTAAAACCACTACTCTCATGCTTTAACAGGAGGTAGACAATCTCTACATGAGCATTTTTGAGCTTCAAACCAACATTGGCGGACTGGAAGATCAGATTGGTCTCTCAAAGCAGGTGTATGATGCTGTGAGTACATGATGACAACATCTTTTACTGGAAAATTCTTACTTAACTTGCTAGGGGAGGGGTGTTCAGTGCACATTTAGGCTCTATAAAATGAGCAAACATGAAAAATTGTAAACGTTTCCCCCCCCCCTCTTGGTTCACATTCGTATTAGAATTCTACATATGCACTGTTCCTTGTCTGCTCCTGTACTCCACCAGTAAAAGCATTCCTTCCTGAGCCCTCTGGAGATGCTCCCTTGCCCAGGCGCTGCATTAAAATGTCTCCCCATCAATTATGGAGATTGAGACAAGCTGACAGCCAGCACTCAACACTAAGCACTACTGCTTCTCTCTCTCTCACTAAAATCACCCAGATGATCACCGCTGCAGAACCAGACCTTTCATAAGTGTTCACAACATTATGGATTCACATTACACATCCTGTGACTCTCTCAGTATCGTAGCTGCATCCTAAAATGGCATAATTGGTACACAGGAGGGACAATGTGGGCCTATTATTCTAACAACACGGTTGCAGTAGATTATAGTATACATGGGGATCAACAAAGAGTAGGGTACATTTACCAAAGTGATATTGGAAAGTGTTCAAATAAAGGCAACATGCCCAACAGATGTTGTGCAGTGTGTTTTCAGAGTTCAGTTGTGAGTCTCAATACAGTACTACGCATATTTTAAAGCTGTATTTTGTTGCCATAGCCACAAGGAAGATTAAAACAATTGCACAATAGGCATAACACATTTCCTGTTGTGCTTTGTGTTGTAGAAAGTGAAGGAGGTGAGGAACATCGTGACGGGCAGTGTGAGGTCAGCCTTCTCCATCTCGGTGGACAACGCGGCCCAAGCCCAGGACCTGACCTCTGCTCTGTCGGACGTCAAGTCCCACTATGAAGCCCTGGCCCAGCGCAGCAAGCAGGACGCCCTTCTTTCTGTGCAGGACAGTGTATGTACCCTTCAGCGACCGACAGTATCTAGTCTGCATTTTCTCAAACAGTCTATTGGTCCATCAACTTTATATTGCATTAACATAATAGTAATCTCAAGTCTGTCAGGCAGTATCTAACGATAACTAGTTGCAAAAATGATTACTTGTTTTGCAAACACCATTGGAATCAGTACATTCATTATCTCTCATTCCTATCTGTGTTGCGGTCTCCCCCAAGTGGATGTTCTTAGTATTGCACTCAGAATACACTATTTTAGCCTACATTGCCTTCCAGCATCCAACCCCAAATCTTATGTTTATTTCTCATGTTTGCATAGACTAAGACCAGTGAATGCACCATGAAAATGTAACCTCCTTTTTCTTATTTCAAACCCCAGCTCTCCATGATGTCCATGACGTCCCAGCCCAGTACCCAGACTCTGACCCAAACCAAAGAGGAGCTGCGCATGTACAAACTGCAGATCGACTCAGTACAGAGGGAGATCGACAGACTCAAGACCCTGGTAGGAACATGACCTTGTCTACCCTAAAGCTCGTCTGAAATTATAGTCTCAAAGAAAATGTTTCATTGATTTCATAAATGACAGTATGAGGGTAAGTATCCCAGTACTATCTCCTGACAACCTAACGCTCGCCACAGTGTGTTAATACGCAGGACTGATCTCTCCCGTTGTAGAACATCCAGATGGAATCTCAGGTGGATGAGGCAGAGTCCCACTCCAGCTCCCACACAGAGACCTATCAGGAGCAGGTTCTGACCCTCAAGTTGCAGCTGGATGACATCAGAAAGGTAAGGATGGGGTACAGAGTCCTCCACAAGTATACACCAGTAAAAAAAAAAGAAAAAACTCATATGAGCCACTTTCATGTGCAGTTTCTAGGTGCAGCATAACCCATGAATCATGCTCTTCTTACAGCAAATAACACACTATGGTCAAGAGTACCAGGAACTCCTGGCCAGTAAAATGTCTCTAGATGTTGAGATCACTGCATACAAGAAGCTTCTGGACAGTGAGGAGAACAGGTAAGAGAGTAGGGTCTCATATCATCCAGATGTTCACCCATATAAGCACTGATTGACGCTCTCTGAAGTTCTACGCCCGTCTCTATGATAGTCATGTATTTGTGATGCGTATGGTTTCAGACTGAAGTCAGGAGGAGGCGTGACCGTGCACATGTCTAAGACTGCCATTGGAGGAGGGGGAGGTGGAGCTGGGCTGGCCCTGGGAGGAGGTGGAGGGGGAGGCGGCGGCGGCGGCGGGGCTGGCATGGCCCTGGGAGGAGGAGGCGGCGGTGGCTACAGAATGGGCATGGGCGGAGGCGGCTTTGGAGGGGGTCTGGGCAGTGGCTTTGGAGGTTTTGGAGGAGGTCTGGGGTTAGGAGGAGGTGGAGGGTCCTTCGGAGGTGGAGGGTCCTTCGGAGGTGGAGGGTCCTTCGGAGGTGGAGGGTCCTTTGGAGGCGGGAGCAGCTACATGTCCTCCAGCCTGAGCAGCAGTGGACGTGAGTACAGCTCCCATCTCTATGAACTAGTTTTACTTTTATCTGTAATGCCTCCTTTAAAACAATACTATTACTGGCGCCATCTGAAAGGAATATCACACTCCAAAATCAAAGTTTTCTATCCTCAAAAGTATCATAATGTCAAGATAAGTCCATGTCACAGGCCATCCATGCTGTAGATCCACAAGCAAAAATGAATGGAAAAGAACCATGGAATTTCCAGATTTGTTGTACGTGTCGAGGCTTATAGCAGGTAGCCTAGTGGTGGCAGGTAGCCTAGTGGTTCGAGTGTTGGACTAGTAACCGAAAGGTGGCAAGATCGAATCCCCGAGCTGACAAGGTAAAAATCTGTCCTTCTACCCCTGAACAAGGCAGTTAACCCACTGTTCCTAGGCCATCATTGAAAATAAGAATTTGTTCATAACTGACTTGCCTAGTTAAAGGTTAAATTAAATAGCGGGGTCTACACAACTGATTGCTTGGGACATGGACTCATCCTAGAGGTCTAAAAAGAAGTTAAACTTGGGAGTGTATTGTCCCTTTACCTTCAACCATAGATAATGGGTGGGACTTGCAACTTCATTGGCTGATCCCTCCTGATGTCATGTCCAACTGGATCATCAAGAGGGCTCAGCCAATCGTGAAGAAGAAAATGTGCTATTTTCAAATGGATTGCCTCAATGGTGCTGCCCAGGCTGTCACAGACAGCATGGTCATGTGTTTTGTCCTATTTTATTTGTAATCCCCGTCCCCACTGGTGGCCTTTTGGTAGGCTGTCATTGTAAATAAGAATTTGTTCTTAACCGACTTGCCTAGGTAAAGGTTACATTTTAAAAAGACTATAATGGGACAGATAAAGATGAGTTTCTCTATGGGTGCAATGCAGACAACTCCTCATTGGACCACTCTTTCCCTTCCAGTCTCTTCAACAGTGTACTGAGGACAAACAGGACAAACCAGAGAATCTCCAGCGGTTTGAGATGGAACCAGGCTGAGATGAAACCCTGTTTTGGCAGAATTACTAAGAAAAATCAACACAGTCTCAGATTCTGTTGTGTGACTTGCCATACTCAATGTAACATGTTTTATATCAATAAAAGCAGTGTTATTTCACCATGTGCAATACATTCAATAGGCTTGAGGTCTACTAGCATAATCCCAAAGGCCTGGATTCAAGCCGACTATGTCATATCGGCAATGCTCCCTTGTTCGCCGAGAACGCATGCAAGGAAAATGGCGCATAGACAAAGCGTGATCGGATTGGACATTTCATACAAGACAATGACCAATTATTATTTGAATGCTTGTGAACACACCAGAATTTTGCATAAGATTCACACTGGTGTGTTGGGAGGGGGTAGGGAAGCAAACGGAACATACAGCCTAAGGCCACAAACAAACCTCACTCTTCCTTTGTATCAATAGGCCTGTATTCCCCCAAAATGTTTTCGATTTTTTACATAAATTATAGTGCATTTAAAATTGCAAAGTTCTCTCTGCCTCATGGCAAAATTGTAGGATATTCGCTTTAAAGCTGAACAGAAAATCTCTGCCCCATGACAAAACGTGTAGAACTGCAGGAAATTAGCTTAATCTGCAACATTCTCTCCGATGCCAAGAGGCGGGCTTTTAAAATGTTTCTTCCCAGGGCCCGAGACTTGGTTCGTCTGACCATGCACTGCCGAAGTAGTAAAACTCCTTGTATCTCACTCGAGTTGTGTTGTAATTATGAGGGGGTCCCTTATGAATTGGCTGTCACAAAAGGGGTCTCCGGCCCCAAACAGTTTGAGAACCACTAGCCAAGCTGCTCTGTTGGCATACTGGCACAGCAGTTTTCTTACCAATTATCTGAAATAGTGGAAATGCTCAAAGTTTCAACAGTACTCACACCCCCATCCCCCCCAAAATAGCTGACATATACAGTAGGTCTCAATGATATGAGTATTGTTGGTACAATTATTTCCCAATGACATGGCACTGTAACAGTAAGCATGTGGCTGAGTTACTCACGTGTTTCATAACAGCCCAGTAGGTGTCCTCATTCTGTCCAGTCTTCCTGAAGCCCAGAACCTCTCTCATGGACTGAATAACCTTTTTGAGGGGCTCCAGATCCACAGACAGCTTCTGTAAAACACAGGAGACAAAAGTAGGTTAAAGAATCTGGAAAGACAAAAGTAATGGGGGGTGTGATATTAAGTTGCTTTACCTGCTGGTTGACAGTTTTGACCAGGAAGAGACCGAGCTCCAGGGCTTTGACCAACTTCTCCTGGACCACCTTGTTCTTACCAGTCTCAACTACAGTCTCCAGACTCTAAGGAGAACATCCACAACCATATCAGTAACAAATCAGCAGCTCCAGGGAGAGATAGGTAATGTACAGTATCATCCAAGTCAAACCTAGAGATTAAACTGGATGGAAAAACATCAGTTTTTAATGTAACATGCTTTTGAAGAAAGGGGTCGTACGCACATCCCAGGCGGCACCTTAATTGGGGAGGACGGGCTCATAGTAATGGCTGGATCGGAATCAATGGAATAGTATCAAACATGTTTTCAATGTGTTTGATAGCACGCCATTATTATGAGCTCCCAATTTACCACAATATGATTTTCCCCATGCTTTGCAGTAATGATGTGATATAGAGATTGATTCCTGTGGTGTTTCACACAGTGACATGTTCTCTGATGTCTAAGCTTGGGTGAGGTGTTTGATGCCTACCGCTGCCACACGGCCCACCGCCTGCTGAAGCAGCCCTGCCCAGGGGTCGCCTGCTAACAGCTGCTGTACCTCCCTGCTCTGCAGCCCCCGCAGCACCATGGCACTGGCCTGGCTCTGTGGAACACACACGCATACAAAATTAAACACTCAATGGGAAGATGATTTTGTGCAGATCAGTGGTATTTACCGTCAGTCTGAAAGGATCACTGGCTGGGAAGAGTGTGGTCCGTCATCACTGTATTAAAAAGTTGGTAGAAGTTTAACCTAACTACAGGGTCAGATGCTTCTTTTTACTGTTAATTGTTGAGGTGGAGCCTGCTAGTCTTACCTGTTGGTGTTCTCTGACTCCTGTTGTGATGTGTTCCACTGCGGTCACCAACAGGTTCACACACAGAACCTACACACAACACAAGATAATCAACCTCCAACAGCATCGCGTTACACCAGCCAACAAACTTCTTGACACTAGTTGTGGGGATTCTTAGAAAGCACAGAGCAACAAGAGGAAACAACGCATCTTCAAGTGTTTATGCAGTCATTTAAATCAATAGAGATCAGTGTGGATGCGGTTGTTGTTGACTCACTGGGAAGCGGGTGAAGAGGTCGACAAACATTAGGCCTGAGAGGGCTTTTCCTGCGCGTCATGAAGGAGCAGAGCGCCCCTTTAAAGAGGGCCGACACCCTCTCCACGTCCACGTTACCCATGAACCTCAGCTGCAACACCGAGATTTCAGCAGGTTGGTTTCATACAAAAGACGCACTAATAGTAAATACTCGGCGTACATTCAGGTTGAATGCTAAAGGTTGGTTAAGGAACAATTGTCACTGTAGTCAACTCTGAAAGGTAAAGAGGCTTACCTCCTCAGTAGAAAGTGTTGTCTTGCCGTCTGCTGAGGCCCCCGGGCGCCTTGACCAGGTACAGAGATGCACTGAAGAAGTAGAGTGACACTGAGGAGTCAGACAGCTTCTGGGTTTTGGTCATGGAGCTCCCCCTGTCTGTCGCCTACGGTCTTACAGTACTGCTTGGCCCGGCACAGCTGGTTCCTGGGGGTAGGAGAGGACGAGGGTGACTGATCAGTGTGGCAGAATAATACTGGAAACTGTTGACATGACATGATAATCTGTCTCCCCAGACAGAATACATCCGTCTTCAATGCACCTGCATATGACAAGTTGTTCTTTCGAGGTTCATAAAGAGAAGTAGAGCACAAATCCTGTCTCACATCTCTAATACATTGCGAGGTGCTTTCAGTATTAAAGGAAAACTCCACCCCAAAACATTAAGTATTTGTTTCATTAGGCCATTGTTGACATAGTTTCAAAATGTTTTTCTTGTCAGCAATCAAGTTTTCAAGAGTACATGTGTTCGTAAATTGAAAAAATGTGGAACAAAACACATTTGGGAGCACAATGAAAGTATTTGAGGAAGGAGGTTGCCGTGGCAACAGTGGAGAGATGATAAAGCCGACATGACACATTGGGCTGTGCGATATCGTCTTGTAAGGTGATCCACGTACCGGTATGGATTTTTACAATACTGTCTAGAAAAAGGTATTTTGATACAGTTTTACAAATTGCACTACTTCACTGTCAGTTTTGTCCTAGTATGGTTGAATATAAATCCAATCAGAATGGAGAAAGCCAATTAAAACCACTTAGAATGTAGAATTTGTTGCCATCCTAGGGTCATGGCCTACTCATAAAACGTACCAGTCAAAAGTTTGGACACGATTACTCATTCAAGGGTTTTTCTTTATTTTTACTATTTTCTACATTGTAGAATAATAGTGAAGACATCAGAACTATGAAACAACACATATGCAATCATGTAGTAACCAAAAAAGTGTTAAATCAAAATATATTTGCGATTATTCAAAGTAGCCACCCTTTGCCTTGATAGCTTTGCACACGCTTTGTTGTTTGTCACTGGCCTACACACACTATTCTATAATGTCAAAGTGGAATATTTATGTTTTTCAAAATGTTTACAAATTAATAAAAAGCTGAAATGTCTTGAGTAATCAACCCCTTTGTTATGGCAAGCCTAAAGTTCAGGAGTGCAAATCACATGGACTTACTCTGTATGCAATAATAGTGTTTAACACAATTTTTAAAATAAACTACCTAATTTCTGTACCCTACACATAATTGTAAGGTCCCTAAGTTGAGCAGTGAATTTCAAACACAGATTCAACCACAAAAACCAGGGAGTTTTTCCAATGCCTCGCAAAGAACGGCACCTATTGGTTGATTAAAAAAAGCAGACAATGAATACCCATTTGAGCATGGTGATGTTATTAATTACACTTTGGATGGTGTATCAATACACCCAGTCACTACAAAGAAATAGGCGTCCTTCCTAACTCAGTTGCCGGTGAGGAAGGAAATCGCTCAGGGATTTCACCATGAGGCCAATGGTGATTTTAAAACAGTTAAAGAATGTAATAGCTGTGTAACTGTTTAATGGGTCTGGAAAGCTCTTAGAGACTTACCCAGAAGTAGTCGCTGCAAAAGGTGATTCGAATCTATTGACTCAGGGGATTGAATACTGATCTAATCAAGATATATTAGTGTGTTATTTTTCATAAATGTTTTAACAAACGTTCAAATTTTTCTTCCACTTTGACAGAGTATTTTGTGTAGATTGTTGACAAAAAAAATGACAATTAAAACACACTTTTTATCAACAAAATGTGGAAAACATCAAGGGGTGTGAATACTTTCTGAAGGCACTGTATGTGTCTGAGGGTATGTTTCTGACCCAGTGTGTGTCTAAAGGCACTAGCATGACGTACTTGAAGATGTCTGCGGCCTTGCGGAGGAAGTCCTGCTCCTGCTGGTCGCTCTCGGAGCTCATGCCGCTCTCGATGACGCTGAGCAGGGGCTCCACCATGCCCAGCACCAGAGGGCTGCTGCCCTGCCTGACCAGGAACACCTCCACCAGGTCCAGCACCTGGAACACAGCAAAGAACCAGGGTCAGCACCCCATGAACATAGGGGGACCATCACCAGAAGAACAAGAGAGGCAGTGTTAGAAATACCACTGCTAGAGTAGTGTTTCGCCTATATTCATTTTGCAGTGAAATCGTTGCCACCACTCCAAAATCCTTGCAACCACGTTATGTGTAAATTACGTAGAAAGATAATGGAGCTATATATATATAAATATTTTATTTTTTTACAAGATCTATAAGAACTAACAATCACCAAAATAAAAACTAGATAGTCGGGGAGAATCAAAAATTCCAAAACTGTCAATGCATGGGGTCCCCATTGATTTTGGAAAGTTTAAGTCACTCAGATAGCATAACAACACAGCATAAGCCATGGCAAAATGTGTAGAAATGCAGGAAATGTGCTTTAAAACAGCAACATTTTGCCACTGCGGCCAAGAAAATGTGGGGTTGGCCACGCCGACTACCACACCTTTCACACTTACAACTCTATCCAAACAGGCGAGACAGCAATAGTCATCTTGTCATGTGAATACCTTGATCTTGAAGTCTCTGACAAGGGTCTTTTCCTTTTTTAGCTTGTCCTTCTCATCCTTCTTGGCCTGCATCTTCTTCTTCTGTTCAAGGAACAGTGCTGCGACACTGCCGTCCAGCTTCATCATGGCTTCATCATCCAGCTCGTCATCCTCGCTGCCGTCCACTTCGGTGGCCTGTGACATGCAGCAAGAAAGACCCGGTCCAGTTAAAAACGTCTAGAACAGCGCTGTGTATCAATGTCTCTGCTTTTGACCCCCCCCACCCTCACAGTGAGGATTTCAATGAAACCTGAAACCGCTAGACTAACACAAAATGCATTCAAAAAATTACGGCTAAAAACAATTATTTCTTGAGCACTAAAAGTGAAACCTTGAAAAATAAGAGTAAAGTACAATCCCAGAGCTAGAACAAAAGACCAATCACAAGACACCTACCAGAGCACCCTGGTTCTGTAGGACCTTCATCAGCTCAATGCGGAAGTTCTGATCCACCTCGCCCCCCTCCTCCATGGCCTCATCTTCACCCTCATCAGAGTCGTCGTCTGATGCATCCGACTCTTCCTCATTCTGGAGAAGCAAGTAATACATATATTTACGAAGAGATCCGAGGCACAAAAACATGAACTCACTTGATGGTTTCCCTGTTAAATCTAACGAGACCCTGCTGTAAAACATGCAGACACCAACTGATGATCAACATCAACTCGCTAGGGTAATTAGATCCAACGTGGATCCTGGCACAACTGTCTTCGCAAACACCTTTTTCCCAGCACTTGGGCGGTTGCATCGCATACGCCATCACAACAGCTGTTTTTCACTTGACTGTCATTCAAAGAATTCCTTCCTGGATCAGATGATGACATGTGAAAATATCACGGTGTAATTAAACAGCTTGACACCAAATACACATCCAACTGTGTTATGCATAATTATTGAAGAAGCACGTTAGTGACAATATCAATTTAGGTTTTAAGTATCAAGGTAAGGTGACTCAGTTAGAAGCATTCCATTTTGCAATAGCATACATTTTGGGGGATTTGTGTGCCAATGAAAACTGTTTCACCTCTTAACATAAAATGTTAGGTAGTTACAGTGCATTTCTGAGATCTCTATACAAAAAAACAGTGACTGCTAGATACAGGTTTCTTACAGGGCTCAAGTTCAATGTCTAATTTAACTGATTAATGTTTAATATATGATATGACTTACACTGCCACAAATGCAAGGACAGAAAAGTAATGTTTTATGTCACACGATTTTGGACAAATCCGTCAAGACACCAACCAAGAGAAGGGGTCGTCTAGCTATATTCAATAAAATGTAAAACCTATGTTCCCCCTTAAATATCTTAATGTAATGACATGGGGAAACAATGGCTAACTATTATCAATGACTTATCAATAGCTGTAACATGTTGTCCAGCCGGTACCCTAGTTTATAGAAAAACCCTGATGTAGATTTGTGAACGTGACCAGGTGTGAAAGAACTGAACTGACCATCTCTTCGTCGTCTTCATCATCATCCTCGCCTTTCTTTTTTTTGGTCTTTCTTCTTTATTTTGTCAGAGTCTTTATCATCCGTCACCACGATGGCACTGTCCTCCTCCTCTTTATCTGGGTCCAGAACCTAAAGACACAATGAGTCAAATTAATGGACATTCCTGTAATATATCAACATTTACTTTCGCAAATCAACAGAAGTTTTACCTTCAGTGAACACAACGTAATATTTTTATGCAACATTTAAAAACTACAGCTCTGTAAGAGTACAGTATTCTCTAGTCTGGGAGACTTACATCCAAGATGGCGGTGAGTGCTCTGGCGGTGACGTGGGGACAGATGTTGGAGAAGACAGTCCTGCAGACGTGACGGATGTGTCTACTGGGCTGGGACAGGAGTGAGAGCAGGATGTCCACCACCACCTCAGCCCAGTGGGGCTCCTCCTCTCCTGTAGAACCTGGATTAACACGACACGTGGTTACAGAGACATCCCACCAAAGGCTACCATACTGAACATAGAGGCTGGTATTTATACTAACCTTAAGCCGGGTGTACACTACACGACTTTCAAATTCCTGACATCGCTAAACCTCACAATAAACGACCATCTTCCCTGTAGTTTTTTTTGTCACGCAAATGTAGTGGTGCGCACACTAAATGATCTGGCAGACGGGGGGGTCACACACTACAAGATTCTTCACTTGAGGATTGAGGATTGTCGATACCAACCACGCTGTCCGGCGAAAACAATGATGTGATTAGATTTAATGTAGCTACAACGACCTGTGGCGCAAAGCAGCCTCAAACGTTTTCAGTCAGACATTCACACTTGCCCTACAGTTGAAATATCTAGCCAACATTTTTAACATTGCTCAGAGCTGTAACGATTTGACACTGACTTTGATTAAAGTACAAACGCAATCTAGTATTCATCGCTCCTTCTTGAGTCGACACATTATGGGTAATGGGAAACAACATAATCTCACTGGCTTCTTCTCTGGCGAGCTCTCATTGGCTATTGCTCATCACCGTTCTCAAAACTTGTCGTTGCACATCTCACACTACAAGAGCATTGCAGATTGTGCAATGCTTAGGTCCAACAGAATCGGACATACGGACACCGAAACGCTTAAGAGACATTCTTTTACTGTAATAGACAAGAACTTAACCGTCTAACGATACCCTGTTTATGTCTCAACTCCCAAAATGTAGAACAGAGCAGATCCTAATAAAACCAGAGTATCAATGTTGTAGAAAATGAATGCTCCATTTGTCACGCGCAGCATTTTAGCCACAGACTTATGTGCTAGTCTGTATAAATGTACAATGAGCCGAAAAAGACTCACGTATATAAGGAATTGGCAACTCATTCTCATTCTGAGAAATAAGCTTTTTAGTATCCAGGTAGGCCACTTGATTTCAACATCTAAACAAAGCGGACAGGCTGTTATTCAAACAGTTGGAGACGGACAGGAGGGCCTATTCATAACAGTTTAACCGTTCTCTACCTTGTTAGCAAGAAAATACATCCAAGTTGGCTAGACTTGAAATACAGTATAAAGACTCATTAGCACGTGGGCTTGTGTTAATGAGACCCGTGTTCATTTTCTAGAATGCCTGTCACAAGAAGTTGGTCATTATTAGTGGATGTGCATTGTGCAGGTTCAATTTGTAACAACGGCATTTTCATACAGACTTAAAAGCCAGATCAGTGATTATTGCAAAAATAAAAAAAGATAACTGGTTAAACTATTTTGATAAAATAATTACATAGATTTTTCTATTGTGTTATTGACTGTACGTTTGTTCATGTGTAACTCTGTGTTGTTGTTTTTGTCGCACTGCTTTGCTTTATCTTGGCCAGGTCGCAGTTGTAAATGAGAACTTGTTCTCAACTGGCCTACCTGGTTAAATAAAGGTGAAATAAAAAATATATATACGTGAACACCCCTTCAAATTAGTGGATTCGGCTATTTCAGCCACACCCGTTGCTGACAGGTGTATAAAAATTGAGCACACAGCCATGCAATCTCCATAGACAAACATTGGCATTAGAATGGCCCATACTGAAGAGCTCACCATAGTATGCCACCTTCCCAACAAGTCAGTTCATCAAATTTCTTCCCTGCTAGAGCTGCCCCGGTCAACTGTAAGTGCTGCTATTGTGAAGTGGTAAAGTCTAGGAGCAACAATGGCTCAGCTGCGAAGTGGTAGGCCACACAAGCTCACAGAACGGGACCGCCAAGTGCTGAAGCGCGTAGCATGTAAAAATTGTCTGTCCTCGGTTGCAACACTCACTACCAAGTTCCAAACTGCCTCTGGAAGCAACATCAGCGCAAGAACTGTTCGTCGGGAGCGTCATGAAATGGGTTTCCATGGCTGAGCAGCCGCACAAAAGCCTAAGATCACCATGAGCAATGCCAAGCGTCGGCTGGAGTGGTGTAAAGCTCACCGCCATTGGACTCTGGAGTACTGGAAGCGCGCTCTCTGGAGTGATGAATCACACTTCACCATCTGGCAGTCCGACGGATAAATCTGGGTTTGGTGGATGCCAGGAGAACGCTACCTGCCCGAATGCATAGTGCCAACTAGAGGTCGACCGATTAATCGGAATGGGCGATTAATTAGGGCCGATTTCAAGTTTTCATAACAATCGGAAATCTGTATTTTTGGACACCGATTTGGCCGATTTTTTTATTATTATTATTACTATATATTTTTTTAACACCTTTATTTAATCTTTATTTAACTAGGCAAGTCAGTTAAGAACACATTCTTATTTTCAATGACGGCCTAGGAACGGTGGGTTAACTGCCTCGTTCAGGGGCAGAACGACAGATTTTTACCTTGTCAGCTCAGGGATTCAATCTTGCAACCTTACAGTTAACTAGTCCAGCGCTCTAACCACCTGATTACATTGCACTCCACGAGGAGCCTGCCTGTTACGTGAATGCAGTAGAAGCCAAGGTAAGTTGCTAGCTAGCATTAAACTTATCTTATAAAAAACAATCAATCAATCACTCATAATCACTAGTTAACTACACATGGTTGATGGTATTACTAGTTTATCTAGCGTGTCCTGCGTTGCATATAATCGATGCGGTGCGTATCGTTGCTCCAATGTGTACCTAACCATAAACATCAATGCCTTTCTTAAAATCAATACACAGAAGTATATATTTTTAAACCTGCATATTTAGCTAAAAGAAATCTAGGTTAGCAGGCAATATTAACCAGGTGAAATTGTGTCACTTCTCTTGCGTTCATTGCACGCAGAGTCAGTGTATATGCAACAGTTTGGGCCGCCTAATTTGTCAGACTTTTACGTAATTATGACATAACATTGAAGGTTGTGCAATGTAACAGGAATATTTAGACTTGGGGATGCCACCCGTTAGATAAAATACGGAACGGTTACGTATTTCACTGAAAGAATAAACGTCTTGTTTTCAAGATGATAGGTCATTAATATGGTCGAATCCGGAAACTAAGGCACGTATTTCTGTGTTATTATGTTATAATTAAGTCTATGATTTGATAGAGCAGTCTGACTGAGCGGTGGTAGGCACCAGCAGGCTCGTAAGCATTCATTCAAACAGCACTTTCCTGCGTTTTGCCAGAAGCTCTTCGCTGTGCTTCAAGCCTATCAACTCCCGAGATTAGGCTGGTGTAACCGATGTGAAATGGCTAGCTAGTTAGCGGGATGCGCGCTAATAGCGTTTCAAACGTCACTCGCTCTGAGACTTGGAGTAGTTAATCCCCTTGCTCTGCATGGGTAACGCTGCTTCGAGGGTGGCTGTTGTCGTTGTGTTCCTGGTTCGAGCCCAGGTAGGAGCGAGGAGAGGGATGGAAGCTATACTGTTACACTGGCAATACTAAAGTGCCTATAAGAACATCCAATAGTCAAAGGTTAATGAAATACAAATGGTATAGAGAGAAATAGTCCTATAATTCCTATAATAACTACAACCTAAAACTTCTTACCTGGGAATATTGAAGACTCATGTTAAAAGGAACCACCAGCTTTCATATGTTCTCATGTTCTGAGCAAGGAACTTAAACGTTAGCTTTCTTACATGGCACATATTGCACTTTTACTTTCTTCTCCAACACTTTGTTTTTGCATTATTTAAACCAAATTGAACATGTTTCATTATTTATTTGAGGCTAAATTGATTTTATTGATGTATTATATTAAGTTAAAATAAGTGTTCATTCAGTATTGTTGTAAACATTTTTTTTTTAAACAGCCAAATCGGTTTCCAAAAATACCGATTGTTATGAAAACGTGAAATCGGCCCTAATTCATCGGCCATTCCATTAATCGGTCGACCTCTAATTTGCAATGTACAAATGATTATAATTATGTCCTGGTCTCCAGACCATCCACTCCGACAAATATCGGCCAGTGGCTTTAATCTAGTTACCTACCCCCGGTTTAGGGCATCTAGAGTGTAACGTAAATGAACACTCACGCTATGGAGTTTCATGCAATTGCCCCTTTAAAACCATACATGTTTAAAACTTAACTGACTATTCCAGCCACCTACCATTGTAGCCATGCTCTTCATCTTTGACTACCCCACAGCTTGTTTTTGGAAAGTGATAAAGAGTGTAAAGTAGTCTTATCTCACCCAAAGAAGGAGTTGATGATGACGACTCTGGCCTTCTCATCCAGGGGCACTGTCTCAAGTATGTCTGGGGTGGCCTTCTTAGCATTGAAGAACGCATGGAAAAAGACAAACCTGGCGCGATGGAGGACAAAACAATGGGTTAGCATCTATGCTACATTATGACTATAAAGTGCCCTTCAGAATACAATAGTTATAGAAATGTTGGGAAGATTATTACACACATCCAACTTGGCACAGGAAAAAAAGAAATCACCCTTTGCTGCTCCCAAAAGTAATATCACCAAGGCATAATCTAAAATCACTTGGGGGAGCAGCAAACAGTGAGCGACATGACATTTTCCCTGCAGTGAGATCTCTCACCTGGCTACATCCATCACTAGAGCCTCCTCTCTCTTCACCTGGTTGTTCTCCGCGATGGAGGTTAGGCGTGGAATGATCCACTTCCTCAGGCGGAATATGCAGTTCTCTCTCCTAAGGATAGAGTCAACAATTCAAAGGGATACTTTTAGTTTAGAACCCAGAAGGCATATATTAGTCATTCTAGGACATGCTCCAAGAGTTCTACTCACTGGACTCCGCCCTCCTGGTTCTCCTTCTGCCTGCGGGTGCTGAAGTCCAGGCAGCTGTCCAGCCGGGGGTTGAGGAACATGTCTTTGAGCCAGTCCACGTAGCTCTGCAGTGCTGTCGGCTGCAGGTGCTGCACAACCCTCCAGAAGGAGGGCACCACGGGGTAGCCCTGGTTGGTGAGCAGGGAGAAGGCCACCATCACCGCCAGCTGCTTCTCCGGGTCATCGCAGCCCTGCAGGAAGTCGCCAATGTACGTCTCCATCTCGGGGGCAAACTTAAAACGGTCTAGGAGCTGAGGGGGCGAGATGAGTGCATACTTGTAAGTCAATATATTTTAAAACATTTCCTTTTTGGATAAGTGAGCATCTTACTACATATTTTCTGTGACCAACTAAGATGCCAGCAGCTTCACTATGTATTTTCTATAATCTTGTGCAGTTATGAGTCGACAGACATTTGTAGGGAGATTGACCTGTGCAGAGACCACGTGTTCCCCGTAGGCCCTCATCACCTCTCCATTTAACACCTGTTTTAGCTGGGCCAGGGTCAACAAGGGCAGGGCACTACCCAACAGCCGGTAGCTCAGGTAACTGGGGCACAGAGAGAAGACAGCCCGATGTCACAGGAAGGCCAAAAAGATCATCAAGGACAACAACCACCCGAGCCACTGCCTGTTCATCCCACTATCATCCAGAAGGCGAGATCAGTACAGGTGCATCAAAGCTGGGACCGAGAGACTGAAAAACAGCTCCTATCTCAAGGCCATCAGACTGTTAAATAGCCAACACACGCACACAGAGGCAGCTGCCAATATACATAGACTTGAAAGTGTGTGTGTGTGTGTGTGTGTGTGTGTGTGTGTGTGTGTGTGTGTGTGTGTGTGTGTGTGTGTGTGTGTGTGTGTCATCCTGACCATGGAAAAAACCATAGCCCTAGTTGTAAAAAGCTGCTCACTTAGGGATATTGTCCATGGTAATGATTGTGGAGGTGCCCAGCAGCTTCTTCAGCTTCTTGAGCTTGAGCACCTGGGGGAACTTCTGCATGGCCACCAGGAGGAGCTGCAGCTGCTCAGGGGTGCTGAAGGCGGAGGACAGGTCTGTCTGCAGGGCTCCCAGCAGCACCTCCTCAAACACCTCCTCTGATGTCTGGAGAACCACACAGACCAAACAACACACAGGTCATACCGACTGCACCATTCTACACAAGGATTTATCACATTGAGACACCATTAGAAGAGTGCTACACTATGAAGTAGAGCTGGCTGAGTCACTCACCTCAGACAGGATGTCCACCATGGTCTTCCTGGGCAGGTCCCGCAGGAGTTCTCTATACTGCGATAGGCTCTGGAGGAGCTGGACACACTCCAGCACCACCTGAGGGTCCTGTCACACACACACAGGTGAGTAAGAAAACCAAACACACTGAAGTCTGAAAAGTAGAGACCGAGCTAAGTCTGGCAGTAACAATAAGGGGGACATATGTGCACTTCAATTCTCTGTGCAAAACATGGTATACTAGTCTTCTCTGCCAAGCCCATGGGTGATCTGGTGTCATTCTTACCTTTGGAAGGCGTGTGGACTGAGACAGGGCGAGCACACCAAAGAAGTTCCCAAAAGCAGCATTTCTGATGAGTTTGTCAATATGAATATAAACGGCAACATAAGATACTGTGCAATATAGAGACCTTCATTGGCTGATTACATTAAGTATATGGATGTTAGTGAAACGCTCCCGAGCGGCGCAGCAGACTAAGGCACTGCATCTCAGTGCAGGAGGCGTCACTACAGTCCCTGATTTGATTCCAGGCTGTATCACATCCGGCCGTGATTGGGAGTCCCATAGGGTGGCGCGCAATTGGCCCAGCGTCGTCCAGGTTTGGCCAGGGTAGGCCGTCATTGTAAATAAGAATTTGTTCTTAACTTACTTACCTAGTTAAATAACCGTTAAATAAAAAATGTATTAGAAAATTAGAAATTTACCACAGCATCTAACTTTAGTCACATCACATGCTTACCTTTTTCACGTTCGCCAAGTTGTGCTTCTCTTTGATTTGATCAAAGGCTGTACGCAGAGGTACCTCCTCAAACACGCTCAGTACCTGACAACCAAAACAATGACAGAAATGATACATCAGTAACAACCTCTTATATGTTATGTAGTAACACCTTAATAACTCCTTCGTAAGACATGTACAAAGAAATAGGATGTTGGTGAGCCATTAGATGTACTATTGACATTACCTGTCCCAAAGCCAAACTGAAGCCTGGCAGGCCAGCCTCTCTAGTGTGTGCCAAGCCATCCACCAGTCTCTTCGGGGTGTATGTCAACTCATCTGTCTAGAAAGGAAAGACAACACATACATTATAGCAAAATGTCAAGAACTCTATGGTCCCATAAATGTAACATGTATATGTGTGGTGGAACATACACCTTCTAAACAGACAGTATGACAGCAACTCAAATGCATATAAGTAGCATTGCAGCAATCAAAACTCAACACACGTGGCCAGGTGTGAAATAAATTGTTTAGTTTACATCTGTGCCAAACTTGATATGGATTACGTTAATGTTATTGCCAGTTTCTCTAAAGTCCAACACCCGCCAATAGCATAAAAGTGACCATGTGCCTAGCTAACCAGCTACTGTAGTTGGTTTAGCAAGATAAGTAGGGTATGTTAGCTAACGAGGTAACTCCGTAGCAGCTAACTTAGCAACTGAGAGCTGTCCCAAACACACCAACCTTTTGACTAGTCTTCAGATATTGTATGAGATTTTCAATGGCCTTCAGCCGTATCTCTTGTTCAGGTTTAGCGATATCCCAGAAGAAGTCCTGGAACTCGCGGTTCTGTTGGAGAATACCCTTGGCATCAGTCATTTTCGGTCGCACTGGCTCATTTTCTATCTCCCCCATGTCTACATGCATAGCATTCATGCCATTTGACAGTAGGGAGATAAGGGTTAGACGGGATAGTTTTTGTCAGATTTTACTTTTCTTAGCAGGTTAGGGTAATTTACGTAACAGGTTAACGTTGGGGAAACGAATATAAATATATTTTTGAGTTAATTTGACAAAAGCTGTATCGCTTTTAGAAGAGTAAAAGGCCAAGCAAGAGGCATAACTGGGGCCAAAATCTGTCTTCTCCAGTAGGTGGCTTTTTAAAAATTGTATTCGCTCGTCAAGCGATGGGTTTTTATATGGAGGTCGTGGAGTGTCGAATCGAAGTTTCGTAATGATTCGGTTGTTACGATTGTATTGATATAAGTAGGACACGTGACATCCCGGCAACTTTGAGAAAAAACACGTTATAAAATCCCTAGTTACCACAGCCACAAAGTCATAAACCTTCTTAAAATTTTACTTTAAACCTAACCTTAATCACACTGCTAACCTTATGCCTAACGCGAAATTAAGACCAAACCATGTTTGTATATATACGATATAGTAAATGTTGACTTTGTGGCTGTGGTAACTAGTGGAAACCGTTTTGCCTGTTGTTCCCACACATATCTGTCCTCTCATTGGCTAGAATGGCCCCACCTGATCATGCTTCCTCCGGACTGTCTTCCATTTTTGAAGACTTTTCTTTTCACTTTTAGAGCGCCAACTAGAGTATCCGATTAATATTTTGGGTCAATGGTTCCTAAACTTTTTATAGTTCCGTACCCCTTCAAACATTCAACCTCCAGCTGCGTACACCCTCTAGCACCATGGTCAGCGCACTCTCAAATTATGTTTTTTGCCATCATTGTAAGCCTGCCACACACACACTATACGATATATTTATTAAACATAAGAATGAGTGTGAGTTTTTGTCACAACCCAGCTCGTGGGAAGTGACAAAGAGCTCTTATAGGACCAGGGCACAAACAATAATATTATAATAATCAATAGTTTTGCTCTTTATTTAGCCATCTTACATATAAAACATTATTTATTAATTGAAAATGGTGAATAACTCACCACAGGTTAATGAGAAGAGTGTGCTTGAAAGGACGCACATAACTCAGCAATGTAGGGTTGTATTGGAGAGAGTCTCAGTCTTAAATCATTTTCCACACACAGTCTGTGCCTGTATTTAGTTTTCATGCTAGTGAGGGCCGAGAATCCACTCTCACATACACTACCGTTCAAAAGTTTGGGGTCACTTAGAAATTTCCTTGTTTTTGAAAGAAAAGCTAAAAATGTTGTCCATTAAAATAACATCAAATTGATCAGAAATACAGTATAGACATTGTTAATGTTATGAATGACTATTGTAGCTGGAAACGGCAGATGTTTAATGGTATATCTACATAGGCGTACAGAGGCCCATTATCAGCAACCATCACTCCTGTGTTCCAATGGCATGTTGTGTTAGCTAATCCAAGTTTATCATTTTAAAAGGCTAATTGATCATTAGAAAACCCTTTTGCAATTATGTTAGCACAGCTGAAAACTGTTGTTCTGATTAAAGAAAACAGAAAACTGGCCTTCTTTAGACTAGTTGAGTATCTGGAATATCAGCATTTGTGGGTTCGATTACAGGCTCAAAATGGCCAGAAACAAAGACCTTTCTTCTGAAACTCGTTGATGTGATCAATTTGATGTGATTTTAATGGACAAAAAATGTGCTTTTCTTTCAAAAGAAACAGACGCCTCACAAGTCCTCAACTGGAAGCTTCATTAAATAGTACCCGCAAAACGCCAGTCTCAATGTCAACAGTGAAGAGGAAACTCCGGGATGCTGGCCTTATAGGCATAGTTGCAAAGAAAAAGCCATATCTCAGACGGGCCAATAAAAATAAAAGGTTAAGATGGGCAAAAGAACACAGACACTGGACAGAGGAACTCTGCCTAGAAGCCAGCATCCCAGAGTCGCCTCTTCACTGTTGATGTTGAGACTGGTGTTTTGCGAGTAATGGTTTACTCAAGTAGTATTTTACTGGGTGACTTTCACTTTTACTTGAGTCATTTTCCATTAAGGTACACTATATGTACAAAGGTATGTGGACACCCCTTCAAATTAGTGGATTCGGCTATTTCAGCCACATCCGTTACTGACAGGTGTATACAATTTGAGCACACAGCCATGCAATCTCCATAGACGAATATTAGCAGAAGAATGGCTTTACTGAAGAGCTCAGTGACTTTCAACGTGGCACTGTCATAGGATGCCACCTTTCCAACAAGTCAGTTCGTCAAATTTCTTCCCTGCTAGAGCTGCCCCGGTCAACTGTAAGTGCTGCTATTGTGAAGTAGGAAAGTCTAGGAGCAACAAAGGCTCAGCCGCAAAGTGGTAGGCCACACAAGCTCAGAGAACGACAGACAAGTGCTGAAGCACGAAGCGCATAGAAATCGTCTGTCCTCGGTTGCAACATTTACTACCGAGTTCCAAACTGCTTCTGGAAGCAACATCAGCGTTGGGAGCTTCATGAAATTAGTTTCCATGGCCGAGCAGCCGCTCACAAGCCAAAGATCACCATGTGCAATGCCAAACATCGGCTGGAGTGGTGTAAAGCTCGCCACCATTGGACTCTGGAGTAGTGGTTCTGCTAGTCACATTCTGTTAAAGATCCCCAAAGCACACACATCCCTGGGTTGTTCGTCTTTTCAGTTCGCCGCAGCTAGCGACTGCAACAAGCACTCAAACTGGAAAGTTTTATCTCAATCTCTTCATTCAAAGACTCAATCATGGACACTTACTGACAGTTGTGGCTGCTTTGCGTGATGTATTGTTGTCTCTACCTTCTTGCCATTTGTGCTGTTGTCTGTGCCCAATAATGTTTGTACCCTGTTTTGTGATGGTACCATGTTGTGTTGCTGCTATGTTGTGTTGCTACCATGTGTTGTCATGTTGTATTGCTACCATGCTATGTTGTTGTCTTAGGTCTCTCTTTATTTAGTGTTGTGTTGTCTCTCTTGTCGTGATGTGTGTTTTGTCCTATATTTTTATTTGATTTATTTATATTTTTAATCCAAGCCCCCAACCCCGCAGGAGGCCTTTTGCTTTTGGTAGGCCGTCATTGTAAATACGAATTTGTTCTTAACTGACTTGCCTAGTTAAATAAAGGTTAAATAAAAACAATTAAGTGGAAACACGCTCTCTGGAGTGCTGAATCACGCTTCACCATCTAGCAGTCCGACGGTGCCAGGAGAATGCAACCTGCCCCAATGCATAGTGCCAACTGTAAAGTTTGGTGGAGGAGGAATAATGGTCTGTGGCTGTTTTTCATGGTTCGGTCTAGGCCCCTTACTTCCAGCGAAGGGAAATCTTAACCCTACAGCACACAAGAACATTCTAGGAAATTCTGTGCTTCCAACTTTGTTGCAACAGTTTGGGGTACGCCCTTTGCTGTTTCAGCATGACATTGCCCCCGTACACAAAGCGAGGCCCATACAGAAATGGTTTGTTGAGATCGGTGTGGAAGAACTTGACTGGCCTTCACAGAGCCCTGACCTCAACCCCACCGAACACCTTTGGGATGAATTGTAACGCCGACTGCGACCCAGGCCTAATCAGCCAACATCAATGTCCAACCTCACTAATGCTCTCGTGGCTTAATGGAAGCAAGTCTCCGCAGCAATGTTCCAACATCTAGTGGAAAGCCTTCCTAGAAGAGTGGAGGCTGTTATAGCAGCAAAGGGGGGACCAACTCCATATTAATGCCCATGATTTTGGAATGAGATGTTCGACGAGCACTTTTGGCCATGTAGTGTATCCTTACTTTTACTGAAGCATGACAATTGGTTACTTTTTCCACCTCTGTGTCCTATGGAGCAAAATATACATTTGGTCATATTCACAGATTCACGGGCTATTTTGGGGGCTTTTTATAATTTAAGAATATTCCCTTAAAGGGCAATTCCACCACTTTCAAACTCATTTTCATTATCTCCAGCACAATACCAGTATACATGTGTGAAAATGGTGCAATTCTATGTTTTGTAGAAAAAAATATGAAGTAAAAAAGTTATACTCGATGAGATCATCAAAAGTAAAAAAAAATGTTAAAACAGTGCTTTCAAATTCGCGGTGAAGAGGGAGCAATAAAAGCTGTTGCAGGCTTTCAAAATCACTGTTTTGTTTGACTTTTAATCATTAAAAAAAAAAATTACCCCTTTTTCATGGTATCCAATTGGTAGTTACAGTCTTGTCTCATCGCTGCAACTCCCGTACGGACTCAGGAGAGGCGTGCTTCCTCCGAAACACAACCCAACCCAACCAAGCTGACTGCTTCATGACATGATGCCCGCTTAACCCGGAAGCCAGCCACACCAACGTGTCGGAGGAAACACTGTACACCTGGCAACCGTGTCAGTGTGCATGCACCCAGCCCTCCACAGGAGTCACTAGAGTGTGATGGGACAAGGACATCCCTGCTGGTCAAACCCTCCCGTAATCTGGACGACACTGGGCCAATTGTGCGCCGCCCCATGGGTCTCCTGGTTGCGGCCAGCTGCGACAGAGCCTGGACTCGAACCAGGATCTCTAGTGGCCCAGGTAGCACTGCGATGCAGTGCCTTAGACCACTGCACCACTCAGGAGGCCTTGACTTTTAGTCTTACCCTGTGATGTCACAGAGAAGCAGTTTTAGGACTTTTCTTCTTATCTTTTTTAAAACACAGATCACAGAAACGTGCTGTTTTCACATATGTAAACACTGGTTTGGTACTGGAGACAATAATGAGGTTATGGGGTTAAAAAGGTTAAAAAGTGGCAGAATTGCCTTTTAATTAAGAAAGAGCCAGGGCAGAATTTCCCAAACTTATTGGAGTAGGTATAGCCTATGCCAGCTGGCTTACACCTGTGTAATAATAACCTAATCACATTATAACGGCATCCATTTGGAAACATTTCTCTTTATAAAATGATGTTTTCTCCACAGACTTCTTCATACGCTACAGCAACAGGTGTTTCTCATGCTGTATGGCATTGTATAGTGTTTTTCGTCCCTGGTCCCGGAAGGCCACACAACAGCACCTGCAATGTGAGGACCCCCTAGGATCAGTATTGAAGGGCACTGAAATATGTTTACAATTACAACAAAGCAAATTACAAAGTCCATTTAAAAACCATGTTCTATGTGCATGGGGACTGTCCCTAAAGCAGGCACTGAGGGGTGTCATTTCTTGCAGCCTCGTTAAACCACAGTGATGTAGGGAACCTTTTAGAGGTGGTCCACTAGACTCTCCGTCCAGCCCGCGGATCGAGGCGGATGTGGTAAGGAGTTCAGTTAGAAACAGGAAGCTCTTTCTGCTCTCCCCCTTCACAGCTCTGTTACAGTAGCCTGTCTGCAAGTGGAGCTGTCAGTAAGATGGTGGTGGCCTGAAGAGGCTTTACTAAAGGTGAGAACAACACAATGCATGTATTTCTATTGTCTCATGTTCAAGAGTGTAGGAGCAGCTTGGTTGGGGATAGATAGACTATTTGAAGAGGTTCAATTTCAGAGACGCATCATGTTGTGTTATTGTCATCCTCATAGCAAGGTGAAGACTTAATTGGAATTATATTGGCTTTCAATAATGTATCACATTGTACAACTTCAGGATTCTGCTTTGAAATGTAAAAAAGATCAACCAGCAATCATGGAGTCCCCTTGTTCAGTCCGCCAATTTATTTGGTATGATGAAGTTCAGCTGAGTGTGTAAAAAATGATGCTACGGTTTGAGTTTGATGCTAAGGTTTTTAACAATTAAAACAATGTAACTAATTCTGTTGAACTGTATACTCATATATGTTTCAAATCTCTTCTCTTTGGTATATCAATTATAGACCATTCATTAATACTTTATTAGTCTTTATTAGTATTAGTCATGTAGATCATAGTCACTATTTTGTTCAGGGTAAATACACATACAAAATGTATTCCTAAGTGTATTGTTAAGTTTGATCAATACCACGTGTTATGCCTCCACCCTATCTCTATACACTTGGCTTGTATCTACCTTTAATCACAAAATCGGCTATCATTTGCCCTAACCAAACTTTGTTTTATAAAAGGGGAAAGTATTCTTATCTTCTGATGCAGATACTGTATCCCTGAACCAACAGGGGTATTCAATACAATACCAACATCATTCTTCTTTGGACGTTTCAACTTAATAGCATAAGAACATGTCACCCCTCACTGAGTGGGATCAATACATTACACAATGGTGTTTGGCTATAGCGCTGTGATGACCACACATCCTGTGGGTAGCTGTGGGCTCAGGTTGTTTACAGGAACACATTACCAATTTCTACCAAGTGAGGGGTTTATTTCCAACAGTTTAGTCTTTCTTTCCACTTAGTTTTGGTGCCTACAGAGATGATATGTAAGGAATCATTACACCCTTGGTCAGTATCTGATGAACTTGAGGTCTTTTCATGACAACATTGGGTGAGCAGGAGATTTGTGCTGTTACAGCTGAATAAGGAACAAGTTTGGCCAACACCTGTCAAAGAGAGAAGTTATTTTTAGTGAAAGTGAAAAACAGCAGTAAGCAACTATTATTGGTGAATTAATTAAACAGAAGAAAACTATGGAGGATATAAATGAGATCATTCCAAAGGCAAATGCATTGTTGTTTAATTTTCCCATAGGCATGATAGCCATCTTCAGCCTACAAGGAGCTGTCTTGGCCATTGTGTCTGCGGCATCTCTCAGTGTCTTCTCTGCTTTCTGTCTGTGGTGCAGGAGCAAAACCAGTGAGTGGCACTGCATTACAAATTATGACATTTATTACATATTTACTAGGCTACATGTCCCACTAATCAACCTGTAAATCTATTCCAATATCATGAAATCTTCTTAAAGTAAAAATATATTTGTCACGTAGCACTAAAGCTAAATTAAAATACTTAATTTTCTACTTTGACTCGTGAAATAATTTTCTAGATCAATCCGTAGTGTGTGCCGTTGAATTAAAGTGTTCCACTTTTCCTTGTCTGTAGAAATAATACATGAAGAGAATCAAATTTATGACCCTCAAATATTGTAAGTATAACATTAACATAGATATTAAATAACTGATGCACTGTAAGACCAGGCATGATCTTATCGATTATTATAGATAAATAGCATAATATGTAATTCCTAATGTACAATTGAAATGTTATATAATTCATAAAATAGCCGTTTCTATCTTAACATACATTTTTTAAACTCATGTTGTAAAACAATTTAACCTCACTATTGGCTACTATATGACAACATCATTTTTCATCACGTAACTCTGCCCAACTCAGCCAACGCGAAGGAAGCAGATTTGCAGTAATGCGATCTAAAACAGGTAAAATGAAATTGTGATTCATCATACCCTTTGGGGCAGATTCCCGGACAGAACAAGCCTTATTCTACTTAAATTAATACAGAATTTTAAAAAATCTAAAAGGATTTCACAAGTGGCTTCATTATTGTGAATTCCCTTCTCATAGTGAATGACTGAATGCATCTATTTAATATGGTGATGGTTTTTATGGCTATCGTGTGCTGATCAACAGTAAATTATATGTTCTCACTACTGAATCCTTCTTGAATCTCTTGGGCTTTTTTAGTCACACGACCCAACCAGATTATAAGAGAGCTGCCTCCAACACCAGTGTA
The DNA here is from genome assembly GCF_045679555.1 of Salvelinus alpinus. Taxonomy (NCBI): domain Eukaryota; kingdom Metazoa; phylum Chordata; class Actinopteri; order Salmoniformes; family Salmonidae; genus Salvelinus; species Salvelinus alpinus. Next base: position 80,339,619 of record NC_092086.1, read on the forward strand.
AGTAGACTACTCGTACATTTAGGTCTTATGCCCGTCATGCTTTTGTCTTGTTCCAACATGACAGCTGAAATTACATTTTTTTAGTTCCTTAAAACTGGATGGGTAACAAAATATATACTTGTATAAATATATTTTATACACACGAACAAGAGTTCCTACAGTTGGAGAAAATCTAAAAGAACATTGGAGTTTAGTTTTTTAGCTTCCAGCTCACACCTGTTGGTTGTCATGTGTGATGTAATGACCACAGACCCACAGGGCACACACTGGTTGAATCAATGTTGTTTCCACTAATTTCAACAAAATTACGTGGAATAGACGTTGAATTGACGCCTGTGCACAGTGGGGATTTACCCCCTGACCAGATATTGGCTATGGTCTTGTGTTTACCTTAGGTGGCCGCTCAGCACTTTATCTTTGTCTCTAGATATGCTAATAACAGACAGCAGATATGCAACACTCACAATAAATACTTTAAATGTAATTTATTTTACAGGGAACAAACACCACAAGGTAGGTTTTATTTCATTCTTAATGTCCAGCAGACCTTCCCATTCACTTACAAGGGGTCAGTGCCTAAAGAGTCTGTTGACAAAGCTTATAAACAAAACTGAATCAACTGGACCCAGAATTTGAACAGATTACAAACATTACAGATGTTTCAACATACAGGCAACTGCCAAAAAAAGGAAACACCAACATAAAGTGTCTCAATAGGGCATTGGGCCCCCAGGAGCCAGATCAGCTTCAATGCACCTTGTCATAGACGCAAGTGTCAGGAACTGATTGGAGGGATGCGACACTATTCTTCCACAAGAAATTCCATAATTTGGTGTGTTGTTTATGGTGGTGGAAAACGCTGTCTCAGGTGCCGCTCCAGAATCTCCCATAAGTGTTTGATTGGGTTGAGATCTGGTGACTGAGACAGCCATGGCATATGGTCTACATCGTTTTCATGCATTGCTCATCAAACCATTCAGTGACCACTCGTGCCCTGTGGATGGGGGCATTGTCATCCTATGGGGGCATAGCCATGATAGCTAAAATAATGGCCTGCCCAGCATTTTTATCCACCCTAAGCATGATGGGATGTTAATTGCTTAATTAACTTTGGAAGCACCTGCTTTCAATATACTTTGTATCCCTCATTTACTCGTGTTTCCATTATTTTGGCAGTTACCTGAAGGTGTTGTATGTGTGTATCTTTACAGTTGTGAATGAGGAGCAAGCGAAGTATCAAAATGTTGCAACAGGTAAATGTTATCTGTTAGTAATTGTATTAGGTATATATTGAATGCCAAAAGTTTCCATTTTGGAAACACAGACCTTTCAATGTGGAAACAGTATCACTAATTCACTACAGTTTTAGCCTGCACCAAATTCCTCAGCACTAACTAAGACTTTTCAATTGTGTTATATTAGCTCAGATGGGAAGCGTTGAACCAACATATGTGTAAGTATCTATCAATGCTTGGTTGCCATTTAATTGTACTTACAATTAATCTGAATTTTAGTTTGCGAAAAATAATACATGTGCTTATTGTTTTTACAGAGATCCAATCCCAGCGTTAGTGTACCAGAATGTTAATGAGAGTACTAATGCAGACACCAGAGATTCAGAAACGGGTAAGTATGATTTATCCAATGACGTGAATACAGTATGTAGGCCTATGTCTATGGTTTTATCAGATGGAATAAAATGTAAAAAACTCAAAACGAACAAATAAACAACCCCCGTCCCTCTCGCCCACTCCCTGGGCCTTTTTATTAACCCAAAACATAAAGAAAAGAAAGATGGGAGGCCCCACCATTGATGCATTTTGTAGAGCCCGTTACTGTAGGGTGATATCCTCTCAGATAATGTAATCTGCTGCTGTTGAAAGTAATGTCAAGCTTCAGCTCAAACCACAACCATCAAAAGGTACAGGCGACACAGTACATGGCAGCCTACATACAGTAACACAATCTAACATCCTCTGAAGACAAGTGTGATCATTTATTCGTATGTGTTCAGATTGTCACTTGCCTTATTTGGATGTCAGAAGTGTTACGTATCATTTGATAAACATATTTCTACTTTCTAGATGGTGATCAATATGAGAATGTTTTTCCATCTATTGATACAATCAGCCGTGGCTCTGGTATGTACTTTAGAATGACTAAATGTAGGCCTATCCCTCCTTTGAAATGAGCCATATTTATGAAGATCATGTTGTTTTTATGGAAGTTCATTATCTATTTGAAGTAGATTTCTTATATTTTATGTTGAACTAAGATTATTTCCCACCACCTCACAACAGATGGATCAGATTACGAGAACTCTGAATTCCTGGAGCAAGTGAAGATGGGGTTAGAACCGTTAGAGGATGGTAAGTCACTATAGTGCATTACAACGAAGACAACACTTCTGCTATGAACGTAGGATGAATGCACTAATTGTAAGTCGCCATGGATAAATTACTACAATGTAATGAACTAAGACTTGAGACTTCTAATTTCGTCACAGATGAACCAGATTACGTGAACGACACTGACTGATATGGGATCTACATGCTCTACGAGTGGATATCTATGGGAATGGACTTTTCTCTTTTGTTGAGCTGCCTGAATAAATATTAAGTTATAATGATATGTATGTCAATGTGCTATACCAGAGCAATGCCATTTTAGGGTTAATGCCCAAAGTTGTATTACTTCATCAGGAATTCCCTTGAGTCAAAACATGTGAGGAACCATGTACAGCAGGGATGGGCAACTGGCAGCCCATGGATCAATTTCCAAAACTCAGTCAGGGTTTCAATTGACTGTTGAGAGAGAATAGTATAATACACAAGGTTCACTTTTGAAATGTGCAGTTGTGCATCAGCAGTTATGTCAGCCACTCAATTAGCCTATGCCAGCAAAATTATTTTAGATTGGTAAATTAGACTAGCGGCCAGCTATCTAAACTTGTAGTAATCATGTTAAAATTACTGTCCGGGGCCACCATTGATCATCAGAGATCATATTAACTGCTGTTTGTCTCTACCCTATGGCAAAATGTGAATTACCGAAAATCCACTTAACTGCTGCTACTTCCCCCCCTGTTCGGACTGCATGTATGGATGTGGGTATGCAGACCCGCGAGCCACTGTGGCCCCTCATGAGGAGTTCTAATTTGTGGCCCATCCCTGATGTACAGTATTTTTGATTGTTTGAGTGTTACTGTGTAACTGTCACCATCTAGTGGTACAAAATTAATACGAGACAGCTCCAAATGTAAAAAAAAGTGATTGTCAATGTGTATTATTAAATAAATCCTTACTACAAAACCTTTAAATGTACAACCTCTTTATAGACCAATGTGTTCTGTCAAGTCATAAAAAACATTGATTTATTACAGAAGTGATTTTCAATAGTATTTACATTACAGTTTTTCTCAATTGCTAAAACACAATTTCTGAAACCTTGCTCCATTTCCTGAAAACATTAAACACAAAACCTCATCTTCAAGCACTATTTACATAACCTCTGACTCATCTCGTAAAATGAAACATTCGCCTCAAAACAGTTTTACCTGTGTTCAAAATCAAACACTGCTCTCAAATCATAAACAAAGTGATCAAAATGATATACACTCTCAAGCAGTCAGTAAACAATACACCGAAAAATAGAAAACACATTGTTCAAAACATACAATTCTCAGGGAGATGTACATTTTTAATCTAAAAAAATACCCATATTTTTCCGTCATTGTCTTTTGATGAACGAAAACATGTTCTATCATAGTAGCTCAAAATTTATCAGAAATTACTACTCTGCTTTGCTCTTTGTTTTTTTGTTCTTCCTCCTCCTTGTACCCCTATTTTTACAGTACTGTACCCTGCATCTCACAAACTTGTCCTTTGTCTCCTTGATACTGTAATTCTTGTTCTTTGTTGATATGAACCTGCAATCAGTCAAAATCTATTGAGCAGTCAGTACTGTTAATAAATGGAAAGCACAATGTTCAGGGCCATACAATTTGTCCATTGTACAGTATACAGCCTACAATGCACTGTACTACAGTATACAATACTAAAAGGGACAAAAATCAAAGGAGTAAACATGTGATCAATGTGCTTCTACTTGTCTTTGGGCTGGGTCAGGCCAGAGCACTTCGTCGACATCACAAGCAATATTGTCCCTCCTGAGGCAACGGGGGAAGAAGCCTCTTGTGTGCCGTATCCAGCCCTGACATGATTCCTCACCTATATCACCACAGGCTAAATCCATGGCTTGCAGCAGATTTACTCTGGTGTAGGGTTGTCTATCATACACTTTCCATCTCCAAGAGGAGAAAAACTCCTCAATCGGATTCAGGAAAGGCGAGTATGGAGGGAGGTACAAGTTCATAAACTGCCCATTGATGTTAAACCATTCCCTTACCTGAGCAGCTCGGTGGAAACTGACATTGTCCCACACTATCACATAGGTGGGAATGGGATTCTCATTTAGCTCTTGACCCTGCTGCTCTTGAACCTGCTGCTCAAATAAAATATCTCTTAGATTGGCAATAAATCTTAGAAGGTGCTGGATGTTATATGGCCCGAGTGTAACATGGTGATGTAGAACACCATGGTTGCTGATAGCAGCAGATTGTGACATTGCCACCTCGTTGACCAGGGACTACAACAATGGCCCGCTGTCCAATCATGTTTCGGCCTCTCCTTCTCCTCTTTGTTAGATTGAAGCCTGCTTCATCGACAAAGATGAACTCATGGGGTCTGTCCAAGGATTCCAAGTCAAATATTGTCTGTGTAGAAATACAATATACTGTATGTAGGATTTTGTAAGTCGTACAGACAGTGCTATACTATAGAGTACAATTAGGCTTCTGATTCACATACATTGTATGTACTGAAGAGTAATGTCATTCACATAGTATGTGTTAGTACTGTAGACAATCTGGATTACAGTAAATGTTTATGAATGTACACTTACTTGCACATACTGAGCTCGCAGTTCTTTCACCCTTGGTGAGTTGTGCTCAAAAGGTACTCTGTATACTTGTTTCATTCGCATCCTGTTACGATGGAGGACACGGTCAATTGTGGAAATGCTCACACTGTCGATTCTCTGGAAGTGTGTGTTGTGTTGTATCACTCGTTCCTGGATTTCTCTGAGTCGTATTGCATTATCTTGAAGGACCATGCCAACTATAACGGCCTTTTGCTCCCGAGTAAATATAGCTGTCCTTCCACCTGCATGTGGCAGCCTTGCAATTCTACAAGGCTTAGAAGGATTACTTTATCCTATCCTAGGTATTCCTTAAAGAGGTGGGGTTTCAGGTGTCTCCGGAAGGTGGTGATTGACTCCGCTGACCTAGCGTCGTGAGGGAGTTTGTTCCACCATTGGGGTGCCAGAGCAGCGAACAGTTTTGACTGGGCTGAGTGGGAACTGTACTTCCTCAGAGGTAGGGAGGCGAGCAGGCCAGAGGTGGATGAACGCAGTGCCCTTGTTTGGGTGTAGGGCCTGATCAGAGCCTGAAGGTACGGAGGTGCCGTTCCCCTCACAGCTCCGTAGGCAAGCACCATGGTCTTGTAGCGGATGCGAGCTTCAACTGGAAGCCAGTGGAGAGAGCGGAGGAGCGGGGTGATGTGAGAGAACTTGGGAAGGTTGAACACCAGACGGGCTGCGGCGTTCTGGATGAGTTGTAGGGGTTTAATGGCACAGGCAGGGAGCCCAGCCAACAGCGAGTTGCAGTAATCCAGACGGGAGATGACAAGTGCCTGGATTAGGACCTGCGCCGCTTCCTGTGTGAGGCAGGGTCGTACTCTGCGAATGTTGTAGAGCATGAACCTACAGGAACGGGTCACCGCCTTGATGTTAGTTATTGATGTTATGTACAACCAGAGATGTACATAATGTACAGCAACAGAAGTATTGGGACAGTGACACGTTTTGTTGGTTTTGGCTCTATACTCCATCACTTTGGATTTGAAATGATACGAGGTTAAAGTGCAGTCTGTCAGCTTTAATCGTAGGGTATTTTCATCCATATTGGGTGAACCGTTTAGAAATTACAGCACTTGTTGTACATAGTCCCCTCCATTTTAGGGGGAAAATTCACTAGTAGTAAAAAGTGATGTATTTGGTCCCATATTCCTAGCACGCAATGACTACTTCAAGCTTGTGACTCTCCAAATTTGTTGGATGCATTTGCAGTCTGTTTTGGTTGTGTTTCAGATTATTTCTATTGTAAATAAGAACAGAATGTTTCTAAACACTTCTACATTCATGTGGATGCTACCACGATTACGGATAATCCTGAATTGTGAATGATGAGTGAGAAAGACGCACAAATATCATACCCCCAAGACATGCTAACCTCTCACCATTACTAAAACAGGGGAGATTAGCATTTTTTTTGGAGCTCACTGTACAACTGCAAATGTTTTACCATGTCTCTTACCTTGATGAACTCCAACTTGAGATACTCGGACATCTGGAAAGTCTTACACACTCTGAAGATGTTGCCGATTATGTCCTCAGGGGAGTAACCCAGGGCCCACAGCTGCTCAATAATCTAAGGGAGAGGTACACATGAATATTAAATCAGCTATATGGTCCTACTATATATTATAAACTGAGCAGTTATTGATCACTTTAATTAAGAACCATACTTAACGGCTAGAGAAATAAGGGTTATTCATTGAGAGGAATATTATACTCATTCTGTTTGGATTGTTATTGAAAAGTGGATCGCAATACCTTGTAAGCCTCATCAATGCTGGAATTGACACAGTGTTCCAGCATGCTTTTCACCAACAGTGGGTGTGGCTCATCTCACACCTGAACAAAAACCAACAAATTGACTTGTCTTTTCTTTGAAACCCATTGTCAATTTTGCCTTCTAAAATGCCAAAAAAAAGATAGGTTAGGTAACAGAACCGTACCTTGAACACATTTTCACTATTGATGTAGCCAAAACCGGAATTTGTGGATTGTAGGTTATTCAGTGCCTGCTGATGCAAAAAAAAAAAACTCTAGTTATAGTTTCTCATGTCTCAGCCAAACTTTAATTGGCCCTATGAGAAGCCATGGATCAGGGTTTCTGTGGCGCTGGACAAAGTGACCGGAAAGATTTGAATTTACCAACCCATTAGGATGTCCACCCACAGTGTTCAGAATGACAGAAATCACATTTACATTATGGTAATTCATCTTAACAGAACATGCAACTCCTGTAATGAAGCAGCCAATAAAACATCCTTTTCAAACACTTCCCAAAATCAAATTTGCAGGAAAACACTATTCTAAACAGTGCACCTGATGCAAGCGGTTCCATATGTGATAGAGATGAAAATCTCTGTTAGAAACTTAGAAAGAGGGGGACTCTAAAGATACAACAACTATGATGGGTTGTTAATATGACTACCGTAGGATTGTGCCTTTGGCTCCTGGACAACAAAAGAAAGTTATGAAAACCAAATAGGACAGGAGTGAAATGCTGGTTTCAAGTCTATAAAATAATTGCCTCCACGTTTCTATGGTCGAATTGAAGCACGGTAAGACATGCCTCATAATATGAAGTATACTGCCTCCAGCTCAAGTTCCAAAGTGGCGTGTGACGCGCTGATAGCCTGCCTACCGTTTCCTATGCACTTGAATGGTGAATGGGAGGCGTGCTTCAATTACCAGTTGGGAAAGAAAAATAGCTATTTAATCGAGGTCATCAAAACTGTTCTCAACACGCGATTGCATTTAGAATTGTTGCGCAATAACTGGCCTGATAAAAGCACGTTTCACTCCAGCAGCAAGGAGCTGAAGCAGCGCTGTCTGACAAGTGATATTCCGCTCTGTATGCTGTGCGTGTGATAAATAAGATACATGACAACTAACGGAAATACACCCGCCCCAACTTAATTCCCCAAAATGTTGCTCATTAATCAAGAGAGCGATAAGCTTGTCTGTCAAATGTATTTCCATTGACTAATATTTCCATCAATGAATGAAAAGCATTATTTTGCAATGGGATTGTTTTTTTCTCCCGGTCAATTTGTCCGGCAAAAAGCCGCAAACCCTCCCATGGATAGACACAGTGTTCAACAAACTTGATATTTTAAAATGGGTAACTTGTTGACACCAAAACTTCCAAAGACATTTCCAATCTAGTTGGAATGGTAACAAGAAGGCTATTCTGGGTCCTGGACTTCCTGACGGACGGGCCGTGCCCAAGTGGTGAAGGTAGGCAACAACACCTCCACCAAGCTGAACCTCAACACGGGGGCACGTGTTCAGCCCCCTCCTATACTCCCTGACCACCCATGACTGCGTGGCCACACACACGTCTCCAATTCAATCATCAAGTTTGCTGACAACACAACAGTGGTAGGCCTGCCTGATTACCAACGACAAGACAGCCTACAGGGAGAAGGTGAGTGCCTTGGCGGAGTGGTGCCAGTAAAATAACCTCTCCCTCAACGACAACGTGGACTGCAGGAGAAAGGAGAGGGCGTGCCCCCATCCACATCGACGGGGCCTCAGTGGAGAGGGTCAAAAGCTTAAAGTTCCTCGGTGTGCACATCACTGACGACCTGAAATGGTCCCTTCACACAGATAGTGTGGTGAAGGCACAACATCACCTATTCGGTTTGGCACCTAAGACCCTCGCGAACCTTTAGCGAGGAACTATTGAGAGCATCCTGTCGGGTTGCATCACCGCCTGGTACGGCAAATGCACCATCCGCAACTGCAGGGCTCTCCAGAGGGGGGTGCGGTCAGCCCAAGGCATCATCAGGGGCACACTGCCTGCCCTCCAGGACATCTACAGCACCCGGTGTCACAGGAAGGCCAAGAAGATCATCAAGGACCTCAGCCACCCAAGTCAAAGCCTGTTCACCCCACTACCATCTAGAAAGTAGAGAGTACAGGTGACCGAGAGGTTGATAAACAGCTTCTAACTCCAGGCAATCAGATTGTTAAACAGTCACCACTAGCCGACTACCACCCGGTACTCTACCCTGCACCTTAGAGACCGCAGCCTACATAATCATTGAACACTGGTCACATTAATAATGTGTACATACTGTTCTACCCACTTTATTTGTATACTGTATTCTAGTCATGGCTCATCCTATATAACTATTGCTATACACACACACACACACCTTTTCTATTCACATACTGTCCATACACACCATTCATATACATATACACCGAGTGCACAAAACATTAGGAACACGTTCCTAATATTGAGTTACACCCCCCTTTGCCCTCAGAACAGCCTCAATGTGTCAGGGCATGGACTCTACAAGGTGTCAAAAGCATTCCGCAGGGATGCTGGCCCATGTTGATTCCAATGCTTCCCACAGCTGGATGTCCTTTGGGTAGTGGACCATTCTTGATACACAGGGTTAACTGTTGAGTGTGAAAAACCCAGCAGTGTTGCAGTTCTTGACACACTCACACCGGTGCGCCTGGCACCTACTACCGTACCCCATTCAAAGACACAGAAATATTTTGTCTTGTTCATTCACCCTCTGAATGGCACACACACAATTCATGTCTCAATTGTCTTAAGGCTTAAAAATAATGATTTAACCCGTCTCCTCCCCTTCATCAACACTGATTGAAGTGGATTTAACAAGCGACATCAATAAGGGATCATAGCTTTCACCTGGTCTGTCTGTCATGGAAAGAGCAGGTGTTCCTAACGTTTTGTACACTCAGGACCGGAATCTAATTTCGTGCAATTCTATCCATTTGGCTATGGGGTTTTGTACTGTGTATTTATATACGGTATTCTTGACATAGCTCCTAATATTTCTACTACTGTACATTGCATTTTAGCTACAGCGTTTATGCACACTGCATATTTATTGATATAGAGCAGATGTCAAGAATCCAGTATCTACTGCTGTACATATCATTCCTACTATATCTTGTGTAAATTAATTTGGTGTAGATACGTATAGATTGCATTTGGATTACTGTTACAGTGCTATTTGTGTTGTTAATTGGATTCGTTCTGACATGTTTTAAAACCTTTTTAGATTACGTGTGTATTGTTTTCTATTGCTGGGTATTGATTTTGATTAATACAATTTATTTAAAGCCCATATGGGCTTACAAGACACTACTAGAACCAGTATTAGTACTACACTGTTGGAACTAGAAACAAGCATTTCACTGCACCTGAGAAACATCTGCAAATCTGTGTATGCGACCAATAAACTTTGATTTGACCTCTGAGCGATGTTATATTAATTCCCGGGGTCATTTCATGGATTCACGTGTATCTAAGCTATTCAAGCAGACAGAAATAAAGCTAGTATAATGATGAAAAAATGCACCATACCGGCTGTATTTATGCCTGCTTGAACGGAGAATAGCTCAGTTACACGTGAAAACATGAAATGACCCCGGGAATCTATAGAACGCCGCTCAGCGGTACACAAATACGATATAACATTAAAAATGGGTGAATCTTTCCTTTAAGTATGCCAGGGTGACATTTTTCATGGCAGACATCACTTGCTCTCACCTGTCATTGGAAGCATTCAGTTCCAGGACAGCATCTTTCATGGCTGGGCCTAGAAGAGCTTGCGCCAAATACAGAATACTAGTGGTCTTTCCTGTACCCAGGGGACCCTATAATAACGATACTTATGTTTAAAAGAGAGGTTCCATATGAAAGATGGCATAACATTACTCCGCTGCACCAACATGTCAGTATGTAATATCAAACCGTTATGATGAAAGAATGAATTGGGTCAGTCACTCACTGCAATAATGATGTTGGGTACATTTCCCTCTCTGGCAAACACCTATAAGAGAGAAGGGGACAAAAAAATCATAGTTAGCTATTATTTATCAAAAAATATTATTGAAACTTAAAATATTGAGGATACTTTATCTCCAATCTGCTAAAAGTCTCCTCGTTGCCTACTATTTCATTCAACTTCAATGGTCTGTATTTTTCAACCCTGTGAGATATTCAGAACAAGCATAACTATCAGCAACTAGCTTTGATTGCAACTAAGCGAGTCTGTTGGGACATTATGTCCCAACAGACTCACTTCATTGCCACCAAAGCCAATCAACAAGCAATTCATAGTGATTTACACAATTACTTGGACTAGTAGCGCTAGCTGTTGCTCCAATGAGATGCTTAGAACGTAACATTACATAGCTGCATTACATTACAACGCTAGCTAACTGGTTACTTTTTGAGAGGCATGCATAATGGCTCTTTTCATAGCTAATATAAATTTTAGTGCTATTAGCTAGCTAGCAACAATGCTAGGATCTTACGTGGTGGAACTAAGACTTGAAACATGAAGCTAATCGATCCCTGTCGAGGGAGGAGCTGATTTTTTGTATATGACATTTTTTTAATGACTATAACATTTGTTGGCACCTTAGGCTTAAAGAAACATTCAATCATATACTTTGCATTGAAACACAAATAAAAGCATGTAGATAGATGTGCGTGTCATGCATACTAGAATATAGGTTTTAAAACGACAGCTGCATTTGCTTATTAGTCAATACATATGGCATAGCCCACAAATATAGCATATATTGTAATACAATATATATATAAAAAAAAAGAACCACAGTTTGATTTCTAAACCAGATGAATTCTCAAATAGCAGCTGCCCAATACTGTGAACGCTGCGTGTAACACATCCGGTATCAGGATAAATAAAAAGCAAGGTCTGCTAACTTTCTTTCATTATGTTTAATTACCGCAAGCAATGAATGGCAAATGCAATTTTCGTATATACGGGTTCACTGTATCTCCGCGCAGGGTAGATCAGGGAACTGGCAGGAAGTACGTAAACAGCTGTTCTTATACCGTGATGACGTAGTTCCAACGCGTCTGTTGGCCTATCACAGTAGAGGCTGAGCGCGGTTTAGACTTTGCCCAGCCTATCACCGTTACTCAGACTGGTCCCCTTCTTTCAGATGTCCGCATCTGGTCGTTGTGTAGATTAGATCCGTCTTGTGTCTGTCGATTCTACACTGAAACAGTTCCTAATATGGTATTGTCCAGTAATCTAACCTCCCTGGTTGGCCTAGAGAGATGCACCCCTCCCCTCTCCAGATTGACCACAACTTTTATGGCCTGTGTTGGTCAGTCCTTACACACATCTGTATTGTTTGTGTGTGTGTGTAACAAAACAATATGCTAGCAGGCTATAGTGCATAAACATAAATCCTAACAATACCATCGTGGGCATGCATAATGTTGGATGCATTGGAATATAAGGTATGGAGAATGATAGAGGCTGTAGGATTATATACTGTAAAAGCAGTTGAGGAAATAAATGTTTGAGTTTCAAATACTAAATGTTCAGTGAAATGTGAGTATATTTAGGTGGTTTAGATCAGGGTTACACAAACTTGGCCCCGCTCCCCCGTGCTTGTTTTGTTTTTTTGCCCTAGCATTACACAGCTGATTCAAATAATCAAAGCTTGATGGTGAGTTGGTTATTTGAGTCAATGTAGCTGACTGATGTAGAGACATTTACATTTGAGTAATTTAGCAGATGCTCTTATCCAGAACGACTTACAGGTGGAACTAAGGCACAGACCGTCTTCACCTAGTTGGCTCAGGGATTGGAAACAGGCAAATGCATGTGGTCTAAATGGTGACAACAGGGCTAGTTCAAACTGCAGTAGGATGGTTCTCCTGACAGGTGAATTAATCAGCCCATGGTTGATCTCTGGGAGTAGGACACAGGAGAGCTGAATAGATCATGTAAGACAAGAATGAATGAAAGAAATCATCACAGCAAAGGAATGTAGTTTGTGAGCTAGAAAATTAACATCCTAACAGTCTGAGGCAGGGCGCTCTGCAATCATCCTACTATTGACAAGGATAATGTGGCATTTCTTATCTGTCAGTATGAATGAAATGAGTGGGTCCTGCCTTGGTGACTGTAGTAGATTTACACTACTTGTCCTATAGGTTTTTGTAGTCTTCAATTATTACTTGGAATAAACTGAAAGCTAAAACACTCCTTGTCCCAGAATGACATGCTAGCTAGTGATAAATCTATCTGCTCCCGCTAGCTAGCAACACATCTGCTTGTTGTAACTAGCAAGCTAGCTACATTACTAAAAGCTTGCTGTGTTCTAAGTTGGGAGTCATTTTACAGCTTGCATTGATGGTATCACATTTATATATCTATATTGAACAAGAATATAAAACGCAACAATTTCAAAGATTTTACTGAGTTACAGTTCATATAAAAGCAAATCAGTTAATTGAAATAAATAGATTAGGCCCTAATCTATGGATTTCACATGTCTGAGAATACAGATATGGATCTGTTGGTCACAGATACCTTTTTTAAAAAAGGTAGGAACATGTATCACAAAACCAGTTAGTATCTGGTGTGACCACCATTTGCCTCACGCAGCGCAACACATCTCCTTTGCATAGAGTTGATCAGCCTGTTGATTGTGGCCTGTGGAACGCTGTCCCACTCTTCCATGGCTGTGCGAAGTTGCTGGATATTGGCAGGAACTGGAATATGCTGTCGTACACGTCGATCCAGAGCATCCCAAACGTGCTCAATTGGTGACATGTCTGGTGAGTATGCAGGCCATGGAAGAACTGGGACATTGTCAGCTTCCATGAATTGCATACAGATCCTTGCGACATGCATTAACATGAAACATGAGGTGATGGATGAATGGCACGATAATGGGCCTCAGGATCTCGTCACGGTATCTCTGTGCATTCAAATTGCCATCAATAAAATGAAATTGTGTTCGTTGTCCGTAGCTTATGCCTGCCCATACCATAACCCCACCATGGGGCACTCTCTTCACAACGTTGACATCAGCAAACCGCTCGCCGACACGTCGTCGTACACACCGTCTTGGAATAAACTGAAAGCTACAGTTGAAACCCTGGATTTCTCCAGCGTGCCAGAAGCCCACTGACTTCTACAGTGCTCATTTGCCCACTGAAGAAGTCGGTTAAGTTGCCTAACTGCAGTCGGGACGATGAGCTCCCCGAAGTTTTTGCAGAAATTCTTCGGTTGAGCTAACCCACAGTTTCATCAGCTGTCAGGGTGGCTGGTTTCAGACATTTTTTTATTTTACCTTTATTTAACTAGGCAAGTCAGTTAAGAACAAATGTATTTTCAATGACGGTGGGTTAACTGCCTTGTTACTGCCTCCTACCTTGTCAGCTCGGGGATTTGATCTTGCAACCTTTCGGTTACTAGTCCAACGCTCTAACCACTAGGCTACCTGCCACCACAATCCCACAGGTGAAGAAGCCAGATGTGAAGGTCCTGGGTTGGCATGGTTACACGTGGTATGCAGTTGTGAGGCCAGTTGTGGACATACTGACAAATTCTCTCAAACGACATTGGAGGTGGCTTATGGTAGAAAAATGAACATTCAATCCTCTGGCAACAGCTAGGGTGGACATTCGTGCAGTCAGCATAGCAATTGCATGCTCCTTCAAAACTTGAGACATCTGTGGCATTGTGTTGTGTGTGTTGTGCATCTGTGGCATTGTGCACATTTTAGAGTGGCTTTTATCGTCCCCAACACAAGGTGCACCTGTGTAATGAGCATGCTGTTTAATCAGCTTCTTGATACGCCACACCAGTCAGGTGGGTGGATTGGCAAAGGAGAAATACTCACTAACAGGGATGTAAACACATTTGTGCACAGCATTTTAGAGAAATAAACTTTTTGTGCATATGGAACATTTCTGGGATCTTTTATTTCAGCTCATGAAACATGGGACCAACACTTTACATGCTGTGCTTATATTTTTGTTCAGTGTAAATAGTTAGATTACAAATAAATAAAAATGACTTATCTGATAGCAGTTTCTCGAGATGCCACCAGCTGTCTACTACCTTCGATTTGGATAACGTAATTGGCAGACGTGATCAGCAGATAATACCGTGGATATTACACGAGTTTTGTTTGGTTTACAGTTTAGTATTCGGTGGCGTTTGTCTGTCCAACTAGCGAACATAAATGTAAGTATTTTGAAAAGAAATTGCAATAATTTACATTGCCAACAAACAGATGTGTTCAGAAGAAATAAATATACACAATATGTAAAAAACAGCTCTTTCCTCGACACAGCTCGATCACCACCTACCTGCTCAAATGATCCATTACCACTGCTAGCTAGCCATGATGAGCCATTGAAGTCCTCTAATAAATACAAAAATACTGCAACTAACTAGCTTGTAAATCTTGCCATGGCAGATCATATCCATTGCTATTTGAGTCCGCTAATAAATACAAAAATACTGCAACTAACTAGCTTGTAAACGTCACCATGGCAGCTCATATCCATTGCTAGACACTTTCGCAGTGGCCTCATCTTTCTTCTGTTTGAATTTGCTCAGCATCTGCCTCATTCATCGCCACGTCCATGTTTTCGGCTGTTGTTCTTCCCGCCACGGCAGGAACCAAACAACTGGCGCTAAACTGACGTCATTTCCTTGAAGATGCTAGCTGTCCTCCATCAGTAGATTTTTAGCCAACCGGTTGTATGGCCAGACATCGAACAACACAGTGGACCAAGGATACGCCAAAAACCTGGCTTTGAGACATCGCATGTGTGTGATTGATTCAACATTGATGCCAAACTGAACTCAGCAATACGAGATGGCTGTTACAAAGAGGATTTGCTCCGGGTCACCCAGGTAAGATCGCTTGCGCATCACTACGATCTGTCAAGCCAGTTAGAGTGAGGAATGTCAAAATCTCAGTTAGTTGTTTCATGATGTCAAATCATCACAAAATGGAGGCATACCCCCTATTTTGTTCAAAGATGCCACCCCTAATTTTTGTCCCACGCTTTTGGCAATGATCTGGGATATCCCATTCGAAATGGCTGGGTGGAATGAAACATCATGCAGCATCAGGACCATTTCTAAAGAGACGATCACACGCCCTTGCGTCATACACAGGGATAGGTCAATGTAGACTATGTATCTCTCTATATTGTGTACGCACTTATGTATCTATTATTTCGGAGAGAAATAAATCAACTGATGATGGTTTGATTTGCATTTTGCAATGTGCACTTTAGGAGGGCTATGCCTACTCACCACTGTCCAAGTTATTGTAGGCGTCACCACTACGCAGGCCCATTGTAGTATAATTAAAACAGCAATTATTATAGATTGTATTAAATCAACACCCGTTGTACAGTACATTTAGCCTACATCGAGCCTAAGTGGGAGAGAAGTAGCCTATTGTATTTAGAAAATAGGCTAGGGAAGACAGCCAATAGGCCTATTCATTGTTGTGTTTTTAGAATATTTAATTTGGGTTTCTCTCAATAAGATGCCATGTACAACAGAATACCACGCATTATTCATTAGATTAATGTATGACGATTTTAATACAAAATAATGACGCATAAATTGCCTTAAAATAATGATAGTCTACAAAAAAAAATCATTCTGAGAAATTACTAGTTAATTTTTGCACTGATCCACCATTACACTAATCAGAGACCACCATTTCACAATTCATAAGCAATACTAGACAAACTAGTTTGTGACTCACAGGTGCGCTGCTACTGTACTTTATTTTGGTACAATTTCAAATACGGGGCGTGTGCTTCTTGCGAGGTTGGCAACAGGAGGCGATGATAGGCTAGGCGAGGAGTGGAAGCGCTGGGGAATGTTGCTGTGTCGGGTTCTTCCTGGAGTTTGCTGTTACAGAAAAGTCTCTTGGTAGCCTGTATTTCTCGTAGACTTTTCTAAAAGGCCACACAACAATTTTCTGTGCGTAGGCCTACCTGTCGACAGGTAAGCATTTTCATGTTATAAACTTGTCGACAGGTTTCTTTTAGAGAGCCACAGAGTTGATACATTGTTACAGTTCCGTTGGTAAACAACATGCCGCATTTTCATATCAGGAATAGAACTTCAAACTATTGCCAGAAACAGAAACTGCAGGCGCATCGTAACTTCCACCGACGTTTTAGCGTTAAAATCAAATACAGCTAGTAATGGTTGTAAATAAAATCCAGGAAGTGGGATTAAGTTAACACAAGATCAGTAGTATGATCTATGATTAAGTTAGAGGCAATGGACCAAAGTTTATTTGAAAATGACAACACACTGTAGGCTTAAACTACAATAGCTATCGAAAACCCTTCTCCGTATGTAGGGTTTTCAGCGGGTACGTTCGCCCACTGTTGGCTTCATGTGAACTACAATTCTGATAATGTGTTTTAATGTTTAGAACGTTAATCATCGCGTTCCATCCGGTTTTCGAAACATGCTGATATGCCCCTTATCTTTCATATCAGCAAGAAATCATCTTTCAAATAAAAATATACTTATTGTAGCAGTTTTGCACATCCACAAGCTATGTGTGCCTCCATTTGTAGAACTACTCTTCCTCCCCAGTTACCCTTACACACAGGTGTTCAGAGCAAACTAGATAGCTAATTAACACCGGTGGCTGCCTAGGCCTTTCGTCTGTCTTTCGTAAACAAGTGATATAACATGGAGATATGTGTGTAGTAATTTAACCTTAAAAAACATTTTATTTCTCACTAATATGAAAGATACATTCGTTATGTTTCCAAGCCTATACATACAGTATAAAATGTAGCTATCAGCATTCACCTCACACATACATTTTAACAGTTAAGAAGTCTCGATTTTTAACTTCCCCATTTGGCCCCTTTTAACTGAGGGAGAGTATCAGACATGCATAATTCTAGCCCTGATAACAATGACACACAGCACTCTCATTGTTCCTGAACTCAGTTGGCCACCGATCTGATCATACATTTGTTCCTGTTTGCTCCTACTGTGATTCAGTCCGAGCGTAGGAGCAAATTATAGGCCATAATGGAAACCGCTCTGAATGTAGCTAAGAGTTGTGTTGAAATTGTGATTTTTTTTCAGTGAATTAAAGTCCACAGGCTATCAGTTGTTTTCATTTAATTCATTTCAGGTTGTGCTTTACTTAAAAATTTGAAATGATGGCTGAAGGTTTCTTGGCTCTGTCCTATTTGAGTACAATCATTCCCCTGCGCACCACTGATAGAATCTCCGGCACTTGATTGCAGCAAAAGGAATGTAATACAAAGTCTTTATAATCTTGGGTTTGATTATATTATTTATTTAGAGAGTGAAATATTGCCCCTTCAATGTTGATTGTTCCAAATAAAAACATTTCAGGTAATACAGAATGGGATTACAGTACATACACATCTACATAATTCATCTGAAAGCAATGCTACACTATTCTGCAATTCAATTTCCCTACTAGGCATCTTTTGTGATGTAAGTCCGTAGAGTTAGAATTAAGATTCTAATTCCATGAGAAAGTGATGTAATTTCCTGGGTATGTATTTTGTGTGAACAGGCAGGAGCATGTGGACATCCTGTTGTAGCTGGTCCTGTTTGGAACCCACCGCCACAGTGGAAGAAAACGGCAGCTCATGGCGCCAGGCCTACACAAACTCGGGCAACAGCCAATCCCCGATCTCTCCCGAACTTTTGTGCAAGGCCTGCGGAGGCCATTTTGACACCATCGCTATAAAGGTAAGAGGCACTGAACCAATGGGTAATAGCCTGATTAATATTGTAAAGGAGGACCGGCTGGCCAGCTCTCGTCTGAAATGTGGGTAGCAGAGTGTGACTTGAAACTCTGGAACAGCATAGATCCAAGAGGATTTGATACCGATGTGCTGCTACAGACTCCAAAGTAACAGATTTGCTTGTCAACAGAATTACTAGAATTTAGACTTTTATGATTCACAGATTCACTATATCAGTAACTGGGCCTGTACTAGTCAGTCTTAGAACACAGTGATGCTCACATTCTGGATTGTCAAATACAGCACTAGTCGACACTTCTACAATAGTGACTGTATTTCTGAATCAATCAAAGCAGGAAGTTGAGGGCTGTTTAAATCACTAACAGATGTACAGTTCAAAAGTTTGGGCTCACTTAGAAATGTCCTTGTTTTTGAAAGAAAAGCAACAAAAAAAATTCTATTAACATAACAGATTGATCAGAAATACAGTGTAGACATTGTTAATGTTGCAAATGACTTTTGTAGCTGGAAACTGCTGATATTCTTTTATGGAATATCTACAGAGGCGTGCAGAGGCCCATTATCAGCAACCACCACTCCTGTGTTCCAATGGCACGTTGTGTTAGCTAATCCAAGTTTATAATTTTAAAAGGCTCATTGATCATTAGAAAACCCTTTTGCAATTATGTTAGCACAGCTGAAAACTGTTGATCTGATTTAAAGAAGCAATAATACTGTCCTTCTTTAGACTAGTTGATTATCTGTCTCATCAGCATTTGTGGGATCGATTACAGGCTCAAAATGGCCAGAAACAAAGAACTTTCTTCTGAAACTCGTCAGTCTATTCTTGTTCTGAGAAATTAATAGTACCCGCAAAACACCAGTCTCAACGTCAACAGTGAAGAGGTGACTTCGGGATGCTGGCCTTCTAGGCAGAGTTGCAAAGAAAAAGCCATATCTCAGACTGGCCAATAAAAATAAAAGATTAAGATGATCAAAATAACACAGACACTGGACAGAGGAACTCTGCCTAGAAGGCCAGCATCCTGGAGTCGCCTCTTCATTGTTGACATTGAGACTGGTGTTTTGCGGGTACTATTTAATGAAGCTGCCAGTGAGAAACAGACGCCCCACAAGTCCTCAAAACTAGACACTCTAATGTACTTGTCCTCTTGCTCAGTTGTCCACCGGAGCCTCCCACTCCTCTTTCTGTTCTGGTTAGAGCCAGTTTGCGCTGTTCTGTGAAGGGAGTAGTTCACAGCGTTGTACGAGATCTTCAGTTTCTTGGCAATTTCTCGCATGGAATAGCCTTCATTTCTCAGAACACGAATGGACTGACGAGTTTCAGAAGAAAGTTCTTTGTTTCTGGCCATTTTTAGCCTGTAATCGATCCCACAAATGCTGATGCTCCAGATACTCAACTGGTCTAAAGAAGGCCAGTTTTATTGCTTCTTTAATCAGATCAACAGTTTTCAGCTGTGCTAACATAATTGCAAAAGGGTTTTCTGATGATCAATTAGCCTTTTAAAATGATAAACTTGGATTAGCTAACTCAACGTGCCATTGGAACACAGGAGTGATGGTTGCTGATAATGGACCTCTGTACACCTATGTAACTATTTCATAAAAATTCAGCCGTTTCCAGCTACAATGGTCATTTACAACATTAACAATGTCTACACTGTAATTCTGATCAATTTGATGTGATTTTAATGGGGGGAAAAAATGCTTTTCTTTCAAAAACAAGGACATTTCTAAGTGACCCCAAACTTTTGAACGGTAGTGTAGGTTGGGTTTTTCTCATCCAACAGGCCTTGCCCTCCTGACATGTTTGCCTGCCAGTTGCCACACACAATCTCACCTGCAAAGTAAACAACAGCCACGTGTTTATTTGCTTGTTATTACTGTACTTACATCTAGGGCTGTCCCGACTGGGGGGGGGGGAATCTTGGTCGCCCGAAAGTTGTCTGTTCTTTCGACCAATCAAGTGGCTGACATTTTGAAACGTGTATTTTTCCATATATATATACACACCCTATGTGTTTTAATAAAATCAACTGTATTTTTGTCTGATGCTGTTTGATGAAATAAGACACAAATTACTCAAGAGGGAGCCAGAGATGAAGAGAAAAACGACCATCCTCCTCCTGCTGGCTTTCGTAGATTCTGCCATTACTCTCTTGAAGTTGCCGGTAATAGGCTACACGAGGAGTCGGCAACCTTTCTCATGTGGAATGCCAATTTATCTTACCATTTCTACCGATCTGCTTGCCGCTTATGGTTTTCATATGCCAATTTTTGTGGAACAGTTTCATTTAATTTATTATAACGCCTTTGAATCTCAAAATCATTGTCATGTGGTTAATCAAAGTTCTAAATGAAAATGATACAAACCTAAAAGTATTGCCAATGCCAACGATGTAAAAATAGCCTACATAAAGCCAACAAATAAAAACATTGCAGCCTGCAGGTAGAAAATATTCTGATACACACATGATCACATTGGCTACACATGGCCTGTCTGCAACAAACTTGAAAGTATCAACTAGTTGTGTCCAGCCTGAAGCACTTGCTAGCAAACTTGCAACATTGTATAAAATATTTTGGGCACTCAGAATTTCCTGCACCAGTGAGCTCGGGACAGACACAGCTGTATAAGATCTCATCAGGTAGATCTATTTTATGACGTTTCCACTCGAACAGAGCATGACCTTGTTCCCCTTCACACCAAGTGGTTATCGAAAGGGAGAGCTGGAAAGATTTTTCTAATACATTGAAGAAATATTATCATTCTCGATTGATGTAAAAATAGACTTTGTTTGCTTGCTGTTTGAGGGGAAGAAAGCATTACTTTGAGAAGCTCCACAGCTCGTTGGTCGTGGTGCATTAAGCCAATCAGAAATACTATCAGATCCCCCTAATGAGAACATTTTATATGCCTACCTTTGTGCGCAGGCCAGGTAGCCTATAGGCCTACTTCTATGCGTAATCAAGTGCGTGTCCTTACTCAACATTTGACAGTAGTACTTCAAACAAAAGACAATGGACTAAGTTGACAACTCGTAAATGGAAGGAAATAAACCAAAACTTGTTTCTCACAAGTGTAGCATAGGTTGTGGGCTCTGCAAACAACGTGTCCACTCTGACAATGAGAACGGTAAAAGACTGGACTAATAATATATTGAATGCATTAACAGAAATTACCATAACCATACCAACATTGTAAATTAGGAATTATTGGTAAATGTAGGCTACTACTGGTTATATGTAATGGGGAATTGATAGACACTAACAATCAAGGCAAACGATTCACAAAATGAGGTTATGAAACAATGAACGTGCACAAATTGTCGGGAGCGAGACTTGTGTTGTGCATCTTAGCCACACTCCCCTTCTTCTTCTTGGACTGTGCCATCCACGCGGCCTCCGCAATGGATTAGTTCACTGAGATGGGCGCGAATCAGACAGGTGTCTCGTGCCATAAACTGTTTTATATATATTTGCTACTGCTTGACAAAAAAAAATATCGGTCAACCAACAGCCTATCGACCAAACTATCTACCAGTCGACTAATTGGGGTCAGCCCTACTTACATCACCAGTTTACATGGAGGTAAGATCTCGTCTTTGCTATAAATTTGCCAAGAGCTGTGGGCCAGAGGTTAGTTATTTTTGTGAGAAGTTTTTGAATAGGTTTTATTACAGTATAGATGCGGTAAAGAGGTAATGGAACGCAGACCGTGGGGGACAGGAGGACGCCGGATTGGCACACATTCAACAAATCTCATCTAACAAAGTGAATATTCGTCAAATCCGTCATGATTGATGTATTGTAACAGGCCCACAATGTGGTTACTACATTTTATTTTGATATATTGGCAGTTTTCGCTGCATAACATTTAGAAGTAGTCCATTTTCAGGTTTAGAAGAAGTGACTGCTAAACGCTAACTCCTGTTCGTATAAGCTGGTAGCATAGCTAGCATCGAGAAGTTGGTGGTGGTAGTCAAAGTAGTATTTAACTGCAATGCAGTTGATTGGTGACGATGACATGAACATGTATTGGTGTTGACAAGCATTGTACTCTGATTTTTACATCAACATAGTGTGAAATACACATACTGTATAAACAATAGCCTAAATGTAGGCTAATTTTGTTGGGGGGGACAATCAGGAGATTCGGGATCTTTTCCCCCATGGCATCTTTCCTCCACGCGTTTCCATGTCGTTTCTAATGTTTTGGTCAAGTTCCACTGACCTCTTTACCGCATCTTTGGCGAACACTTTTGATTCAACTTCTCAACAATAAGGTTCTAGTCTAGTGCTCAGCTGGAACAAAAGGCTGTGCGGCGCACACACACCGGAGTGTTATTCTTTCAGTGATCGTTCATTTCTTGGTAAGAGTTTCACCCTCACCGTGTCTTGTCCTCCTTTCTCCCTACCCCAGCATGTCTGTGTGGACTGCAAGAAGAACTTCTGTGGCCGCTGCTCGGTGCAGCTGGAGCCGCCACGCCCGCGCCTCTGCCACACATGTCAGCGATTTCACGGAACCCTCTTCGACCGCGCCCAGTTGATGAGACTCAAGGTGTGCCGCTTTTCTTTTCTTTTCTTTTTGTATTTTCTTTTAATGGCAAATAAACAAGGACAAATGCATTGGGTTAAGCTACACGTCAAACTACATATATTGTAGCTAACTCAGGTGAAAGCTTAAGCAGTAACACTTTTCATTCTATTACTCATCTGTGTAATAACACTTTAATTACACTAGTTACCAAATTGTATTAAGATGTTGTCATGATGACACGATGTTACATGAGTACATTAGTAACTGCATTATAAGCATGGTAATGTAGTTTAGTTTTTTTTACACGAGGAGTAGGAAAAATATAAATAGTGTGTGTCAGATGAAATTCAACAATAACCCCAAACACTAGGTGCGGGAGCTGCGTGACTACCTCCACCTGCACGAGGTGCCCACCCAGACATGCCGGGAAAAGGAGGAGCTGGTTGAGCTGGTCCTGGGCCAGCAGACCCCCAGCACCAGCAGAAGCAGTGAGACCGTGTCCTCCCAGCCCGGGGCTCACAACAATGTCCCCTCCCCAGACACACCGTCCCCTCCCCAGACACAGGGCCCTACCAGACCAGACACATTGAGCCCAGAGCAGCCAGAACAATCAGCCCCTGAGGCAGAGTCAGAGCAGATCTCTGATGAGGAGGAGGAGGAGGAGGATGATGAGGACGAAGAGGTAAACACTAAGCTCAAGGTTTTGGGATTGATTAATCAGTAGCTGTTAGATGGAGGGATGCCTACGACCACCAAGAGGATAATCGATGTCAGACAGCAGCAGAGACATGCAAAGACCACACAAAATACAATGTTATTATGATTCCAAAAAAAATCCATGTTTTAAAATGTAGCATACCACTGTTGTTGACAAACTCAAAGATGTGGCAAAATATACACTGGCCAGACAAAAGTAAAAGAGACCAGACAAAATACACATTACTATTCTGACCCACCTCCATGGTTGTCCTGTTCCTGCAGTCATCGGACAGCGAGGAGACCCTGATGCCCGGCCGCAGAGCCTCTCTGTCTGACCTGAGCCGCGTGGAGGATATCGAGGGCCTGAGCGTGCGCCAGCTCAAGGAGATCTTGGCCCGCAACTTTGTCAACTACAAAGGCTGCTGCGAGAAGTGGGAGCTGATGGAGAGGGTCACCCGCCTCTACAACGACCAGAAGGACCTCCAGAACCTAGGTGAGCATTTCCAGGATGTGGTCATGTGAGGCTCATTTGGTAAAAGCGCTAGCAATCCCAGGGAAGTGGATGCGATTTCCCGCTGGGGTCACATGTATTAAAAAAATATGCACTCACTGTAGACTACTGTAAGTGTCTGCTAAATGGCATATACTGTATTATATCTGGGGATGACTGATGTGGAATTTTAGCCTGGATTTAAAAAAATAATAATATCAGTTCAATTCTTTGTTTCTTTTTTCCAGTTTCAAATACAAAAAATGAAGAAGGTAAGGATCTTGTTTCAAGTTCAAAAGACAAGAGAATCGGTGATGAAAACCATTTTACTGCCAAAGGGCTGGAACACAATTTGAGGAACACTTGAAGTTTATGTAAATCATACATTGATCCGTAGTAAAAATTTGGTCCCACACTGCTTAAATGTAACATGTTATGGGCAACCTCCCAAATATAAAACAATGAAAGATGACCCAAATAGAGTTATTTAGTTCACACTCAATAGAGACCTCTCCTCTTTTCCATGTCGTTGTGCCATAGACCCTGCAGCTCCCAAGAGCCAGGAGGAGAACCTCTGTCGGATCTGCATGGACTCTCCCATTGACTGTGTGCTGCTGGAGTGTGGCCACATGGTCACCTGCAGCAAGTGTGGCAAGCGCATGAGCGAGTGCCCCATCTGCAGACAGTACGTGGTACGGGCGGTGCACGTCTTCAGGTCCTGATGCATGGCCACAATGAGGGACACAGTGGATACCAAGGACAACATGGCATTGCTGCCACCATTGCTCAGAGATGGCATATCTTACAAGAATACACTCCTCTGTAATGCACACTCTCACTCATTCAATCAGTCTTCCTCTTGCTGGCATTCCAGAGAAATAACCTGTCTCCACTTTTCTGGGTTCTCTGTTTTTCTACTCCACCTGAACCTATTGTTTCTACACTTTCAGCATTTTACAAGACCTCAATATTTCAGTACTATAACTTCGTTGTTCAAAAGAGTTAGGTATCATGTATTCACATTGGTGCCAGTCAGACACCAAACTATATTGGCACTTTGCATGGGAGGGCAGCAGTACCTTTTCAAATTCTGAGGTTATTGGGTAGAGATTATGTTTCTTTCAACCCCACACACAGGCAAGGTTATATTGCATTTTTTTGTCTTTGCATTTGTGTGCACGGGGAAACAACTGAGTTCCATAGCTGAGAAACACAACTGAGTTCCATAGCTGAGTAACACAGGGGATACTACGGAGGGCATCGAATTGCAAGCAATGAATATAAAAAACGTATTTGTTCTAGCAATGAATGAAATGCTGAATCCTGGTAAGAGAGGGAACATGTTAGGCTACTCTGTTATGCATATCAATAGCAAAACAGACAGAGTGGCCAGAATGGTGCTATTTTACTAGTGAT
The DNA here is from genome assembly GCF_045679555.1 of Salvelinus alpinus. Taxonomy (NCBI): domain Eukaryota; kingdom Metazoa; phylum Chordata; class Actinopteri; order Salmoniformes; family Salmonidae; genus Salvelinus; species Salvelinus alpinus. The sequence continues at coordinate 80,365,314 of NC_092086.1, forward strand.
TAACAACACTCGTAACAAAACAGAATGGCCAAAATGGTGCTATTTGACCAATGGTAAGCAACACTCAGGGCCCCATTTTGACAGTGCAAGTAAGCGGTGTTAGTGTCGAGACCAAAATATCGAAAACCTCAACCGTTTATTTCAAACCTTATCGCCCCAAGCAAGGCTTGGATATGACCGTGCTAATATTTGATGCAGGCAATGCAGTAGTTGTGAAATTGGTGCATTAAATGCAGCACGGAATACTTGAAGTGGTAAGGTCTGTTTTGCGCCCTCCAATTGTCACACTCAGAGTTCAGTACCTGCAAACCAGCTGTTCTGTTAATTGGTTTTGTGGTCCAGAGAGCTATCTTTAGGTTGCAGTGCACTTGCTAAGCATAGAACCCAGGCCTTATGTCTTATTGGCGATCCTTCAGACACAGAGCTGTGTGATGGTTGAACACAAGAGTCTGCTTGTAGCTCACTGAAAGTACTTGAGGGTCAAGGAGGGGATAATGCTTGGTTTCATTTGCCCTTTTATGGTCAAACTACCCTTTTAACTTGCAGATATTGTATCAAAACTGGAACAGAACACGCATTGACTTGACAGTAATAGTTAATAGTTCTTTAAATTAGCCACAATGGGGATCTTTTCTGAAATGTAAACCCTACACAGTAGATATGCAGCTTCTTTTTTATTCTCTGGGGGTCATAAATTGTTTGCTGTTTGAAGTTGGTTCCATGACTTTACCCCAAATTAGGTTTGGGGTAAAGAGAACTGACCTCGTTTAGCAGAATGTCTCCATTCCCAGGCTCTCACCACCTCTCTCTTATCAGCAAGTGCCCCAGAACAGAGTGCTCATTAACTTAGCTGATGTAGTGCACTGAATACACTCATTTCCTAATGACGAGTTGATTAAATGTGGTATCTACTAGTTAAAAAACAACAACTGTTTTCTGCAAATTTACTTTGTTTGTGGGGGTGTTTTAAAAGCTAGATTTCATAATTGAAACAATAACAAAGAGCGACCCCGCCTCTGTTTCAGTATAAAGCTGAGGGATGGGCCTGGAGAAATGTAACCACTCTCAGATTCATAGACAGAGCTAAGGACTGACCATCCATGATATCAAAGTTATAGTTTTAACCATGTTTTAAGGCTATACAGTGTTTGTTTAGATTTACATTGTTTATGCACATTGAAGTAAAACAAGCTTATATTTTGGGTTCTCATGAGGTATGACAAGTTAAACTAAGCTCATGAGGTATTTATACGTTATAATGTTCAAGAATCAATGGGTATATATCATTCATTAAATGGATGTAGCAACTAAGGATTCTAGCTTTAAGGAGGATCTTGGTTAATTCTATTCCAACTCTAGGCAATTCAGTAAATGGATTGAGATTGAATTTATATGAAATTAGAGACAATTTTATTACGATGCATTTCTCAAATTGCCTGGAATTGAAATGGTTTGGCAGCCCTCTGCAACTTTTTATGGAACATGTTTTAAAATGATAGAGAAACATAATGGTTTGCATTTAAATGGTCTTTCTACTGTACATCTTGTTTTATAGCTAATGAATGTACCATAAAACTGATCATGAGGAAAATGCACTTATACTAATTAATGTGTCTGTTTTAGGGAATGCATATCCGCAGGGATAGACTCCATTTATCCCAGATACTTGGTCTGCCTGAACTGAATGTAACTGGTTTAAGTTGTTTACAATAACAAAACCATTTCTTACTGTGACTGCCAAATTGCCAATATCGCAAATAGATTTTACACTAGTCCGTTTGATATGTCTTTTGTCAATAACTATGCTAATATCATGCAAGAACAATATGAATCATCTCATGTAGTTTGTAGAGAGCAGGTGAAATAAGATATGTCAGTGTCGTGAGACTAGATCTGGATCTTTTCACAAACATCTCGTCACCCATCTTGTTTTTATCCTGGACAGTTTATACAAGCCAGGCCGTCAGTCAAGTCACTTCTCTCTGAGGAGTGTTTTCTGTGCATGTGAAAACGTGTGCATACATTTAGCGAAACCCAACCCAAGATCTAAACATTCCAAACAGTAGAATTTACCTTAACAGAACACTCTTCAACAAAGAAAGCTAATATTTTCCACATATACTATAGCCCATGTACATGTGTAATGCTCCTTGAGTACCTGATTTAAAGGCTAGGTCTGATTAGAGATTCAGTGCAGACGTGTTTGATCTCTATCAAATAATTTCCGGGTAACAATTAAGTACCTGACTGATTGTTTTCATTTAAAATTGTCTAAAATAAATAAAAATAGCTTCTTAGCAAAGAGCAATTTCTCAAGCAAGAATTTTGCTAGGACTCTGGGAGAGGTTTGAGTGGGGAGGGGGAAACTGAAAATGTGTTATTATTGGCAGAGGTTTGGAACTTAACTAATTTACCCCATGGTGATGACACCATGGAACGCCAAAACTCCCACCAAAACAGGCAGAAATTTCAGGCGGTCTTTTCAGACAGCTCTTACACTAAAAGGGCATTATCATAATTTTCACAGTATTATTCCAGCCTCATTGTGGAAATGTATATATAAAACAAAGGAATATCATGTTTTTGACTGCACTGGGCCTTTAACAGTATATCAAATGTGTAGCAGACTACTAATTAGAGTATTTAAAGAAATGTCTTCTAAATAATGCCTTCTTCCTGATGGAATTTCAATAGCCTCAAAAGGCATAAGATAAAACCTTAATGTCATGCGTGTGTGGGATGTTGGTGTCCCTAATCTGCCACCATAGTCCTGTAGTTCTTATTGCTGTCTGAGGACCTAGATATTAATTGGTTATTGGTGACTGGTTATTGGTGACTTTAAAATGGAGGTGTTTTGGTATTTGGAAGACTAATCAATCTACTATTGTGAAATGTTGGACGTGTTTAGAAAAATCAGACAATCTATCGTATCTTTGATTCTTTAACAGTGAGTTATAATTTTGGCAAATGCCTTGCTATGGAGAGTTGTGCTAAAGGTGTTTAACAACACCTCCACTAGTTATTAGATTAGAACAGGGAAATTAGTCTGCACTATCCCACCCCAGGGGGAAAAGGTTCATTATTAGCATATGAAGTTCAACTGTAATGGAAAGATTTGCATGTGTTTTTTTTGGGGGGGGGAAGAAGACTGCTCTGACAAAAAGCAGTTTGAAAACACTTGGAATGACTCATAACTGTATGTGTGGAGAATTATTTGTGTTTCGTATACTCTGATGATTTAACTTTGTTCAACTGTGAAATTGTATATAATAATCCCATGCGACAGTATCATTTTAAATATTATTGAGCGTGTTGTACATTTGTCAAATTACTAGCATGGACTATTGCCTTTGTTGTAGTTTAAATATGTATTCAGCAGTATTGGCTAAATGAGCTAAATGCTGGATCAGTTCTTAACTACAATGGAAGTTAATAGGATTTATAAATCAGGAAAACCTATATTTTTGAAAATGTATTAAACATATTGATGTTCTTGTGCATATATTTTGTTGGACATTTTTTATATTGATAAAAATATAATAAAGTACCCCAACAGACTTAAACTCCATTTGTACATTGGGCTTTTCTATGACCATAGACTATAATTAAACCTATGAAACACCTCTAAAAATAAGAATTGTGCAAAAGGAGATGTCAACCGCTTAATGGTTTTCCGGTTGTGATTGAATAATGTCAAAAGGTCAGTGATCCTTGGGATGTCCCTCCCTGCACTAAATCTGTCAATTTCAATGAGGTGACATCCCAATGATTCCGTATAGCAATGCATCAGTGCACCCAAAGAGGCAATCCACAACAAAGACAGTACAGTTTGAAGAAATCCCAGATCGCGAATCACGGCGACGTTGGCAAGCTAAATTTATGCCTAGAATCACGTCATCGGTTCTAAAAGTCTCGCACCGAACTGTGCATATGCAGGCCGTCAAATCAACGTCACTACATTATAAAGTTGTTTTTGACGAAATTGCAAATGTGTCAGTTTGTCATTTCACGAGAATGGAGTAAAACCATGTTCAACTACTTAGATAGGTTGTGCCATTAGATTTCAAGACAATTAACTAAGGAATATTTTTTAAATGCTCTCATTAACTTCTCAAACCCCCAAATCCAGCCTGGTCTGCTTCGCAAAAGTTCCCGGAAGTTATAGGATGTTACGCCTCTGGGTTTAGAAAATCTGTGACCGGAATCTCTGTTGCGCCTCACGTGTGGTGACCCTAATGACCCTCTGGCTACATTCGTTGTGGGAAATCTGTCCCGGCAAGCTACCTACATTATTTATAGAGTTAAATGCTAGCACAGTGTAATTGATATTTGCAATCATCTTTCGATGAAATGATGTCAGCAAACGGACTGTCGACCAGAATTCAGCAGTTTATGGATCCCAACGCGCTGGCACGTACTCCGGTAAAGAGATGAATGGGAGGCTAGCCAGTGTCAAAATATGGCTCTGGCTAGCGCTAGTTATCGCCAGCGAGTTAGCTGCATCATGTGATCTCACATGTTAACAGTTATTTGCTAAACTTCACACCTTCATATCAATAGGGAGGTTTCATACACCAATCTATTGAGGATTGGTTACACTTTAAGTTGTATTAAATAAATGTATAGAAATCTGTGTGCGTAGTTTTCTCGCTAGCAAGCTAACTAGCAAAGACTAGCCAAATATATGGTGCTGCTGCAGCCTTGCGAGCTTGATCTCTGTCACGCCAAATAATTCTTGCTCCATGTGCCACCTTGCAGAATTTATTTTCAACTAGCTATTTATCTAAAATATAAAACGGTGTTTTGACAACTCGGTTTTTTTGTGCCCTTTTGTTAAACAATTTTTAAGAAGGGTTGAAAACAATCAACTAAGGGTCAGGGATGGTGTCAACTTTAAAACTTGTGTCTATTGTTGTCAGAGCCCTTTCCACCGCCTCGGCCAGCAGATGCAGGACATCCTGGGCGATGGAGGGATCCTGAAGGAAGTGGTCCAACCTGGAGAAGGCCCACCAGTACCAAGAGATTCATCTGTGTCAAGTACCTTCATAGAATACTCCTTTCTTTAGGTTCCCTTACAACAGGGGTCTCCAAGAGGTCAATCGTGAGCTACCAGTAGTTCGTAGCCCACCTATGAGTAGCTTGCCAAACAATTCTGAAAGTATATGCAATTTGACCAGTATCAGACACTGCAAGCTCCCAGCTACTATCTAATCCAGGGGGTGTGCCCTAGTGCTACACAGCTGATTCAAATAATCAAAGCTTGATAATGAGTTGGTTATTTAATCAGCTGTGTAGTGCTAGGGCAAAAATAATCTACACGGGAGGGGGGCTTCTTAAAAAGCCAAACCTAACACAATATCTGACAATTCATTTCCAGCAATTATGCCCCCGTCTGTCTGTGTGGTGCGCACATTTCTCTGTCACTCTGTGTGTATCCAGTTGATGTGATAACCATCTTGTGGGTTGACAGAAATACTTTCTCCAAAACCTTCTCAATTAAATGCATGCTAACCTGGCAGAAGTACACTACCATTAAAAAGTTTGGGGTCACTTAGAAATGTCCTTGTTTTTGATAGAAAAGCTATTTTTTTTGTCCATTAAAATACCATCAAATTTATCAGAAATACAGTGTAGACATTGTTTCTTTCAAAAACAAGGACATTTCTAGTGACCCCAAACTTTTGAACGGTAGTGTATATCATGAGGAGGTATATAATTTGTATCTATTATTAACTTTGCCATGAAATGAGCAGCAGCAGTACAGAACCTTCTCTAGACCGGCACATTTCTCACTTTCTAGATGCACAATTAAAGGGGAATTACACAGAAAAATATATTTGTTAGTTTTATTCCAGACCTAAAAAAGTAGTATTCTAATGTGATTTAGCAATTGACATGGACTCAGAACATTTCATTTTGTTGTTTCTCTATGAACAATTGTAATTTTGAGAGTAAAAATTTAAGTATCTAAAACCTGGAAAGATAAAACTGAGAGAACATAATTTGGGAAAACAGTGCAGTACTTTCTCATGTCAACTACTGACCTGGGGAAGAGTTGCAGGGGAGAGAAGAACAATGTGCCTCTTTGACAGCTAGAATTATTTTTCTGGCTCGCAACATGTTTAATTTTTTCAATGAAGTCTCATGCTAGAAAAGGTTGTAGACCCCTACGTTACAATGTAGCCAAAAGCATATGTATTGTATATTTATTGGGACAAAATGCAATCAATCACGCCTTAGGGACACACCATATGTTTTTTGTGCCGATTTGAACCCCTGCTAATATTCCTTCAGTCCATTTCTCTGGATTTTTGGAGTACTCTGACCGACCATTTGAGACCACCAGCCATCTGAAGTACCCTCGAATGATGAAGCTTGGAAGAGGTAAGCTATAGCCTATGGCACTCGTAGATAACTGGTTTTCATATGTGGCTTCATAAACACCTTACCTTACAGACGTGACTCTGTGTGGCCTTGAGCTTGGTATTCTGACCATGAGGAAGGGAGAGTTCTCTCGTTTTCTCTTCCTGCCTGAGTACGCCTATGGAGCGATGGGCTGCCCTCCACTCATTCCTCCTGTAGCCACTGTGCTCTACGAGGTGCAGGTCCTCGACTTCCTCGACTCGGCCGAAGTGGATGAGTTCTTCGCAATGAGTCCGGTGAGGACACTAGGAGCCTTTTATTTAGTCAAGGCGGTATCTCTCAAGGTTGGTGGCGATAACGTCCAGGACCAGTTTTTTTTTGTAACAGATAATGTCAACCTACCTAGTGGAAGGAGCTAAGATATGTTATTGGGTTAAATAGAGATGCAGAAACATGTTGCGGTTGTGCCATTTTTCTGAAGGGACTATTTCTGGTCATGCATCTCTTCTTACTGGGGATTAGTTGTGACTTTGTTGCTCCCAAACCCCTCTGTTCCGCCAGGAGGAGCAGAACACGGCTCCTCTGTCCATGCTCCTCAACGTGGTCGACACAGAGCGCAGCTTTGGCAACCGCTGCTTCAACCACAGTCGCTTCGAGGACGCCAAAGATCGCTACAAGCAGGTAGCGTCAGAAAAACGCGTCAGTCACGTCCTAAATGTTATGTCCTCGAATGAGCCCCTTCATTTTAGTTTCAGCATTATTTTATGATGAAGCATCACTTCAACTTTCCATGTATGTGAATGAATGAGAGGGGTGATGGTGATGCTTAAGTGTTGGTTCCCTGTCGTAAGTGTTGAGTTTCATAAGCACACTGCCGTGTGTGTGATATTTGACAAGCACACTGTTGTGTGTATGAGTGCGTTTAGTGTGTACACGCACTACTGTGTGCGTACAAGTGTAAACTTTGTGTGAACTTTGTGATAAACTTTCTACGTATTGATGTATACGTACAGTTGAAGTCGGAGGTTTACATACAGCTTAGCCAAATACATTTCAACTCAGTTTTTCACAATTCCTGACATTTAATCCTAGTAAAAATTCCATGTCTTAGGTCAGTTAGGATCACCACTTTATTTTAAGAATGTGAAATGCCAGAATAATAGTAGAGAATGATTTATTTCAGCTTTTATTTCTTTCATCAAATTCCCAGTGGGTCAGAAGTTTACATGCACTCAATTAGTATTTGGTAGCATTGCCTTTAAATTGTTTAACTTGGGTCAAACGTTTCAGGGTAGCCTTCCACAAGCTTCCCACAATAAGTTGGGTGAATTTTGGCCCATTCCTTCTGACAGAGCTGTTGTAACTGAGTCAGGTTTGTAGGCCTCCTTGCTTGCACATGCTTTTTTCAGTTCTATAGGATTGAGTTCAGGGCTTTGTGATGGCCATTCCAATACCTTGACTTTGTTGCCCCTAAGCCATTTTGCCAAAACTTTGGAAGTATGCTTGGGGTCATTGTCTATTTGGAAGACCTGTTTGCAACCAAGCTTTAACTTCCTGACTGATATCTTGAGATGTTGCTTAAATATATCCATATAATTTTCCTACCTCATGATGCCATCTATTTTGTGAGATGCACCAGTCCCTCCTGCAGCAAAGCACCCCCACAACATGATGCTACCAACCCCGTGCTTCACGGTTGGGATGGTGTTCTTCGGCTTGCAAGCATCCCCCTTTTTCCTCCAAACATAACGATGGTCATTATGGCCAAACAGTTCTGTTTTTGTTTCATCAGACCAGAGGAAATTTCTCAAAAAATAACAATCTTTGTCAAATGATGTCAATTAGCCTATCAGAAGCTTCTAAAGCCATGTCATAATTTTCTGGAATTTTTCAAGCTGTTTAAAGGCACAGTCAACTTAGTGTATGTAAACTTCTGACCCACTGGAATTGTGATACAGTGATCTATCTGTAAACAATTGTTGGAAAAATTACTTGTGTCATGCACACAGTAGATGTCCTAACCGACTTGCCAAAACTATAGTTTGTTAACAAGAAATATATGGAGTGGTTGAAAAACGAGTTTTAATGACTCCAACTTAAGTGTATGTAAACTTCCGACTTCAACTGTACAACCTCTCCATATGTCTGGCCAGGCGGTCACTCTGCTGGGGAATCGGAAGGCGGAGGACGAGGAGGAGAAGAGGAGCATTGTGGCAGGGCAGCTGCCCATCTACCTCAACCTGTCGTTGACCCAGCTCCGCCTGGACAGGCCCCTGAAAGCCCTGGAGTACGGCCACAAGGCCCTGAAGATCGACCCCAACAACACCAAGGCTCTGTTCCGCTGTGGTCAGGTCAGACCCTCAGGGCGGGGTGAATTTATATTCATGTGTGTGCCTACCATATATGTGATTGTTTTTGGCATCATGGTTTGGCCTATGGATATGAAATATAGGTGAGCTGAAGGGGATCCACACAAATGTTATCTTTATTTAGTAAGAAAATAAATCTTTCAGGTGGTGTAGTTAGTATGACCATATGTTTAATGGATAACCTTGCATTAATAGCGTCTGAAAATGATCCTAAAACGTACATGTTCCCTTTTTCACACATTTGAGTTTTGCATGTTTGGTGAAAGCTCACTTGTGGAAAGAATCAGTCACAGGGAAGATCTCAATTGTATTCTCCTAGCGTCCTCTCTCCTTGTCTCATTCTCAAAACCCATTGGAGGAGAAAGCCAGAGGTCCCTCCCCTCTTACTTTCTCCTCCAATGGGTTTTTGAGAAGGAGACAAGGAGAGAGTACGATGGTGTATGCAATTGAGATCTTCCTACAGATGTTTCAACCAGAGGGTTTTCCTCAGGCCTATTTGGAGTTGTTTGACTATGAGAAAGCCCAGGATTACCTCACAATGGCTCAGGCCAACAAACCTTTTGACGTCGACATCAACAATCTCCTAAGGAAGCTTGCCATGTAAGATAATAGTCCTGACATTCATTGTTTTTTCACCCTTGCGACATATGACTCAACTAAAATATTGTTCTTTTTGCAGACACTACAAGGACTGTTTGGACAAAGAGAAAGAGCTGTGCTCCAAGATGTTTGCTGACTTTGTGAAGAAGTGAAGGTGACATGTTTGTTAGCGAGTGTGTCCTTTGTCATGTAAATGGCTCCATCCGTTTCCACTCTGTGGTAGTTATTCCTGTGCTAGCCGCAGGAGGGCGCTGTAGGAACAATGCAATCCAAAAGCATTGATTGATGATTGCCACATACAGTACATATCTTACTATTGGTATCCAGTTCACATAGTTGCCCCTTTTCACTCCGTTTTAGTAAGAGATAATGTTCCATCGGTGCACATGTAAGACAACCCAATCTAGTGGGTTTTAATGTCATATTTGTATTGTCATATTTCCATGTTCCTGGCTGTATACAGTTTGTCTATTTTTAACGAAAGTAGGTGACCATTATTACAGGCTTTAGTGCAATATATTTGAATTTGATTTGTATCATTTTGAGTGATTTTTAGTAGCGTGTGTTGGTTTATAGTGGTCGGTAGAGATGCCTTAGACATGCCCTGTATTGCATTGGAATTCTATCCTGATTTAGTATCTGATCATGCACGATAGATATTCACTGTGCGTCCAAGCTGAAATACCCCCACCACAACATGTGCTTTTTTTTGAATGAAAAGCTTATATTTTTGTCCATTTTTTAATTGACATCAAATTGATCATAAATACAGTTTAGACACTGTTAATGTTGTAAATGACCATTGTAGCTGGAAACAGCTGATTTTTATGGAATATCTACATAGGCGTACAGAGGCCCATTATCAGCTAACATCACTCCTGTGTTCCAATGGCACGTTATGTTAGTTAATCCAAGTTTATCATTTTAAAAGGCTAATTGATCATTAGAAAACCCTTTTGCAATTATGTTAGCACAGCTGAAAACTGTTGTTCTGATTAAAGAAGCAATAAAACTGGCCTTCTTTAGACTAGTTGAGTATCTGGAGCATCAGCATTTGTGGGTTCAATTACAGGCTCAAAATGGCCAGAAACAAATAACTTTCTTCTGAAACTCTAGGCAGAGTTCCTCTGTCCAGTGTCTGTGTTATTTTGCCCATCTTAATCTTTTCTTTTTATTGGCCAGTCTGAGATATGGCTTTTTCTTTGCAACTCTGCCTAGAAGGCCAGCATCCCGAAGTCACCTCTTCACTGTTGACGTTGAGACTGGTGTTTTGCGGGTACTATTTAATGAAGCTACCAGTTGAGGACTTGTGAGGCGTCTGTTTCTCCAACTAGACACTCTAATGTACTTGTCCTCTTGCTCAGTTGTCCACCGGGGCCTCCCACCTCTCTTTCTATTCTGGTTAGAGCCAGTTTGCGCTGTTCTGTGAAGGGAGTAGTACACAGCGTTGTATGAGATCTTCAGTTTCTTGGCAATTTCTCGCATGGAATAGCCTTCATTTCTCAGAACAAGAATAGACTGAAGAGTTTCAGAAGAAAGTTCTTTGTTTCTGGCCATTTTGAGCCTGTAATTGAATCCACAAATGCTGATGTTCCAGATACTCAACTAGTCTAAAGAAGGCCAGTTTAATTGCTTCTTTAATCAGAACGACAGTTTTCAGCTGTGCTAACATAATTGCAAAAGGGTTTTCTAATGATCAATTAGCCTTTTAAAATGATAAACTGGGTTTAGCTAACACAACGTGCCATTGGAACACAGGAGTGATGTTCGCTGAAAATGGGTCTCTGTACGCCTATGTAGATATTCCATAAAAAATCTGACAATACCAGCTACAATGGTCATTTACAACATTAACAATGTCTACACTGTATTTCTGATCAATTTGATGTGATAAAAAAAAAAAATGCTTTTCTGTCAAAAACAAGGACATTTCTAAGTGACCCCAACCTTTTGAACGGTGTGTGTGTGTGTATATATATATAAACACAATGTCAGATTTTGTATTTTATAGCTCAGTGTTGTAGACGACTAGACATCCACCTTGTTTTTAGGGTATGGATATTTACAGCGATAACTTCTAGTGAGAAGTGAGTTAATGGTGCTAAGAAGCGTAATGGCCATGATAGTGTGCTATGGGCTTAGAGAGCTCATGTGGAATTGGAAGATGCAACATGAGATCCACTGGCAGCTCACATAAAGAGAAATTGCAGTTATCTATACTCAACACGATGACAGACTGAATCTCGAGTGTGATTTGTCGGGAACATGTTTTTTTCCAGAGGTACATAAATATGCATATGTTCCAGACACTTGTACATAAAATGCCCAGCGCAGCAGAAAATGGCAGCAGTGCAGAAAGGCCTCTGCTTGCTCTTTCAGCTTCAAGTGGCAGCGCTCTCTTAAGATCAAAGGCTTCAGAGGGTAATTTGGGAATCATGTTAACTACATGCTCTGGGTGCTCTTCAAAGAGCTTGAGCACACTCCAGTTCAGCTGAGGTATCCTCCCTGTATCACACGGTGGGATCTGCCCTGCTTGTGTTCCAGAAGTGTGTGAAAAGAGCAGTGTCTGGAGCTAAATTTTGGATTCATTCTGTTGCAGGTGATGGTGTATGTGAAACTTCAAGTCAACACCAAAGACTCTCACAAGCCTCACTACAATATGTAGATATATTAACTTTGATTTCAAGTGTTTTTGTTCATAATGTACCAAAATGTAGAAAGCTATTCTGTACACCAAATCCAACTGCAGTTGGACACAGAGTGAAATTATAGAGTGAAAAAATGTATTTTTGTGTTCATCTTACAATATTTTCAGGGGCCATGGTTGTTTATTGAGATATATTCAAGAAGTAAAGCCTCTTTCCAAAACATACCGTTATCTTGTCTTACTTGTCTGAATAAACATATTCTCCCAGTGATTCAAGCAATTCTCAGAAAAACGATCAATACAATGCATTTCTGGGGAAACCTGAATTTGAGGACATTGTTCGTGGAATCCAGTTGGAATAACATGCTGGTTTTACAAGGCAGATTTTTTATTTACATCTCTTGATACCATTGACAAACTCGTCAGCCACACTAGGAGTAGCTTTTAGGCATTCCTGTTCAACAAATTAAATGTTACAATTATTGATTTTGCTGTTTCATTATGCAGACAGCGGCATTAAATCAGCCTGGTTTTGACACTCATAGCCAAACTCATAAAATCATAATTGGATCTTCTGCCTGATTGTATTTGGCTCTCAATCAATCATAACTCTCATGTACTCGCACAAGTTAATGATGTATTTAGTGTTGGGGGCAACAAAATGTACTTCTAGAAGCTCCCATAAAGCCGGACACACATCTGTATATTTGTATAAAATGAAAAGGTTCTACTATTGGTAGAACTTGTTTGCCATGGTGGCCAGTGAGTCTGTTCACTCCGCTCTGTCGGTTAACATCCAGTGTTCCCAGTATGTAAGCACTGGAAAGAATGACACAACTCTGGGCATTCACCATGGCTGAGCATTATCACTTCATTTACCAAATTAACCTGACGGTTTCAGAAGCCATAGATGAGAAATATCTTTAAGCGGACTACATTTACATTTACAGACTATAGTTCACATGTGGCCCTTTTTCTAAGATCGGATGAGTTTTTGAAAAGAGCTGTGGCGCTTGATTCGATGGTGGTCTGGTGGATAAAAAAGAAATAATAATAATAATAATTCATTTTTTACACAATCTGACAGACCGAAAAGAGTCTTGGTGGTTGTTTGGTGTAAGATGCGCGCGCAGTGTGAAGTGGGAACGGCATCTCCTGTTATTTAGCCCTTCACCACATCCTGTAGCCCAGGGCTAGGCCTTTCACTAGGGCCCCTTTTTACTCATCTCTGCTTCCCTGCCATGCAGGTTGCCTTGGCAGTACCCACTCCCCAAGCGCTGAGGAACTTGAAGGGTGCAGCTCAAAAGTCAAGTGTCTCCCTACCTTCCTCTCATTTTGTTTCCTTCATTTACACTGGTGTGAAAGAACTGGACAAGTGCATGCGCATTCCTTTAGGGTATCCACCCTATTGCTTTAACCTGTGTTTTCAGATCTGTGTAGTTGGGAGTAGGGGAAAAAAGGGAGGAAGCCACATGAGACCTGAGATTCATCCTAGATGTTGACCTGTTCCGCTAGGCTGGGCGTGGGGCGGGATTGTCCGCAGAGCGCCCGGCAATGTGGCTTCCGTCTACCGTCGTCGTCCAAGAGCGAGCGTGCCATGTGTGTTTAGCGAGTGTGCCTCAGCCAGGATCTTTGTCGGAGACCTTCAGCAAAAACAAAATTGGCTTTTTAACCACGTGTTAAGCAGAGAAACTCTCCCATCCAGTGTTTGTTTAAAGTGGTCGCTGTTCGTGAGATGGCTCCATCATTATAGTGGACCCAGAGCCATTCCAATTACTCTGTAATATGATTGGAAGGGAAACCATGCTGTTTTTACTGCTGAAGGAGTCAAGTCAATGAAGTCTTGTCTAAAAGGCTAGAGCCGCTCATTTAGTAAATGTCTAGGTCTATAGTCATTGGTGCAGGTTGAAGACAACCCGTTTTATAATGTAATCAGGCATTTGAAATGGGGTGGGAAGATCTTGTGGAGAGTCACTCCTCTGTGGGTTAGATTCTCAACAACACTAACTAGGATGAGATCATTTAAATGTTGTTGATGCTTTGTAAATTGTGGTTTGAAAAAACTTCAGGCTAAATGTGGAATGGGTGTTGTCAGTTACATTTTCACCTTTTAACAATAAACTTCCAGCACTCACAAATTCAATGTTTTTCTGTTGCGTAGCAGTATCATACGCAGATGCAAGACCGAGACAATGCACATCTGTCCACAATCCTGCTCAGCTCATGCACAGCTATGGGCCTATCTGGGAGGACAGAAGGCCAGGGTTCAGTGCTATGCTGTTGGTATGGTCCACATGTCTCAGGCTTGGAGCTACAAAAACTTCAACCCTTATTTCTCACTCTCTTGCTGTTCAGTTCCATTTCAGGGATATACTCTGCCTGCCATTTGAGTTGTCACCCCCCCGGTGTGCCTGTCCTATTGACTGGATGAGTGCAGGCTTATTTGAATCAGGACTCATCCAAATTCACTTTAGCATGACTTTCAAAAGTCTGTCCAATCGCAAAGTTATGCTACTTTAAGATGTATTTATGTTAGAGGGTGAGCTACCACATTTGTTTATAATCAGCAGCATACCACCCTGCATACCACTGCTGGCTTGCTTCTGAAGCTAAGCAGGGTTGGTCCTGGTCAGTCCCTGGATGGGAGACCAGGTGCTGCTGGAAGTGGTGTTGGAGGGCCAGTAGGAGGCACTCTTTCCTCTGGTCTAAACAAATATCCCAATGCCCCAGGGCAGTGATTGGGGACACTGCTCTGTGTAGGGTGCCGTCTTTCGGATGGGACGTTAAACGGGTGTCCTGACTCTCTGAGGTCATTAAAGATCCCATGGCACTTATCGTAAGAGTAGGGGTGTTAACCCTGGTGTCCTGGCTAAATTCCCAGTCTGGCCCTCAACCATCACGGTCACCTAATAATCCCCAGTTTACAATTGGCTCATTCATCCCCCTCCTCTCCCCTGTAACTATTCCCCAGGTCGTTGCTGCAAATGAGAACGTGTTCTCAGTCAACTTACCTGGTAAAATAATGGTAAAATAAATAAAAAATAAAAAATCCATGAATGCTGTTGAGTAATGTTTACAGAATAGTCTTTAATAAAAAATGACTGAGCGTTTTGAGCGTGATTCAATCAGCATCTGAAATGCAGTGGAGTGATTCTGTCCATTTACCTTGTATGGAAAGTGCAGTATTTCTAATGTACTGTATATTCCTACCAAATAATATGGCTTTGAGTAATTATTTTGGGTTGATGCATACTTTCTGTTTGGTGAGAATAGTCGGAGTAATGACCGGTGGAGGAGGAGTGTTGTCGAGGAAGGATTCTGGGGATTAGTTAGAGGTTTTGGGAAGTATAACCACTAAAATGTCCTCTGAAGTATCTGAAGCGCTTGTCTCTGAGTGATCAAGGAGGAACACTAGGCTGTGTACTCGGTCTTTTGGACTTAAGGCTTTGGATGTGGGTATTTTGTGCGTGGTGTTTTTTTGTTCTTGTCTGTTGTGAAAATATTTGCATCCATGACATTAACCTGTGGTGGTGCGAACCCACTCTCATTTAGGTTGCTCTACAGTCATGCATGGGTTGTGACTGTGTCAGTTCTGACAAGTTCAGCAAGAGGTCAGACCATATAAGGCTGCCTTTATGAACTGTGGACACTCTTACTCACTCACACCAGAATTGGAGGTGATCGTCAGACAAGCCCCTTTTCAGTTCCTAAAAGGCTGTTTTGCAGAGGGCTGAATGGAAAGTTTGTCTTACTCAGGGTTCTGAAGCTGAGTTGAACCAAACCCTGTTTTCCTTGGGTCGTAATTGCATTTGATTTGAAATTAAATACTGGATATTTTAGGCTTGTTGAATGAATGGAGGGGTTTTGTTTTCTTTGTTGGCATCCTAAGAAGGTAACAAGTGTACCCCTCCACTTTCTGTGCCCTCTCACCCTGTCCACATTAAAGGCATAAATAAACACCTACTATTATATCAGCAACATTCCGTATGTGTTCCTTTTCAGATGTTTTAACTACTGATACGCTATGTCCTTGGATACATTTTCCTGTAAATACACATTCTAATTTCAGCCACACCCGTTGCTGACAGGTAAATAAAATCAAGCACACAGCCATGCAATCTGCATAGACAAACATTGGCAGTAGAATGGCTTTACCGAAGAGCTTAGTGGCTTTCAACGTGGCACCGTCATAGGATACCACCTTTCCAACATGTCAGTTTGTCAAATTTCTGTAAGTGCTGTTATTCTGAAGTGGAAAAGTCTAGGATCAACAACGGCTCAGCCGTGAAGTGGTAGGCCACACAAGCTCACATAACGGGACCGCTGAAGCACGTAGCGCGTAAAAATAGTCTGTCCTTGGTTGCAACACTCATTACCGATTTCCAAACTGCCTCTGGAAGCAACGTTAGCACAAGAACTGTTCGTCAGGAGTTTCATGAAATGGGTTTCCATGGCCGAGCAGCAGTACACAAGCCTAAGACCATCTTGTGCAATGCCAAGCGTCGGCTGGAGGGGTGTAAAGCTCGCCGCCATTGGACTCTGGAGCGGTGTAAACGCATTCTCTGGAGTGATGAATCACGCTTCACCATCTGGCAGTCCGACAGGCGAATCTGGGTTTGGCGGATACCAGGAGAACACTACCTACACCAATGCATAGTTCATACAGAAATGGTTTGTCAAGATCGGTGTGGAAGAACTTGACTGGCCTGCACAAAGCCCTGACCTCAACCCCATCAAACACCTTTGGGATGAATTGGAATGCCGACTGCGAGCCAGGCCTAATCGCCCAACATCAGTGCCCAACCTCACTAATGCTCTTGTGGCTGAATGGAAGCATGTCCCCGCAGCAATGTTCCAACATCTAATGGAAAGCATTCCCAGAAGAGTGGAGGCTGTTATAGCAGCAAAGGGAGGACCAACTCTATATCAATGCCCATGATTTTGGAATGAGATGTTTGACAAGCAGGTGTCCACATACTTTTGGTTATGTAGTGTATATCTAAAAACTGACTAGATTCCTTTTCAAAATTTTGAGACGCTCCATCAAGTTACTAACCTATCATCCAAGAATTGTCAAAGTCAATTACTCCCCTAACAAGTTCCCCCTTTAAGATGAGGAACAGACTGCCATTCATATGAGTTAGATTCACCGAGGTTTTGTATGTAAAGCCCCCCTGAAAAGCTGGAGAATGCGCTGGAACTCTCACCCCATCCACATCTATCTAACTCGGCCCCAATGAGCTTCTTTTTTTTCTCTTTTTTTTGCTGCCAATGGTTGGCAGCATAGAGCAGTGTGTTTTTGGCTTGATACAGTTATTCTCTCCAGGCCGACACCTTGTCAAAAGGTTGGTCTTTATATCAAGCATGTTTTTAATCCACTGAGTGTGCGTACGTTTACTTCTAAGTTATACACTAATTACACAGGTTAGTGTGCAACTAAAGGTGCGTCTCAGTTGTCTAACTTGGATGTGTCCTAGGTGAGTGTTAGATAGCCGTCTCAGGGTATAATATTAATGTGATAATCATCATTTATATGTATGGCGATGTAACTGAAACACTGTATTGGTAATGAATATCAAAAGCCTTACGTTTTTGGACCTACCACAACGCAAGTCCCTTTCATGTCTAGAAGGTGGCATTGCGGAAACAACAGGGCCCGATCTGTTGTGTTCACAGGCCTTCGTGCAAACTCGGAACAGATAGCGCCTTCAGATGGAACAAGCCGATAAGGTCAACACAAAGGGATCAGCCCGAGCTCTAGTTTGTTCCTGAGGAGGAGACAATTGAACCCAATGAGCGTCCATAGAGGAAGGCCAGCCAGATAAGATAGCGCTGCCATGGAGTCTGCAGAGAGGCAGGGCCAGCGGAGCCACCCAACAACATTGAAGACGCTATCAGAGACTGGGAGATTCACTCTCTGGGTGAGGTAGACGAGCTGAGGCGTGGCGTTAGGGACTTGACGCACTTGACAGTTTGTATGTGCTTCAAGATGAAAAGGATTACAGTGAGTTAAAAACACTGTCACACTTTATTTGGATAGTCTGGATTTTCCATCTGTATATGCTCAACAGATAGTATGACCATTTGTTGATAAGCAACTACTTGCTACGGTTAGGATAAGGGTTAAGTTTAGGGTAAGGGTTAAGTTTAGGGTAAGGGTTAAGTTTAGGATAAGGGTAAGAGTTAAGGTTAGGGTAAGGGTTAAGTTTAGGGTAAGCATTAAGTTTAGGGTTAGGGTAAGGGTTAAGTTTAGGGTTAGGATAAGGATAAGGATTAGGGTTAGTAGATCATCTGTGGAGCATCAGTAACATTTCAACTATCCAAATAAAGGGTTAGCAAAAACATTCCCAAACCTACAGCGACATCAGAAGTGATTGATGACCTATGCATTTCGTGACATCCCATGGGTGCCGATGTTCTCCTGGGGTACGTAGAGATAAGGTCAAAATCTCTCCGGTGACGATGGCACATCAAACAGCTCCAAGAAACGTCTAAGATTAGCTGTGTCTTGGGAGTTGGACGACCAGAGGGGCACAGGCACACTACCGCCCCTGTTCTGCTGGGTCTACTTTAATATACCAGTGGTGCTGACAGAAACGTGGCCTTTGAGATGTGCGAGCTCTCACTGTTGTGAGTGTCAACCCTCACTCCCCTGGAGTGTATGAGCCAGAGAGAGCATTAGGGTTTGCAGCACTCACAGGGTGAGAGAACCAGCCAAGTCAGTCAGCCAATTCTGCCCCAGCCAGTATCAAGGCCAAGAAGACAGCCACGCTATAGAGAAGCCTCCGAAACATGTCTAACCAGGCGCATAGGGAACAAGCTGATGAGAAAGTAGAAACACACTCTACTCTTAAATCAACTCTGCCTGGCATTATGATTTGTGAGTAATCAATTATGAAAACACTCCTAGGCCATTTGCGTATATTCGACCACATCCTCTCAACCCCTTTTGGCGGATCAATGTCCTATTCATAACATCTGGTGGTGCCTCAATCCCCCCCATTTTTTTCAGGTTTAGGAAAAAGGTTGTTTTTCTTTTCCTCTCGCTGCTCTCCCACCTCTGATTTAAACACACTCCCTGCCACTTGGAATAGCAGAGCTCTAAATATAGAGAGGAGAGAGTGAGAAGGAGGACGGGGGTAAAAGGCGGATGTTGCCTTTCTCTTCCCCTCCAATACAGCAGCGGCTTTGTCAAGGAGCCGATTGCTTATCGCCATATCTCGGAGAATCAGTTCCTGCCACCGCTAGCAGGGAATGAGGGCTCCTCTCTCTGTTGGGGGTCAGGTATATGTTGGTCTATGCGTCGAGGGGCAGAGAAACCTACAGGGGGACGTCATAAAAACAGTGGTGTTTTTGTTCAGGCCTTTTTCCTCGCATAAAAAGCGGAGGGCTCTTTTTTTTCTCGGACACTATAATTACTTGCAGATTTGACAGCTCAGCCCCAACCCCCCCCCCCCCCCCCCATGTTTTTTTTAAAACATTTTCACCTTGAACTCTCAGTTTTTCAAATGGGTGATTGGTTTTTGGGCAGAATTCTAAAATGGGCATCTTGTTGGGCACAGAGGGCCTTTGAAAATGATGCTGCTGGCTCTATGGTTTGATGAGCTGTTTGTTCTGGCATAGCAGGGTTGGGTTGCGCAGGCAAGAAGTGATACAGGAGGAGGAGAAGGTTGATGAGATGGACAGAACAAAGAAAGTTTGATGGGCCTATCTGCAATCCCACTGTCAATTTAGAATATCACTAATAGTACACTGTCAATTTAGAATATCACTAATAGTACACTGTCAATTTAGAATATCACTAATAGTACACTGTCAATTTAGAATATCACTAATAGTACACTGTCAATTTAGAATATCACTAATAGTACACTGTCAATTTAGAATATCACTAATAGTACACTGTCAATTTAGAATATCACTAATAGTATGAAGGAGTTTAATAGTTTTGTTGTTGTGAAATTGCGAACAATGATACAATATTGTTGCTTGGGCATGTACAGTATCTTTGTCCTAAGGCTAAGCGTACTAGGTTTTAAGCAAAACAATTAATAGGGGGGATAAATGTACTCCTCGGCAGTAAAATACCATAGATGGTCCTCATCTCAACCTCCTGATTGGCCTACTGAGAGGTCATTATTCCACTTGCCAAAGCTACCCCGCACAGCTTTCCTTGGCCATCTGAGACCACTTGATGCAGCTTTTGTCTCAGTGTGGACATCTCAAAATGCAACATTTTCTCATTTGGATACGTAGCAAGCAGCATGGCGAAATATAGCCCCAGGTCTGTTTCCAATGTTTGCGGCTCAATTCTCTCTTAAATGCCCACTCTAGTCCCCAGCATTTAGAACAATTACCAGAGAAACACACGTTTCTGTTTTTACATGCCCCCTGCAGTATATATGCCCCATTTCTGCTGGCTCCAACTGAATACATGCTTTGTATTCAATAAACCTGTAAAAAGGGGCCACTTAATAAAAAGAGAAATAGTTGTTCCAATCACGTGTCCAGTTGTAGTGACCTGCAAGGCTGTGGTTTTATTTCAAATTACCGTTCTTGGAATCAGTATTTTTTTAAACCTCCACACAAAGGATGACTCGTCGGTCAGAACTGTGTAAGATTTGAACTATACACAATACCTGCAGGCAAAATAATCTGTTTAGGTGTTACAGTAAATACGTTTTATATCTTTGTACAGTGTGTAGCTCGAAGTTACAATTGGATGAAACCAAGGGGGCATATTGTACTGTACCTCCTGAATTCCAATATGCATGACACTGTTGTCCATGAAGGTGCCCAATAATGGGGACAGTGATGTTGGCACTGTTTGGGAAGGGAAAGGATCTGGATATGAGATGCCATCTTTTCTTTGATCTGAAGCAGGCTGTTATCAGTGTCATCACAGGCATGTTCAGACATGATGGCCTAGCATAGTTTAGCCAAGCCAGAACTGAGGAAAGACCTATGCAGTGCTTGGGTGTGTGTCCTCAAAGCCATGTCGCCTTTGGTGTTTCTGACTGGCAATCCAGTGTGAATTAATTGATAAACTAAGGAAGGAGGATTTTTATTTGGCAAATGAAATGACATTTTATTGGTCACATGCGCCGAATACAACAGGTGTAGACTTTACAGTGAAATGCTTACTTTCAAGCCCATTCCCAATAATGCAGAGTTAAAAAGTAAGACAAAAATAATAATAACGAGGTTATATACAAAGAGTACCAGCACCGAGTCAATGTGCAAGGGTACAAGGCATTGATAATGGCTTGTAATAGTTTCACAGTTTTAAGTAATTTTGTGGAATTCACATTACACTTGCTTAACAAGTTACCAAGTTATGTAACTCAAAACCAAATACTGTTGGTATGGCCTCAATTTCAACATAACCCCCTATTTTTCTACTGCTTGTCCCACACGCCCACCATGAAAATAGCATAATATCTGTTTAAGGCACAGCTGCCCTCAAGGTGTTCAGAAAGTCTCCAAATGTGTGTCTCGCTCTAAAACAAATGGGAAGCAAAACAATTATACTGTAAACCTTATACAGGTTTAGGCCATGTAGACTCCATTCCACCACTTCATAATTCTACAGAAAGTATGGCAGCAATTCCCGAGAACAAGGGGTGACATTGTATGGCCCCACAGTCCCATGCCAAAAATGGCCATAAGTTTTTATTTTTCTCGTTCTTCCCCCTCTTTCCAACACGGAGGAGAAGAATCAAAGGTTTCTGCAAGCGAGGGCCCGGTGTTTATGCAAAAGCACCGGTAGAGGGGGAACAAGGGGGAACAGCGCATTAGGAGAGGAAGGATGGTGAGAAGAATGGACAGAGCGTTTAGGAACGGAGAAAAAGGGATGGAAAATGAGAGAGGAGGTGGGGGAGAGAAATACTTCTTTGAGTGACAGGACATTGGGAACCTGGAGCGGTGTGTTGGAGCCTTCAGCTCCAAGGTAAACACCATGAGAGCAGGGGGGATTGCGCCGAGGCTCAAGTCAAAGACATCATTGAGAGGGGTACTGTAGTAGGAGTGGGAAACTACTGGCCACCGCCACTGGTTCTGCTGTTCTGCGTTGGTATGTGTGTACAGTGTGTGCATGTGTGTCCATCAGTCTTTCTATGTGTAGGTAGGTAAGATAAAACATTCACCCCGTTATTTGAAAGTGTTTGAATTGGTAGATTGAGTTTGATTTTTGCCTTTCACAATTTTATCAGTTGAAAATATCAATGTACACTTACAGTTGAAGTCGGAAGTTTACATACACCTTATCCAAATTATTATTATTATTATACCTTTATTTCAACAAGGAACACAGACACAGAAATACATTTAAACTCAGTTTTTGACAATTCCTAACATTTAATCCTAGTAAAAAATTCCCTGTCTTAGGTCAGTTAGGATCACCACTTTATTTGAAGAATGTGAAATGTCGGAATAATAGTAGAGAGAATTATTTATTTCAGCTTTTATTTATTTCATCACATTCCCAGTGGGTCAGAAGTTTACACACACTCAATTAGTATTTGGTAGCATTACCTTTAAATTTTTTAACTTGGGTCAAACGTTTCTGGTAGCCTTCCACAAGCTTCCCACAATAAGTTGGGTGAATTTTATCCCATTCCTCCTGACAGAGCTAGTGTAACTGAGTCAGGATTGCTCGCACATGCTTTTTCAGTTCTGCCCACACATTTTTATAGGATTGAGGTCAGGGCTTTATGATGGCCACTCCAATACCTTGACTTTGTTGTCCTTAAGCCATTTTGCCACAACTTTGGAAGTATGCTTGGGGTCATTGTCCATTTGGAAGACCCATTTGCAGCCAAGCTTTAACTTCCTGACTGATGTCTTGAGATGTTGCTTCAATATATCCACATCATTTTCCTACCTCATGCCGTCTTTGTGAAGTGCACCAGTCCCTCCTGCAGCAAAGCACCCCCACAACATGATGCTGCCACCCCCGTGCTTCCCGGTTGGGATGGTGTTCTTCGGCTTGCAAGCCTCCCCTTTTTCCTCCTAACATAACGATGGTCATTATGGCCAAACAGTTCTATTTTTGTTTCATCAAACCAGAGGACATTTCTCAAAAAAGTATGATCTTTGTCCCCATGTGCAGTTGCAAACTGTAGTCTGGCTTTTTTATGGTGGTTTTGGAGTGGTTTCTTCCTTGCTGAGCGGCCTTTCAGGTTATGTCGATATAGGACTCGTTTTACTGTGGATATAGATACTTTTGTACCGGTTTCCTCGAGCATCTTCACAAGGTCCTTTGCTGTTGTTCTGTGATTGATTTGCACTTTTCGCACCAAAGTACGTTCATCTCTAGGAGACAGAACGCGTCTACTTCCTGAGCGGTATGAAGGCTGCGTGGCCCCATGCTTCTACACCTGCATTGCTTGCTGTTTGGGGTTTTAGGCTGGGTTTCTGTACAGCACTTCGAGATATTAGCTGATGTACGAAGGGCTATATAAAATAAACTTGATTTGATTTGATGGTGTTTATACTTGTGTACTATTGTTTGTACAGATGAACGTGGTACCTTCAGGTGTTTGTAAATTGCTCCCAAGGATGAACCAGACTTGTGTAGGTCTACAATTTTTTTCTGAGGTCTTGGCTGATTTTGTTTGATTTTCCCATGATGTTAAGCAAAGAGGCACGGAGTTTGAAGGTAGGCCTTGAAATGCATCCACAGGTACACCTCCAATTGACTCAAATGATGTCAATTAGCCTATCAGAAGCTTCTAAAGCCATGACATCATTTTCTGGAATTTTCCAAGTTGTTTAAAGGCACAGTCAACTTAGTGTATGTAAGCTTCTGACCCACTGGAATTGTGATACAGGGAATTATAAGTGAAATAATCTGTCTGTAAACAATTGTTGGAAAAATTACTTGTGTCATGCACAAAGTATATGTCCTAACCGACTTGCCAAAACTATAGTTTGTTAACAAGACACTTGTGGAGTGGTTGAAAAACGAGTTTTAATGACTCCAACCTAAGTGTATGTAAACTTCCGACTTTAGCTTTAGATGTATTTATGTTTAGCCTTTTAATTTGAATGACTCTGTTAGCTTGGACAACATATTGAGATTGAGTTGATATTGGAGTATGGACTGACTAAATTGTGTATGTCTCTCCCCTCTTCGTGAGAGTCTTGGTGTCTACCCAGTTACCCCTCTCTCTGTCATAAATGTCAGATCCCAGTGACTGTGCGACGGGCCTGTACTTAGCCTGGACTCAGTGACATATCTGCCCCCCGTCACCATCCACCCCCTCAGTGGGCCCTGCTGCCTGCCACGCCTTGGCCTAGCCACACTGGCAGCCACGGAGATGCCACCTGACCCCTCTGTCCATCCACACTGTATTAATAGGACTTGTTTGGCGTGCCTGCCTTGCTGGTAACCCAAGCTGGGGAGCGGGGTGATGAGGTTAGGAGGGGATGGGAGGGGGAGAAAACGGGGGAGGGAGAGGGATGATGGAGGAGGAGGGTAATGTATTATAATATGCCAGTAAAAGATAGCTGCCGTACTGTCAGGCTTCTCTTGTCCTCCAGCAGTCAGTCTCATTGGCCTTTCCTTTCCTTCAGCTGGGGCTAATATAGCCCCCTCTGTCACCACAGCCCCTGTTCTCACATCTGCTCGTGGCTTTATCCCCCGCTGGGCGCAAGCTGAATAACACAATGGGACAAGTGAATAATATCAATTTAGGCGTAAGGAGTTTACAGCTCTGGTTTACCAATCGTCTCAACATTGATTTTGGGAAGTGGCTTATTTTTGATTATTATGGACACGGTTACTATTTAGATGTGATGATAATTATAATCTCTGTTCGGTGAACTTGCACGGGCATGCTCAGTCAGCTGATCTACACAGTTTCATTTCTTTCAGGTTATTCTCAAGAACATGTTGCCGTGTACACACCGCTCCAGAGCTTACAGCTCACATGTCCAGTATCTGTAGCCCCCCTATGGAGTCGACAGGCCAGGCTCTAAATGTATTCCCGTGACTGTGATATAAATATCTGCTGTCTGTTCAGGCATGAGAGACGGGACTGTGTGTGTCTGTGACTGTGTGTGTGCGTGCGTGCGTCTGTGACTGTGTGTGCGTCTGTGTGTGTCCTGTAAAGACACTGCCTTTGAGTAAAGAGACAGCCCCAGAGGCGGTGACGGGCAAGGCGGAGGCACCCATTCTAGGTATTTTCCCGTTAATTGGACCGATTTGCCAGCTATTTATGGTTCTGACAGTGGGTGGGGGGGTGGGGTGGGGGGGGTGATTTAACGACGGACACGCTTGCTGGGTTATTGCTTTTTGAGCCCTAATCCTTTCTAGGCCCTGCATGTCAGGTCTCTTGCCTCTCAACACAATGCTAGACATAGTCGTCAATGGCTGCAGAGCTCCCCATAACTAAGATGTGTACTCTTAATATAAGCTGCAAGGGCTACAGTATTCATATCATTTATCTGTTACTGGGATGCTCTTGTTTACTGTTAGGCCTAGTTGTGAGCACTTGTGAGGTCTTTAAAGCTACAGTTTATGGACTGTCTGAACCAGGTGACAAACTGTAGCTCTAAATACCTCACAAGTGTTTACAAGTAGGCCTAAGAGTAAACAAGAGCTTCTTGTAGGCTTACAGTACCAGTCAAAAGTTTGGACACCTAATCATTCAAGGGTTTTTCTTTATTTAAAAAAAACTATTTTCTACATTGTAGAATAATAGTGAAGACATAAACTATGAAATAACACATATGGAATCATGTAGCAACCAAAAAAGTCTTAAACAAATCAAAATATATTTGATATTTGATATTCTGCAAAGTAGCCACCCTTTGCCTTGATGACAGCTTTGCACACTCTTGACATTCTCAACACCAGCTTCACCTGGAATGCTTTTCCAACAGTCTTGAAGGAGTTCCCACATATGCTGAGCATGGTGACTCTGAAAGGTCAGAGTCACCATGCCCCAAGTCAATGAACACGGCCTCCCTGTGGAGCATGTGCTATCTGGGAACATGTTTCTCCTCCCGGCCAAGAGGGCAGAGCGCGGGGGGCTAACCCATGGGAGCGCATAGAAATATGAGGTCTCCAAAGACTGCCAGGCATCTTCACTATGCACTCAGTGCTGCCTTGTGCCCTCTTTGCCTCCTCTCTTTTCCCCTCCTCCCAAACCTCCCCACTGTCTGGCTAACTGCTGCTGCCGCAGCTACACAGACGTGTGTGTTTCCATCCCTCAGGTCCCAGTAGGCGATGAGACTGAGTGTGTATTTGCTTAGAAAGCTGGGCTTCTCAAAACCAAGAGTAGAGACCCCCCCCCCCCCCCCAACTGGGCTTGTAACAAAGGAGAAGAAGAGAAAGGCTGTATATTCCACACTGTGCTGGTAAAGATATCACATTTTAAGATTTTTCCCTCCCAAGTCTGAATTCTCCAGTAACAAGACAGGGACTATTTTATGGAGTCTGCTGCATCCAGACTCCTTCAGCCCATTTCTGTTTAAATTCCTCAAAGGATTTGCTTTCCTTGGCATCCTGCATTCTGTTCATAGTTCTGAGGAGGCCAAAACGCGTGCGGTCACTGCCAGAGTGGCTCTGTTTCAGGGCAGAGGCCAGCAGAAGACCGCAAGCACCATGTCGTCCTGGCCTGTGGTTGAAATAGGCACATTCACGAGTCACCCTCTCTCTAATCCATCTGCCCCCTAAAGCCATGCAGGTCACTGTGGTGCCACACCAAGTCTGATTGAGAAGGCAGGTGTGTTTTGGCAAGCTAAAGAATTGGACGCTTTTGTGGCCTGTCACTCATTAGGGAAATCGATAACTTATGTGCGAAGCGTTTGCGCGAGACGCTTCACAAACTCGCTCTTAATGAAAACAAGGAGCAGGGGAAAGACACCACAAATGTTGTAAAAGGCAGGTCTGTCTGGAGACACCTTGTAAAAATATAAAGTAAGAATACCGGTATTGAGTTTTCTGAGCCAAGATGGAAACTGCCTTGTTGAAACGTGGTCTCTGTTGGGTGGACTGGCCTTCCTAAATAGGAGGGGTTCTGAACAGATTAATTAGCCATTGCCAAAGATTTCCCGTATGTCCCTGCTTTAATAAAATAAAAAATCTTAACTGCGAAACCTTAATCTTGTGAAACCTGGACAAAATGTGGTCAGGGCTAATTGTGCAACGCTGGTTTTGAATCTCAAACCAAGTCGTTTAATTTCACTGAAATAAGTTAAATGACTGGGCTACTCTCAGAACTCTTAATTCATATTCATGTATGTACCCATAATCTCTCATACAACAATATAGCCTTGTTTCACCAAGCTTTGGTATAGAATAGTACACTGTTCTCATGTCCCTCAACCTCATGAATTTGACCAATTACCTGTCTTGTACGACTAGACAGTAGGTTCTTTGTGAGTACACTTGTGTTTTAGCGTTAGAGTGTATGACAGCTGGCAGATGGGTAACGGGGTGGTGAAGAGATTGACCCTTGAAATCCAAGTGGCTACCATGGGTGTTGACCAATTAGATAGATTGTCACATTTCTCTAGCATTAAAAAAAAGTTATGGTGCCAACTGCCACTCCTCAGGTTTTTTTCTTCTTCCGATACTGGGTTTATGAAGTGTAGATGTAGGAGTTCTTTCATTTACACTGAACAAAAATATAAACGCAACATGTAAAGTGTTGGTCCCATGTTTCATTGACCTTGTGCTGGGGACAATAAACGGTCACTCTAAAATGTGCAGTTTTGTCACACAACACAATGCCACAGATGTTTCATGTTTTGAGGGAGCGTGCAATTGGCATGCTGACTGCAGGAATGTCCACCAGAGCTGTTGCCAGATAATTTAATGTTAATTTATCTACCATAAGCCGCCTCAACATCATTTTGGAGAATTTGGCAGTACGTCCAACCGGCATCACAACTGCAGACCACGTGTAAGGGCACTGCGTTCATCCACCTCTGGCCTGCTCGCCTCCCTACCTCTGAGGAAGTACAGTTCCCGCTCAGCCCAGTCAAAACTGTTCGCTGCTCTGGCACCCCAATGGTGGAACAAACTCCCTCACGACGCCAGGTCAGCGGAGTCAATCACCACCTTCCGGAGACACCTGAAACCCCACCTCTTTAAGGAATACCTAGGATAGGATAAAGTAATCCTTCTAACCCCCCCCCCTTAAAAGAGTTAGATGCACTATTGTAAAGTGGTTGTTCCACTGGATATCATAAGGTGAATGCACCAATTTGTAAGTCGCTCTGGATAAGAGCGTCTGCTAAATGACTTAAATGTAAATGTAAATGTGTATGGCGTTGTGTGGGCGAGCGGTTTGCTGATGTCAACGTTGTGAACAGAGTGCCCCATCGTGGAAGTGGGGTTATGGTATGGGCGGGCATAAGCTACGGACAATGAACACAATTGCATTTTATCGATGGCAATTTGAATGCACAGAGATACCATGACGAGATACTTAGGCACATTGTCGTGCCATTCATCCACCATCATCACCTCATGTTTCAGCATGATAATGCACGGCCCCATGTTGCAAGGATCTGTACACAATTCCTGGAAGCGGGAAATGTCCCAGTTCTTCCTTGGCCTGCATACTCACAAGACATGTCACCAATTGAGCATGTTTGGGATTCTCTGGATAAACGTGTATGACAGCGTGTTCCAGTTCCCGCGAATATCCAGCAACTTCACACAGCCATTGAAGAGGAGTGGGACAATATTCCACAGGCCACAATCAACAGCCTGATCAACTCTATGCAAAGGAGGTGTGTCGCGCTGCATGAGGCAAATAGTGGTCATTCACAAAAGATACTGATTGGTTTTCTGACCAACAGATGCATATCTGTATTTCCAGTCATGTGAAATCCATAGATTAGGGCCCAATGACTTTATTTCAATTGACTGATTTCCTTATAGGAACTCTAACTTGAAATTGTTGCATGTTGCGTTTATATTTTTGATCAGTATAAATTAAGCATGTCATGTAACATGTCATTTGGACATTATAAAAATAAAGAATCTTCACTTATGTATGGATTCTGTGTGTCATATTTCTTAACTCAACCACAACCATATAGGCAAACATACCAATTGTAACACTTCACCGTAAGAATGATGGCAGTAATCACAAAACCCTGACAAACTTTTACAGATGCACAATCGAGACCATCCTGTCGGTCTGTATCACAGCCTGGTATGGAAACTGCACCGCCCTCAACCGCAAGGCTCTCCAGAGGGTGGTGCGGTCTGCACAACACATCACCAGGGGCAAACTACCTGCCCTCCATGACACCTACACCACCCGATGTCACAGGAAGGCCAAAAAGATCATCAAGGACAACAACCACCCGAGCCACTGCCTGTTCACACCGCTATCATCCAGAAGGCAAGGTCAGTACAGGTGCATCAAAGCTGGGACCGAGAGATTGAAAAACAGCTTCTATCTCAAGGCCATCAGACTGTTTAACAGCGATCACTAACTCAGAGGCTGCTGCCCACATTGAGAACCAATCACTGGCCACTTTAATAAATGGATCACTAGTCACTTTAAACAATGCCACTTTAAATAATGTTACATATTTTACATTACTCATATCACATGTACAGTGGGGCAAAAAAGCATTTAGTCAGCCACCAATTGTGCAAGTTCTCCTACTTAAAAAGATGAGAGAGGCCTGTAATTTTCATCATAGGTACACTTCAACTATGACAGACAAAATGAGGGGGAAAAATCCAGAAAATCACATTGTAGGATTTTTAATGAATTTATTTGCAAATTATGGTGGAAAATAAGTATTTGGTCAATAACAAAAGTTTATCTCAATACTTTGTTATATACCCTTTGTTGGCAATGACAGAGGTCAAACGTTTTCTGTAAGTCTTCACAAGGTTTTCACACACTGTTGCTGGTATTTTGGCCCATTCCTCCATGCAGATCTCCTCTAGAGCAGTGGTGTTTTGGGGCTGTTGCTGGGCAACACGGACTTTCAACTCCCTCCAAAGATTTTCTATGGGGTTGAGATCTGGAGACTGGCTAGGCCACTCCAGGACCTTGAAATGCTTCTTACGAAGCCACTCCTTCGTTGCCCGGGCGGTGTGTTTGGGATCATTGTCATGCTGAAAGACCCAGCCACGTTTCATCTTCAATGCCCTTGCTGATGGAAGGAGGTTTTCACTCAAAATCTCACGATACATGGCCCCATTCATTCTGTCCTTTACACGGATCAGTCGTCCTGGTCCCTTTGCAGAAAAACAGCCCCAAAGCATGATGTTTCCACCCCCATGCTTCACAGTAGGTATGGTGTTCTTTGGATGCAACTCAGCATTCTTTGTCCTCCAAACACGACGAGTTGAGTTTTTACCAAAAAGTTATATTTTGGTTTTATCTGACCATATGACATTCTCCCAATCTTCTTTTGGATCATCCAAATGCTCTCTAGCAAACTTCAGACGTGCCTGGACATGTACTGGCTTAAGCAGGGGGACACGTCTGGCACTGCAGGATTTGAGTCCCTGGCGGCGTAGTGTGTTACTGATGGTAGGCTTTGTTACTTTGGTCCCAGCTCTCTGCAGGTCATTCACTAGGTCCCCCCGTGTGGTTCTGGGATTTTTGCTCACCGTTCTTGTGATCATTTTGACCCCACGGGGTGAGATCTTGCGTGGAGCCCCAGATCGAGGGAGATTATCAGTGGTCTTGTATGTCTTCCATTTCCTAATAATTGCTCCCACAGTTGATTTCTTCAAACCAAGCTGCTTACCTATTGCAGATTCAGTCTTCCCAGCCTGGTGCAGGTCTACAATTTTGTTTCTGGTGTCCTTTGACAGCTCTTTGGTCTTGGCCATAGTGGAGTTTGGAGTGTGACTGTTTGAGGTTGTGGACAGGTGTCTTTTATACTGATAACAAGTTCAAACAGGTGCCATTAATACAGGTAACGAGTGGAGGACAGAGGAGCCTCTGTCCTCCACAGAAGAAGTTACAGGTCTGTGAGAGCCAGAAATCTTGCTTGTTTGTAGGTGACCAAATACTTATTTTCCACCATAATTTGCAAATAAATTCATTAAAAATCCTACAATGTGATTTTCTGGATTTTCTTTCCTCATTTTGTCTGTCATAGTTGAAGTGTACCTATGATGAAAATTACAGGCCTCTCATATTTTTAAGTGGGAGAACTTGCACAATTGGTGGCTGACTAAATACTTTTTTGCCCCACTGTATATACTGTATTTTATACCATCTACTGCACCTTGCCTATGCCGCTCGCCCATCGCTCATCCATATATTTATATGTACATATTCTCATTCACCCTTTTAGATTTGTATGTATTAGGTAGTTGTTGGGGAATTGTTAGATTACTTGTTAGATTTGTGTGTATTAGTTGTAGTTGTAGTTGTAGTGGTAGTTGTTGTGAATTGTTAGATATTACTGCACTGTTGGAACTAGAAGCACTAGCATTTCGCTACACTTGCATTAACATCTGCTAACCATGTGTATGTGACCAATAACATTTGATTTGAATTTGACTATACCACATCAATATTTCTGTATGTCTTAGAACAGGATATTTTACAGCTCCAAAAGTGAAAATATACCCATAATATTAA
Source organism: Salvelinus alpinus (assembly GCF_045679555.1). Classification (NCBI taxonomy): domain Eukaryota; kingdom Metazoa; phylum Chordata; class Actinopteri; order Salmoniformes; family Salmonidae; genus Salvelinus; species Salvelinus alpinus. Next base: position 80,396,879 of record NC_092086.1, read on the forward strand.
AGTATGTAAATCGGAGCATTGAGTGAGTGGGCCAACATTACTGTAGAAAATTATTAGGTTTTGTAATTGGATAAGTATGGATCAGAGATTAATACATAGTGTCTGACCATGGCTCTAGCATCACATCAAACATTTATTGTGCGTTCTCTGCATATATAACCCAAGCTCATCTTAAACTACGTAATCATTATCTGCCTCTGACTAGCATGGTAGATTAGTCCTCTGAAACACACACACACACACTCCCTTTGTGTCAGTGCAGCAGCCTGTTAGTTTAAAATAAGTTAGCTAATGGTGAAGTTCGTGGAAAAGCTCTTCCCCATCCTGATGCATGCAATTGTATCATTGACTGATTGCCCTTGTAGCTGCGGTTTCCCTTTATATTCTACTCATTCATCGAGCGCAAAGAATAGCACCTTTCATGGAAGGCTGAAGGATTTTTGCGGAGGACGTTGAAAGCGCTGCTTAAACAGCTCTCTCAGCCAAAACAAAAACAGCCGCCCAAAAGAATCCCATTTCGGGGAAAGAGAAAAAAACAAGAAGCGAGTGAGTGGGGAACATGATCCCGTAGTCTGTGGGATCGTGACAAGTGGGCCTGCTTCCTTCCCTAAGGGCCTTCTGGAACCGGGCAGTTTTTGGGAAGTCTCGCTCTGGCACTCAGAGTGCGCTCTCTTATGCAAGCCTGCTTAGCATGACAATGGAGCTGGGGGATGGGCTCTGGGAAGCAGGTGCCGCTCTCGTCACCCAACCGACCCACAGTTTGGCCAAGAAGGGAATCAATATGGGTTAGCCTAATAGAGGTACCCGGCCTCGTTTAGGCCTATGCCCGGAGATCGAGGGAAAGGTTTCACAGGGGCGCAACTTTCACTGGGGACATGTCCCCCCCACATTCTGAAATAGCATTTTTGTCCCCCCCCAGTTTTATCATTGGAATGTGATACAAAACGAGGCAACGGTGTGCTTCAGGACCATGCGCATCAGAGCATCAGGTAGGCTATTTGGAGTGTTTATCCAACTGGATTAAAAGGCCCGGATTATCTTTTATTGTGGCAGGCTGGTCGAAATTAATAATCTGTATAAAAAAAAAATATATATATATATGACATGGCCAGCGGCCCATGGGCCTGTTTTTGTATTACTTTTGCACAATTTATCTTATAATAATTTATATTGAGCATTGGGCTACCCAGTGGGCAATGGCCAGCCCGTTTTCTGATTGGCTGAGCTGAGGTGGCGCAAATACACATTCAAAGTCAAACGCGCATCATCAAAGAGCGTGAGACCCGCTCTGAAGCTCTGTCAGTCACTCAGTCAGAATAGAAAAATAGAAAGGTGGTGCCGAAAAGTTAGAGACAAAAACAAGGGCTCTTGAGCCCGACGTTGCTAAATGTGTGAATTTGATCAACTTATTTGTTAAAAATTATGGTTCTGCTGGTCCAAGTGCTATGTCTGCGTCTGAGAAATGATAGATCAGCTGCTGATCTGAAAACAGAGAAAGACACTCCTGCACACTGACACAGATCATGTAGCCTACTGCTGCCAGTTAGGCCTTATATTTGGCTGTATAGTAGGCTAATTAGGGAAGGGGGGATTCAGGGGAACATTGGGACAGTAGGCTACTTGCAATGTAGCCTAACAAGTCGTTAGATTAGCTTTTCTAACACATATACAGTGCATTTGGAAAGTTTTCAGACCCCTTGACTTTTTCCTTATTCTAAAATGGATGGCAGGTAGCCTAGTGGTTAGAGCATTGGGCCAGTAACCGAAAGGTTGCTAGATCAAATCCCCAAGCTGACGAGATAAAAATCTGTCGTTTTACCCCTGAACAAGGCAGTTAACCCACTGTTCCTCGGCCGTCATTGTAAATAATAATTTGTTCTTAACTGACTTGCCTGGTCAATTATTTTTTTTTTAATCCCTCATCAATCTACACACACTACCCCATAATGACAAAGTGAAAACAGGTTAAAAAAATATGAATAACTATTTACATAAGTATTCAGACCCTTTACTATGAGACTCAAAATTGAGCTCAGGTGCATCCTGTTTCCATTGGTTATCCTTGAGATGTTTCTACAACTTGATTGGAGTCCACCTATGGTAAATTCAATTGATTGGACATGATTTGGAAAGGCACACATCTGTTTATATAAGGTCCCATAATTGACAGTGCATGTCAGAGCAAAAACCAAGCTATGAGGTCGAAGGAATTGTCCGTAGTGCTCCGAGACAGGAATGTGTCGAGGCACAGATCTGGGGAAGAGTACCAAAACAATTCTGCAGCATTGAAGGTCCCCAAGAAGACAGTGGCCTCCATCATTCCAGACAGAAGCCACACCTCAGTAAAAGGCACATGGCAGCCCGCTTGAAGTTTGCCAAAAGGCACCTAAAGGACTCTCAGATCATGAGAAACAAGATTCTCTGGTCTGATGAAACAAAGATTGAACTCTTTGGCCTGAATGCCAAGCGTCACGTCTGGAGGAAATCTGGCACCATCCCTACGGTGAAGCACGGTGGTGGCAGCATCATGCTGTGGGGAGGTTTTTCAGAGGCAGGGACTGGGAGACTAGTCAGGATCGAGGAAAAGATGAACGGAGCAAAGTACAGAGAGATCCTTGATGAAAACCTGCTCCGGAGTCCTCAGGACCTCAGACTGGGCAAAGGTTCACCTTCCAACAGGGCAACAACCCTAAGCACACAGCCAAGACAACGGAAAAGTGGCTTCGGGACAAGTCCCTGAAGGTCCTTGAGTGGCCCAGCCAGAGCCCAGACTTGAACCCGATCGAACATCTCTGCAGAGACCTGAAAATAGCTGTGCAGCGACGCTCCCCATCCAGCCTGACAGAACTTGAGAAGATCTGCAGAGGAGAATGGGAGAAACTCCCCAAATACAGGTGTGCCAAGCTTGTAGCGTCATACCCTAGAAGACTCAAGGCTGTTATCACTGCCAAAGGTGCCTCAACAAAGTACTGAGTAAAGGGTCTGAATACTTATGTAAATATGATAAATAACATTTCTAAAAACATATTTTTGCTTTGTCATTATAAGGTATTGTGTGTAGATTTAATACATTTAAGAATAAGGCTGTAACGTAACAAAATGTGGAAAAAGTCAAGCGGTCTGAATACTTAGCGAATGCACCGAGATAAGGCAATAGCCATCTACTAGATATTTATACAGTGCTTTTTATTTAACACAAGTCATCATGTATTACAATGAAGGTCAATTCAGGGACAGTCTGTAATTTTTATTGTTTTATCAATGTTTATTTGCTTCTGATTCTCGTCAGCCTGGCGAGTGGGTTTATGAGCTGTTGCAACAAGTGACTCTGATGTCAGATTACATTACGTAGCCACCGCCACAGAAGACTGGAAAGTCCCGCCTATATCCCACTTAATTTGCTGAAAGGGACGTCACTTCTTGGCAGAAAGGTATGCTTACGCGCACGGCACTCAAAACATTTATAAAGTATAAATAGCACTCACTTAAGATTAAGGACTGCAAAAATATTATTAATGATTAGTAAATGGTTTATTAATGTGTCAAACAAAGCACAACGATAAAAATCTATCCACAGCCACATAAACTAGGCATCATTCTATGACAAAGTCGGACGTTTACATACACTTAGGTTGAAGTCATTAAAACTTGTTTTTCAACCACTCCACAAATTTCTTGTTAACAAACTATAGTTTTGGCAAGTCGGTTAGGACATCTACTTTGTGCATGACACAAGTCATTTTCCCAACAATTGTTTACAGACAGATTATTTCGCTCATTGTATCACAATTCCAGTGGGTCAGAAGTTTACATACACTAAATTGACTGTGCCTTTAAACAGCTTGGAAAGTTCCAGAAAATGATGTCATGGCTTTAGAAGCTTCTGATAGGCTAATTGACATCATTTGAGTCAATTGGAGGTGTACCTGTGGATGTATTTCAAGGCCGACCTTCAAACTCAGTGCCTCTTTGCTTAACATCATGGGAAAATCAAAAGAAATCAGCCAAGACCTCAGAAAAATAATTGTAGACCTCCACAAGTCTGGTTCATCCTTGGGGGCAATTTCCAAACACCTGAAGGTACCACGTTCATCTGTACAAACAATAGTACGCAAGTATAAACACCATGGGACCACGCAGCCGTCATACCACTCAGGCAGGAGACGCGTTCTGTCTCCTAGAGATGAACGTACTTTGGTGCGAAAAGTGCAAATCGGGTTGATTTGTGAAGATGCTGGAGGGAACGGGGACAAAAGTATATATCCACAGTAAAACGAGTCCTATATCGACATAACCTGAAAGGCCGCTCAGCAAGGAAGAACCCACTGCTCCAAAACCGCCATAAAAAAAAGCCAGACTTTGGTTTGCAACTGCACATAGGGACAAAGATCGTACTTTTTGGAGAAATGTCCTCTTATCTGACGAAACAAAAATAGAACTGTTTGGCCATAATGACCATCGTTATGTTTGGAGAAAGGGGGAGGCTTGCAAGCCGAAGAACACCATCCCAACCGTGAAGCACGGGGGTGGCAGCATCATGTTGTGGGGGTGCTTTGCAGGAGGGACTGGTGCACTTCACAAAATTGATGGCATCATGAGGAAGGAAAATTATGTGGATATATTGAAGCTCTGTCAGGAGGAAGGGCCCAAAATTCACCAAGCTTATTATTGGAAGCTTGTGGAAAGCTACCCGAAACGTTTGACCCAAGTTAAACAATGTAAAGGCAATGCTACCAAATACTAACTGAGTGAATGTAAACTTCTGACCCACTGGGAATGTAATGAAAGAAATAAAAGCTGAAATAAATCATTCTCTCTACTATTATTCTGACACTTCACATTCTTAAAATAAAGTGGTGATCCTAACTGACCTAAGACAGGGAATTTGTACTTAGATTGAATGTCAGGAATTGTGAAAAACTGAGTTTAAATGTATTTGGCTAAGGTGTATGTAATCTTCCGACTTCAACTGTATGTATAAGCCAATAAGGCATTTATTCCGTGATTTTCTTCTTTGTCTAATATACATATGTGTGTTCTTTCATTCACCACTAGGATGGGTAATAGCACATGCGTGAGGTGATGTGGGCTGGTGTGGCTAAAATGCTAGGGATTCATTTTTGTCCCAGTCCGCCCCTGCTGTAAGCCTCAGGGAGGAAAAGACATGAGGGAGTTCTGACTGACAACAACATTTTATTATATTTCAACAAACAAAAAAAGCCATGGATTCTTCTCCATCCACCCTGATTCAGAATATACAATTTTCATTGTCATGGCATGCTTGTTACAATAGCTATTGAGGCGAAAGAAACAAATATCCGTCCGAATATCTAATTTAATACTAATTTTACATGGTGTGTAACTCAATTACTGAGCAGTGACAGTAATATAGAAGGCCTGATAGGCTATTGTTCCCATCTAGTGGTCACTATCCACACAGCATCTATCCATGGTGCATTGCAGACAGGCTGTATCACATCCGGCCGCGATTGGGAGTCCCATAGGGCGGCGCACAATTGGCCCAGCGTCATCCGGGGTTGGCCGGGGTAGGCCATCATTGTAAATAAGAATTTGTTCTTAACTGACTTGCCTAGTTAAATTAAATACATAAATATAAGTAGAAGACCGAGAAGAGTCAGGCTTCCACTAGTCATTCCTTAATGGCTTTAGTTAACCTAACTGTAGCGTAAGAGCTCTTTTGTATGAATATGTAAATATTTTGTGCTTTATTGCCATCTCATCTCTTAATTTCTCAAATGAAATGTGCAGCGGTCTAAGGCACTGCATCTTAGTGCAAGAGGCGTCACTACAGTCCCTGGTTCGATTCCAGGCTGTGTCACATCTGTCCGTTATTGTATGTCCCATAGGGCAGCGCACAATTGGGCAAGAGTCGTCCGGGTTTGACCCGGGTTAGGCCGTCATTGTAAATAAGAATTTGTTCTTAAGTTAACTGACTTGCTTAGTTAAATAAAGGTTAAATAAAAAATATAAAAAATACTATGTGACTTGACAAACAAAAGTGTGGATTGTTCTCCATCCTCCCCTGATTCAAAATATATAATCTTCACAGTCATGGTTGGCATGCTTGGTTTAATAGCTATTGACTAGAGAACAGAATATCCAATATATAATACATTTTACCTCTGTAAGAAAAATACATTTGAGAATGAGTTAAGGCGGGGCGAAACAAGTTCGTCATCCAACTCCCGCCCCTTTATTGAAGAGGCAGAGAGCAGAGCACAGAAAATGTTAATGCACTCAAGCGATGGAGGGAGCTGGACGGCTTGGACGGCTTGAGTATTTTTAAACGACCCAGTATCCCCGCGTGTGGTGCGCTGGTGTGGAGCACAGGAGCCTACTAAAATGTGATTTTGAACAGCATATCAACTTAAAATAATTTCGGAAAATAAGGACTTTACCTAGGCTTATTACGGTTCAACGCAACTGCCTGGCTTGAGATTTTAATATGCGTGATACCGATGGTATAGACTAATTGTTTACCATTCGAACGTTCACAGCATGTTGCCGTCACTTTGCTAAACATGTGAAGCGTATCGTGCTTTAACATATCCGACTGGATTTGGAACTGTAATTCCGATACTGTTTTCAGGGAAAACAAGACGTTTTGCGGAGGTGTGCAATTTTGACCATAGGAGAGCCATATGGTCGGGTATAAACTGAACTCACCTTGGAACTAACATATGTTTCATCAGAATTGACAGTGGGGAAATGTACACATTTTGGGCACCAACTCATCAGTCTGGAATTGCTACAACCACTGTTCCTTTCTATTTTACTTTTCTATTCTAAAACAATAAGTACTTTGTGATATTAACTTTCCTGATATCAACATGTATATTTTTCATTTGAGGATTGCCATTTTACTCTGGTGCCAACTTGTTATTGCTGCATCCAGTTTGGATATCGGAGCATATGATATAGAGAGGGGCAGACCTGCAAAATGTGAACCCATCACCATTCCCATGTGCCAGGGCATTGGCTACAATATGACAAGAATGCCCAACTTCATGAAATACGAAAGCCAAGCAGAGGCCAGCATCAAACTGAATGAGTTTGCCCCTCTAGTGGAATACGGCTGTGACGTGCACCTGCGCTTTTTCCTCTGCTCCCTCTACGTCCCCATGTGCACTGACAAAGTGTCCACCACCATACCTGCCTGCCGACCAATGTGTGAGCAGGCCAGGCAGAAGTGCTCTCCCATCATGGAGAAATTCAGCTTTGGCTGGCCTGACTCACTGGACTGCTCCAAGCTGCCCACTAAAAACAACCCCAACTCGCTGTGCATGGAGGCGCCTGAGAATGACACCAAGCAGGAGATCAAGAAGGGGGAGGGCATGCTACCGGTGCCCCCCAGACCCAGGCAGCCCGGCCCGGGTACCAGCGGGCGCTCGGGCAACAGCCTGGGTTCCTGCGAGAACCCAGAGAAGTTCCAGTACGTGGAGAAGAGCCAGTCATGTGCCCCGCGCTGCTCCTCGGTGGTGGACGTGTTCTGGTCGCGGCAGGACAAGGACTTTGCCTTCATCTGGATGGCGGTGTGGTCCACACTCTGCTTCATCTCCACCGCCTTCACTGTCCTCACCTTCCTGCTGGACCCGCAGCGCTTTCAGTACCCGGAGCGGCCCATCATCTTCCTCTCCATGTGTTACAACGTCTACTCGGTGGCCTTCGTCATCCGCTCGGTGGCCGGGGCCGAGAACATCGCCTGTGACCGGGAGAATGGCGAGCTCTACGTCATCCAGGAGGGGCTGGAGTCTACGGGCTGCACCATCGTCTTCCTCATCCTCTACTACTTTGGTATGGCTTCATCTATCTGGTGGGTCATCCTCACACTCACCTGGTTCCTGGCCGCTGGCAAGAAGTGGGGCCACGAGGCCATCGAGGCCCACAGCAGCTACTTCCACATGGCCGCCTGGGGCATCCCAGCCATGAAGACCATCGTCATCCTAACTATGAGGAAGGTGGCAGGGGACGAGCTGACGGGGCTGTGTTATGTGGGCAGCATGGACGTTAACGCACTGACCGGCTTCGTGCTCATCCCTCTGTCCTGCTACCTGATCATTGGCACCTCTTTCATCCTCACGGGCTTCGTGGCGCTCTTCCACATCCGGAAGATAATGAAGACGGGCGGCACCAACACGGAGAAGCTGGAGAAACTCATGGTGAAGATCGGTGTGTTCTCCATCCTGTACACGGTGCCCGCCACCTGCGTCATCATCTGCTACTTCTACGAGAGGCTCAACATGGGGTACTGGAAGTTCCAGGCGCTGGAGAACAAGTGTGTGTCGTTCCCCGGGCGCCGGCATGAGGACTGCTCACTGGAGGAGTCGGTGCCCACCGTGGCAGTGTTCATGCTGAAGATCTTCATGTCTCTGGTGGTGGGCATCACCAGCGGTGTGTGGGTTTGGAGTTCCAAGACCCTGCAGACCTGGCAGGGCCTGTGCAACAGGAAGCTGTCGGTGCGGACTAGCAGGAAGCCTTGTAGCAGCGTCAGCTGCAGCACCTCCCACTGTCACTACAAGTCCCCAGCCGTGGTGCTCCACATGGCCAAAACAGACTCTTACCTAGAGAGCCCCACACACGTCTAACATTTCAAGTGACACTTCTCACAGTGTCTTGTATTGACAATGCCAAAGGATGCTATTTTGTTATGTGATCATTTGAAAAGCTCAGGTTGGATTGCATCTAATGCTCGATTAGTAGCAATACCTGAACGTAACAGTGGTTGTGCTTTCGTTTGGTGACAGATGATCCACATTGCTTTCAGTTAAACCACACAGTTCGGTGCACATGCAGAATCAGATATGCTTCTGAAGGAAACATTTCTTGTATTGTATGCCATAGAGCTAGTTGGTTGTTTCTGGTTAACCAACTGAACATGAATGCAAAATAGAACTTGCATGGATGTATCAACATTTGGTTTAGTGTTCTCTCCCTGTAAATGTATTTATTGTGTTGGGTATTTAATTGCAAGTTCTTCATGGTGTTTCCTAAGGTTTTGTATATTGTATATAAAAGCACATGTACTAAAGAGTTATGAGTTATGAATATAGGGCCTGTTGAGATGTATAAGTGCCTTTGCAAATACATATTTTTCAAAACAATGGACATTAATAAAACATATTTATATATTTTCACTGATGACTTTACTCTATTCATTACTTCACAATGCATGTACATTTTAGTGTAGTGGTTATTAACATAAGCAAAGCAAAGACATCTTACAATAGCCTTAAGTATTTTTTGGTTTAAGAAAATATTCATTTGTATCTGAAACATTTTGCTACAGCGCCTCTTCAAATTGACAGTGGTCATTAACTTGATGCAAGAATATATTGTATAAATTAAATAGACATCATTAGTTTCAGTGACATTTTTAAAACTATTCATTTTAGTTTCTTTTTCATTAGACTGATTACCTTGTGGATCCACCTACAGTATGAAGCTCTCACTGGCAAAACTAGTCATATTTTCCCAAGTGACATCAGCTGTTAATTGTATATGCCCTTTCATGTATAACTCTGTAATCGCATTGCATCAGTGTTCTGTCACATTTGAGGAATTCAAACTGCTTGAGTAAACTGCAAACAAAAAGCTGCTTGTTCCACGCAGTTGAGCCTCGCGGCAAATTTCTGGTTGGTTGACAAAAGTGTTAATATTTTTCTAAACTGCAGCCACAGTTGAGGTGGAAAACGGTCAGGGTCTCCAGGCCTCTCTGCCTGCCCATGTTTGTGAAGCTATGCTGAACTTTCTGTTTTCCATTGAAACATCAGCTCCAGCAATAATAACTTACATGGGGTGACAGCATTCCATGGTGAGAGAAAGAGAGAGACAGAGTTTTAATAATGAGTCATGACACTGCCTTTAAGAACATTTTTCTCTGTGTTTCCCAAATATAACACAGGCAATCAAAATGTCAGGGTTTTCATAAGTTCAGTCTCTCCAAAGCTAAAGCCTACATGACTTTATCCCTTTTGAATAGGTCTATCATATTTCTGCTACTGTGTTGTAGACCTATTTTACACCATTTCATATTAGGCCTTTAACAATGCTGATATTTAGATTTTGGGCTGGTCCTGCCCACCAGCCTATCCTTCAATTTTTATATCCTCTCTTCCCAGTTGCTGGTGCCTGCCTCCTGCCTGTGCAGACATTGTCCATAGCTTGGCAGCACATCTCCCCCTGGAGCTGAAACCACTGTTACATTTCTCCATAAAAAGCTGTGTTTGTCTTGGAGCTGCGCACTGGGACCCCGCTGTGGTGCGTAAACCACATGTACCAGTCACAATAAAGCGCAATTAATGCGTGCCAGCTTTCAAGTTTATACATGGGCGACATGCATAAACACTTGGTTCTCATAACAATAACAGTCTGCTCTGCATCAGCCATTGCAACTGATAAATCCCCTTGCTACAGCCCCCTGCTCCTGGTAAGATGGTAAACTGGTTTTTAAGTCTTTATTTGAATTGAAATAAAAGGGGAAAGCAAAAGATAAAATCAAGTTTATTTTTATTTTTTTATATATAGCCCTTCGTACATCAGCTAATATCTCGAAGTGCTGTACAGACACCCAGCCTAAAACCCCAAACAGCAAGCAATGCAGGTGTAGAAGCACGGTGGCTAGGAAAAACTCCCTAGAAAGGCCAAAACCTAGGAAGAAACCTAGAGGAACCAGGCTATGAGGGGTGGCCAGTCCTCTTCTGGCTGTGCTGGGTGGAGATTATAACAGAACTATGCCAAGATGTTCAAAATGTTCATAAGTGACAAGCATGGTCAAATAATAATCATGAATAATTTTCAGTTGGCTTTTCATAGCCGATCATCAAGAGTTGAAAATAGCAGGTCCGGGACAGGTGGCGGTTCCATAACCGCAGGCAGAACAGCTGAAACTGGAATAGCAGCAAGGCCAGGTGGACTGGGGACAGCAAGGAGCCATCACGCCCGGCAGCCCCGACGCACGGTCCCAGGGCTCAGGTCCTCCGAGAGAGAGAAAGAGAGAGAGAAGGAGAGAATTAGAGAGAGCCAAGATTTTCAAAATGTTCATAAATGACAAGCATGGTCAAATAATAATCAGGAATAAATGTCAGTTGGCTTTTCATAGCCGATCATTAAGAATTGAAAACAGCAGGTCTGGGACAGGTAGGGGTTCCATAACCGCAGGCAGAACAGTTGAAACTAGAATAGCAGCAGGGCCAGGCGGACTGGGGACAGCAAGGAGTCATCATGCCCGGTAGTCCTGACGTATGGTCCTAGGGCTCAGGTTCTCCGAGAGAGAGAAAGAAAGAGAGAACGAGAGAATTAGAGAGAGCCAAGATTTTCAAAATGTTCATAAATGACAAGCATGGTCAAATAATAATCAGGAATAAAAGTCAGTTGGCTTTTCATAGCCGATCATTAAGAGTTGAACAGGTAGGGGTTCCATAACAGCAGGCAGAACAGTTGAAACTGGAACAGCAGCAAGGCCAGGTGGACTGGGGACAGCAAGGAGTCATCATGCCCGGTTTGCCGTGACGTATGGTCCTAGGGCTCAGGTTCTCCGAGAGAGAGAAAGAAAGAGAGAACGAGAGAATTAGAGAGAGCATACTTAAATTCACACAGGACACTGGATAAGATAGGAGAAGTACTCCAGGTATAACCAACTGACCCTAGCCCCCCGACACATAAACTACTGCAGCATAAATACTGGAGGCTGAGACAGGAGGGGTCAGGAGACACTGTGGCCCCATCCGATGATACCCCCGGACAGGGCCAAACAGGAAGGATATAACCCCACCCACTCTGCCAAAGCACAGCCCCCACACCACTAGAGGGATATCTTCAACCACCAACTTACAATCCTGAGACAAGGCCGAGTATAGCCCACAAAGATCTCCACCACAGCACAAACCAAGGGGTTTGTAATCCTCCAAAAGATCTGAATTATGTAAGAATTCATGTGATTCAAATACACTGCAAATTGCTAACAAGAATTGACAATGACATTGTAATTCACATACTCTACGTGGAGTCTTTCAAATGTTAAATAAGACATTTGAGAAATGGCATTTGGTAATGTTTAAACTAGCTCCCCAGACATAAAGTCAAATTCTCAGACCATGAACGTGGAATTGCTCTTTCTGAGGATTTGTCAAGTCAAATGTGGGTGGTTCTTAACAGTAGTCTTTATTCAACCAATCAAAAATCCTGAAATGTGCCACATTCACTACGTTTTAGGCATATCTTAGCCAAATCATTCACAAAGAGAGACACCACTGTAATAGAGATTCCTAATGGCATTGTAGGAGAGCGGACAATATAGAGTATCTGTGTAATTGTGTGCACTCTGAAAGGAAAAGGCTATGTTAGCTCATACATTTGATTAAAGGAGATAATTAAAGCATCAGGGCTTCTCCCCCCTCTTAAAAAAAAAACACCAGAAGAATAGAAAAAGGGAGGTAAAAAGAGCTCCTCATTACATCCCACCCCCAAGCAGTATCCCTTTCCTGCGCTGGTTTTGATGTGGAAATGAGTCTATTGAATAGCAGCAGCCCCTCAGAAAGGGTGTCCCCCCGAAATGTGTCCCCCTGAGCCTTCTGTGCCACTGGCTCGGCCATGTCCCACCTGCTGAGCTGAGCACCCCTTGTGTTACTTGTATCTGTCAACACACAATGCACCAAGACTCAGGTTTTTGAAGTATGCTATAACATTGAACATCTCTTTAAACTTAGATTAGGTGAGTGGTGTAGTGAAGCATAGACTATAGTTCCTCTACGGAGTGATTACTCAATCATTGTAACCCACCTTTCAAACAAAACAGTTACCACCTTCATCATTCATTTTGTTAGTGTAATAAGACTGTTGCTGTGGCTTGGAAATTCAGATTTCCTATGCCACCACTTATTGTTACTAGATATCACATTCGGGCTAGTCTTACGTTGCCATACCTCCAAAATCACATCATTGTCACGCCTTAGGGAAGCTTGGTTCTTGTCGAGGCTGCATTCAGGCCAACAACTGTCTGTCTTTTATACTCTAATGTCACAGAGTATTTGATGTCAGACTTCTGTGTTTATTTCACTGGGGTATCTAATCCTCATTTACACTGAACAACATAATAAACGCAACATGTAAAACATGTTGGTCCCATGTTTCATGAGTTGAAATAAAAGAACCCAGAAATGTTCCATACGCACAAAAAGCTTACGTATTTCTCTCAAATTTTGTGCACAAATTTGTTTACATCACTGATAGTAAGCATTTTTCCTTTGCCAAGATAATCCATCCACCTGACAGGTGTGGCGTATCAAGAAGCTGATTATCCAGCATGATCATTTTCAGAAGATATCCTCCTCGCAATCTCCAAAATACAACAGCCACAGAACAACTTTGTTTGGATGTCGTAAAGGACCATTCGCCGAAACTGAAGAGATATAGCTAGATAACGACCTCCTTTTTCACATGAAAAAAAACCGGTGGACAGAGACTTGCTAGCTATGTTAGCTAGCTAGCTGGGATTTTCTACAAGGAATCTGCCTCCCAAAAAAAGCTTCTCCCAAGTGGTTGTTCAACCTACTCCTGTGCCTGCTGCACTGCTGCTTGGATTCCACCTGGCGATCTGTTCACCGCCTGCCCTGGCCTGTCTCAACCCTGTCTGGTACAGGTACCCCTGCCACACTCCCCCCTCTCTCCAGAGCTTTCGCTCGCCTCCAGCACACATGCACTGTTGGGGCAGGTGACTCTGAACTTACAATGGCTAGCCCCAAGTCATTATATATTTTTTCTTGTGCATTATGCTATTTGCCTCATGACTACTGCATGCTTTGTTGACTATGAACATGCTTGTTTACCCGACCGTGAGACAGACTATGTTTGTTCCCACACTCTGGACTCTGACTCTCTATTGGTTACACAGACTTTCCCATCCTATTCTAACCACCTCTCGCCGGCTTTGTATTCATGTTACCTGATGAAATTGCTGTACAATATGATGTTGTTGCCGTCTGATGCACATTCAACACTGCAGAGCTCTCCCTGTCCTCTGCCCTGCCCTGATTGTATTATTGCTGATGATATCTGGACATGTGCCTGTACACCCTGGCCCATCTACTGTTGCTAGCCCCAATTCTGACTTGTACTCTGATATCTGCTTCACTGATTCCTGCTCTTATAAAAGCCTGTATTTTCTGCACGTTAACACTAGAAGCTTATTAAATTGAAAGTATGGGTTCACAGCTCCAATCTAGATGTGTTGGTCATTACTGAGACATGGTTAAGAAAGAGTGTTTTGAACACTGCTGTTAACCTTTCTGGTTCTAACTTTTTTCTGCAAGACAGATCTTTCAAAGGTGGTGGAGTGGCAATCTTTACCAAGGAACACCTTCAGTGCTCGGTTATCTCCACCAAGTCTCTCCACCATCAGCACCAGCCTGTACCTTAACTACCCTAAGCTCTTCTCCTGGCCCCTTACACTAAGTCTGATTTTGTCCTGCTAGGTGAACTAAACTGAGACATGCTTAAACCACCTAACCAAGTCCTAAAGCAATGGCACTCCCTAAATCTTTCTCAGATTATTACCAATCCCACAAGGTATGACTCCAAACACCCAGAAAAGGCTACTTTCCTTGATGTTATCCTAACAAATAATCCTGATATGTATCAGTCTGGTGTTTTCTTTAATGACCTTAGTGATCACTGTGTTTGCAATGGCTGCTCAGTGAAGCGACCTGTCCTGATTTGTCATAGACGCTTGCTAAAAAGCTTTAATGAGCAAGCCTTCCTTCATGACCTGGCCTCTGTAAATTGGTATAGAATCAGCTTGATCCCCTCTGTCAAAGATGCTTGGACCTCAATATGTTCAGTGGTATTGTTAACAAACATGCCCCATAAAAAAAATGAGAATTAAAAACAGGTTCAGCCTCTGGTACGACCGTGATCTGGCAGAGTTACTCCACCTCAAGAATTCCATTTGGCGAAAGGCTTGGCACACGCATACTCAGGCTGACTGGCTCTCGTTCATGCAAATAAGAAATAAGTGTACTCAGGCTATCCGGAAGGCCAAAGTTAGTTACTTTAAGGAGCAGTTCTCTCTCTGTAGGTCTAACCCCAATAAGTTCTGGAAAACAGTTAAAGACCTGGAGAATAAACCCTCCTCCTCACAGCTGTGCCCGTGTTCCTTAATGTTGATGTGGTTGTTACTGACAAGGAGCACATGGCTGAGCTCTTTAATCACCACTTCATTAAGTCAGGATTCCTATTTGACTCAGCCATGCCTCCTTGCACATCCAACATTTCCTCATCTCCCACCCCTTCTAATACGACTATCCCCGATGCTCCTCCCTCTTTTTCCCCTGCCCCGCTACAAAGTTTCTCCCTGCGGGCAGTCAGTAAGTCCTAGGTGCTAATGGAGCTCCTTAAACTTGACCCCAAAAAAACAATCTGGGTCAGATGGTTTAGACCCTTGCAGCCCCTATCATTGCCAAGCCTATCTCTGACCTTTTTAACCTGTCTCTCCTCTCTGGGGAGGTTCCCATTGCTTGGAAGGCAGCCATGGTGCGTCCTTCATTTAAAGGGGAGATCAAGCTGATCCTAACTGTTATAGGCCAATTTATAATTTGCCCTGTTTATCAAAAGTGTTGGAAAAACTTGTCAATATTCAACTGCCTGGTTTTCTTGATGTCTATAGTATTCTCTCTGGTATGCAATCTGGTTTCCGCTCAGGTTATGTATGTGTCACTGCAACCTTAAAGGTCCGAAATGATGCCATTGCTATTTTTATTGACTTGGCCAAAGCTTTTGATACGGTAGACCATTCCATTCTTGTGGGCCGGCTAAGGTGTATTGGTGTCTCTGAGGTGTCTTTGGCCTGGTTTGCTTTCTACCTCTCTCAAAGAGTACAGTGTATAGTCAGAACATCTGCTGTCTCAGCCACTGCCTGTCACTAAGGGGGACCCCAAGGCTTGATCCTAGGCCCCACACTCTTCTCAATTTACACCAACAACATAGCTCAGGCAATAGGAAGCGCTGTCATCCATTTATATGCAGATGACGGTCTTATACTCAGCTTGCCCCTTCCCGGATTTTGTGTTAAACGCTCTACAACAAAGCTTTCTTATTGTCCAACAAGCTTTCTCTGCCCTTAGCCTTGTTCTGAACACCTCCAAAACAAAGGTCATGTGGTTTGGTAAGACGAATGCCTCTTTCCCCACCTGTGTGATTACTACCTCTGAGGGTTTAGAGCTTGAGGTAGTCACCTCATACAAGTACTTGGGAGTATGGCTAGACGGTACACTGTCCTTCTCTCAGCACATATCAAAGCTGTAGGCTAAGGTTAAATCTAGACTTGGTTTCCGAGTCTAGATTTAATATCGTAATCGCTCCTCTTTCACCCCTAGCTGCCAAACCCTGATTCAGATGACATCCTACCCATACTAGATTACGGAGATGTAATTTATAGATTGGCAGGTAATGGTGCTCTCAAGTGGCTAGATGTTCTTTACCATTTGGCCATCAGATTTGCCACCAATGCTCCTTATAGGACACATTACTGCACTCTATACTCCTCTGTAAACTGGTCATCTCTGTATACCCGTCGCAAGACCCACTGGATGATGCTTATTTATAAACCCTCTTAGGGCTCACTCCCCCCTATCTGAGATACCTACTGCAGCCCTCATCCTGGACAACAAACACAATTCCATTTTATCAATGGCAATTTGAATGCACAAAGATACCGTGATGAGATCCTGAGGCCCATTGTCCTGCCATTCATCCGCCACCATCGCCTCATGTTTCAGCATGATAATGCACGGCCTCAAGTCGCAAGGATCTGTACATAAGTCCTGGAAGCTGAAAATGTCCCCGTTTTTCCATGGCCTTCATACTCACCAGACATATCACCAATTGAGCATGTTTGGGATGCTCTGGATCGACGTGTACGACAGCATGTTCCAGTTTCTGCCAATATCCACAACTTCTCATAGACATTGAAGAGGAGTGGGACAACATTCCACAGGCCACAATAAACAGCCTGATCAACTCTATGCGAAGGTGTGTCGCGCTGCATGAGGCAAATGGTGGTCACACCAGATACAGACTGGTTTTATGATCCACGCTTAACCTTTTTTTTAAGGTATCTGTGACCAACAGATGCATATCTATATTTTCAGTCATGTGAAATACATAGATTATGGTCTAATGAATGTATTTCAATTGACTGATTTTCTTATATGAACTGTCACTCAGTAAAATTCTTGAAATTGTTGCATGTTGCGTTCATATTTTTGTTCAGTGTACATTTTGCCTTTGTTTTATTTTTACCAGCTGTTTGAAGTATTTTGTCTCCAGCAGAAGGTGGATCAGATTGACATTGATTGTATCACATACACCCACACACTCACACACACTACAGGTGGAGTCATTGGACCTGTACATGTACAGTTGAAGTCGGAAGTTTACATACACCTTAGCCAAATATATTTAAACTCAGTTTTTCACAATTCCTGACATTCAATCCTAGTACAAATTCCCTGTCTTAGGTCAGTTAGGATCACCACCTTTATTTTAAGAATGTGAAGTGTCAGAATAATAGTAGAGAATTATTTATTTCAGCTTTTATTTATTTCATCACATTCCCAGGATTGAGGTCAAGGCTTTGTGATGGCCACTCCAATACCTTGACTTTGTTGTCCTTAAGCCATTTTGCCACAACTTTGGAAGTATGCTTGGGTTCATTGTTCATTTGGAAGACCCATTTGCGACCAAGCTTTAATTTCCTGACTGATGTCTTGAGATGTTGCTTCAATATATCCACATCATTTTCCTGCCTCATGATGCCATCTATTTTGTGAAGTGCACCAGTCCCTCCTGCAGCAAAGCACCCCCACAACATGATGCTGCCACCCCCGTGCTTCACGGTTGGGATGGTGTTTTTCGGCTTGCAAGCCTCCCCCTTTTTCCTCCAAACATAACGATGGTCATTATAGCCAAACAGTTCTATTTTTGTTTCATCAGACCAGAGGACATTTCTCCAAAAAGTACAATCTTTGTCCCCATGTGCAGTTGCAAACCGTAGTCTGGCTTTTTTATGGCGGTTTTGGAGCAGTGGCTTCTACCTTGCTGAGCGGCCTTTCAGGTCGTGTTGATATAGAACTCGTTTTACTGTGGATATAGATACTTTTGTGTCTGTTTCCTCCAGCATCTTCACAAGGTCCTTTGCTGCTGTTCTGGGATTGATTTGCACTTTTCGTACCAAAGTACGTTCATCTCTAGGAGACAGAACGCGTTTCATTCCTGAGCGGTATGACGGCTGCGTGGTCCCATGGTGTTTACACTTGTGTACTATTGTTTGTACAGATGAACGTGGTACCTTCAGGCATTTGTAAATTGCTCCCAAGGATGAGCCAGACTTGTGGAGGTCTACAATTATTTTTCTGAGGTCTTGGCAGATTTCTTTTGATTTTCCCATGATGTCAAGCAAAGAGGCACTGAGTTGGAAGGTAGGCCTTGAAATACATCCACAGGTTCATCTCCAATTGACTCAAATTATGTCAATTAGCCTATCAGAAGCTTCTAAAGCCATGACATAATTTTCTGGAATTTTCCAAGCTGTTTAAAGGCACAGTCAATTTAGTGTATGTAAACTTCTGACCCACTGGAATTGTGATACAGTGAATTATAAGTGAAACAATCTGTCTGTAAACAATTGTTGGGAAAATTACTTGTCAGGTGTCCTTTCTAACTCAGTTGCTGGAAAGGAAGGAAACCGCTAAAGGATTTCACCATGAGGCTAATGGTGACTTTAAAACAGTTACAGAGTTTAATGGCTGTGATAGGAGAAAACTGAGGATGATCAGCAACATTGTAGTTACTCCAAGATACTCATCTAATTAACAGAGTTAAAAGAAGGAAGACTGTACAGAATCAAAATATTCCAAAACATGCATCCGGTTTGCAACAAGGCACTAAAGTAATACTGCAAAAAATGTGGCTAAGCATTTTACTTTTTGTCATGAATACACAGTGTTATGTTTGTGGCAAATCTGTATATATCCTCGTTATTGTAATGTACATTTCTTGTGTTAATTTTAGATTATAATTCTTATTTATTTTTTAACTTCAGTTTATTTAGTAAATATTTTCTTCACTCTATTTCTTGAACTGCCTTGTTGGTAAAGGTCTTGTAAGTAAGCATTTCACAGTAAGGTGAAACACCTGTTGTATTCGTCGCATGTGTCAAATAAAATTTGATTTGATATCAATGTCTGCTTTTATGTATGGAGTTTTCTCTTCATGTAGTGTATCATTTCTCACTTTCAATGTTTAGCCTCTGAAATAGGCGACACTGTGAGCAAACACTGTTGTCCTTCAACAGCCCTAGATAACACCCTCGTATCCATTTTTCTGTTTGTCCTCCCTGAAGTCGGACCAAATAAAACAAACAGAATTTATTCAGGAATGTGCTAACCAAGGAGCACACATACAGTATTTAAGGAATCAACAAACTGAAACTTATTTGGAATAAAGACTGAATTCTCACTGAGTTTGTTTTGGGTCGGCCCCAAACAGTCTTTTTTGACTCACTTGCATTGCTGAGTTGGCCTAAGTAATAATAGACAGTAATTGTATTCGTGCCCCTCTTGGCATTCTCCCCTCTTGGTGTGCAAATTACATTCTCATTGTAAGATATGTTTTAGATTTAGGGAGAGTTGGATTTCACCAACGAGTTGTGCAATGTTTAACTCAGGTAGTATACTGTACTATAGTACAGTGCTATGTACAATGGACACTGTTTAGGCATAGACTTTGGAGACCTAATGAGTGGACTGATCACTGACATGAAGTGATCAGTTGAGAGTCTGTTAGACAAGAAAGCCTGCTGCCACTGGCCCTCCAAGTCTAGGAATGATGGCTGTAGATCCATTAGATACCATACAAGTAGGTCTGCACCTGTTGAGTGACGTAGGAGGATGTCATATATAATTGCCATAGAGTTCAGATATATCCAAGGTTGTGTCCAGTGGGCTTGCTCCTCTTAGAAAGGTACTTTGTGCTTGTGGCAGCTGCCACTGGGATGTTGTTTGTGCAAATTACGACCAATTTCAGATCATGTAGGGGCCGAGACAAACATTGGGCTTGAAGCTGCGCTGATAAGTTGACAGTGGTTGAGAGGCATGTATAATTTAGGCAACCCTCAAAACCCAGAGACATCGGCCGCCCTTAACAAAGGGCCATTGCTCTGGCCTGGCCTGAGATGGGTAGCACAGTGTGGGCTTTGTACTGAGAGGGAGAAAGAGGGAGAGTGAGAAAGAGGTCCACCCGGGGAGTGAAAACCTTGAAGCTGCCAGGTCTGGCCCCTGCCCCCACTTCACTCTTTAATTACTGGGCACGTCAATGCAGGGGTGACATGTTATAAAGGCCAGACAACAGGCCACTGAGTATTACACATACGAATCTGGCTCTGGTACACACAACACACCACACCCAGAACTGCATACACAACCTTTGTAAAAACAGGATTACAATTTACAGGAGCTATTGCCCATTTGGAGCTGAAGTATCACAATACAGAAGAAGTTATCAGAAACCTATCAGCAGTTGATAACCTAACCGTGAGCCTCAGATGGGTCTTTCCCATCCACTTTAGACATGAGCCAAATAAGATCCTCTGTCATTATATTATAGACCCTAGCAACTGCATGGAAATCTCCAACCTCATTAGAGACCATATTATTGTGTGTGTTATGTCTGGGTCTGTGTACACAAAAACACAGAACCTTGTAAACACTACTTCCCATGGGGGGGTTGTGTCAGTGTTAGTGTTAATGAGTCCAGACCCACCGGTGTTGTAGTAAAAACAAAAAATCCTGCTAGGCCATATGTAGCCCATTAGCCCTGCTCACGCAAAAGTGGGATCGGTTCCGCTGGCACCCAGCGTGGCATCCCCTCGAGCGCCAGGCCAGATGATGAGTCTGAGGTATGATTGTTTAAAGTGCTAACAATGTCCCACATGGTTTTAACTGCCCACCGCTTGGCCAGACAACTGGTTGGCTGGCATCGGTTCCAGGAAGAGGCACGTAAGAGAAATTATGGTGTCTGAATGTTAAAGCGGAAGCCATTTTGTGAGAGTTCGCAGCGGTGAGATTTTCCACGGTTAGAGAGTAATGGGGCAGGTGATTAAATTGTGGGTGATGTTGAGGTGTAGTCATTATCTATATTTTGTAATGTAACCGTTTTAGGGTGCTGGCTGAAAAATAGGTCCTTGAGTGTGAAAGTGGTCGTAGTCAGTCTAATGTTGAGTGAGGATAAATTCCAGTGAGGTGCCAGTTAACCTTTCTATAACTAGCGAGCTAATTGGTTTGTGGGAAAAATATCTATTTTCCTTACAAACGTAAGCGAAACTATCAAGTACCATTTCTAAAACAGTTAATAATGTGCATTTAAAGCTGGAATTGGTACTTAGTAAAACTGCCACGTCTGTTTGGGATATTACAACAACTTAGACGTTACTGCAATCAATGAACACAGTTTTTTCCCCTTTGACATCATTGCTCACGTGATAGAACACCAGCATATGTACTACGATTATTAGTATTCTTTTCATGCTGCCAGACGCTCCTTTCATCCGTTTCATCAACAAAACAAAAACAATAACAAAGGCGCTGGGGCGAGCAGTGGTGCTGTTTCACAAAATCCGGTTTCTACTGCCTATTTAAGTTCCCTGTACTTTATAGGGACCACAGTCAAAACTAAAGTAGTAGTATTTTCTCAGTCAATAATTTGTTGTACAAAGTTTAGAACACATTTTATGGCTGTTTAATTAGATCCAGACCTGTGTTTCTTGCTTCCTGCCCTTGTGATACTGTGGGAAAGGAGGGAGGTTACAGGGGGAATACATTGAATAGAGCGTTCTATTAAACATTTCCAAATGCATAAAAAATTGGAACAGAATCAAGATGTCTGACGAACAGACTTTTGCACATTCGAGTCAAGTATTTTACTTTAGCGCATAATCCGAAGTAAAACTTGCGTTTGTGTATTGTAACATACACCTCCGTTTTCTCTACAAACACTGTGTCAATATAAAACCAATAATGCTCAGGCAGAGAAAACACGGGATGAAAATGAAAAGACAGAATGAAATTGACGCCGCCTGGCTGAGACTGGGAATGAGAAAGGGGTTTTTGTTTCCCCGCAGCGGAGGGTAGAGTCGTGGGCAGAAAACGAGAGCCCCGGGGCCTTAACATAAGGGGCCACACCAGAGATGCTGATGGTGTGAAAAACTCTCCCTTGTTTTTGTTTGCGTTTCTTTTCCTTCTAGCACTCGCTTCCCTCCATCTGGAGCACCTTGGGTGATAGAATGTGGCTATTGTTTTCCTTGCCCAACCCCTTGGCTCACCGCGGTCCACTCGTCACTATTACAACGCAGCTTGTGGAGACAGCCGCTCCGACACTGGCCAAACTCACATGACATCTGTGGTCCGTCATTCTGCTTCTCCAAGACATTGAGAAACGTTCTATGGACAAGCTCAGCATCTTAACTTTGCTTGGATCTGAAACCCCTAAAATCAGTCTTTATGGTGCTGTGTTATCGACCTGGATTTGCTCAACCAGACCGTGTGACAGCGTACTGTAAATCATAGACTTAGCAATCAAAACAAAATTAAGTGACTTTTATTTATTCAAATGTCGTTTTCAGTTCACATGAATCAGTATGGTCACAGACAGGTGTGCTATAATCAGCATCTGACTTTGGATAACTTCATGCCATCTCACTTTTGTACTTATTTGTATAAAAAGTATCTGGATTTGCACATTAAAGTATTAATATACTGTGTGCAAAGGAAACCAGCCCTCACAGGCACCAAAATGTCCCATCAGGATGCATCAAGTTTAACTGGAAGAATTCAGTGCTGCTCTCATTCTCCCAGACCCAATATCAGTTCCCATAAATAGACGACCACCTCACCATGTCTGCACATCACGTACATCCATACCTGTCTGACATACAGCCTGTACAGCAGAAACAAACCGCAACGAGACCATATCAGACACGAGAGCCAATCACATTGTCTGGAACCCAAACAATCCCAAAGCTGGGGTGAGCGCCAACATTTGTGGCTTCTCCTGCTCGCTCTGGCTGGCCTGTGAAGGCCGTTCGCTCAGCCCAGGAGCTAATCTTACAATGCCTCTCTCCCATCTGCGCTGCATTACCAGGCCTGACGCTCTGCCCGCCACTCAAAGGAGCCTATATGGATATGTGTGACTGCGAGCTGCTCCCTCCTCAGACTGTTTCCCATTAAGATCTCCATCGCCATCGAGGTTCTCTGTTGCGTAGTTACGGACTCACACCTCCCCGAAAAACCTGCCTTCCATTTACCTCCACTGACATAGCATGTTTTCTTTTCTATAAACTGCAACAGTGAGTTGATTGAAGGCGGTGGGGTGTTATGATGTGACTTTGGAGAGGGAACTTTTTCCCCTCCGTTTCCTGTTATCGAATCGTACTGAAAGCCAAACAGTCACCTCGATGTTATGAGAGAGACGTTGTCGGTTGGGATTAGTAGTTTGTCAGAGAAGTCAGTCAGGAATAGTCTCATTCTCTCTTTTGGCCTGAGGTACATTTGGTGTCCTGCACTCTGAGGCTTGTTTTGCCTCAAATGAGAGGGTACGGTATGATGCGGCTTACACAATCCCATTACAACGCCAAACCCACTTCTAGGCCAGTTAATCATACATACTGTAAATGTGCATGTGTGTAAGTTGACACAAGCTTTTGTATGTGTGCTCTAATCATTGAGCAAGTATGTCTGACTAAGACAGTGAGTGTGTTCATGTGCCTACAAGGGTATGTGTGACTGTGTTTTTGTGTGTATACTGTACAATATGTGTTTACAGTAAATTAATACATTTACTGTTCTTTTGTATTTGCACAAATAGCAGAAGGGAAAAGTATGTAACCTTGCCTTGCTGGCAGCCGTGCGGGCCGATGGAGGGACAAAGGGGGAGAGGTGATAGGACTCCCTCCCAGGTGTTGGCTCCAGGAAGAGACCAGCCAAGAGGATGTGGTTTCCCCTCCACTCCAGCCTGGCTCACCAAGAATGCTGAGTTATTGGGAAAAGCGAGACAAGGAAAAGATACAGCACGTACCCGACCAGGGCAGCAATATTTAGTGTTTTACCAGCTTAATTAGGCATACATGGTCTCAGCATATTCTGCAAAGCTGCTTTCAGGCGCTTTATACTATTCTGCAATCAGTTTATAACTAGTGTTTATCAGGACTTAACGGCTGTTAGTTATGGCTGACAATCCTGAATCATTTAAGCCAAAGCATTAGGAAAACTGAGGTGGTCAAGTGTCAGCAAGAATCTTTGATAATGATAAACACCAGGGTTTAATATGAGCTGAGCTTGAATCTAAACTTGCCTGACGACTCAAACTGAATTCTTCGGCTGCTCTATGTTCGCTACATACTTCAGTCTGAGACTGCCGTCGTTGAAGTTGTTTGTGGTGAGGTCAAAATGAGGGATGTTGTACAAAATAAGCTATCGTACACAACGGATCCAATCTTTACTTTTCGTACTCTAAAATGAGTTCTTTGGCCAAACTGCTTGTAACTTTGCAGTCAATGTAGCGTTCCTGCTCACAGGCCTGTTGTTTTACACTTGACCGGATGACCTCATTAAGTCAGGTATCAGTTTGTTGCTGCCGTCGGTGACCATAGACCAGACTCCGTTAATACGAGATGTCCCTCTCTGCTGCTATTTGACCTTCAACCTGCATGCTTGCACTCTTTCCAGCCTATGATCCAACCGCAGTAGGCCCCCTAGACCCCTAAGCATCCCCGCTCGCATTTCTACACAAAACAACCATCTCAATGTCAATACACACACCACCTCTCCACCCTCACCCTCTGCCCCCCACCCTGTATCAGTTCCACACAACAACTTCAGCTTTACAATGTGGGAGAGAGTACAATGTTTCCACTTGAGCCCCCTCTGCTTTATTGCATTACCCATAATCCCGCTCGCACGCTACTGTGGCGAGGGCTACTCAGAGTTGAGTTTCCCCAGAGTTGGCACACAAGGCGGGCCCTCGCAGAGGTCCCCTCTGTCCTACAGTGAGAGGATGGGAGCAAATGGCACGTCTCTTGGCAGCGGAACACAGAGCCTTGGAGGGCAGCAGTCTCGCCTCTGGCATTCTGCTCATTTAGCACCACTGCGGATGGTGGCGGCTGAGGGAAGAGGGGGACATTGGTCTAGGCTGGGAGGTGGACATCTCACATCTCTTGTCTGATTTTGGTTTCTGTGCTAATGAAGAACGGCAAG
Source organism: Salvelinus alpinus (assembly GCF_045679555.1). Taxonomy (NCBI): domain Eukaryota; kingdom Metazoa; phylum Chordata; class Actinopteri; order Salmoniformes; family Salmonidae; genus Salvelinus; species Salvelinus alpinus. The sequence continues at coordinate 80,422,198 of NC_092086.1, forward strand.
TTGGCTCAAGAAGAAAATATGTCTAGAATGGAAATTTTGCTAAAGACTTGCACCCAGAAACTACCACATCCCCTTCTCATTGGAAGTGCCATGCAGTGTAAGTTTAGAACATATGCTAATGCTAACGCGAGTTCCTCACTGTTTATTACGTGTGAGCATGTGTTGGGCCCCAGCAGGCGCGGCCCTGGGGCCTTGGGGACCAGTCAAGAGGTTTGTGGTGGTAGCCCGACCCCCGGCCGCTTGCCTCAAAACACACTCCCCGCCACCGACCCGAAGGAGATTACAAGCACACCCAGCGGGCAATAAAACGGGTTGGCGCCAGAGCCGGGCCCTGCAGTTTCACGTTATCGCATCTGTCAGCAGGAAACAGAGCTGGATTAAGGGGACGGGGCTGGGGGGGTTAAGGCGGCCATGTCTTTTTTGTTCCTCTGTCATGAACCCCCCGTCAGCTGTCAATGTTAAAGCAACTATTAATCCCCAAGTAGAGGCAGAGGAGGCCCTGAGGTCTTAATATCACCTCTTTATGAAGCCTTGATTGATATGTTAGGTTGATATGCTGAGGTGCTGTTGGCCCACAGTTGTGTGAGCCATATTGATTTTAGTGGCAACTTATAGCTTGGAGGAAACTGTTTTAATACCCCCTCTAAAACTTGGCCATCCCAAATTTGTTTTGTGGTCCTCGAAGTTGATAACATGGAAATTAAGTTTTGGGTACTGGACTTTCGGCATGGTTTAAAATCGTGTTAGCCTGCTACATCATCACATATCATCAATATGACAACAGAACAGAATTCATGTTTGTTTAGAGCAGTCATTCAAGCTGCACTGCCTTTCTCAGTGGATGTTCTTTCGCCTCCTACAGTCACTGTGGGAGCTTTTTCGCTCTTCATCCGCCACAATGGATGGCGTGTGTGTGTGTGTGTGTGTGTATGTGTGAGAGAGAGAGCAGAGGCCTGCTTTGCGTGGGGTGTTCAGTGAACTCTGCACATACATAATGGGACCAGCCTCCTGTTTGACCTTGTGTGACCTTTTTGATGTGTGTTTTGACATTCGTCTCACAACTCCTCTTGAGAAGTACATATCAAAAAACATTTGAGATGCACTGCCTCTTTACGATCCCATTTATAACACTTATGCTTGATGTTAGATAAGATAAGAGCAACTATCATTGTTGTAATCTTCAAGATTTTCAGCAAAACACACACACAAATAGACCTACAAATTTGTCCATGGTGGGGGGCCCCAAAACCAGTGTGCGTGCATGGAAGTGGTGCCAGTAGTAGACTGTGACGATTGCCAGTCCCATGGTGATAAAGCAATCTGGAATCAGGAGGCTGATGCTGTTTTCTCCAGAGTCAGGAAGCAACTAGCGCACAAAGTGGCGGTGGTGAGATAGGGAGGCCTGTTAGGCCACAACACTGTCCCAGCCAGCTGAGGGGTGCTGAGTAAGAAGCCCCAGCAGCCCATGGCTCTACCTCAGCAACAGATTCTAGGCATCCCCGGGGAATAGACGGGAATGCTCGGACCAGCTGTTTGGGACTAGAGCGTGGGGAGCTAATGGGGTTGGAATGGGTTTAGCACATCCCAGGAGACCCCAAAACCAGTTTAACATTTAATCAGCTGGCCATATCGTAGTAGGTAGACTGTTCCCTGCCAGTCGCTGTAGGACATTGCCTGGAGGGGGGTTGGGGGCCAGGGTGGGTGGGTGGCATTTCTGGCAGTGCCATCTCTCACAGAGCAGCCTTGTTCAGCAGACAGGTCCAGTTGTCACCAGGAAGGGAAAGCTCTGTCTGTCTCACTCTGCCTTCTTCCTCACCACATGGCCCCTCACTCAGACAGCTGCTCTACTATCTGCTAACACCGAGACCCCAAGAGGGCATAGTTAGTCCGGATGTCTTAATACCTTTAGGTGTTGACGCAGTCAGCCCAGCCGATAATACACTCCCGTCTCCCATGGTCGACTCGTACATAAAACATCTTCCATTCAGGCTGCGTCGACGACAACGGGACACAAGTGTATTGTCGACTGGCCACATTAAATTCGGACGTAAGATGGCGAACAACGTCAAATGAATAATAGCGCCATCTTGTGGCCGTTTGGCTGATGCTCTGCCATTCCCCAGCCCACAGGACAGGAGAAACGGGGTTTGAAGTCAGGTAAATCAGAACAGGAGACAAATAGAGGGTATGTAATCCCCCACATTTTTTTTTTTTTACCAGCACTTGCACTTGACACCCCCTCCCCCCTTCTAGCTCTGACTCTACTGATAGCTACGTTATTGAGGAAAATTTTACTTTTTATGCCTGTGATATGTGGTTGTCCCACCTAGCTATCTCAGTCTGCTAAATGACTGAAATGTTAAATGTGATGTGGGCTGCCATATTGCCGGTACTGTTTAGATGTTATATTGTGAAGACGTGTCATAGCATGTCATATCAAGTTCACTTATGAACAGTTCATCTTGTATGACAAACTCTTATGTATGAAACTGTGAAACATTAAATCAACGTTTGTATGGTTACCTATAGCAAAAGTAGCAACAGTTATGCACAAATAAAGACAAAGGTCATTTTTTGTCCATTTTATTTGAATATCTTATTTTGCAGCAGGGGAAAAACAGATGTTTCAGTTTATAGACATCAGTTTCTACCTTTCGCGACATGCATCATTTTTGGCTTGCTGTCAGCATTATCTGCAGATTAGGTTTGTTATACGGGCTACATCGTCAGAATATCAAACTCCTTTCCACACAGTTGCCCACATACAGCACACACACACACCATGTGATTGACTGACAACTCCTCTATCTCTATTACATGTGACAAGTTGACCTGGGAGATGTCTGGAGTGGGCTGTTGGCATGTGGACAACATAGGTGACCTAAGAGACAAATAGCGAAGATACACACTGGGGAGGGAGGGATGATGTTTCAGGCATGGCAACCAGTTAGCGCCCTCTCAGACAGAGACATAGAGCGGGATGTGTCGGGGGGGGGGTCGAAGTCAGGCAATGGGATGAGGGCATTGCCTGGCAGTGGGCCGCCACTAATCTAATCCCCCCATGTTGGCAGACATACAGCCCCACTCACACCATCACACACATTAGTAGGCTTGTAGGCCTCTGGGACTCAATAGTGTGTGTGTGTTGTCAAAAATAGCATTAAGTCCCTCTCAGGGTCGCATGGAGTGAGCCAGTGTTTTACAAAGCATGGATCAAGGCGGGCCTTGGGGGCCCAGATAAAGGCAGGGGCCCTGGGGTGTCACTGAGAGAGAGGAGGTAGGCACCAGCCCTAACACTAATGTAACACACATGCACAGATACCTGACGGACACACAGAATGTGAGAGGAGTGAGGCACCAGCACTGACACTAATGTAACACACACACAGACACTTACATGCCTGACGCCAAGCCCCCGAAACACTCTCAGCCCCCAAGAACTCTTGTCAGGAAAAGCTGTCGTTATCTCTCCCAACATAGCCCCACTATCACCCCCACATCAATAATATAACCATACATATTTACACACTCGTCATTCCCAATAAGAAAATATTGCAACAGAACGTTATACATATTGAACACATGCAGAACCGCTCTGTCTTTATGTCAGCCTGTGCCTGTCTGTTCCAGGGCCAGCTCCACTGTTATTTAGCTATAGCGCCGGATCTCTGGGGGTGATGAGGCCTGGTTGAAGTCATTCGATGACCGCAAGTTCCACTGATAAGCAGAGGGGGATGTTTGGGATGCCGACACTTCTAACGGCTGTGGGAGAGGGGGCACTAGAACTGTGGAAGTAGATATACAGACAGGAAGACTGGGGTTACTGATAGGGAGGGTGGCAAAACAGGGGACTAATGCACTACCTGATTGTATGTGATATAGATACTGTAGGTGCGTTTTGGCATGGAGAGGTACAATTGTAACTTTCATATGACAAGAATGTGGTCACCATGATCAATTAAAAAAAATACTGAAGTGTTCTTTATTGAACCCAAATCAAATCATTTTTTGCATGCCATTTTTGCGAATTGAGTTGGATTTCAATAAAACTCCGGATGTAACTATAAGCAGCCATTCTCACACTGTCAGATTGAATGTTTTGTGCTTTTGAAAGAGACTTCTTTGGATGTTTTCAAGTGGCTGTGTTCAGTTCAATAAATACAGCAGTGTTAACAATACCTCTTCTACTGTAAAGCCATAAATCAGAATGATCCAAAATATTTTAATTGTGGTGAAAATGTGTTATCCATGAAGATAACCATAGAATACTTTCTGCAGTGGATCGAGGGAGGGGCCCCCACATGGCAGCTGGGGGGAGAGGACTGTTTGTGTGTGTGTGTGTGCTTGCATGGAAGTGGTGCCAGCTGGCTCTTTGCAGAGAGGGGACTAATTAAGTGGAGGTTGTGTTCTAGCTGACCTTGACCTCTGGGTCGTTAAACACTGGGCAGGTGTCCAGGACGTAGACGGGGTGATTACACACACACACACACACACACACCTCTGGTGTCTGTTTTCCCTCGGCTTACACTGCTGCTCATTGAGGCCCATTTACGTAGAAAGCCACATTTGACTGAGAAGTTTCACTTTCACCAAACATTAATTGCAAACACAGGGCTTATCTTTCTATGATTGTGAGTTTGTGACATACTTTTTTTTACTATTGTTTTGGCCATTTGATTATCTAAATATAGTCCGAAAATATCCTTTGTAGTCATAATTACATTTCTGGGTTTATTTTTTATATTTTTTATTATAACCCATGCAATAATGATTTTCTATCAATGGATAATTCGCTTGGATATAGATTATTTTAAAAGGCAGCCCATAACAAGTCTATACACAACCTACGTTCTACAGTATAAATTCCTCCAAACCAAGAGTGACATCTACTGGTAGGCGAGCACTGATCACCGTATCTACGGAGAGATGAATCATTGGCCATCTTCATGCATGTATTACACCTGGCTGTAAAGAGCAGCACAGCTGAATTGTAGACATTAAAACCTGATCATTAATGGCGTGTTGAAAAAGTTTGTCGAGTTAGAATAATGCTCTGGCAATTTTTCCATGCTCTTGATCTGTAGTTCCACAAACGATTAATGAAATCTACTTCTATTCATTTTCGCAGGTTAGTGTTTTCCGTCATGAATCTTGTTCTGGAGGAAGCTCTGCAGTGGTCACTAGCTGGCACAGTCATATAATATCATTTGAAACCTAACCTGCTACCCATAACCTTCAATTAAGACCAAAAAGCACATTTTTGTTCTCATTAATTTGTACAGTTTTGACTTTGCAGCTGGCCCGTCTAGCGGAAATCGCACAGTTCTGCCTTCAGGGCAAGATACATGACAAACGTCAACTTGCTTCATTTTCTTGCCACTCATGTTACAGGGAAATTAAGAACAAGAGAGGATTGACAGATGCGTTAGTCTTGTCACATTCTCGAAAGACAGCAGTAGCCACAGCTGGGTTGACTGGGCAGAGCTCCAGTGAGTTGCTGTAAAATAATGTCTTCCCAACCCATCTGTCATTGCTGGGACATGTCTCCTCTCACAGCTGGGGACTCCCTGAAAATACCACTTCGATACAAGTGACTTTTCGTAGCAGGTTAGGAGAGCATTTTCGCTAACTAACCCTTTCCTAACCTTAACCGAATTATTTTAACCTGCTACGTTAATTATCCTAACCTGCTGTGTAAATTCTCCTCGCCTGCCACAAAAAAGTCGCAGCTGTATCGATGTGGCTGGTTTTTAGGGAATCTCCTCACAGCTGGGGACCAATGTTTCTTTTAAACTGAGTAGCCCCGGGACTGCTGCGCAGCTGCACCCCGACTGCCGTGCAGAATAAAAATATCAGCCCACGGAGAGAAGCACGCGATTGAATTTCGCTCAACTTTCTAGAGCAGTGGTCACCTATCGTTCAATCGCGATCGACGGGTCGGTCTCCAAGGCATTCCTAGTCGATCGCCAAACATTTCTGTAAAAACAACAACGATTAAGCCTTCTGTTTCTATTTTTTATTATCGGGCTGTTGACGGTAGGTGCACCCGATTGGGGCTCCCGAGTGGCGCAGCGGTCTAAGGCACTGTATCTCAGTGCTAGAGGCGTCACTACAGACCCTGGTTCGATTCCAGGCTGTATCACAACCGGTCATTGGGAGTCCCATAGGGCGGCACACAATTCGCCCAGCGTCGTCCAGGTTAGGGTTTGCCCGGTGTAGGCCGTCATTGTAAATAAGAATTTGTTCTTAACTGACTTGCCTAGTTAAATAAATGCGAAATTAAAAAAATCAGTGGCTCCTAAGGCACTGCATCTCAGTGACAGAGGCGTCACTACAGACCATGGTTCAATTCCAGGCTGTATCCCAAACGGCTGTGATTGCGAGTCCCATAGGGTTTGGCCGGGCTAGGCCAACATAGTGAATACGAATTTGTTCTTAACTGACCTAGTTTAACAACGGTTAAAAAAAATACAAATTCATCGGTAGGCAAACTGCTGCCATTTTGAACCATTTTATGTTTCTGAAGGTACAAAGTCTGTCTTCCCAGCGAGCCCGGAGAGCAAATCAAGTGCACTATAGGTTTACCGCTGGCCAATCGGATGGCTCCGACCTTGTCTGTGTAACGGATGTGAAATGGCTAGTTGGTTAGCGGTGCTAATAGCATTTCAATCGGTGACGTCACTCGCTTTGAGACCCTGAAGTAGTGGTTCCCCTTGCTGTTACATCTGCAGTAACGTAGCAGGCGTAAAATAAAGCTACAGCAAAGTTGATACTGTGAGATTTCAAAACATTTAAAACCATAACTAGAGAGAGACTGTCAACAAACACAGCAAAAAAATGCTGGTAGGCCCCCAATATGATAAAATAGTCACAGTAGCCTACTTGGCCACTGTTAAAACTGTAACTTAAAGTGGCTACAGCCTCAGTGTTCACAGTAAATGCGCGCTGGAAGTTCAATTTTGCGCTCCTCTATTCCCGAACCCGAGTTCTCATTCAAAACATTAAATTCTTGATTGGAAATGACAATTTGAATATCGAGTAGGCATGCTTATGATCAAGTCTCCACCTCTCTTCCTGGTAGGTGTTACTTTTGTGCCTACCAGCTATATAGTGTTTTGCAGAACATATAAAAACATGATATTGATTTCTGTGTTCAGTCTGTCGCCTGACCCTCAGCCAGAAGAGCCAGGGCTGGGTCTTCTCTTCCCCGAGGGCCCACGGGTCAGCCGGTAATTAGGAGACAAAGTTCAGCAGAGACTCTAATGAAGATGCCTGGCACATCTGACAGGCTGACCCCAGAGATGGAGTGTGTGTGTGCATGTGTGTTGAGAGGTGGGGGGGGGGGGCAGATCTGTCAACGAGAGGGTCTGCGTGAGAGTCCATGGACTGATAAAAGTGCGTCCACACCTGTTGAAAAAGAGGGAGACAGTGCCTGCCTGTCTGGCTTCTTTTGCTTTCGGACTACATACCTCCAATAGGGTAAGTTTTTATTTAGCACTCTCCAAGCCACAACCATTAAATCCATGCCAAATATCATGACACTACATTGTCTCTGATGGTAAATAGTTTTTGTGCCACTTTTAGTACCCTGGGATATTAATTTGTCCCGGGAACTACGATCGGTTTACACCTGGCTCCCGCTGTGGCTTTCGGAGAACAACAAAGCGACAACAATTTACAGAATGTAGCTGCTGTAGCAAACTGTTCTCAGTGTTACAACTGATGCAAGCATATGGCAAGTGCCATGCATTTCAGAGGCAGAGTGGGGCACCAGTACACTATTCAATACTGTTAAATGATATAATATGAAAGAAAGAAAAACGACACAACATGACATCATGATACTGTTCATCTTCTGATAGCATGCTTGTCTGAGAATGAAGTGTGACATTCATCTCAAGTCCTTGAGTACACATATATATATATATATATATACAAAAGTATGAGGACATCCCTGCACATTTGTGGATTCGGCTATTTCAGCCATACCCATTGCTGACAGGTATAAAATCGAGCACACCGCCATGCAATCTCCATAGACAAACATTGGCAGTAGAATGGCCTTACTGAAAAGCTCAATGACTTTCAACATGGCACCGTCATAGGATGCCACGTTTCCAACAAGTCAGTTCGTCAAATTTCTGCCCTGCTAGAGCTTCCCCGGTCAACTGTAAGTGCTGTTATTGTGATGTGGAAAAGTCTAGGAGCAACAACGGCTCAGCCGTGAAGTGGTAGGGCACAAAAGCTCACAGAACAGGACCACTGAGTGAAGAAGTGAGTAAAAATAGTCTGTCCTTGGTTGCAACACTCACTACTGAATTCCAAACTGCCTCTAGAAGCAACGTCAGGACAATAACTATTCGTTGGGATCTCTCGAGTGGTGCAGCGGTCTAAGGCACTATATCGCAGTGCTTGAGGTGTCACTAGAAACCCGGGTTTGATCCCTGGCTATGTCGAAGCTAACAGCAACAGGGAGACCCATGCACAATTGGCCCAGCATCGTCCCGGTTAGGGGAGGGTTTGACCGGCCAGGATGTCCTTGTCCCATCGCGCTCTAGCGACTCGTGGCGGGCCTGGCGCATGCACGCTGACTTTGGTCGCCAGTTGTATGGTATTTCCTCCGACACATTGGTGCGGCTAGCTTCCGGGTTAAGCGTGCAGTGCGTCAAGAAGCAGTGCGGCTTGGCAGGGTCATGTTTCGGAGGGGACGCATGGCTCTCGACCTTTGCCTCTCCCAAGTCCGTATGGGAGTTGCAGCGATGGGAGAAGACTAACTACCAATTGGATATCATGAAATTGGGGAGAAAAAGGGGTAAAAAGTAAAACATTTAATGAAAAAATAAATATTTTTTACGAGCTTCATGAAATGTGTTTCCATGGCCGAGCAGCCGCACACAAGCCTAAGATCACCATGCGCAATGCCAAGCATTGGCTGGAGTGGTGTAAAGCTCGCCGCCATTGGACTCTGAAGAAGTGGAAACGCGTTCTCTGGAGTGATGAATCACGCTTCACCATCTGGCAGTCCGACAGGCGAATCTGGGTCTGGCGGATGCCAGGAGAACGCTACCTGCACGAATGCATAGTGCCAACTGTAACGTTTGGTGGAGGAGGAATAATGGTTTGGGGCTGTTTTTAAATGGTTCGGACTAGGCCCCTTAGTTCCAGTGAAGGGAAATCTTAACGCTACAGCATACAATGACATTCTAGACGATTCTGTGCTTCCAACTTTGTGGCAACAGTTTGGGGAAGGCGCTTTCCTGTTTCAGTATGTCAATGCCCCCTGAATAAAGCGAGGTCCATACAGAATTGATTTGAAATGAATAGTTCCAATGGTTTAGCAAAGCTGAGTTCTATTGCAAAAGATATTCTCCAAAACCCAGACTTTTCACATGACTGGTCAGGAAATAAATAATACTGCTGGAGGTAGCAGTGAACTTAGTACCCAATTGTCATACTTGAGTAAAAGTAAAAATACCTTAATAGAAAATGACTCAAGTAAAAGTCATCCAGTAAAATACTACTTGAGTGAAAGTCTAAAAGTATTTGGTTTTAAATATACTTAAGTATCAAAAGTAAAAGTATGAATAATTTGAAAGTCCTTATATTAAGCAAACCAGACGCCACAATGTTCTTTTTTTATTTACGGATAGCCAGGGGCACACACAAACACAATTTACAAATTAACATTTGTGTTTAGTGAGTCTGCCAGATCAGAGGCAGTAGGGATGACCGGGGATGTTCTCTTAAAAAGTGTGAATTGGACCATTTTCTGTCCTGTTAAGCATTCAAAATGTAACGAACACTTTTGAGTGTCAGGGAAAATGTATGGAGTAAAAATATTTTTTGTTAGTTTAGGAATGTAGTGAAGTAAAAAATATAAATGGTAAAATACAGGATACACAACAAAACTACTTAAGTAAAAATACTTTAAAGTACTACTTAAGTACTTTACACCACTGGTGAGCAGTAAATCTATTGTTTAGTCTGAACATACACTGATTGAACAAAACATTAAGAACACCTGCTCTTTCCATGACAGACTGACCAGGTGAATCCAGGTAAAAGCCATGATCCCTTATTGAAGTCACTTGTTAAATCCACTTCAAATCAGTGTCGATGAAGGGGAGACAGGTTAAAGAAGGATGTTTAAGCCTTGAGACATGGATTGTGTATGTGTGCCATTCAGAAGGTGAATTGGCAAGACCAAAGATTTAACTTAACAGGGTATGGTAGTAGGTGCCAGGTGCACCGGTTTGTGTCAAGAACTGCAACGCAGCTGGGTTAATGCTCAACAGTTTTCTGTGTGTATCAAGAATGGTCCACCACCCAAAGGACATCCAGCCATCTAGACACACCTTTGTTAGCATTGGAGTCAACATCGGCCCTGACGAATTGAGGTTGTTCTTTGGGAAATGGGGGGGGGTTTAGATTATTCTAAATAATCCCCCCACCCCTCAATGTTTTTGTGAGCCAATCCAAGCTTTACATGACTAAGAGGCCAATACTGTTACATGAACTGGACTATTGTGAGGGAGCGTTGGTGCAGTAGTAGGACTTGTGTGAAAGGGGTCAGATTGGTGTCAGTAAGTAGCCTAGCAGTGCACCTGGATAGTGGACAAAGTGGATTGGTCTACATCAGTCTGCCTGTCAGCTCTCTAGAGTCCCCACCGACCCCCACACACACTCTTGTTACATTAGCGCCGTAGAAAACAAACGCACATATACACATCGCTTAGCTGAGAACATAGGTGCAGGAAAGTAATACTCCCCTCACTTTATCATTTCTGCTCATTGGTTACATCAGTCACACAAGACACCCCAGAGGCCTCAACAGAATATTGTTACGGAGAAGTCTAGCAGGGAAAGAGAGAGGTTCAACTTCATAACTATAGTAGTTTCCATACAATATTTACACTGAACAAAACCAAAATAGATTTCACTCTGACTTGACCTTGCGCTCAGTGACAGGCGGTGAGGTCGGTGGTTGGATAAACACAGACTATTATCAAAGTCAGATATACTCACAAATAAACCTTGATGAAGCCCAAGTTCACCATACAACAGATACAGTAGATCGAACAACCAGAGTGACATAGGCTATTAACCGAAATTAACTAACAATTTTCACCAAATGTAAATACCAATGCAGCCAAGATACACGAGCAATAGCCTCTGATGGTGGGATATTTCATGTCATCCGACAAAATGACACACTGCTCAGCTCAGCCATAGAACGATGTAGCATCCACAGTTACAACTGATAAGTGGCACTGACCTTGACCTCTGGGTCGTTAAACACTGGGCAGGTGTCCGGGGCATAACCGAGGTGATTACTCACTCACTCACACATTATTATGTGAAATATTATTACACACATATAATAAAAAAGGTTCTTAAGAAATTTGCCTGAAAATGCAGTTCAAAACGTAAAAAGTGGCTCATCAAAACTAAATTCTAGCTTGATAAATCAAATGCATTCAAAGGGATGTTGTCTATTCTTCTCATGAGTCAATAAAAGCCTAACCTGCAAATTGCAAAGAAAAATGCATTTAGGCCTACCTTGTAAATTAAGTCCATTCGTCTGCTGAACCTCTGTATGACAGTGTTGTAGAAGGCAGGACCCCATGTTCATTATTTTATTCTGCATGCACACAGCAGGTAAGCCACGCACATACAATGGTTGTAGTGTACTGTAGTTAGTTGCATCCATCTTGTTAAAGCCAAGGTTCAGGCCCGCACTGAGTGGCAGGAGAAGCTCCATTCTCAATACGGCCACAAAGCAAAAGTAAATGACCAAGATGTGTAAAAGTCAGGGTAAGTATTAATTGGTAATGATGTTTCAGACAAGTGGACAGTCCAGTACTCACTGTTCACATGCCCTACAGCTAGCAGTGAGGGAGATGGTGGTTGCCTTGCCTGTCATGAATAAAGTCACGTCTTGTATGCTGCCTCAGTCTCGTCATAAATGTAATTACAGTTGAGGATCCACTCTTTGAACCCTCCAAATGGCACGTCCGTTTCATTATTCCAACTTGGACAATTTTAGAGGTGCAGTATAGTAGTGTCCATTTGTCAGGTTATTTTTACTATCTAGCTTTGTTCAGTTCAAGGGATGCGAGTGCCAAATTATGCAGACTCGCCCAAATGTGTCCAGGCAATACACACACATTTAGGCAATACGCATAATATGAAAATCGGCTCAATGCATCAAAAGCTAGGCAAAGCAGCGACACCTATGCTGACCCTGTTCATTAACAGTGACTGGATTCAGAAAAGGCCATGCGTCAATGAGTTTAGATGATTTGTTTATGGATTTGAGTCGATGGAAAGAAATGCATGAATACCCTACCGCCTTTCCTGAGGTTTTGATGCAGTTCTAAGCAAATTCTGAGCATAAAAAACACCAGAATGAGAAAAAAACAAAAAAGCTCCCCCACACAATCACACCTCCTCCTCCATGGTGGGAACTACACATGCGGAGAGCATGTGTTCACCTACTCTGCGTCTCACAACGACACAGCGGTTGGAACCAAAAATCTCAAATTTGGACTCATCAGACCAAGGACAGATTTCTACCGGTCTAATGTCCATTGTTCATGTTTCTTGGCCCAAGCAAGTCTCTTCTTCTTATTGGTGTCCTTTAGTATCGGTTTCTTTGTAGCAATTCAACCATGAAGGTCTGAATCACGCAGTCTCCTCTGAACAGTTGATGTTGAGATTCGTCTGTTACTTGAACTCTGTGAAGCATTTATTTGGGCTGCAATTTCTGAGGCTGGTAACTCTAATGAACTTGTCCTCTGCAGCAGAGGTAACTCTGGGACTTCCTTTCCTGTGGCGGTCCACATGAAAGCCAGTTTCCTCACAGCGATTGATGGTTTTTGCGACTGCACTTGAAGAAACTTTAAAAGTTCTTAAAATGTTCTGGATCGATTGACCTTCATGTCTTAAAGTAATGATGGTCTGTCGTTTTTCTTTGGTTATTTGAGCTGTTCTTGCCATAATATGGACTTGGTCTTTTACCAAATAGGACTATCTTCTGTATACCACTCCTACCTTGTCACAACAACTGATTGGCTTAAACGCATTAAGGAAAGAAATTCCACAAATTCACTTTTAAAAAGGCATACCTGTTAATTGAAATGCATTCCAGATGACTACCTCATGAAGCTGGTTGAGAGAATGCCAAGAGTGTGCAAAGCTGTCATCAAGGCAAAGGGTGGCTACTTTGAAGAATCTCACATCTCAAATATATTTTGATTTGTTTAAAAAAAAATTGGTTACTACATGATTCCATGTGTTATTTCATAGTTTGATGTCTTCACTATTCTACAATGTAGAAAATAGTAAAAAATTAAGAAAAACCCTTAAATAAGTAGGTGTGTCCAAACTTTTGACTGGTAATGTATACACATGTCACTGCCTGCATTATATTGCTAGCAAGTATCCATCAGGACAACCAACTATAAGATGTTTGTAATGTATAAAGTTTACTTAGGAGAGGGAGACAGACCGTGTTCACACCATGGCCAGCGCCAGGCCACTCTGTGGCGGTGCCAGCAGGGCTGGCAGGTGCAGCAGATGTCCAGACGGGCAGAGGGGAGCGCCAGCACTGACAGTTTCCTGGCACCCTCACTCCTCTCGGACACTTTGCTACACATGGGATTGAGACACGCTCAGCAGTGAGCTGCACACACCGTAGGGGGAAAAGAAGAGAGATGAGAGGAGAAGAGTGACGAGTCTCATCTTATGCCAGTACAGGCTTGATACAACCTGGACTTTACTAGGTAGACCTGTGCTCATCTCATTTCTCCCAAAGGTAAACATGTATTTGACCAAATGATAGCAGAGTAATGTTTCATACAAATCATGGGAAAAGAAGGTATAGAAAGCCTCAAAGACGTTTTCCTTTTTTAAGATGTGAATCTAAAATAGGTATATCTTAGTTTTATTATAAAATCAATTGACAAACTATGATAACAAAACATGGAAAATACTTTATCATCTGACACCGCGCTATAAAGTCGCTCTTAAAATACTGTATCAGAAGCACATATACAATTAGTATACAAAACATTAAGAACACCTACTCTTTCCATGACATAGACTGACCAGGTGAATGAAGGTGAACGCTATGATCCCTTATTGATGTTACTTTTAAATCCCCTTCAAATCTGTGTAGATGAAGGGGAGGAGACAGGTTAAATAAGAAGTTTTAAGCCTGGAGACGATTGTGAATGGGCAAGACAAAAACATTTAAGTGCCTTTGAACGGTGTATGGTAGTGGCAGGCACACTGGTTTGTGTCAAGAACTGCAACGCTGCTGGGTTTTTCACGCTCAACAGTTTCCCGTGTATATCAAGAATGGTCCACCACCCAAATGAAATCCAGCCATCTTGACACAACTGTGGGAAGCATTGGAGTCAACATGGGCCAGCATCCCTGTGAAACGCTTTCAACACCTTGTAGAGTCCATGCCCCGACGAATTTAGGCTGTCTCAGTAAAAGGGGGGGGGGGGGGGGTCCAACTCAATATTAGGAAGGCGTTCCTAATGTTTGATATATTCAGTATATACAGGTGTACATGCATAGTAATAATTACAGACCATAAACAGATGGCTGTTGAACAGGGAGATGGAATTTCCCCAGCATTTTCTTACAGGTGAACGCTGTGCTGCCTACTGTATGTAAACTATGTACGTGTCTATGCAGTGGACTCAGAGTTTTGTTGGGCTGTAGTGTTTATGAGATCTCTGGGAAGACTCTCTCTGGCCTCCTGCATCCGTCTCCTGGCCCTCTGGAATGCCTCTGCCAATTAGAGCACAAATCCATTGTTTACCAGACTACTGTACTTTCTTTCACTCAGCATATTGTGTACCAGCATCTTGACATTTTGTTATTCTTTCTCAATGATTTGTATTTGGACATTACATTCCTTACCCAGGACATTATAGACAGAACCTTGCTGACTGAAGCCTCCCAGCTGGTCCAGCACACTCTGCCTCCTCTTCTTCAAGGTGCTGGCATCAACAAATGCCCTTCACAAAAGACAAGCAGAGTGATGTCAAACAAACAACAGAGAAAATATGGCCCAAATGGAAAGAATCCAGATCTCTAGAAGTCTGAACCTTTTTCATTCTGCTGCTTTACCCCATACTAAAAGAACATAATACTGTAGACCCCTCATAAATAATCTGTAAATATTCAATGTGGTATTTTCATCTGTGCAACCAACAGAAGTCTTGACTTGAACCAGACTCACCTGGCGTGCTGGATACAATGGAGGTTGAAGGTGACGCTGCCTGTGGTCTGTGTGCGGAAGCCAAAGCGACTCAGCCTCTCTCCCTACACAGACAGCGTTAGCTAGATTTGTATTTAAATACTTCTCTTCGAAGTCAGTGTTTTCAGGACTTCATTCAGAGAATTGCAGTATTTTTTTTGTACCTTGAAGGTTCCTGGGACTCTGACGTAACTGTAGTCCTCCAGCTCAGGGGATCCACCAATGAAGAAGCGTCTCAGTTCTGACACTGTTCCCGTCTGGAGTGGTCTCCACGTATGACATGTTATTGTATGCTTCCCTATGGAATACAGACACACACAGCCAGAGTAGATCATAATTTACGCTACTTTCAGAAAACAATTCTGACTGTCATTGAACAGCACCATGCTCTATACACATCTTACCAGGGGTGGAAGGAAGGACCAGGTAGCCATAGCCTTCATTTCTGTAGCGCTGCCAGAAGTCCAGGGAGAGGACTTTGAAGTACAGAACTGGCCATTGGGGGAGGGATTCTATGACAAAATAATTAGCAGGAAAATTAAAGAAATGCCATATGAAGAAATGCTATGATAAAATGCATGGAGCCCTGAAAATGCCTGGTACAAATACAATTTTATAATAATTATGTTTAGGAATACAATATAAATTAAATATTTATTTTGATATAAATACAATATAATAGTGCATTTGTAAAGTATTCAGACCCCTTCACTTTTTCCACATTTTGTTACGTTACAGCCTTATTCTAAAATTGATTCCAATGTTTTTTTCCATCAATCTACACACAATACCCCATAATGACAAAGTAAAAAGAGGGCTTTAGAAACGTTTCTAAATAAATAAAATTTACATAAGTATTCAGACCCTTTACTCAGTACTTTGTTTAAACACCTATGGCAGCAATTACAGTATTTTTGGGTATGACGCTACAAGCTTGGCACACCTGTATTTGAGTTTATACCATTCTTCTCTGCAGATCCTCTCAAGCTCTGTCAGGTTGGATGGGGAGCGTTGCTGCACAGCTAATTTCAGGTCTCTCCAGAGATGTTCGATCAGGTTCAAGTCCGGGCTTTGGCTGGGCCACTCAAGGACATTCAGAGACTTGTCCCAAAGCCACTCCTGCGTTGTCCTGTTGGAAGGTGAACCGTCTGAGGTCCTGAGCGCTCTGGAGCAGGTTTGCGTCAAGGATCTCTCTGTACTTTGCTCCGTTCATCTTTCCCTCAAGCCTGATTAGTCTCCCAGTCCCTGCCGCTGAAAAACAGCCCCACAGCATGATGCTGCCACCACCACGCTTGGCCAAGTGATGAGCGGTGCCTGGTTTCCTCCAGGCGTGACGCTTGGCATTCAGGCCAAAGAGTTGAATCTTGGTTTCATCAGACCAGAGGATCTTGTTTCTCATGCTCTTAGAGTCCTTTAGGTGCCTTTAGGTGCAAACTCCAAGCGAGCTGTCATGTGCCTTTTATTGAGGAGTGGCTTCCGTCTGGCCTCTCTACCATAAAGGCCCGATTGGGGGAGTGCTGCAGAGATGGTTGTCTTTCTGGAAGTTTCTCCCATCTCCACAGAGGAACTCTGGAGCTCTGTCAGAGTGACCATAGGGTTCTTGGTCACCTCCCTGACCAAGGCTCTTCGTCCCCGATTGCTCAGTTTGGCCGGGCAGCCAGCTCTAGGAAGAGTTTTGGGGGTTCCAAACTTCTTCTATTTAACAATGATGGATGCCACTGTGTTTTTGGGGACCTTCAATGCTGCAGAAATGTTTTGGTACCCTCCCCAGATCTGTGCCTCGACACAATCCTGTGTCTGAGCTCTACGGACAATTCCTTCGACCTTATGGCTCAGTTTTTGCTCTGACATGCACTGTCAATTGTGGGACCTTATATAGACAGGTGTGTGTCTTTCCAAATCATGTCCAATCAATTGAATTTACCACAGGTGGACTCCAATCAAGTTGTAGAAACATCTCAAGGACAATCAATGGAAACAGGATGCAACTGAGCTCAATTTCGAGTCTCATAGCAAAGGATATGAATAGGATCGGTTTTCACTTTGTCATTATGGGTTATTGTGTGTAGATTGATTAGGGGAAAAAATATTTCATCCATTTTAGATTAAGGCTGTAACGTAACAAAATGTGGAAAGAGGGAATACAATGCAAATTCACCCTCTGTCTCATCCTCTCTCCTGAAGAATGCCTCAAAGCTGAAAGGGTAGCTGAAGAAAGCCACGTCGTCCTGCAAGCATAATAAAAGCATGTTCAGATATTTGCCTATGTCTGTAATAAGAACATAGATTAATGTGAAGACCTGAAGTATGTCCCCACCTTTCCTATGGTCTTTGTGCGACATGTCTGAGTCACGCCAGAGAGAGAGTGGAATGGCAGAGTGGACCAATCTAGGCAGGACAGGAAAGGTAGGGTTAGTTGAAAACAGCTTGTTAAAAACAACCAGCTATATTCTCTAAAGAGACAGGAATTTAGTTGTAAATAGAGCGTACAAAGTTAAATGATGTAAAAGACATACAGTATATTGACAATATGTGTAATAGTATATTGATAATATGTGTAAGAAGTGGGATATTTTTCTCCATAAAGGTGACAGTTTATTTTGACTCACTGTGGGGCAGCTCCAGAAAAAAGTGGACGTATAAGTTGTCATATTCAAAGCCTTTGGCTGAGTCTGGAGAGCAGAGAAATGGTCACTACAGGAGACTTAAGGAAGTGTCTATTTTAAAATACAGTATATTGAAAAGTCATATTATAACTGTCTCTCCCATTACTTACCTATTTCTCCATTCACCAACAGACGCAGAATTCCAGGGGGTGGCTGAAGGACACAAACACATAGATTTAATCCATCCCATAATTTCATACATTGACTTGGCGTTTCACCAAAACCCTGAAATGTATGGGTTTCTGAGCATTAGTGCTTAATTGAATGACCAAATACTGAGCTAATACCGCAGATGACCTTCGCTGATTAAACAACTTGTGTTAAGGATCTGTCACAGACTACATACATACCATTTCAAAGTCCTGGCCAACCAAGCTGTTGAGGTAGTCTTTATGACGTACATAAAGCTGAAAGGAGAAAAAGACAGGAGAGGTCATCATCATAGAAAAGACTAACCTGCCTGAAAGGCTATAATAATATTTCATCAGTGTACTGTATGTACATGCATAAGGACAAATCTGACATTAGGCCACTTTGGGTTACAAAACCATCTGCCAAGTTTTCAATTTGGGGTGAACTATAATACAAGTATTATTACAGTGCATCAACAGTGAATAACACTACACACTCAGTCACTCACGTCTTTATACATGCGCTGTTCCCGTTCCTTCTCCTCTGGTCTGATGCCTTCTGACACGTTCTCTAGGGTTAGACGCCACACTTCCCTCTTCTCCCCCTCCGTCTCAACTCTGGGCACAAACACACAGTATCATAACACAGTCAATGGCTTGTACTGTATGTATTCTGCTCCCAAGTGAGTGACCCTTATTTGAGCTAGGGGTAAAACATTTTGACTTCAGCGGGTGCGGGTCACTTGCCTGTAGGGCTCCTTGGCTTTGTTGAAGTCTGGTTTGATGGTAACCACTCCATTTCCATCTGCTCTTATCGTGCACAACAAGCATTCCTTCTCCTTTTGGCCAAGTCTGAGGAATACAAGAATACAATGGCACTTTTCAATTCCTGAATTGGAATGTACTTCAAAGTTATTACATACAAAGCAGTGTAATAAGTGCATAGGCTACATAGTGGTTTTTCCCCCTTGTGCTACTCACTTGCCTGGTGGTCCCAGGTCCCCCATGATGTGCATGGTCTGTACAGGTGTGTTGACCACGTGGCTGGTCTTCATAAAGTCCTCCGAGGGCTCCCAGGTAATCAGCCTGGACTTGGGGACGGTGCTGTCACTGCAGACCAACAGAATACCACAAACACATTTTGCATATAAGGGTATGGTGTAATGAACATTCCAATATGAACATACCGGTACACTGTTTGTCTTCAAAGCAGCACATTATGCTTCAATGTTGGTTCAATTTCATTCACTTTAATAATAATAATAATTCACTTTGGTGAGTAACAGGGACCTACACTGGGCGTCTGTCCTGGCGTCTATGTCTGACGTTGGCCATCCTTTCTGCCAGGAAGGTAGGATTGGACTTGACCTGCGTCACCATACTCTGGGAATGCTGTAATGAGTATATCAAAAAGAGCTTTAAAACACTAACGTTTCTTTGGGACAGAAATTAGGTAAATGCTACTACAATACTGGACAACCCACTCCTCTTGAGGATTTACATCTGTCCAGGATGGATTGTTTTGAAAAACATTAATGAAATGGAGATTCAGTAGAAACCCACCCCTTCCCAATTGGTGAAGCGGTCAAAATCGGTGTAGGTAAAAATCCTGCGGTTCCGTCTGCCCCTGGTCCGCTCCAGAGCCATGATCTCTGTGTGGTATTGTCTCTCCAGTGGAGTCTGGCATACTGACTCACTCTGAAACAAAACCACTTCATACTGCACGCACGCACGCACACACACACACACAACTTACTATGCAACATCAAACTATTATAAACTGTAAACTCTTATTTGTTATAAGGACACTGGTAGAGGACCTACCTGACTGAACAGCTTCTCCTGCCAGCCTACCACCAACTCCTCCTCATCATCTCCGGCTGAAAACAAAACCAAGATGTTCTGGTCCATATCTAGCAACCACGAAAATAACATCTACTCAACTAAGAAGCATCTAACATCATCTTTATTTTTCAAAACATCATCTTTCTGTTTGAAAAATGTGTTATTAATACCTGATTGAGCCTGTGAGTTGAGGGTGTCCAGCTCAATGCCTCCCCTCTCCTGTTGAGTCAAAACCTGCTGCTGAAGGTGTTGGGAGAGGGCTGCTGTGGAGGTGACTCTCTGAATACGGATCCTGTAAACATCATTGTAAATATAAACAAAGTAAACAGGATTCTAGCTAGCTAAATGCCATGTTTTCATAGCAAACTCAAGGATCAGGTCAAGCACGGAATGTGGTTAGTCATCGTTATTGGGTGTTCATCATCTGCTTTCAGAGTTAACGTCATTAGCTTACGACAGTGTCTTGCTTGTATGGCAATGTAAGGAATAAAAGCCACACAAAAGCTGACTGCAACTTACTTAATTTGAAGGTTTTTGACAGCGTCCCTGGAACGATAGACAGCTTCTCCCGTGTCGGTGCTCCAGCCGTCTGCCATGTTGTTACGTTGGGAACTTATTTCTTGATGCTTGCTAGCTAGGTTAGCTAGCTATGCTGCAGTTGGTGGCTTAATAAATATTATTCTTAGCTAAATAGGAAGCTAACGTTTGCTTAACTAGCAACATACACACGCGCGCTATGTATCTAGCAGAAAGATGGTTAGCAGCAGGCAATTTACTAGCTAGCCAATTTTGTCGCTAGTAGGCCTACTTTCACAAGCGTCTGCTTGTTGCATGGTAACAACAGTCTGCCCGTCTGGTTGGGTTTCTGGCGAGCAATCCAACTATTTATTGGTTCACTACCGCCACCTACCGTGGGATACAGTCCAGAACAGCAGAATTAAACCCCCCACTGATTACAGGTGAGGTAATATCAGTACAATAATATACCCTTGCTGTAAAAAGTTTAAGAACCCCTGATGTAATTAATTAAGACAAATCTGTCTGACACAAATAATTGGAATTTAATCTGCTCTCTCCACTGGCTTCCAGTTGAAGCTCGCATCCGCTACAAGACCATGGTGCTTGCCTACGGAGCTGTGAGGGGAACGGCACCTCCGTACCTTCAGGCTCTGATCAGGCCCTACACCCAAACAAGGGCACTGCGTTCATCCACCTCTGGCCTGCTCGCCTCCCTACCTCTGAGGAAGTACAGTTCCCGCTCAGCCCAGTCAAAACTGTTCGCTGCTCTGGCACCCCAATGGTGGAACAAACTCCCTCACGACGCCAGGTCAGCGGAGTCAATCACCACCTTCCGGAGACACCTGAAACCCCACCTCTTTAAGGAATACCTAGGATAGGATAAAGTAATCCTTCTAACCCCCCCCCCCCCCCTTAAAAGAGTTAGATGCACTATTGTAAAGTGGTTGTTCCACTGGATATCATAAGGTGAATGCACCAATTTGTAAGTCGCTCTGGATAAGAGCGTCTGCTAAATGACTTAAATGTAAATGTAATGGAATTTAAAAAGCTTTATTGGAAATACACGTTTCAAACAGCACAATGCAAGTACAGATGAGTGTAGCTACATCAGATACATGCTAATTTAGTTTAAATGTGATGCAGTCCTCCAGTCCCAGTTCATTTGCACTCTTTTGACATGCTTCAGACCAGATGCATGCTCCACTTCAGTGTACAATGGTTCTGAATTTGCATATCAATGTGTTTGAAGCTTTCACGTTCTGCATCTCTCTGCTGTCTTTCATCTGAAGCCATATCCTCCAGGGTCTAAACAGGTGTAGATTTCCATCTCTGTGTCGGAGACCAGATATTGCAAGGAGACCAGGAAGGGGCCCTCTTCTCTTCCCTTTGGCCATAGGAGACCTAAGACCCCAATACCAGTGACACTACCCTAAGGTTAGTGCTGTCCTTTGGATGAGACTGTGGAGACAGAGGTCTTATCTCTCTGTGGTTACTAAAGATGTCATGCACTTATGGCACGAGTAGAGGTGTTGACCCTGCTTCTCCTGGCTATATTTCCAAGCCTAAACATGTACATCCAACTCATTATCATAGGCTGTATGGGGATCAATATCTTTTTTTGTGTTAATAATGCTGCATGTCTCAAAATATAAGAATGAGACCAATATATGTATATTGCTAATCATAGTTCCTGTCTCTGAAATTACATTTGTGTGTGTTGTAGGAATAACCAATACTCAAAATCTGTGTGTGTGTGTGTGTGTGTGTGTGTGTGTGTGTGTGTGTGTGTGTGTGTGTGTGTGTGTGTGTGTGTGTGTGTGTGTGTGTGTGTGTGTGTGTGTGTGTGTGTGGTAGAAGTAATAGTTGGCCATTATTTCTTTGAACATCTCAGTTTGGGCAGCAGCCACTGAAGAAACCTGTCAATCAAAAACCACAGGAGAATAAATAGTATTATAAACTGGGTGGTTCGATCCCTGAATGCTGATAGGCTGAAAGCCGTGGTATATTTAAGCAATAAGGCAGGGGGGGGTGTGGTATATGGCCAATATACCACAGCTAAGGGCTGTACTTATGCACAACACAACACAGAGTGCCTGGATACAGCCCTTAGCTGTGGTATATTGGCCATATACCACAAACCCCCACGGTTTCTTATTGCTATTATGAACTGGTTAACAACGTAATTAGAGCAGTAAAATTAAATGCTTTGTCATACCTGTGGTACACGGTCTGATATACTACGGCTGTCAGCCAATCAGCATTCAGGGCTCGAACCACCCAGTTTATAACAGACCGTATACCACGGGTATGACAAAACATTTATTTTTACTGCTCTAATTACGTTGGTAACCAGTTAATAATAGCAATAAGGAACCTCGGGGGTTTGTGGTATATGGCCAATATACCACGGCTAAGAGCTGTATCCAGGTACTCCGTGTTGCGTCGTGCGTAAGAACAGCCCTTAGCCGTGATATATTGGCCATATACCACACCTCCTCGTGCCTTATTGCTTAAGTTTGCACTTACACATCAGATAGCTGCTCTTTCTCTGCTACCTCATTATATTTCTCTAATTCTCTAGTATAGTATTCCCTGGTTATGGTCCACTTCCCCCTCCTCTATTTCCTCACCTCTTCCTCAGACTCTTCTTTTCCTCTTTCTTGTCCTCCTCCTTACTTTCTCCAACATTTCCCATCTGTTGCATCTTACTGGCCTTCTCTTGTTTCACTACTTTTTTGGCCTTGCCCTTCTTTTTCTTATTGACCTTCCCTTCCTGAATATTTTGGACAAGGAGATAAAGTAATGTAAGCTTATGGTTTCTCTTCTCTTGAGCTATACTATACTATAGAAGGACTTATGCTATACTATAGAAGGACTTACGGCCAATATTCCCTTCTTGTATTTCCTCTCACCTGTGTGGCCACTCCAGCCATTTCCTGTAGCAGCTTCCTGCCGGTCTCGCTCAGGTTGGTGATGGGAGCCAGGCGAGGGCTGTGGCGGTATGGGAAGTTCTCTGGTCGGAGCGGAGCGATAATGACAGGGCTGAGAAGAGTCAGAGGCCTTGGGACATTTACTGGGTAGGGAGAGCCTACAGCAGAGGGCAGGGCGCGTAGTGCTTCAGCCAGGGTCCGGTGTGCTGAGGTCACAAGAGGAGAGAGGCCATTCTTGACAGATACAGGACCTGAGACCTTCCCTGGGCCCTGTAGGACCAGAAAGTAAAGTAACATATAGGAAAATGCTATGTTCAACACAATCTGTGGAAATACTTTCTAACTACTCTATACACATTGCAGATACATGACTACACTCAATAAGTAATTGTCTGCATCATTTCCAATCCCCCATTTATATATATACATGTTTTTAATATGCAGAACTTACCAGGAAGTCTGACTCATCGAAGGAGTGGAGAGACAGATCATCATCCTCGTCCATATCCCTCACGTCAAGCTTTGTCACCTTTCCATTCTCAACTTTCAGCAGCGGTGTTCTCCTTTCATGATCCTCATCATCACACTGTGTATCAGAGTCAACTAGTCAGAGACCATCGTCCTCACAGTGATGTCGCTCAACAAAGACATGGACGGTAGGGTACAACTCTTTTACCTCCGATTCACAGTCAGTGAAGGAGTAGATTGAAAAGTCATCAGAACTGGAGGATGAGATCACGTCATCATTTTTTCTCTCTATCAGCCGAGTCACCCTTCCAGACTGAGGAGACAGAGAAAGGCATGTACTCATGGCAGCCATAGAATACACTGGCATTGAGCCTCAAGGAAATGTAGAATACGTAGGCAATCCAACATGGTTGTACAAGTAGTAAGCAATACATGGGTAACTGAAAATGCAATAAATGCAACTCCCATAACATTAGGGGTGGGGCTAAAGACCTACCATAGTATAGGATTCTTTAGCATCTCAAATGGATGATTGTCAATTCAACCAAGCCAACCAAAATGGCCATATGAATCAACAGATTGATCTATCTGTTATGTCTCTATGGGAACAGCAGAGATGTCTGACCTGGCTGAGAGGCTCTGGATTGACGCTCCATCCATCCCCAGATGTTTGGTCCTGCCCATAGCTCACAATGATTGGCTGTTAACAGTAAAGAATGAATTCAACACTGCTTTGCTCATTTTGGCCTTGAATTGTGTATCAATAAATAATATAAGTACTGTTATGTGGTTGAATTTGAAGGTGACTTACAGGCCTTTTGTGGATCTGAGGGGTCTGCACTGAAGTAGACTGTCAAGACAGCATTCAATGAGGTTAGATAGGGATATCTGCATTTGCTTTAATTCTGATAACTGCAGTTTGTACATGCAGAATGCATAACTAATGTGTATGTGTTTTTGTTTCAGGTCAGATATGACTTACAGGCTTTGGCCTTCTGTACACCTTGCCGGTTGGCCACAATACGGAATCAGGGGTGTTCACCCTCACTGGTTTCAACTGTCAACACAACACTCAATTTAAAATGTGATAATATAACAAAAACAGGACAAAACAAACAAATATTTGATATTTACCACATAAGGGCGGCGTCTTAAAGCTCTTTTTATTCTCTCATCATTACGATCCATCTTTCTTTCTGAGGGAAACATTTCCATCAATGAATTGACACAAAACACATCCTGACTCACACACAGACACACACACAAAGATGGCATCCCAAATGGCACCCTATTCCCTATATATGTATATTTATGTTGGGAAGGAGGTGCCACAAAAGGCCAAAGATTACCTGCAACAACCCGAGTGAAGAAAACTATTGTACAGATTAAATCAAATCTGAACACAGTTTATGTAGTGAATGAATGCATGGTTACGTCATTTTAGGTCACAGCTTTATGACTGCGCATAATACGTCACAAGAAAAAGGCTTGTTTGGAGCCGGTGGTATCATCTTCTCACTGGTTGTAGCTCAATAACGAACGTGATGTGCTTATTATAACCTACTGACTGAGTAATGGTTGTATCGATGGTTGGTTGGACGTTTTACATAGATAGGCCAACATGATATCAATAGGAAGAAACCATTCCTTGCCAAATATATTTGTATTATTGTTTTACTTTGAGTAACATTAAGGGACCACAATGGAAGCCGTTTACTTTATTGTGTTGTCCCTGGCCTGACATGTTTTATTTAATTAAACGGTTTTTATTATTTTATTAAACTGTCAAATCAAATATATCTATCTAGCTTTCTATCTAACTCAAATGAGCTGTTGAGGACTCTTTGGTCATCACATTTCAGGCACAAGCCAGCAGGTGGAAATGTCTTTAAATGCAGCACTGCCTTAGCGCACTTCGCAACAGTAACTTTGTGGTTGTGAAAGTGATTAATCCAAATGCGGAAGTCCAGTACTTTTGTTTTGGTTTAGCAAGCTAGCTACTCAAGTCTTGTGCAATATTGAAAGAAAGTGTCGTAACTGACATTTTGTATTGTGCTTGATTATCCTCTAGTAGTTTGACAAGTATGCACTGAGCATCAAAATGATCACCCGAGGTTCAAGAGTTTTACTCCTGAGTTCAGGCTAACAAGTGTCATTGTTGCTGTCATTATAGTATTGTAATGAAACAGCAGGGAGCAGGTCTCGAAACCTCGACCTTCTAGCCCGAGGCCTGGCGCGCTATCGACTGTGCCGCAAAAACATGCTCGAACGGCAGAGTCGATATCCGCGCTTATAAACCCAGAGTCGTTACACTATCATTTGTTTTGTTTACTGTCACTACATATTTCGGTTTATCAGAGGATGTCTAAAGTCTTGGAACTACAGTTTTTGCCAATGGGCATTGTACGTTAGCAAGGAGGGACTGAGTGATTTAAGAATCATATGCTCTGTAGCTAGCTAATTTGAATGGGACTGTTGTAACGTTATCTAGCTTGCTACAACTTGTAGCTAACGTTAATGATGTAACATATGGTGCCAGTAGGCTACAGCAGCAAGCTAGAGCACAACACATCAATGCCGCGGATGTCTGTCACCCCGTTTATTTCAGTTTTAATCCTCTCCTCTTCCTTTGTGGTACACAAACTCATCACATACTCCTTCCACCACAAGACAGTGACCCAGCTACTCCTCAGAATTGGGGTTCTGGTGCTCCTCTGTGGTGGGATTGATTTTAGTGTGGACGCTGTTTGGGTCCTCATGTTTCAGTTTCTCTCTATCAGCACAGGGGTGTTGTACACAATCCTGGGGCTGGTACTGTTTGGTGCATCTGCCCAGAATCAAGTGGAGGGGTTAGTTCCTGTATCCCTCTCCCATATGGGTATGGCCACAGTGTACTCACTTATGGTTAAGGGCTTTCTTTTTGGGGTCAGCGTACCCATGTTAGGCCTGAAATGGCTGTTTCTGGTCATCGTAACACTTTTGGTCCCACACACTGTCTTCCTCTGCAATCCAATCATCGCAGGGGGGGATCTATATCCTTACTCCAACCTTATTGTGGTTGAAAATAACCATGATACACTGCATTATGTCACATCTTTAAGTGTGGTTAGTAGTGTAGTTAAGTGGTAATATGTGTATGTGCGGCACTGTGGTCTAAGGCACTGCATCTCAGTTTACAGTCCCTGGTTAGAATCCAGGCTGAATCACATCCGGTCGTGATTGGGAATCCCATAGGGCGGTGCACAATTGGCCCAGCTCTGTCCGGGTTTGGCCAGGGTAGGCCGTCATTGTAAATAAGAATTTGTTCTTAACTGACTTGCCTAGTTAAATAAAAGTTAAATACAAATAAATAATGTGCTTGAAATGTGTGTTGAGTCCTCATGCTGAACATAATGGGATGTTTGGAAACTCTATCATCACTGTGTCACACATTCTCCCTATCTTGCTCTGGTGAAACATACGGAAAGGGCTGGCACTCACTTCTAGACATGTCTGATGCTAGAGCATCAGTGCTGGACAAGAAGATGCCTTTCAGGCTTCTGAGGGACAACTTTGGTTTTAGAAGTGTTTGTTTTTTCATCCGGTCAGATAAATACTCCAAACAGCCTACCCAACCGCGTCCTCATGGCCCTAAAGCACACTTTTGCCTCGTTTTGTATCACCTTTCAATTATAAATCTGGGGGGGACAAAAATGCAATTTCAGAATGTGGGGGGGTATGTATATATTTTTTTATCCAGTGAGATAAACACTCCAAACAGCCTACCCAACCACTCGGGGGGTGTCCTCATGGCCCTAAAGCACACCGTTGCCTTGTTTTGTATCACAATTCAATGATAAAACTGGAGGGGACAAAAATGCAATTTCAGAAGGTGGACATGTCCCCCCCATCACCAGTGAAAGTTGCACCCCTGAACATTGATGCCCTGTATGACCCTGCATCAATAGAGAGAAGAGCAAGAGAAGGAAGATGGTACACCCACACTGAGTACCGAGAAAGCACTAGACACATCATTTATCCTACAAGACGAGAGGTCATTAATTAACATGGTTGCTGGGTGCAAGCCAGAGTACATGATGTACTACAGTATAATGAGGAGCAGTTTCAATAGATGATCCTCAGCTGTAATTGAATACTGTACAATAGGACCTTGTGGTCCCCCATTATTAGATAGAGAATCACTGTTTAGTTAGATAAGCTCTCTGTAATCTCTCCACATTCTCATTGGTTGCAGAATCATTTCTACCCAGTCCAAGCCTACGCTCCAGTTTCCTCCAACCTACAGGCTACCGAGACCACACCAAAGACATTTGAAGGCTGGGCCCACTCCTACTATACACAGGGGAGCCCTGTTCAGTTCTCAGGTTATTATGTTCACAACCATGGATATGCCCTCAAGCATAGCTTTGGGTAAAGTCACAAACATGAACACAGCTGCAGCCACAGTCAAGGTCACGGACACAGTCATTGGCAGACATCTGCCTCTCAAACCAGCAGTCACTGGGCTCCAGTGGCTCAACATCTACATTCTCAACATTCTCTCCAGTCTGTCTGTCAGTGCCCCCCAGAGTTTCACAGCAAACATGCCCGAGTCTGTGATGGTTCACCCAGGGGCACCTGTGTCTTCATTGACAGATTGATGACATAGAAAACACATTGAATGACAGAGCTCTCTCATTTGTTATACGTTGAAATGTAATATACTTGGACATGGGGTTTGAGGCAGAACTTAAAAGGTACACGGTTTCTTCACTGATGATTTTGGTTTGAAGAGTCAATCAGACTCTGAATGTTCAGGGTCAAATCAATGCAAGGTTTTGATTGTCAGTTGATTGTAAGACCACTCCTTTTGGCTTGTACTTTGTGTTGTTCTACACATATGGTAGACACTGATGTATTCCGTTTTTCTTTCCTTAACTACTTACAGCTATAAAATGAAATAGCATCCACTCACCAGTAAATTAGATCCATTACATGCAGTTTGTTGGGCAATGCATCATTCAACATTATTGTAAATTCTGGATCAGGAAGCAGTGGTTGAGGTTATCAAGAGTGTGGGCTACAAGGGCAGATTATGATGTAATCTTTAGAAAATGAGGTAGTCGGGCCTCCCGAGTGGCGAAGCGGTCTAAGGCACTGCATCGCAGTGCTTGAGGTGTCACTACAGACCCGGGTTCGATCTCAGGCTGTGTCACAGCCGGCCGTGACCGGGAGTCCCATGAGGCGGCGCACAAATGTAGGAGTGGGCTGACTTTGGTCACCGGCTGGACGGTGTTTCCTCCAACACATTGGTGCGGCTTCCGGGTTAAGCGAGCAGTGTGTCAAGAAGCAGTGCAGCTTAGCAGGGTCCTGTTTCGGAGGATGCATGGCTCTTGACCTTCGCTTCTCCCGAGTCCATAGGGGAGTTGCAGTGATGGGACAAGACTGTAACTACCAATTGAAAATTGTGAGAGAAAAAATTGATAAAAGTACAAAAAATAAGTAAATAATAATTGGTCATTGTGCACAGTAAAGAGAAGCCATAAATTACAACCAAGACTAAGTATAGCAAATCAATGATTATTATTTCTTTACAAATGCATGTTTTCAAGTTATACTGTTTATATACAAATAGCTATTTTGCATAAACAACTGGATCAAGTGGTAAGAGTCATGTAACAGGTCATGATGGAACACGTTATTCGATATCAGTAATGCAAGAGAAAAAGTTCAAAGGAACAGAATTTTTACAGTTTACCACGACTTAATCAAAGAATTATTCTTTAATGAACCGATGAAAAACAAGGCACAATGACTGAATAGTTACTGCAATTTAAATGTACGAATTGAACAATACATGGTACAATATGAATGTGCTACAAGTATGGATATTTTACTCTGATATTACTCTGCTCTCTGTATTTACACAACCTTCCTAGAGCATCTGAATAGGCAGCCATATTGAATTTTGTAAATACATTTACAGACAGCAAAAATAGAATGCGTTCAATACCTTACATTTGAAATGAGTTAATATACAAGAAGGAACTTCACAGCATGATAGATGTCCTGACGCAATACTTCATATCATAATCACCTCTGTTTTTGCCTACTTTCACTTACAAATCATATCAAAGTTTATTTGTCACGTACGCGGAATACAACAGGTGTAGACCCAGTGAAATGCTTACTTAAATCAAAATCAAATTTATTTATATAGCCCTTCGTACATCAGCTGATATCTCAAAGTGCTGTACAGAAACCCAGCCTAAAACCCCAAACAGCAAGCAATGCAGGTGTAGAAGCACGGTGGCTAGGAAAAACTCCCTAGAAAGGCCAAAACATAGGAAGAAACCTAGAGAGGAACCAGGCTATGAGGGGTGGCCAGTCCTCTTCTGGCTGTGCCGGGTGGAGATTATAACAGAACATGGCCAAGATGTTCAAATGTTCATAAATGACCAGCATGGTCAAATAATAATAATAATCACAGTAGTTGTCGAGGGTGCAGCAAGTCAGCACCTCAGTAGTAAATGTCAGTTGACTTTTCATAGCCGATCATTAAGAGTATCTCTACCGCTCCTGTGGTCTCTAGAGAGTTGAAAACAGCAGGTCTGGGACAGGTAGAATGTCCGGTGAACAGGTCAGGGTTCCATAGCCGCAGGCAGAACAGTTGAAACTGGAGCAGCAGCAAGGCCAGGTGGACTGGGGACAGCAAGGAGTCATCATGCCAGGTCGTCCTGAGCAATGGTCCTAGGGCTCAGGTCCTCCGAGAGAGAGAAAGAAAGAGAGAATTAGAGAGAGCATACTTAAAATTCACACAGGACACCGGATAAGACAGGAGAAGTACTCCAGACATAACAAACTGACCGTAGCCCCCCGACACAAACTACTGCAGCATAAATACTGGAGGCTGAGACAGGAGGGGTCAGGAGACACTGTGGCCCCATCCGATGAAACCCCCGGACAGGGCCAAACAGGAAGGATATAACCCCACCCACTTTGCCAAAGCACAGCCCCCACACCACTAGAGAGATATCTTCAACCACCAACTTACCATCCTGAGACAAGGCAGAGTATAGCCCACAAAGATCTCCGCCACGGCACAACCCAAGGGGGGGTGCCAACCCAGACAGGAAGATCACGTCAGTGACTCAACCCACTCAAGTGACGCACCCCTCCTAGGGACGGCATGAAAGAGCACCAGTAAGCCAGTGACCCAGCCCCTGTAATAGGGTTAGACGCAGAGAATCCCAGTGGAGAGAGGGAAACCGGCCAGGCAGAGACGGCAAGGGCGGTTCGTTGCTCCAGAGCCTTTCCGTTCACCTTCACACTCCTGGGCCAGACTACACTCAATCATATGACCTACTAAAGAGATGAGTCTTCAGTAAAGACTTAAAGGTTGAGACCGAGTCTGCGTCTCTCACATGGGTAGGCAGACCATTCCATAAAAATGGAGATCTATAGGAGAAAGCCCTGCCTCCAGCTGTTTGCTTAGAAATTCTAGGAGGCCTGCGTCTTATGACCGTAGCGTATGTGTAGGTATGTACGGCAGGACCAACTCGGAAAGATAGGTAGGAGCAAGCCCATGTAACGCTTTGTAGGTTAACAGTAAAACCTTGAAATCAGCCCTTGCCTTAACAGGAAGCCAGTGTAGGGAGGCTAGCACTGGAGTAATATGATCACATTTTTTGGTTCTAGTCAGGATTCTAGCAGCTGTATTTAGCACTAACTGATGTTTATTTAGTGCTTTATCCGGGTAGCCGGAAAGAAGAGCATTGCAGTAGTCCAACCTAGAAGTAACAAAAGCATGGATTAACATTTCTGCATCATCTTTGGACAGTAAATTTCAGATTTTTGCAATGTTACGTAGATGGAAAAAAGCTGTCCTTGAAACAGTCTTGATATGTTCGTCAAAAGAGAGATCAGGGTCCAGAGTAACGCCAAGGTCCTTCACAGTTTTATTTGAGACGACTATACAACCATCAAGATTAATTGTCAGATTCAACAGAAGATCTCTTTGTTTCTTGGGACCTAGAACAAGCATCTCTGTTTTGTCCGAGTTTAAAAGTAGAAAGTTTTCAGCCATCCACTTCCTTATGTCTGAAACACAGGCTTCTAGCGAGGGAAATTTTGGGGCTTCACCATGTTTCATTGAAATGTACAGTTGTGTGTCATCCGCATAGCAGTGAAAGTTAACATTATGTTTCGAATGACATCCCCAAGAGGTAAAATATATAGTGAAAACAACAGTGGTCCTAAAACGGAACCTTGAGGAACACCGAAATGTACAGTTGATTTGTCAGAGGACAAACCATTCACAGAGACAAACTGATATCTTTCCGACAGACAAGATCTAAACCAGGCCAGAACTTGTCCGTGTAGACCAATTTGTGTTTCCAATCTCTCCAAAAGAATGTGGTGATCGATGGTATCAAAGGCAGCACTAAGGTCTAGTAGCACGAGGACAGATGCAGAGCCTCGGTCTGACGCCATTAAAAGGTCATTTACCACCTTCACAAGTGCAGTCTCAGTGCAATTTTATTTCTTTATCTCTTTTTATTTTCGTTTTTATTCATTTGAATATGGTCTTTATAACAGAAGGTAAAATTAGGTGAACTTTTAGTTATGAATATAAACTGGCAATATTCTAGTGGCCATTCGTCGTTGCAATAGGCCCATGAGATAATATCAGCTTTTATGATGCTGGTAAAGATAGTACCTTTACAGACGGCCCCTAAATGCGCAGTGTAGCCTATAGGTTATACACTGAGTGTACAAAATAATAAGGAAACCTTCCTAATATTTAGTTAGCCCCCCCACCCCCTTTTGTCCTCAGAACAGCCTCAATTTATCAGGGCATGGATTCTACAAGGTGTTGAAAGCCCATGTTGAAGCCAATGCCTCCCACAGTTGTCAAGTTGGCTGGATGTCCTTTGGTTGGTGGAACATGAGCGTCCTCCGAAACACGACCCTGCCAAGCTGCACTGCTTCCTGACACAATGCCTCCCCTAACCAGGACGACGCTGGGACAATTGTGCGCCAACCCATGGGTCTCCGGTTCGCAGCCGGCTGCGACAGAGCCTGGACTCGAACCAGGATCTATAGCGGCACAGCTAGCAACTGCGATGCAGTGCCTAAAATCACTGCGCCACTTGGGAGGCAGGGTTTCATTATAAATCATGCATAAATCCCTTGTGACAAGGGGATTGGAAGCTTTTGAATTGGAAGTTTCAGACAAAAAATGAAATTGCTAAAAAATGTCTAGCCTTTTTATCTATTGGTAACAGGGTTGACGTGTTATGCTCGACACACTAAGTTTTCCACCACAAAACAAAAAAACACAAAAAAAGCAGAACTAGCTCACGGGCTCAACTAGGACCTGCATTTTAGAGCTATGTCTAAAAAGCTTTTTGTCTTTTACAACTCTCCCATTCCCCTGTGTGAACTTCAGCTTCGTGGCATGCTAGCCTTTTACTGGCTGCGGAGAGCCTTGTCTGTCTGCATTTTGTTGTGCACCAGGTTTTTATGTCTTTCCATGTTCTGTTTTTGAGAGCTGGCTCTGACCCATAACAGGCAATCCTCTTTGCCGGGACCCTTCTTTAGCACTTTACATTTTCCCAAACTGATGCTCTCTCACAGCTGCTCTTAGGCCTCTTGGGTTGAGAAGTCATTCTCCAAACCTAATCGCAAACAAAGAAAAGATTAAAACACATGATGGTCCAACACAATAGGGGAGGGGGGCATAGGGAAGGTAAGGGAGAGGAGATCAAAATAAAATACTTCCTCCGTGTCAGGTAAGCAGTCTCAAAGTGTACCCTCACCAACTTACCGGACTGAGTGAGTTCTGAACATCCCTCGGTGTCCTCTGATCCTGTGTACAAGTCTTCTTGGGCCTCTTTCTGGTGTCTGTCTTGACTCTTTAGTGCGTTTTTTCAGTTCTTTCCCAGGCTTGCCTGAAAAACACAAAAAGATGGAACATACATAAAAGTAACAACAAATCCACATATTAGCAAGCAACGACATTACATTTTTGTTCAGAACTCACTCAGCCTGGTAAGTTTGACGGTAGACTGCGGCTGTTCCCTTGCTTTACGAAAACAGCCGGTGTCTACCGTCACAAATTTACCAGGCTGAGTGAGTTCTGAACACCTGTCACTCGAGCTTTCGCTGTCAGGTTCATACTCACTGATGCAGCCGGTGTCACTCAGTTGGTGTTTTGTATCATATTTGTACAACAGCTGATGAAACTATGATTTTTTTTTTATCAGTGTAACTTCCTGATAGTTGCTGATTAAAAATACAATCTACATAAGACATTCTAAATCAGCAGGTTTTGCATTGGTGGAGTTGTGGCTTGCTTGGTGACATCCCCAGGTGGTCTAAGTTAATAGACCAATAACAAAGACTTTGAAATCTCTCTGCCAATAACAGCTAATTTTGAGGCTACATTTCCCTCCCATTAGTGGATTGATCCATGTTTAACCATGTTTTGAGGCTATATAGTTTTTGTTTACATTTTGTTTACCCACATTGAAGTAAAACATGCTTATATGTTGAGTTCTGATGGGGTACAACAGTTGAACTAAGCTCATGAGGCATTTATAAGTTAGATTCTTCAAGAATCAATAGGTATATATCATTAAATTGCAGGTCCAAAAATTGATTTCGCAACTGCCGATTGCCACTTTAAAATGCAGGAAATGAGGGGGTGGTTGACGGTTGGCTACATACCTTGGCACGAGAGATTCCTGCTTTTATCCATGTTCTGACGAGAACAATTTTAAAATAGACACGTCATTAAAAAATATATAGTATGACAGATTACCTATGGCAGAAACAACTGTCTCTCCCAATCAAACCTTCCCTTCTAGCACCGCACGGTCTCTGCCAGTCCTGCGGCAAACAAAACATATTTTCACAAAATAAAGAAATGTATTTGGACCATCCGGATATCCATATTTGAATAGTGAAATATTCCAAATGGCTATCCCTAGCTGCCATTTCAAAATACAATCACCTCGAAACAAAATGTCTCACATTGTGACTTGCGCAAATAACTCGTCCTGCCACAGGAAAGCTACCGAGCTAGGACCACATTTGCATTACAATGTAGCTAGCTACCCGTAGCTAGTTTAACATTACTCCTATGGAGTTTAACATTATGCACAACAGAAAATTCTTTCATATGAGAACATCTAAAACATCATAGCAAAGATAAGCAATGCAATAATAATCAATTCTGGAATGTATTCATGTCTACTCCAGCAACCTTTAGCAGCTAGCTGGCTAATTAACCTATCAGTATAGCCAGGAAAAATGGCTCGCTAGCTAGCTGCTAGCTAGCTAACATAATGTTTCAACATAGCTAATACTTTTCCATGCATCGACGAAATTGTGAGGATTGAAAATATGCTTGGCCTATCATGGGGGTGTGTGTGTGTGTGCTGGAAGTAACATTTTGCAACATATGGTGTGACTAGTGGGAAGGCTGTGGCTAACCTTGGGTGTAGGCAGTTATCATGAGTTGTGGGGGACACATACAGAGCATAGTGTTGCGAGAACAAACTGTCTTTTGTTAGACAATAACAGGAGCCAGATGTGTGATAACTGTATCCAGGGTGTGGGCCCAGAAGGTAATCTGCCCAGCAACAACTACACCTGCCAACGGGAGCCCCTGGGGGCTGGGACCAGCCTGTGCGCCAACGATAGGTTGAGTGAGTCTAGACCTCGCTCAGCCTCTACTCTGACAGGCCAGCTCAGAAGCGGGAACTAACTCTGTCAGAAGTATATAAGAAGAACTCTGTATGAATAAGTCACTCTGTTCTGCCCTGCGAGGTGTTACAGTGAACCCGTATATACGAAAATTGCATTTACCGCTTGAGTTTAATAAAAGTACTTATAGTATATTCGGTGACTCTGCATCACATTTATCCTGATACCAGATTTGATTGACGCAACCCTTTACAAAATGTAGCCCGCTACAGCTACATTGGCCGAGTTATTGTTGAATAATAACGAAGCTAGGTAAATTCATTTAAAATAATATCGCTAGTAACTTCAAAATACTTACAGCTGAAATACACTGCTGTTTTCTTTGTGAGCATGGTGAGCTGGAGAAAGCCGCATCCACATGTAGGGGGATGGGACAAGTTCCCCAAATAGACCCTGGCTTTGGATCAGGTTTGAATTCCCCCCGCTAATGGTACTTGTTAGGTTTGGGGAGGGGAAGCTGATCCTAGATCTGTATCTAGGGGAAACTTCGCCCCAGCACATGCAAAGAGAGATGGGGGGAAGGGGAGGAGAGAGAGCGTCACTCTCAGGATTGACAGATCATGTACAAAATCTACCAGTAAGAAATTAGTTTCAGAATATAATATATTACCTTTAGCAGTTCTAATGTCTTCATTTGCTCCATTTCATTAGTCTTGTTGATTGATTGCTGATATCTAGTTTCACAGAAAAGATGGTATTGATGAAGAGCATCCATCCCCGTTTGTAATACATTCATAGATATATAGTTCATACTGGTCGTCCTACCCATCACCCACTTCATTGCAAAAAAAAACACTACATTGGTGGTAGTGGAATTGTGCTTTGTGAGAGGTGTGGATATTTCATGGGCAGGATCTGTACCCGGGCCTCCCATGGGAAAAACCAGTGTCTTGACCATTAGACCAAGATGTAATGCCCTCTTGAGCGGAGGTTGACACTGATTTTAAACTTACAGGCAGGACTACCTCATTACCAGATCATGAAACACGCACATGGGACAGTGTAAAGGGAACTTTGCCTAGGATGCCCATGCCAGGTCGCAGTTGTAAATGAGAACTTGTTGTCAACCAGCCTACCTGGTTAAATAAAGGTGAAATAAAAAAATAAAAAAGTGTTAGAAGGTGGAAGATAGAGACTTAGTCCAATAACTGAAAGGTCACTGGTTTGAGTCCTGAGTCAGGCAACAAAATGTGGGATTTGATCTGAACTGGCAGATCTGTGACCAAACCCTTCAGAAAAACGAATTCCCTTTGTTCCCCGTAACATGGACTTATAAAGTTGTACTGGCGCCAGAGAGGATGGCTGACGTTTTATTGGCTCTTAACCAACCATGCTATTTTGTTAATTTTTTCGCATTGTTTGAAACTTATTCTGTACATAATGTTGCTGCTACCGTCTCTTATGACCGAAAAGAGCTTCTGGACATCAGAACAGCGATTACCCACCTTGAATTGGACAAATAATTTTTCTTTAATGAGTCAGACGAGAGGGATTTACTACAGACACCTGAACAGGCCCTCATCCTTGTCATTCGTAGGAAAAAAATATGTAGATTTCGCAGAAGGAGATCGGGGTGCCTTGTGAGGATCAGGCGACGAGTGGCTAATCTGCCTTTGCCATCCGTACTGTTAGCCAACGTACAATAGCTGGAAAATAAATGGGACGAACTAAAAGCACATATATCCTACCAACGGGACCTTAAAAACTGTAATATCTTATGCTTCACAGAGTCGTGGCTGAACGACGTCATTAATAACATACAGCTGGCGGGTTATACACTATCGGCAGGATAGAACAGCAGCTGGTGCACGATATCCAAGGAAGTCTCTCAAGGTTTTGCTCGCCTGAGCTAGAGTATCTCATGATAAGCTGCAGACCACACTATCTACCTAGAAAGTTTTCATCTATATTTTTCCATAGCTGTCTACACACCACCACAGACCAATGCTGGCACTAAGACCGCACTCAATGAGCTGTATACCGCCAATGAGCTGTATACCGCCATAAGCAAACAGGAAAACGCTCATCCAGAGGCGGCGCTCCTAGTGGCCGGGGACATTAACCTCTCTTGGGCACGTGAGACGGTAGCGTCCCACCTCTTCAACAGCCAGTGAAACTGCTGGGCGCCAAATTCAAATACAGAAATACTCATTATAAAAATTCAGAAAACAAAACATATTTTACATAGGTTTAAAGATTAACTTCTTGTGAATCCAACCACGGTGCCAGATTTAAAAAATGCTTTACGGCGAAAGCATACCTTACGATTATTTGAGAACATAGCCCACTAGACAAATCATTACAAACAGTAGCCAGCCAAGTAGAACAGTTACACATGTCAGAAATAGAGATAAAATGAATCCCTTACCTTTGATGATCTTCATATGGTTGCACTCAGCAGACATTCATTTACTCATTTTTTCCCCCTTTTGTTCGATAAAGTCTCTTGATATCCAAAAACCTCCGTTTTGTTTGCCCGTCTTCTTCAGTAATCCACAGGCTCAAACGCAGTCAAAGCAGGAAGACAAAAAAATCCAAATTGTATCCGTAAAGTTCATAGAAACATGTCAAACAATGTTTATATTCAAATCTCAGGTTGTTTTTAGCCTAGATAATCGATAATATTTCAACCGGACAATAACGTTGTCAATTTAAAAGGTAAACAAGAAACGCACTCTCTCGGTCGCGCGCATGAAAAAGCTCTGTGACACTTTAGGGTCCACTCATTCAGACTGCTCTTCTTCATTTTTCAGAATACAAGCTAACTCTAGACCACCTATACTCCACACACAGAGATGCGTACAAAGCTCTCCCTCGCCCTCCATTTGGCAAATCTGACCATAATTCTATCCTCCCGATTCCTGCTTACAAGAAAAAATTTAAGCAGGAAGCACTCAGTCTATAAAAAAGTGGTCAGATGAAGCAGATGCTAAACTACAGGACTGTTTTGCTTGCACAGACTGGAATATGTTCCTGGGATTCTTCCGATGGCATTGAGGAGTACACAACATCAATCACTGGCTTCATCAATACGTGGATCGATGACGTCGTCCCCACAGTGACTATACGTATATACCCCAACCAGAAGCCATGGATTACAGACAACATCCGCACAGAGCTAAAGGGTAGAGCTTCCGCTTTCAAGGAGCGGGACTCTAACCCGGAAGCTTATAAGAAATCACGCTATGCCCTCCGACGAACCATCAAACAGGCAAAGTGTCAATACAGGACTAAGATCGTCTGAGGAATACAAGAATACAATGCCACTTTTCAATTCCTGAATTGGAATGTACTTCAAAGTTATTACATACAAAGCAGTGTAATAAGTGCATAGGCTACATAGTGGTTCTTCCCCTTGTGCTACTCACTTGCCTGGTGGTCCCAGGTCCCCCATGATGTGCATGGTCTGTACAGGTGTGTTGACCACGTGGCTGGTCTTCATAAAGTCCTCCGAGGGCTCCCAGGTAATCAGCCTGGACTTGGGGACGGTGCTGTCACTGCAGACCAACAGAATACCACAAACACATTTTGCATACAAGGGTATGGTGTAATGTGAACATACCGGTACACTGGTTGTCTTCAAAGCAGCACATCACACATCAATGTTGCTTCAATTGCATTCACTTTAATAATAATTCACTTTGGTGAGTAACTGGGACCTACACTGGGCGTTTGTCATGTCGTCTGTGTCTGACATTGGCCATCCTATGTGCCAGGAAGGTAGGGTTGGACTTGACCTGCGTCACCATACTCTGGGAATCCTGTAATGAGTATATCAAAAACAGCTTTAAAACACTAACGTTTCTTTGGGACAGAAATTAGGTAAATGCTTTGTTTTGAATAATGAAATTGTCACGTCTGCTCCCGCTCCCCCTCTCTGGAGCACGAGGTCGCCAGGCTGCTCATCATTACACACATCTGTCACCATCGTTACGCGCACCAGCGCTTCATCGGACTCACCTGGACTCCATCACGTCATTGATTGCCTCCCCTATATCTGTCACATCCTCAGTTTCATTCCTGTGTCTGCATTGATAATGTTTTGTTTCTCTTGTCCAGACTCTGTTCTTCTTTAGTTTCATGTCTATTTATTAGTAAATCCTCACCCTGTACTTGCTGCCCCACTCCCAGCGTCTGTGGTTACAGAACCATTACAGAAATGGAGATTCAGTAGAAATCCACCCCATCCCAATTGATATAGCAGTCAGAATCAGTGTAGGTGAAATCTTGCGGTTTCGTCTGCCCGCTCCAGAGCCATGATCGCTGTGTGGTATTGTCTCTCCAGTGGAGTCTGGCATACTGACTCACTCTGGAACAAAACCACTTCATATTACACACACACACACACACACACACACACACACACACACACACACACACACACACACACACACACACACACACACACACACACACACACACACACACACACACACACACACACACACACACACACACACAACATCAAACTATCCTAAACAGTGAAGTCTTATTTGTTATAAGGACACTGGTAGAGGACCTACCTGACTGATCAGCTTCTCCTGCCTGCCTACCACTAACTCCTCCTCACCATCTCCGGCTGAAAACAAAACCAAGATGTTCTGGTCCATATCTAGCCACCACGAAAATAACATCTACTCAACTAAGAAGCATTTAACATCTTTCTGTTTCAAAACATCTAACATCATCTTGCTGTTTCAAAACAGTGTTAATACCTGATTGAGCCTGTGAGTTGAGGGTGTCCAGCTCAATGCCTCCCCTCTCCTGTTGAGTCAAAACCTGCTGCTGAAGGTGTTGGGAGAGGGCTGCTGTGGAGGTGACTCTCTGAATACGGATCCTGTAAACACCATTGTAAATATAAACAAAGTAAACAGGATTCTAGCTAGCTAAATGCCATGTTTTCATGGCAAACTCTGGGATCAGGTCAAGCGATATACTGGGTGTTTATCATCATCTGCTTTGAGAGCTAACGTTAGCTAACGACAGTGTCTTGCTTGTATGGCAATGCAAGGAATAAAAGCCACACAAAGGCCAACTGCAACTTACTTAATTGTAAGGTTTTTTACAGCATCCCGGGAACGATAGGCAGCCTCTCCGGTGTCGGTGCTCCAGCCGTCTGCCATGTTGTAACGTTAGGAACTTTATTGATGGCTAGCTAACTAGCTAGGTTAGCAACATACACACTCGCGCGCTATGTATACAGCAGCAGGCAATTTAGCCAATTTTGTAGCTAGTACGCTTCACAAGCGTCTGCTCGTTGCATGGTAACAACAGTCTGCCCGCCTGGTTGGGTTTCTGGCGAGCAATCCAACTATTTATTGGTTCACTACCGCCACCAACCGTGGGATACAGTCCAGAGCAGCAGAATAAACCCCCCCGACTGATAACAGGTGAGGTAATATCAGTACAATAAATATTCCTTTGATGTAAAAAGTTTAAGAACACCTGATGTAATTCATTAAGACAAAAATCTGTCTGACACAAATAATTTGAATTTATAAAGCTTTATTGGAAATACACGTTTCAAACAGCACAATTCAAGTACAGATGAGTGTAGCTAAATCAGATACGTGCTAATTTAGTTGAAATGTGATGCAGTCCTCCAGTCCCAGCTCATTTTCACTCTTTTGACATGCTTCAGACCAGATGCATGCTCCACTTCAGTGTACAATGGTCCTGAACTTGCATATCACAATGTTTCAAGCTTTTACGTTCTGCATCTCTCTGCTGTCTTTCATCTGAAGCCATTTCCTCAAGGATCTAAACAGGTGTAGATTTACATCTCTGTGTGGGAGACCAGATATTGCAAGGAGACCAGTCAGGGGCCCTCTTCTCTTCCCTTTGGCCATAGGAGACCTAAGACCCCAATACCAGTGACACTACCCTAAGGTTAGTGCTGTCCTTTAAATGAGACTGTGGAGACAGAGGTCTTATCTCTCTGTGGTTACTAAAGATGTCATGCACTTATGGCACGAGTAGAGGTGTTGACCCTGCTTCTCCTGGCTATATTTCCAAGCCTAAACATGTATTTTGCTAATCATAGTTCCTGTCTCTGAAATTACGCTTGTGTGTGTTGTAGGAGTAACCAATACTCAGAATCTGTGTGTGTGTGTGTGTGTGTGTGTGTGTGTGTGTGTGTGTGTGTGTGTGTGTGTGTGTGTGTGTGTGTGTGTGTGTGTGTGTGTGTGTGTGTGTGTGTGTGTGTGTGTGTGTGGTAGAAGTAATAGTTGGCCATTATTTCTTTGAACATCTCAGTTTGGGCAGCAGCCACTGAAGAAACCTGTCAATCAAAAACCACAGGAGAATAAATAGTATTATAAACTGGGTGGTTCGATCCCTGAATGCTGATTGGCTGAAAGCCGTGGTATATTTAAGCAATAAGGCACGAGGGGGTGTGGTATATGGCCAATATACCACAGCTAAGGGCTGTTCTTATGCACAACACAACACGGAGTACCTGGATACAGCCCTTAGCCGTGGTATATTGGCCATATACCACAAACCCCCAAGGTTTCTTATTGCTATTATGAACTGGTTACCAACGTAATTTGACCAGTAAAAATAATTTTTATTTCACCTTTATTTAACCAGGTAGGCAAGTTGAGAACAAGTTCTCATTTACAATTGCGACCTGGCCAAGATAAAGCAAAGCAGTTCGACACATACAACAACACAGAGTTACACATGGAGTAAAACAAACACACAGTCAATAATAGAGTAGAAAAATAAGTCTATATACAATGTGAGCAAATGAGGTGAGATAAGGGAGGTAAAGGCAAAAAAAAGGCCATGGTGGCGAAGTAAAGACAATATAGCAAGTAAAACACTGGAATGGTAGATTTGCAGTGGAAGAATGTGCAAAGTAGAGATAGAAATAATGGGGTGCAAATGAGCTAAATAAATAAATAAATACAGTAGGGAGAGAGGTAGTTGTTTAAGCTAAATTATAGATGGGCTATGTACAGGTGCAGTAATCTGTGAGCTGCTCTGACAGCTGGTGCTTAAAGCTAGTGAGGGAGATAAGTGTTTCCAGTTTCAGAGATTTTTGTAGTTCGTTCCAGTCATTGGCAGCAGAGAACTGGAAGGAGAGGCGGCCAAAGGAAGAATTGGTTTTGGGGGTGACCAGAGAGATATACCTGCTGGAGCGCGTGCTACAGGTGGGTGCTGCTATGGTGGCCAGCCAACGAGAGTGTACAGGTCGCAGTGGTGGGTAGGATATGGGGCTTTGGTGACAAAACGGATGGCACTGTGATAGACTGCATCCAATTTATTGA
Organism: Salvelinus alpinus; assembly: GCF_045679555.1. Lineage (NCBI taxonomy): Eukaryota > Metazoa > Chordata > Actinopteri > Salmoniformes > Salmonidae > Salvelinus > Salvelinus alpinus. Next base: position 80,465,059 of record NC_092086.1, read on the forward strand.
GTAGGGTATTGGACGCTATTTTGTAAATGACATGGCCGAAGTCGAGGATCGGTAGGATGGTCAGTTTTACAAGGGTATGTTTGGCAGCATGAGTGAAGGATGCTTTGTTGTGAAATAGGAAGCCAATTCTAGATTTAACTTTGGATTGGAGATGTTTGATGTGAGTCTGGAATGAGAGTTTACAGTCTAACCAGACACCTAGGTATTTGTAGTTGTCCACATATTCTAAGTCAGAACCGTCCAGAGTAGTGATGTTGGACGAGCGGGCAGGTGCAGGCAGCGATCGGTTGAAGAGCATGCATTTAGTTTTACTTGTATTTAAGAGCAATTGTAGGCCACGGAAGGAAAGTTGTATGGCATTGAAGCTCGTCTGGAGGGTGGTTAACATAGTGTCCAAAGAAGGGCCAGAAGTATACAGAATGGTGTCGTCTGCGTAGAGGTGGATCATAGACTCCCCAGCAGCAAGAGCGACATCATTGATGTATACAGAGAAGAGAGTCTGTCCAAGAATTGAACCCTGTGGCACCCCCAATGCTTTGTCATACCTGTGGTACACGGTCTGATATACCACACCTGTCAGCCAATCAGCATTCAGGGCTCGAACCACCCAGTTTATAACAGACTGTATACCACGGGTATGACAAAACATTTATTTGTACTGCTCTAATTACGTTGGTAACCAGTTAATAATAGCAATAAGGCACCTCAGGGGTTTGTGGTATTGCGTCGTGCGTAAGAACAGCCCTTAGCCGTGATATATTGGCCATGTACCACACCTCCTTGTGCCTTATTGCTTAAGTTTGCACTTACACATCAGATAGCTGTTCTTTCTCTGCTACCTCATTATATTTCTCAAATTCTCTAGTATAGTATTCCCTGGTTATGTTCAACTTCTCCATCCTCTATTTCCTCACCTCTTCCTCAGACTCTTCTTTTCCTCTTTCTTGTCCTCCTCCTTACTTTCTCCAACATTTCCCATCTGTTGCATCTTACTGGCCTTCTCTTGTTTCACTACTTTTTTGGCCTTGCCCTTCTTTTTCTTATTGACCTTCCCTTCCTGAATATTTTGGACAAGGAGATAAAGTAATGTAAGCTTATGGGTTTTCTCTTCTCTTGAGCTATACTATACTATAGAAGGACTTATGCTATACTATAGAAGGACTTACGGCCACTATTCCCTTCTTGTATTTCCTCTCACCTGTGTGGCCACTCCAGCCATTTCCTGGAGCAGCTTCCTGCCGGTCTCGCTCAGGTTGGTGATGGGAGCCAGGCGAGGGCTGTGGCGGTATGGGAAGTTCTCTGGTCGGAGCGGAGCGATAATGACAGGGCTGAGAAGAGTCAGAGGCCTTGGGACATTTACTGGGTAGGGAGAGCCTACAGCAGAGGGCAGGGCGCGTAGTGCTTCAGCCAGGGTCTGGTGTGCTGAGGTCACAAGAGGAGAGAGGCCATTCTTGACAGATACAGGACCTGAGACCTTCCCTGGGCTCTGTAGGACCAGAAAGTAAAGTAACATATAGGAAAGTGCTATGTTCAACACAATCTGTGGAAATACTTTCTAACTACTCTATACACATTGCAGATACATGACTGCACTCAATAAGTAATTGTCTGCATCATTTCCAATCCCCCATGTATATATGTAAAAAAAAACTATATGCAGAACTTACCAGGAAGTCTGACTCAACGAAGGAGTGGAGAGACAGATCATCATCCTCGTACACATCCCTCACGTCAAGCTTTGTCACCTTTCCATCCTCAACTTTCAGCGGTGGTGTCCTCCTTTCATGATCCTCATCATCACACTGTGTATCAGAGTCAACTAGTCAGAGACCATCCTCCTCACAGTGATGTCACTCAACAAAGACATGGACGGTAGGGTACAACTCTTTTACCTCCGATTCAGTCAGTGAAGGAGTAGATGGAAAAGTCATCAGAACTGGAGGATGAGATCACGTCATCATTTTTTCTCTCTATCAGCCGAGTCACCCTTCCAGACTGAGTAGACAGAGAAAGGCATGTACTCATGGCAGCCATAGAATACACTGGCATTGACCCTCAAGGAAATGTAGAATACGTAGGCAATCCAACATGGTTGTACAAGTAGTGAGCAATACATGGGTAACTGAAAATGCAATAAATGCAACTCCCATAACATTAGGGGTGGGGCTAAAGACCTTCCATAATATAGGATTCTTTAGCATCTCAAATGGATGATTGTCAATTCAACCAAGCCAACCAAAATGGCCATATGAATCAACAGGTTGATCTATCTGTTGTGTCTCTATGGGAACAGCAGAGATGTCTGACCTGGCTGAGAGGCTCTGGATTGACGCTCCATCCATCCCCAGATGTTTGGTCCTGCCCATAGCTCACAATGATTGGCTGTTAACAGTAAAGAATGAATTCAACACTGCTTTGCTCATTTTGGCCTTGAATTGTGTATCAATAAATAATATAAGTACTGTATGTGGTTGAATTTGAAGGTGACTTACAGGCCTTTTGTGGATCTGAGGGGTCTGCACTGAAGTAGACTGTCAAGACAGCATTCAATGAGGTTAGATAGGGATATCTGCATTTGCTTTAATTCTGATAACTGCAGTTTGTACATGCAGAATGCATAACTAATGGGTATGTGTTTTTGTTTCAGGTCAGATATGACTTACAGGCTTTGGCCTTCTGTGCACCTTGCCGGTTGGCCACAACACGGAATCTGGGGTGTTCACCCTCACTGGTTTCAACTGTCAACACAACACTCAATTTAAAATGTGATAATATAACAAAAACAGGACAAAACAAACAAATATTTGATATTTACCACATAAGGGCGGCGTCTTAAAGCTCTTTTTATTCTCTCATCATTACGATCCATCTTTCTTTCTGAGGGAAATATTTCTATCAATGAATTGACACAAAACACATCCTGACTCACACACAGACACACACAAAGATGGCATTCCAAATGGCACCCTATTCCCTATATATGTATATTTATGTTGGGAAGGAGGTGCCACAAAAGGCCAAAGATTACCTGCAACAACCTGAGTGAAGAAAACTATTGTACAGATTAAATCAAATCTGAACACAGTTTATGTAGTGAATGATTGCATGGTTACGTCATTTTAGGTCACAGCTTTATGACTGCGCATAATACGTCACAAGAAAAAAGCTCGTTTGGAGCCGGTGGTATCATCTTCTCACTGGTTGTAGCTCAATAACGAACGTGATGTGCTTATTATATCCTACTGACTGAGTAATGGTTGTATCGATGGTTGGTTGGACGTTTTACATAGATAGGCCAACATGATATCAATCGGAAGAAACCATTCCTTGCCAAATATATTTTTTATTATTGTTTTACTTTGAGTAACATTAAGGGACCACAATGGAAGCCGTTTACTTTATTGTGTTGTCCCTGGCCTGACACGTTTAATTTAATTACACGGTTTTTATTATTTTTATTAAACTGTCAAATCAAATATATCTATCTAGCTTTCTATCTAACTCAAATGAGCTGTTGAGGATACTTTGGTCATCACATTTCAGGCACAAGCCAGCAGGTGGAAATGTCTTTAAATGCAGCACTGCCTTAGCGCACGTCATGATCTGCGTGCGGTTGTGGTTGTGGTTGTGAAAGTGATTAATCCAAATGCGGAAGTCCAGTACTTTTGTTTTGGTTTGGTTTAGCAAGCTAGCTACTCAAGTCTTGTCCAATATTGGAGGAAAAGTGTCGTAACTGATGTCTTGTTTTACACACTTTGTACAAAATAATTAAATGCAGTACTACAGGATATTTCTTAATGTAGCTCTTTATTAGCTAGCTATAACTGGCATGTTCACGTATCGCCAACCAGGATCAAACTGACCATGACCTAACCATTTGGGTCGTCTTAACCAATCATAGCACAGTATGATATGGCGGTAAAATGCATCCAATTACAATTCAGTATGTTTACACATATGAATATTACAACTGACATTTTGTATTGTGATTGATTATCCTCTAGTAGTTTGACAATTATGCACAGAGCATCAAAATGATCACCCGAATAGTTTAGAAAGATGTGGTTCAGAGGTTCAAGAGTTTTACTCCTGAGTTCAGGCTAACAAGTGTCATTGTTGCTGTCATTATAGTATCATTTGTTTTGTTTACTGTCACTGCATATTTCGGTTTATCAGAGGATGTCTAAAGTCTTGGAACTACAGTTTTTGCCAATGGGCAAGGAGGGACTGAGTGATTTAAGAATCATATGCTCGGTAGCTACTGTAGCTAGCTAATTTGAATGGGGCTGTTGTAACGTTATCTAGCTTGCTACAACGTGTAGCTAACGTTAATGATGTAACAGATGGTGCCAGTAGGCTACAGCAGCAAGCTAGAGCACAACACATCAATGCCTCGGATGTCTGTCAACCCGTTTATTTCAGTTTTAACCCTCTCCTCTTCCTTTGCGGTACACAAACTCATCACATACTCCTTCCACCACAAGACAGTGACCTAGCTACTCCTCAGCATTGGGGTCCTGGTGCTCCTCTGTGGTGGGATTGAGAAGAGTGTGGGCGCTGTTTGGTTCCTTCTGATGTTTCAGTTGCTCTCTATCAGCACAGGGGTGTTGTACACAATCCTGGGGCTTGTACTGTTTGGTGCATCTGCCCAGAATCAAGTGGATGGGTTAGTTTCTGTATCCCTCTCCCATATGGGTATGGCCACCGTGTACTCACTTCTGGTTAAGGGCTTTCTTTTTGGGGTCAGTGTACCCATGTTAGGCCATGAAATGGCTGTTTCTGGTCATCGTAACACTTTTGGTCCCACACACTGTCTTCCTCTGCAACCCAATCATCGCAGGGGGGATCTCCATCCTTACTCCAACCTTATTGTGGTTACATTGTGATACACTGCAGTATGTCACATCTTTAAGTGTGCTTAGTAGTGTGGTTAAGTTGTAATATGTTTGTGTTGTATATGCTTAAAATGCATGTTGAGTCCTCATGCTGAACATTATGAGATGTTTGTTTAGGAAAATCTACCATCCCTGCGTCACACATTCTTATCTTGCTCTGGTGAAACATACGGAAAGGGCTGGCACCCACTTCTTGTCAATCCTGGACAAGATGCCTTTCAGGCTGCTGAGGAACATTGGCAGGGGTTTTAGCAGTGGGGGGGCATGTATATATACAGTCCAAACAGCCTACCCAACCACTCGGGGAGTGTCCTCATGGCCCTAAAGCACACCCTTGTTTTGTATCACAATTCAATGATGAAACTGGAAGGGACAAAAATGCAATTTCAGAAGGTGGACATGTCCCCCCCATCACCAGTGAAAGTTGCACCCCTGAACATTGATGCCCTGTATGACCCTGCATCAATAGAGAGAAGAGCAAGAGAAGGAAGATGGTCCACCCACACTGAGTACTGAGAAAGCACTAGACGCATCATTTATCCTACAAGACGAGAGGTCATTAATTAACATGGTTGCTGGGTACATGCCAGAGTACATGATGTACTACAGTATAATGAGGAGCAGTTTCAATAGATGATCCTCAGCTGTAATTGAATACTGTACAATAGGACCTTGTGGTCCCCCATTATTAGATAGAGAATCACTGTTTAGTTAGATAAGCTCTCTGTAATCTCTCCACATTCTCATTGGTTGCAGAATCATTTCTACCCAGTCCAAGCCTACGCTCCAGTTTCCTCCAACCTACAGGCTACCGAGACCACACCAAAGACATTTGAAGGCTGGGCCCACTCCTACTATACACAGGGGATCCCTGTTCAGTTCTCAGGTTATTATGTTCACAACCATGGATATGCCCTCAAGCATAGCTTTGGGTAAAGTCACAAACATGAACACAGCTGCAGCCACAGTCAAGGTCATGGACATAGTCACGGACACAGTCATTGGCAGACATCTGCCTCTCAAACCAGCAGTCACTGGACTCTAGTGGCTCAACATCTACATTCTCAACATTCTCTCCAGTCTGTGTCTGTCAGTGCCCCCCAGAGTTTCACAGCAAACATGCCCGAGTCACTGCTGGGGTCTATGATGGTTCACCCAGGGGCACCGGTGTCTTCATTGACAGATTGATGATATCGAAAACTCATTGAATGACAGAGCTCTCTCATTTGTTATACATTGAAATGTAATATACTTGGACATGGGGTTTGAGGCAGAACTTAAAAGGTACACGGTTTCTTCACTGATGATTTTGGTTTGAAGAGTCAGACTCTGAATGTTCATGGTTAAATCAATGGAAGGTTTTGATTGTCAAGTGAGTGTAAGACCACTCCTTTTGGCCTGTACTTTGTGTTGTTCTACACATACGGTAAACACATCTCTTGGTACTCTTGATTTACACAACCTTGATAAATCAGGCAATTTATATTACACTGTATTCTGTTTTTCTTTCCTTAACTACTTACAGCAATGAAATGAAATAGCATCCACTCACCAGTAAATTAGATCCATTACATGCAGTTTGTTGGGCAATGCATCATTCAACATTATTGTAAATTCTGGAGCAGGGAGCAGTGGTTGAGGTTATCAAGAGTGTGGGTTACAAGGACAGATTATGATGTAATCTTTAGAAAATTAGGTAGTTGGGCCTCCCGAGTGGCACAGCGGTCTAAGGCACTGCGTCGCTGTGCTTGAGGCGTCACTACAGACCCGGGTTTGATCTCAGGCTGTGTCACAGCCGGCCGTGACTCCCATGAGGCGGCGCACAATTGGCCCCACTGACTTCGGTCACCAGCTGGACGGTGTTACCACCAACACATTGGTGCGGCTTCCGGGTTAAGCAAGCAGTGTGTCAAGAAGCAGTGCGGCTTAGCAGGGTCCTGTTCGGAGGACTCATGGCTCTCGACCTTTGCCTCTCCCGAGTCCATAGGGGAGTTGCAGTGATGGGACAAGACTAACTACAAATTGAATATCACGAAAATCTATTTAAAAAAATAAAATAAAATCAGTTGTTGTGCACAGTAAAGAATAGCCATACATGACAACCAAGACTCAGTATAGCAAATCAATGATTATTATTTCTTTACAAAATGCATGTTTTCAAGTTATACTGTTTATATACAAATAGCTATTTTGCATAAACAACTGGATCAAGTGGTAAAAGTCATGTAACAGGTCATGATGGAACACGTTATTCGATATCAGTAATGCAAGTGAAAAAGTTCAAAGGCACACAAATGAAAACATGAACCCTGCCATATCACTACAATAGTTTAGGGGTTTCTCTATTAAAAGAAACACCAAAAGGACTGCTGAACATCACCCTTATATCATCCACTTCATTCCATTTCATACAGTTGATGTTCAGCAGAACCTCAAGTTGAAGTAAATATTTTGTATTAGACCAACGATCAGCATAGAAAAATAAAACCTAGATAAAATACCTACTGAGTGTACAAAACATTAGGAACGTCTGCTCTTTCCATGACATAGCTTTCACCTGGATTCACCAGGTCTGTCCATGATCCCTTATTGATGTCACTTGTTAAATACACTTCAAAATCAATGTAGATGAAGGGGAGGAGACACGTTAAAGAAGGATTTTTAAGTCTTGCTACAATTGAGACACGGATTGTTTGTGTGCCATTTAGAGGGTAAATGGGGTAGACAAAAGATGTGTGCCTTTACATGGGATATGGTAGTATGTGCCAGGTGTACCAGTTTGACTGTGTCAAGAACTGCAACGTTTCTGGGGTTTTCACACTCAACAGTTTCCCCATTTGTATCAAGAATGATCCACCACCCAAAAGACATCCAGACAACTTAACAACTGTGGGAAGCATTGGAGTCAACATGGGCCAGCATCCCTGTGTGGAATGCTTTTGACACCTTGTTGAGTCCATGCCCCGACGAATTGGGGCTGTTCTGAAGGCAAAAGGGGGCGGGGGGAACTCAATATTAGGAAGGTTTTCCTAATGTTTTGTACAATCAGTGTATACTGTACACATCCCAGAATTAGTGATATCAGAACACACATAAATTACAGTCAATAGACAGATTCATTTTGTACTGCAAGTGCACATACAACCAACACATATTGCATTGCCTAAATGCTGTGGTAGTGTCCATCTAAACGTAACTAGTTGGCACTAAGCCTTACAGTCAGAGAGCGTGAGAAAAAAAACACCTGGACACTTTTACAGTTGACCACCACTTAATCTAAGACCTATTCTTGAATGAACCGATGAAGAACAAGGCTCAATTGCTAAATAGTTACTGCAATTTAAATGTACAAATTTAACAGTACATGGTACAACATGAATACGCTACAAGTTTACACAACCTTCCTAGAGCATCTGAATTTGTAAATACATTTACAGATGGAAAATATAGAATGCTTTCAATGCCTTACATTTGAAATGAGTTAATATACAAGAAGAAAAAAACGCTTGTGGGGATCTTCACAGCATGACAAACGTCGCAATATTTAATTTCATAATCACTTCTGTTTTCACCTAGTTTCACTTACAAAAACAATGTGTAACATTTAATGGACAGTAACAGTCAAAAGTTTGAACACACCTACTCATTCCAGGGTTTTTCTTTATTTTTACTATTTTCTACATTGTAGAATAAGACTGAAGACATCAAAACTATGAATAACACATACGGAATCACGTAGTAACCAAAAAAGTATTATTAAAGATTATTCTTTAACACTGTTTTGGTTACTACTTGATTCCATATGTGTTATTTCATAGTTTTGATGTCTTCACTATTATTCTACAATGTAGAAAATATTTAAAATAAAGAAAAACCCTTGAATGAGGAGGTGTGTTCAAACCTTTGACTGGTACTGTATATTATCTCCAACTTTTCTAATCTGATGGGAAACAATGAAGGTCTGCCTGCACTCTTAATAAAAAAAAGTATTGATTTATTCCAAAATAGAGATGTCCCCCCCCCCCCATAACCTTAAAGGAGAATGTAGACCAAATCTACATGAAAGGCCTGGGGGTTAGGGGTCAAGTTAGAGTATGAGCCAATTCCCAAACAATCCTAAATTAACAGCACTACTTCTCAGTATGAGTCCCCACAAAAGGCTTTCAGTAAGATTACAAACAAAAACAATAATAAAGGACAACAAACATTCAGACATACGTCTTTCCATTTCGAGATTAGGTGCTGACGTGTTACCTCCAAAAACTGTTTAAAAAGGTGTTTACCGTTACCCCTCACCCAAATGAAATAGGTTAACATCTAGGGGGTTGTGAGGGTGTCCTGGCAAGTAAGCTTCATCTTCTTTAGCTCCACACATCCAGAGAGTAGCGTCCCTTGGTCATCAGCTTCTTGATGTAGGCCACAGCCTGTGTGTGTGTGAGGCCTCCGACCTCTTCAGCTATGTCATAGAAGGTGTTCTGCACGTCCCGCGCCATGTTCCGAGCATCCCTAGGCAAGGACAAGTGGCAGCCATATTTACAGAGGGCACACGATGATGGATTTTCCCTTTCAGAAAACCCTCTAAAAGCGTGTACATATGCAGGTGGTCTGAATTGGTTCTTACCCGCAAATGTAGAGGTGAGCATTGTCAATATGGATCAGCTTCCACAGATGTTCTTTGTTCTTCTTCAGGAGATGCTGTACGTACACCTGAGCATGGAAAATCAAACAATTATGAACTATTCATTTGAATAATTTAACTGCTACAAAATACATTCTCTTGAAGTCTGCAGGTTCTCAAGGCAATACGAATTATAATACACAATTATATTAAAATTATATTAGAATTATAGGCACTGGCAGTATCAAATATTGGACCTTATCAAAGTCATAGATACACTCCTCTACGTATTTATTTGGACAGGGAAGCTAAAACTTTTAATTTGGCTCTATACTCAAGCATTTTGGATTTGAGATCAAATGTTTCATATGAGGCGACAGTACAGAATGTCACCTTTTATTTGAGGGTATTTTCATACATATCTGTTTTACTATTTAGAAATGGAAGCACTTTATGTATCTAGTCCCCCCCATTTCAAGGTGTCATAAGTATTTGGACTCACTTGTGTATTAAAAGTAGTTAAAAGTGTAGTATTTGGTCCCATATTCCTAGCATGCAATGACTACATCAAGCTTGTGACTACAAACTTGTTGGATGCATTTGCAGTTTGTTTTGGTTGTGTTTCAGATTATGATGTGCCCAATAGAAAATAATGGTAAATAATGTATTGTCATTTTGGAGTCACTTTTATTGTAAATAAGAATAGAATATGTTTCTGAACATTAATTTCGAAGTGTATACTGGAAAAAAATATAACATGCAAAAATTTCAAAGATTTGACTGAGTTACAGTTCATATAAGGAATTCAGTCAATTTAAATAAATTCATTAGGCCCTAACCTATGGATTTCACATGACTGGGCAGGGGTGCAGCCATGGGCATAGGCCCACCCACTTGGCAGCCAGGCCCAGCCAAACAGAGTTTTTCCCCGCAAAAGGGCTTTAATAGAGACAGATATACTCCTCAGCACCCCCCACCCCCCTGAAGACGATCCTGTAGGTGAAGAAGCCGGATGTGGAGGTCCTGGGCTGGGGTGGTTACACGTGGTTTGCGGTTGTGAGGCTGGTTTGACGTACTGTGATATTCTCTGAAATGACGGGGCAGCTTATGGTAGAGAAATTAACATTTAACTCTGGCAACAGCTCTGGTGGACATTCGTGCAGTCAGCATGCCTATATGCCTAAAAACAAGGCATTGCGTCGTGTGAAAACGGCAAATTTTAAAGTGGCCTTTTATTGTCCCCAGCACAAGGTGCACCTGTGTAATGATCATGCTGTTTAATCTTTGGGCTCGACGTGCCTCAAGCGACCCACCTCGACAACATCCGGTGAAATTGCAGAGCGCCAAATTAAAATTACAGAAATCCTAATATTAGACATTCATGAAAATACAAGTGTCATACACAAAAACAAAAACAGAAATTAATTATAAATAATGTATTGCCATTTTGGAGTCACTTTTATTGTAAATTTAAGAAGATAAGTTTAACACTTCTACATTCATGTGGATGCTACCATGATTATGGATAATCATGAATGAATAATGATGAGTGAGAAAGTTAGAGGCATAAATATCATAACCCCCCAAAATGCTAACCTCCCCTGTTATTGGTAATGGTGAGAGGTTTTGGGGGTATGACCTTTGTCTCAGTCATCATTATTCACAATTAACATATACACATTCATGCCACACACACATCCCAACTGCTGCTAACAGACTCGTATTATGATTGCTAAATACTGCACAATTGAAACACTTGCCCCCCAATCCCCTCTTCCCCAAAACACGTGTACATATTGAACTATAAATTGTGCCTTCCTGTAGCCATTGACTTTATGTTCGTATTCTCATTTTTTATTATTTCAAATTGTTGTTGCATTGTCGAGAAGGAAACTACAAGTAAGCATTTCATTGGATGCTGTATACCATGTGTATCCTGTACATACGACTAATAAAATGTCAAACTTGGTAGTATAGCTAGACACACGAACTCTCACATAGTGAGGAGCTGACAGAGAGGTTTGGTGTGTTACCTTCCCCTCTTGGTCTCTGGAAAAGGCCACGTTGAGCTGAGTCAGCACGCCCGCCTTCTCAAACTCCTCCAGTTCCTGCTGGTACAGGAAGTCCTCGTTTCTGCGGCGACAGCCGAAGTACAGTATCGTCTCGCCGACATCCTTCCCTGATAGCGAAACACAACACATATTGGATGTGAAGCTGGGTCACACTCACCCTATTTTTCTTTTCCCTCCCTTATGCAAAAAAATACAAAACATACTTGTGGCAACAAACTCAGGTGAACCTAATTTATTGTAGAGTAATGGAGACTTGCTTGATGTGAACTCCATCTATGCACTAGGCAAACACTGTTCGGTTTTAATAATCAGCAAAACCACAGACTTAGATGCCAGATGAGGACCAGGCCTTCTTGCTCCGTACCCTGCTCCTTCATCCAGCCTCTCTCCTGGAGGAAGCCCATGAAGGGGGCGATGCCCGTGCCGGGCCCGATCATCACCACCGGGTTGCTGGCCTTGAAGGGAAGCCGGAACTGGGACTTGCGGACGTACATGGGCACAGTGGCCTTGTGGCCGTTGTCCGTCACCACAACCTTGTTCTTCAGCCAGTTGGTGGCCACACCCTTGAAGGTCCGCCCTGTGCTGGTCTGGAACTCCACCACCACCGCACAGATGCTCACCATGGTGGGATACACCTGACAAGACAATACACAGTTTTAAAGTAAACAAATAAAAAACTAAATAAAATAAACTGAAAAAGTGGGAACTGAACTGGCAACCGGAGGTCTGCTGGTCTCTGATCCCAGGTACATGTCCTTAACCCTTAAAATGCTATCCATCCAGGGGTGCTGCTGTTTCTCACAAGATGGACAAAGTATTTTTACTATTCTAATAGTGGGTCTCACCTTGCCGGAGGAGGCGATGGAGTAGTAGCGAGCCTGTAGGCGGGGCAGCAGCTCACACAGGTGGTCTATGGTAGGGTGGAGGGACGGCATGTCCTCCAACACAGCCAGGATGTTCCTCTGAGCATCCAGCACCCAGCTCTGGTACAGACCCTGGCAAAGAGACACAGACAGACTAAGACTTACTCTCCATTGATACAGATAATTTACAGCCATTCAAACGCATTGACAGCATGCATTTCTGGGCGGGCAGTAGAATGTCAGTCAGTCAGCTAGCGGTGAAGGGTCAGAGGTTCGAGGTCTGTCAGGGGTGCCAACCTTGCCCTCGGGGGAGGCGGAGGCCATCTTGCGCAGGGTGTCCTGGTCCTTGGGGTCGGTGGCATACTGGGCCAGCTCAAACAGTACGTTGGTGCGAGGGGGGTTGGTGATGTCCAGGTAGTGGGTCAGAGCTGTGCGGTATGTGGTCGGACACGGGAACGGGTGCTTCTTATTGGACTCCTCTAAAAGACACAGAGGAACAATCTGATCAGTATCATCGTTTAATGTTCAAGTTCCATTTATTTAGAGGCCACGGTATACATTTTCAATGTTAACGGTAGACTATATGATTTAGTTGACTATGTGTGCAGCAATATCTTCTCAACCTCTAGATTACTGTACAGTGAGTGAATAGCCATGAGGATAACATCATGTGCATTTCATTGCAACCAAATAGTACGGAAAAAGCCTATGGAAAACTGCTCCAATGTAAATACACAGACACAAAGCAGCTGAAATCATATATCCCTGAGCCATGATTTACAACTGACCGTCGAGGTTGTTGAGAGAGATAACAGTGTCCAGGTCGGCATCCAGGATTTGGCCTATTCTGTTCACTATTGACACGTCATTAACGGGGTAAACAGCAACGTGGTCTCCAGAGTCATATCTACAGGGGGGGAGACAGGGGGAGGTGGATGAACAAGACTTCCCAATGTCTTTATCTAACACGCAAATGTCATTACATATAGAACATATTTACATGCTTGTTGCCAGTGTGTGAAAATAAATAAATAAATGATTATCCAACTCGACACTTATTGGCAGACAGAAGAAATGCAGTAGACATTGGAAGGCAGAAGTGTATGATATTCTAAGGCACAAGACTTTTAATATTACATATTAAAGCAGAGCAGCTACCTGATTTTGGAGCCTGAGATGTCCAGCTCTAGATGCATCAGATGGCGGTCGCCGGCTTGGTTCAGCTGGCGGTTGACAGCCACTGTGGCCAAGTAGGGGTTCTTCGCATCAAAAGGCCTGCAATGACAGATATACTGGAGTTATCACAAAGCCATTTCAGACAATTGGTGCTAATGTTATAAAATTGGTTTGTCGAAGGTTCCAATAAATAACTGACATCCCAATACATTTGAGAGAAGATTTCTAATATTAAAACTTCTTATGGCTGCAATCCCAGTAACGGGATGATATGACAACAGCCAGTCAAAGTGCAGGGCGCCAAATTCAAAACAACAGAAATCTCATAATTAAAATTCCTCAGACATACATGTGTTTTATACCATTTTAAAGGTAATCTTGTTGTTAATCCCACCAAAGTGTCCAATTTCAAATCTGCTTTTCAGCGAAAGCACTACAAACGATTATGTTAGGTCACACCAAACCACAATAAGCACAGCCATTTTTCCAGCGAAAGATAGCAGTCACAAAAAGCACAAGTAGAGATAAAATTAATCACTAACCTTTGATGATCTTCATCAGATGACACTCATAGGACTTCATGTTACACAATACATGTATATTTTGTTTGATAAAGTTCATATTTATATAAAAAAATCTGAGTTTACATTGGCGCGTTACATTCACTAGTTCCAAAAACATCCAGTGATTTTGTCTAGCCACATCGTTTCAACAGAAATACTCATCATAAATGTAGATGATAATACAAGTTATACACATGGAATTATAGATATAACTCTCCTTAATGCAACCGCTGTGTCAGATTTCAAAAAAACTTTACGGAAAAAGCAAACCATGCAATAATCTGAGACGGAGCTCAGAACAATAGTCAAATTAGCCGCCATGTTGGAGTCAACAGAAACCAGAAATTACATGATAAATATTCCCTTACCTTTGATGATCTTCATCAGAATGCACTCCCAGGAATCCAAGGTCCACAATAAATGCTTGATTTGTTCGATAATGTCCGTTATTTATGTCCAATTAGCTACTTTGGTTAGCGCGTTTGGTAAACAATTCCAAAGTCACGAAGCGCGTTCACTAAAACCTGACGAAATGTCCAAAAGTTCCGTAACAGTCAGTAGAAACATGTCAAACGATGTATTGAATCAATCTTTAGAATGTTGTTAAAATAAATCTTGAATAACGTTCCAACTGGAGAATTACATTGACTTCAGATGAGCGATGGAACGGAGCTGCCTCTCAAGTGAACGCGCGTGGTCAAAGAATGTTCACCTCATGGCAGTGGTGACTAATTCTCCTCTCATTCGGCTCCCCTTCACAGTAGAGTCATCAGACAAAGTTCTACAGACTGTTGACATCTAGTGGAAGCCGTAGGAAGTGAATACTCATTCATATCTCGCTGTGATTTCAATGGGATCTTGGTTGAAACTCGACCAGCCTCAGAATTTCCACTTCCTATTTGGATTTTTTCTCAGGTTTTTGCCTGCCATATGAGTTCTGTTATACTCACAGACATAATTCAAACCGTTTTAGAAACTTCAGAGTGTTTTCTATCCAATACTAATGATAATATGCATATATTTGTAGCTGGGACTGAGGAGCAGGCCGTTTACTCTGGGCACCTTTCATCCAAGCTACTCAATACTGCCCCTGCAGCCATAAGAAGTTAAGAACTTTTCTTTTTACTGATCTGAGAAGACAGGTGAAAGCACTAAGGCCTACACAGGGATTTAGTTTACACCTGTCTAGTTCTATCAAGGAAAAGAGATGAGAGGAGGCCACTTTGGACTATTGAGATGCACCCTAACAGCACCCAGACTTTGCTGTTGGACTTCTGACATTGGGAAGTAGGTGAGAATCAGGTCAGCGTCATGACAACAGTCATCCCTTTGTTGCCCTGAAAAACAACCATAATCTATTCATTCCATTAGCGATGACAACACATCTCTGTCATTACGCCTGATAGCTGAGCTGCCTACACCACTTCCTATGTGTGTGTGAAGCTGTCAACTCACGGTTTCTGGGTCTCAAAGCTCTTGAGGCGACCCATCTCCCCAGTGTACACCTTATTCATGTTGATGTCAGTTGGAACCACCAACTCGTACTGCCGGATGCTAAAGGAGAGGAAGAAACGGACAGGTGATTACTTCCTGCTCTGCATCCCGACCACTCATGAAGTCTAAAAATAACCCTCGTCAGTGCAGCTAAGGGCCGACATGGACAGCCATGCACGCTTCTAGTGGAGTTTGCTCTCTGTGATGCAAATGTGATGATGCATGGTAAAAATTGTCAGATGCCATAGGGAGTGAAAGGTCTTAAAGCACATGTAAAAATGATTTTCCTTGTTGATGGTCATTTAGGTTTGTTATTTGCAGATGAAGCTTTATAGTGTTTTTTCTGAGAACATGCAAACAATGCCAGGGGGTATCAATTATTTGATACATCCAGTATTTATAGCTGCTGATATTACCATGGAAAATAACCCTTGTTCTGCATTGAATTGGAATACAAAGTAAAACATTATGGGTCGGTTCCCCAGACACAGATTAAGTTTAGTCCTGGACTAAAAAGCGGTTTCAATGGAGAATGTTTTAGAATCCTGGACAAGGCTTAATCTGTGTCTGGGAAACCAGCCCTCTGTCTTTAAAAAATATATATAAAAATATATTCTCTATACAGGAAGTACATCTGCTCCTGAATCTCCATACTAAATATCTCTAGTTGACAACTAGTCTGACCAGGAGAGCGAGAGGGGGTAGCCAACTAGCTATTACCTGGTGTCATCTCCTGTGGCCTCCACCCCAAAGTGCTCACACACAGCAGGCCAGAACTGCTCCTTCCATGATACAAAGTCTTCCTCAAGGCTGGGGAAGAGGGTAAGACATACATAGAACAGTCATCACATGATATTTTAATAAGAGAAATACATACATATTTATGAATATGGATTCATTTATGGACATTGTAGCAATGTTTGCACTGTATTGAGTTCAGTACTCACTTGCCATCGTCGTCTCCCATTCCCAGGTCATAGATCCTCTTGCCACCCAGCTCTTCTAGTCTCTTGTCGGTATACTTTCCCATTGCATTGAAGTGCTCATATGTTTTATTCCCCAAGCCAAACACCTGCAGAGTTCAAAGGCAGATGTTATCAGCTATCACAGTAGATAAAAATGAATGACCTGCATATAAAATGTATAGATTCCTCTACTTCTAGGGCCTATATCATGATGCAAACCTGAGTGCCTTCAGAAAGTATTCACACCCCTAGACTTGATCATTTTGTTGTGTTACAACCTGAATTTAAAATGGATTAAATTTAGATTTATGGTCACTGGCCTACACAGAATTCCACATAATGTCAAAGTGGAATTTATGTTTTTATATAATTTTTTATACAAATTAATGAAAAATGAAAAGTTGAAATGTCTTGAGTCAATAAGTATTCAACCCCTTTGTTATGGCAAGCATAAATAAGTTCAGAAGTACACATTTGCTTAACAAGTCAAATATAAGTTGCGTGCAATAACAGTGTTTAACATGATTTTTTTTATGACTACCTCATCTCTGCACCCCACACAATACAACAGGCGTCGTTCCTAACTCAGTTGCCGGAGAAGAAGAAAACCGCTCAGGGATTTCACCATGAGGCCAATGGTGACTTTAAAACAGTTACAGAGTTTATTGGCTGTGATAGGAGAATACTGAGGATGGATCAACAACATTATAGTTACTGCACAATACTAACCATTGACAGAGTGAAAAGAAGGAAGCCTGTACAGAATAAAAATATTCCAAAACATTAATCATGTTTGCAATAAGGCACTAAAGTTAAACTGCAAAAAATGTGGCAAAGAAATTAACTTAAGACATGTCCTGAGTACAAAGCGTTATGTTTGGGCAAATCCAACACATCCCTGAGTACCACTCTTCATATTTTCAAGCATGGTTGTGGCTGCATCATGTTATGGGTATGCTTGTCATCAGCAAGGAATAGGGAGTTTATGATAAAAAATAAATGGAATAGAGCTAACACAGGCAAAATCCTAGAGGAAAACCTAGTTCTGTCTGCTTTCCAACAGAAACTGGGAGACAAATTCACCTTTCAGCAGGACAATAACCTAAAATACAAGGTCAAATATACACTGAAGTTGCATACCAAGACAACGTTGAATGTTCCCGAATGGCCTAGTTACAGTTTTAACTTAAAATTGTCCTCTAAATCTATGGCAAGACTTGAAAAAGGCTCTGGCAATGATCAACAACCAACTTGACAGAGCTTGAACAATTTTTAAAGAATAATGTGCAAATATTGTACAATCCAGGTGTGCAAAGCTTTTAGAGACTTACCCAGAAACACTCACAACTGTAATCGCTGCCAAATGTTATTCTAACATGTATTGATTCAAGGGGTTGAATACCTATCTAATCAACATATGACTGTTTTATTTTTCATGATTTTTAAAATAAATGTTAGAATTCTTTTTCCAAATACAGAGTACTTTGTTAACCAAAACAATGACAATTAAATCCATATTAATAACAACAAAATGTGGAAAAGGGGTGTGAATACTTTCTGAAGACACTGTAAATGCAGTAATACATTATATCCTTACATATGTCTAAGCTGTACATTTACTTAATTACACCATTTGGATCAGATCTGTAATTGCAGTGGCTTTATATGGCTGAATGCACTACAAATGTTGAGAACAAGAAAACATGGATTTCCCACATAAAAAGCCACAACCACATCACAATGCTGTCTCAGGAGAGTCGCACAGCGAGACCCGGAGGAAGCCATGGTTAACATTGTTCAGTAGTGATGTCAATGAGAAAACATTTCAAAATTGAGACTCCCGACATCTCCAAGCCACAAACTGCCAGTGCTCTCCAGCTCCAGCCTTGAGGTTGGCCAGGCCTGGAGCTTTGTTTGGCAGGACCACATGTTTCCACTTGGTGAGTGAGTTTGGAGGGAAGTGGGGCAATGTAGCAAAGTGTGCATTCCACCAGTGCCTTTCGCATGGGAAAGCCTCACATACGGACATCTCAATCCCTACCTCTCCTTCAATGGGGAATGGGGATGCAATAAGAGTCATTCTGTGTGGATCCTGTCAAAGCTAAATGTGCTGCGCTGCACACCAATGTTGACGCTCAACCACCTTGATGCACCTACTACAGACCCATCTCGCTGAGCAAAATACCAACCGCGAAGTTGACTCCTTTCAGGTCCTCGTCGTTCTCCTGCATCCAGTCGTAAAAGTCCTGAGCGTTGTCTGTAGGATCCCCCTCCCCATAGGTGGCCATGCAGAACACAGCCAGGGAGTTGTCGATCTCCGCAAGACGAGGCAGCTCCGACTGAGGAGAGGAAGGAAGAAAAAGACATTGAAAATACACTAATTGCAAACGGGATTCGTTCACCAAACAGCTCTCAGGACACAACAATGCAGTCATTAGCTCTCTTAATGTTATACATTTAATAAATATCCAAACAAATATAAATATTCATCACCACAAAGCTGCTGGAGGTTACATGTGGTACGTAGAAGACTGAGACAATGTACACATAAAATCAGCCGGATTAAGACAAGTACCATGTCATATTCCTCGGGGTCAGCTGACATGCCTCTCATTCCGTAGCGCTGGGCGTCTTTGGCCAGTCGGCCGCAGAACTCCTCCGCCGTGCCCGTCTGAGAGCCGTAGAAAACCACCATGTTCCTGTTCTGGAGAGGCAGACGCATCATCAGTAATCATCCTAAATTATAGACAACTTTTTAAAGTTCCTTAGCTAGCCACCAAAACAAGTTAAGTGGCATATAGCCTACATATCCATTTACTAAATAAATAGACATCATTTTGTCTAAAATAATTTGTTTCTACTTATTACACAGCATTTAGCATGAAGCTACTGACCGTTTTCTTCATTTTTTCAATAAAGCTGGTTTCTCGCTGCGGAGTGACTCTGGAGGAAAAGACACAAAGCAGATGTTAAAAGGTAAACATTAGCATACCATGGTAACTTAATTAGTCCACTAAATGACTATTACACTGCCTCGAAAAGGAGAGACCATTTGAGAAGGCAGAAAATGTTCTTTACTCTGGCATTCCCATCCCCTTCTGACCCCCATGGGAGAGATTTGCGTATGGGTCACACCCAATCCCTTTACAAGTCATGTAAACGCAGCACAGAAATAGCTCAGTTGATCATTGGTAAAAACCTTGAACAAACACAGTAAATGCATGTGAAACTCACCGATGAAAATAACATGTCAATTGTCAATGAAACGTGTGCTCCTTAGCAAAGAACATAGGAGGTATCAAGAGGAAGTCAAGAAGTGACAAACGTTGCATGTGGTGACAGTATCTTAAATCAATTGTTAGGCTACATGTACTGCACACAGCCATAATTCAGACCACAGCCTTTTTGATGACAGGCTATCATAATCATTACAATCTGCAACATTGATTCTTATCTTTTAAATGATTTCCTTTCCTTTTGTTTAACATTGCTGGTTAAAAACGTTGGTAAGCAGCCTGGGAAGCTGAAAAGCAAATCAAGTCCAATCATTTGCCTTTCCCAACAGTAACACACATTTCCCTGAAGAGCATCAACATGATAGGCAGTGGATGGAGCACAGTAGAACAAGCGGTCTCAGATACACACACAGTGAGACCAAGAGAGAGAAACACAGAGAGAGAGAGAGAGAGAGAGAGAGAGAGAGACTGACCTGGCTGCCGCTGCCTGTCTCTCTTTGGGCAGAGAGAACACACATCCCATGGTTACAGGCAGTGTTCTCCAGCACCCCACAACACACTTGTCTGATCCACAATTGGACACAATCTGAAAAAGCACGTGAAGAAGAAGCCCATCAGGGCTGACTATCCGCTGGCCTCCCCAAAGTGCATTATGCGGGAGAGATTCTCAGTCTCTCACTGAACATACAGCCCCCCCCACGAACACCCCACCCGAGCGCGCTCTCTCTCTGTGGTGGAATCAAAACACACAGGCAGCCATGGCTGTTATTCAGCCGCAGCAGCCTCTCACTGGTTGGCCAGGCAACTCCAGGGCTTGTGTTCTGCTCAGAGCAGCAGTCAGACGCGGATGGACGTGTTGCTGTTACCCGCTCTCACCACTACTCAACACAGACACTACCGACATCTGGCAGCAAGGCTGGGAAGACAACGACAATATAGCATGACATTTCCCTTAAAAGCCTTTCAAGCAGAGCAGCCGGCGAAATACACATAAACGTTAACAAAATTATTTAAAAAACAGACATGCCCCTGCGCACGCACACACATCAACACTGACATACACATCCATTCACTACATCCCTCCTCTTTTCCTATACAATCTGTAGGGACTACACTACCCGAGTCACCCTGGCAACTATTAACAGCGTAAATGTGTATTTCTTTCTTTTTAAAAGAGAGACGAGGCAAGGCAGAGCTGAATAAAGCACATTTCAAACCCCTGAGCCGAGGGAGTGTGTCACAATGGTTACCTAATCTATCATAAAAGGTTGCCATTTGTGACACGGCTTTGCTCCATTCATGCTCCCTCAAAGGCAAATTAGGGACGGCTTCCGCAGAAGAGAGGCTGAACAGAGAATACTGCTGGACTTTGGCCTCAACTTTCCACCTCGGAGAGCATTCAAAGAGAAAAAGCATCCACTGGGTCTTCTGGTGCGCTGGGGAAGTGTCCAAAATTGGCTGTGTAGAAGACTAAACACAAAAAGAGTGCACAAAGACGGGAGTATTCTCCAACAAAAAAGGATCACAGTGAAATGCGAGCCAGCTAAACACAAGGAAACTCCAAGGTAGTTCTCTCTTTTCCTGCACACCCCAAACCTCTTCCTGGAATTTTCATAGCTTCAGTTGTGGGCCATTTCCTCCTCCTGCATATTTCTTTCAATGAGGTTTGGTGGTGCGGAGGGGAGCCAGGGGATCTCGCAGGGAGAGAGAGAGGTCCAGTAATTAATTACCAGTATGTTTGAGGTCCTTCTCTTAACACTGTTCCCATTCAGAAAGAGAGAGCCATGTTTATGGTTAACATTTCCAGCAATTAAAACCTCTTTCACTTCCATTGTTTGGGGGGTGCAGAGCTGGCATTTTCCCTGTGGGGGGAATTGATCCAAGTGACGCCAACAAAGGAACATAGGCAACTGTTACTGATTAAGCCCCATGCCAAGTTCCTGCCAGCAGCCAAGTGGATACAATGAAACAACAAGGTTCTCAGTAACATTGGTGTGAGATGTTTCAAGCATCTATTCAACAGATGACCGCATGTATAGACCTAATCCAGAAAGTTACAAGGAATAATAGGTGAGAAAACAATTAAAACCACTATAATTGCTACAGTACCTTTCTGCATGTGGCCTGGGCGATGCAGCATAGTCTCCAGGGTATGTTAAAAATAAGCTACACAGTCACCGAAACCACTTCCAATTATTATCCTTTTGAATAAACAACAAATGTAAACTAATGTGACCATGCACATTCCCCCAGTTAGGCCTACATGAAGTCAACACATTCAAATGCTGGAACCCCTGCCCAGGCCAACCACAGTGTGGTCTAAAGTAACACATGCACAAGCACACTGCCAATCCCTGCTTCCCACTCAGCTCCAAGTTCCAGGGCAAGAAAATACAAATGACTTTTGGTCACCAGGGGATGACAAAACAGGAGTGTTCTGATTTAACCTTCCTGGGCTAATAAGGGGAAAATATGAGCAAATACACACTAATGTTGAATCATTCTTGATTAAATAAATGAACAGCTAAGCACACAACAATCTTCAAAGATCGTCAGCACTATCTCACTTCTGACACCAATATAGAGGATACCGACAATGCAACGTCCCCTGCTGGTCCCGAACATGGTGTCTCCCAGCCCGTAGGCAAACTTACTATCACTGTTCCAATAGGATAAACTGCCTTGGGATTTTACAAATGTTAATGTAATGAGCCTACCTAGGCAAGGGCCGTATCAAAATATCAAATGATAGAATATTGGTGGAAAAACACTTACACAGGGGTGAGCCTCTTGAACTCTGGGACGGTGTCCTCAGTCTTCTTGCGAGAAAGGAACCAGTAGATGAGTAGGCCAACAATGAGAGAAAAAAGGAATATGTCCAAGTTAGTGAAGAGAGGTTCCTCCTCCACAGGGGCCACGTCAGGGCCTTCCGGGGCTACACGCTCTACCTCCATGTCCTCCATGGGGCCACTCGCTGTCTGACAGGTCAACACCGGCTGCAGCCAGGGCAGAGAGAGGACCTGAAGAAATTACAGTTCGTTTTTTTAATGTTTTTTTTTCTTCACGAAAACACATATACTTTACATACATTACATTTACACTACCAGTGAAAAATTCACACCTGCTCATTGTAGGGTTTTTCTTTATTTTTACATTGTAGAATAATAGTGAAGACATCAAAACTATGAAATAACACATATGGAATCATGTAGTAACCAAAAAAAAGTGTTAAACAAATGAAAATGTTATATATTTGAGATTCTTCAAAGTAGCCACCCTTTGCCTTGATGACAGCTTTGCACACTTGGCATTCTCTCAACCAGCTTCCTGAAGTAGTCACCTGGAATGCATTTCAATTAACAGGTGTGCCTTGTTAAAAGTTAATTTGTGGAATTTCTTTCCTTCTTAACTTCACTAGGGTAGGGGGCAGCATTCGGAATTTTGGATGAAATGCATGCCCAAATTAAACTGCCTGCTTCTCGGGTCCAGAAGATATGATATGCATATAACTGGTAGATTTGGATAGAAAACACTCTAAAGTTTCCAAAACTGTTAAAATAGTGTCTGTGTATAACAGAACTGATTTGGCAGGCGAAAACCTGAGAAAAATCCATTCAGGAAGTAGTTTTTTTTGTTGGTTTTGTAGTTTTGTATTCAATGCCATTACAGTATCCATTGACTTAGGACTCAAATTGCAGTTTCTATGCCTTCCACTAGATGTCAACAGTCTTTAGAAATTGTTTCAGGCTTGTATTCTGAAAAATGAAGAAGTAAGAGCAGTCGGAATGAGTGGACCCTAAAGTGTCACAGAGCTTTTTCATGCGTGTTTACCTTTTAAATTGACGACGTTATTGTCCGGTTGAAATATTATTGATTATTTAGGCTAAAAACAACCTGAGGTTTGAATATAAACATCGTTTGACATGTTTCTATGAACTTTACGGATACAATTAGGATTTTTTTGTCATCCTGTTTTGACTGCGTTTTAGCCTGTGGATTACTGAAGAAAACGCGCAAACAAAACTGAGGTTTTTTGGATATAAAGAGACTTTATCGAACAAAAGGAACATTTATTGAGTAAATGAATGTCTGCTGAGTGCAACCATATGAAGATCATCAAAGGTAAGGGATTAATTTTATCTCTATTTCTGACATGTGTAACTGTTCTACTTGGCTGGCTACTATTTGTAATGATTTGTCTAGTGGGCTATGTTCTCAAATAATCGTAAGGTATGCTTTCGCTGTAAAGCATTTTTTAAATCTGACACCGTGGTTGGATTCACAAGAAAATCTTTAAACCTATGCAAAATATGTTCTGTTTTCTGAATTTTTATAATGAGTATTTCTGTATTTGAATTTGGCGCCCAGCAGTTTCACTGGCTGTTGAAGAGGTGGGACGCTACCGTCTCACGTGCCCAAGAGAGGTTAATGTGTTTGAGCCAATCAGTTGTGTTGTGACAAGGTAGGGTGGTATACAGAAGACAGCCCTATTTGGTAAAAGACCAAGTCCATATTATGGCAAGAACAGCTCAAATAAGCAAAGAGAAACGACAGTCCATCATTACTTTAACCTGTCTAGGAACCCTACCGGAACCCCTCGCCAACAGCCAATGAAATTGCAGGGCGCCAAATACAAATCAACAGAAATCTCATAAATCAAATTTCTCAAAAATACAAGTATTAGGCACCATTTTAAAGATAGAATTCTCGTTAATCCAGCCACAGTGTCTGATTTCAAAAATGCTTTACAGCAAAAGCTCCACAAACGATTATGTTAGGTCACCACCAAGTCACAGAAAAACCCAGCCATTTTTCCTGCCAAAGAGAGGAGTCGCAAAAAGCACAAATAGAGATAAAATGAATCACTAACCTTTGATGATCTTCATAGAACACAATACATGTATGTTTTGTTCATATTTATATCCAAAAATCTCATTTTACATTGGTGTGTTATGTTCAGTAGTTCAAAAACATGCTATGATTTTGCAGAGAGCCACATGAATTCACAGAAATACTCATTATAAATGTTGATGAAAATTCAAGTGTATTGCATGGAACTTTAGATACACTTCTCCTTAATGCAACTGCTGTGTCAGATTTCAAAAAAACTTTACGGAAAAAGCATAATCTGAGAACGGCGCTCAGAGCCCAAACCAGCCAAAAGAAATATCTGCCATGTTGCGCAGTCAACATTAGTCATAATAGTATTATAAATATTCACTTACCTTTGATGATCTTCATCAGAATGCACTCCCAGGAATCGCAGTTCCACAATAAATGTGTGTTTTCTTTGATAATGTCCATCATTTATGTCCATTTATGTCAAAATAGCTTCTTTTGTTAGGGCGTTTGGTAAACAAATCCAAAAGCACGATCAGGTCCAGTCGGACGAAAATTTCAAAAAGTTATATTACAGGTCGAAGAAACTTGTCAAACTAAGTATAGAATCAATCTTTAGGATGTTTTTATCATAAATGTTCAATAATGTTCCAACCGGAGAATTCCATTGTCTGTAGAAAAGCAATGGAACGAGAGCTACCTTTCATGTGAAATGCACGTGACTGAGAACGAGGCTGCTGGCAGACTCCTTAGTCAAACAGCTTCCATCTGGCCCCCCTTCACAGGAGAAACCTGAAACAACGTTCTAAAGACTGTTGACATCTAGTGGAAGCCTTAGGAAGTGCAACATAACCCATATCCCACTGTGAATTCGATAGGCTGAGTTCAAAAACTACAAACCTCAGATTTCCCACTTCCTGTTTGGATTTTTTCTCTGGTTTTTGCCTGCCATATGAGTTCTGTTATACTCACAGACATCATTCAAACAGTTTTAGAAACTTCAGAGTGTTTTCTATCCAATACTAATAATAATATGCATATATTAGCATCTGGGACTGAGTAGGAGGCAGTTCACTCTGGGCACGCAATTCATCCAAAAGTGAAAATGCTGCCCCCTATCTCAAAGAAGTTAAGACACGAAGGTCAGCCAATCCAAAACATTTCAAGAACTTTGAAAGTTTCTTCAAGTGCAGTCGCAAAAACCATCACGCGCTATGAAACTGACTCATGAGGACCGCCACAGGAAAGGAAGACACAGAGTTACCTCTGCTGCAGAGGTTAAGTTCATTAGAGTTACCAGCCTCAGAAATTGCAGCCCAAATAAATGCTTCCCAGAGTTCCAGTAACAGACACATCTCAACATCAACTATTCAGAGACTGTGTGCATTAGGCCTTCATGGTCGAATTGCTACAAAGAAACCACTAGTAAAGGACACCAATAATAAGAAGAGACTTGCTTGGGCCAAGAAACACACGCAATGGACATTAGACCAGTGGAAATATGTCCTTTGGTCTGATGAGTCCAAATTTGTTATTTTTGGTTCCAACTGCCGTGTCTTTGAGACACCGAGTAGGTGGACGGATGATCTCCGCATGTGTGGTTCCCACAGTGAAGCATGGAGGAGGTGCGATGGTGCTTGCTGGTGACACTGTTGGTGATTTATTTAGAATTCAAGGCACACTTAACCAGCATGGCTACAACAGCATTCTGCAGTGATAGGCCATCCCATCTGGTTTGCGCTTAGTGGGAATATAATTTGTTCTTCAATGGGACAATGACCGAAAACACACCTCCAGGCTGTGTAAGGGCTTTTTGTTCAAGGAGAGTGATGGAGTGCTGCATTAGATTACCTGGCCTTCACAATCACCAGACCTCAACCCAATTGAGATGGTTTGGGATGAGTTGGACCACAGATTGAAGGACAAGTAACAAACAAGTGCTCAGCATATGTGGGAACTCCTTCAAGAGTGTTGGAACAGCATTTCTCATGCAGCTGGTTGAGAGTATGCCAAGAGTGTGTAAAGCTGTCATCAAGGCAAAGGGTGGCTACATTGAAGAATCTCAAATATATTTAGATTTGTTTAACACTTTTTTGGTTACTACATGATTCCATATATGTTATTTCATAGTTTTGATGTCTCACTATTATTATTTAACAGGTGACTTGACCTGGGCTATGTAGGGCACATTTAATCAGCAGGAGCATAGTTAGTGAAATTAACATTTCATAGCTGAGGTTCTGTCATGCAGAGATGAGTGACGACTGGGATTTTGCCGGCATTTCTCTCCATGGGTATGACAAAACGAATGGCAGAATGTTGTGCTCCAGACTCATAAAATTCTCAATTTTACCACAAGAGAGCATTCTAGCATAAAGACAAATGTGAGCAAAATGTACACATTGTTCTTTTGAACTACAGTCCATACATGCAGCATGCCATGGATAAAGATAACAACTGAAAGCTCGTCTCATAAACCTGGTACTTCCATTAAGTTCTGTCAGTTAAGTTCTGTCAGTTTTCTTAGGTGACTTCTGTTGCATGAATCACATTTGCCGTATTATAGCGTACAGTCTGTTGTTGTCTGGGGTCAATTCAATGAAAACAAATGCAATCTGACATTACTATTCAAAAAGTTAATTATTATTTCAATAATAGTTACAACTAATAAAAACTCATTGGTGCACACTTCAATACTGTACTGATAAAATACATTGGTTCCTACACTTCACTACTGTACTGATAAAATACATTGGTTCCTACACTTCCACAAATATCTGTGGTTGGTTGGAATCTCAATGGATAGTCGGCAAGATTGCGGCTACTTCCATGCACTTCATTAAGTGTGGCAGATACAATTTATATTGTCAAAAATTGGTCAGATAAGCAAAAAGAGACATGCTGCTATAATGTTCAATTTATCAATAAGATAGTTGACAAGTTTGAGTTGACTAATTCTGGCGTTGTCTTCCCCCATTTAGGTAACCCAAAAACCTTACAAAAGAGTGGAGCACAGTTGTGTAATCTGTTCAAAGCAGCTAACGTTAGCTAAATTTAGCCTAAAGGATCTTGTTATTTCTTGGCTATGTGTTGTCTGCTTGGAAGGCAACGTCAAATTCATAACGTTTAACCATATTTGAACATAGCATAACACTGCAGTACAATTCAATACTAATTTAAGTCTTAACAAAATTATTACTTACTTCAAACTGCTCCTGACTGTATCCAGCACAATATCGGAGTCAAATTGCTTCTACGTCATTATTGTGCGACCACGCGCCACGCCTCTCACGTGTCAGTGGTTTATGTACACTATGCTTTAAATAATAGAATCAGTTAAATGTGATACCACCATGACCCTGAAAGCTCCTAGAGCTCATTTTGATATCAGCCACCATATCAAATCATCATGAAGAACAATATCCATCCACAAAATAGTATCAGTCAAGAAGAAGAAAGTAATGCTGTCAACATATCCCTAACATACCAGTAGTAATGCAAGTTGCGGTCTCATAATGAGACATTTAGACAAAATGAACAAAGCACAGACTCAGCTAGTGGCTTATTACTGCAGAGTGAGCTTTCTTGACACAGCTGAATATGTACACACAGTTTCGTGATTGTCAGTGCATGGCCTGTAATATCTCCGACCCATTCTCGTAATCTCACACACCATTAAATCTTGGGTGATGCTGAAAGTGACAAGCTGCATTTCTCAGAAGAACAATGTGTTTCAGAAATTAAACAAGAAACGAAAACACGTTTGATAAAAAGGTGCAACAGAAAAATGTACATGCTTTACAAGACAACTGTATAAAATAGACAAAAAGTACATTAGTATAAAACACCTTTGGCACATATTCTTTTGAATAAATAGTTGGGTTCGTAACAATGTCCAGTTATCTTTCTCTTCAAGTCTTATAGGCTCTTGGACGTGTCTTGGTTGTGGATGTACTTATGGTAGACCACACCAAGTGTGGTGGAAAAGTTCCCATGAAAAACACGCGGTAGGAGCAGCCACACATGAAAACCTGGAGGGTGGGGAGGACAGGTTAGGAATAAAGTAACAAATGTTTACTTTCAATTTGGCTGGCAACAAAATACATGAGACACATAAGGAGCTTGACACATTAATATTGGCATTGTCAATAAAGGAAGTTGTCAAGTTTCATTGATTTTATCCGTGAAATGAAAAGAGCATCTGTGAAATGCACTGACATGTCACTCTCTACACTCTGGGAGCTGGGCCATCCTGCACAGTGATATGCCGTTGTAGAGCTGCCAGAACTACAAACACATAGAACACAGTGGTGTCGCCCTCCCTCTTGCGCAAGGCATACAAGTGCAGTGACATCAATATCCAGAAATAACTTTGGCACTTTCAATACCCTAAATTGCTGAGAAAAGGATGGACTATGACCCCCCCCCCCCCCATCATTTTGGTCATGTTCCTCTTAAACACGTGATCAGTGAGTAGTCATGATGACACACAACGATGTGTGACTTCTCTCTCACCAACTGTCAAATCCATGTTGTGACTCTCTCCCAGGGCTCGACGTCTCTACAGACAGCCACTCTGGTAATAGTACTGGAGAAACTGAACAAAACCTGTTTTGCACAGAAAACACAATATAATGGTACTGTATTAATACTGAAACTGTTCTACTTCTCCCCAGGTTTCAGATCAATCCCATTTTAATTTAAAGATGAATTAGTTGACATTTCTATTCAAAAGTTGAATAGTGTCATTTGTTTTGAATAATGATGGCCTCAGATAAAAACAACTGTATGCCACTCCATTGTCATTTTATCTCTAACTTAATGATATTAGAGTTGTGACTTACTTTGGTACAAGCAATATGTGAGGAACTGATTACTGAACATCTGGTCGAGAATGCCTTCCGTCTTGTAGGACGGACAGGGCAGTTAGCTGCCCCAGTCAACTGTAAGTGCTGTTATGGTGAAGTGAAAACTTATAGGAGCAACATCGGCTCAGCCGCAAAGTGGTAGGCCACACAAGCTCACAGAACGGGACCGCTGATTTGTTGGAAAGGTGGCATCCTATGACTGTGCCACTTTGAAAGTCACTGAGCTCTTCAGTAAGGCCATTCTCCTGCCAATGTTTGTTTATGGAGATTGCATGGCTGTGTGCTCAATTTTATACACCTGTCAGCAACAGGTGTGGCTGAAATAGCCGAATCCACTAATTTGAAGGGGTGTCCACATACTTTTGTATATATAGAGTGTATGTATTATTAGAGCAAGATCATGGTGTGCCACTGTCCCGTTCTTTTCATTACATTGATTGCATAATCCTGAAAAATTGACACTTGCAAGAAGAAACGTTGTCCCTGTGTCATTCATCATTCCTATAGAATTCTCAGGACCTATCATTCCAGAATATCAGCAGGGCAAACGTATCAATGTGTATGTGTTTTTAGATGATCCCTGAGTCTTCAGAAAGCATGGTATTACAATACATACGGAAAGTGAATATCTTACAATGAAATTGTGATCAGTAAGCCTCACCAGCAATGGCCTGACAAGCGATGCTTGCACGCTGGTTCTTAGTACCACATAAGTGTGTGTGTGTGTGTGTGTATGAGCATACTTCAAATATTTGTCAGAAGAAGTTGGTGCTCAGTGCATACAAATGTTATCAACCACCCAAGAAGGCCCATTTAAAGAAGGTAGAAAACTTCATGACAAAAATATCCATGTCTTTTTTTATTTTCATTGGGTAATTATAGTCCCAGTGATTTACAGGGCTCTTCTAGACTCATTGAAATGAACAATTATCCATCATCTCAATAGCGGGGCTCTGCAATATCAGTCATTCTTCTACCCAGTGTGTGCAGCTCCCAGTCGGACAGCTGTTGTACAAAGCCTCGGTTTGGCCTCATGTTGGTTTTACATTGCAGGACATGCTCCCAGACCTCCTTCAGTGAAAAAAGTGCCATCGATATCATAATGGAGTGGGAGGAATAACAGAAAAATTAGCAGCTCACCAAATTCAGCAACAAAATATTATACAGTAAACACACAGTATTTTCATTACTAAGCCAAACATTTTTCAGATTCCAAAACCAGGAACTGGAACAGCCTGAACTTCTTCTATTTCTATTACACATTCCAAAGAAGACGCTAAAGTACATAAACATGACTTGCCCCCAGTGTATATTTCAAGTGGTGCAAAAGAAAAGCCATGGCCGCAGCACTACAGCGGCTTATTCCATGACTTGAAAAGATCAAAACTGCAGATCCAGTGTTGAGACGAGAGGCTAAAAGGGAACCATTTTCAACACGATAATAAACATAATATTAATAAACAAATAGTAACAACAAGTAATAACAAGTAACATCTAAAAAAGTGGAACAAAATACATTCAGCTCACCAATAAAAACACAAATCCTCTCAAAACTGGAGTACAGATCAGCCTCCACTGAATCTGACACATTGATGTGAAGGATGGTGTGGTTTCCTTTTTCAAACCTAATTTCAAAAAGAAAAAAGTTGTATTCAAACATAATAATTTTTTATGAACATTCATCCATAGTACTTGCTACTTTGACATGTAAATATGAGTCCTCACGCACATGTGACAACTGTCTTCAGAGACATTGACAAGGGCGCTCAGTTTCAGATCTTTTAGGACATGGGGATTGATGGCCTGCTTGTAATTGCCCAAGTAGAGTTGACCTGGTAAGAGCTCCACTGGATAAGGTCTCAAGCTCTCCAATTCCTACAAAGTCACAATAATGAAACAGACAGGAGCACAATCTACGTAAATCAGCACATTGAAAGACTCTTATCACCTGAGTATGTTTTTCTTTTTCTCAACAGGCTCTCACAATATTTAGCAAAGGTTTTGACGCAATGGAGGCGTTACCTTTATGGTGTAAAGGATTTTCTGTGTCCTGAAGAAAGGATAAAAGGCTGAGAACCTCTGATAGCCTCCTTTCAGAATCTGGACAGGATAGCGGCTTGATTTTGTCAGGGCCTCAGCGCACTCAATAGCCTCACCTACAAACACACACACACAGAATAACTACAAACCATTCTTACCCATCTCAGGCTCCCGAGTGGCGCAGCGGTCTAAGGCACTGCATCTCAGTGCTAGAGATGTCATCACAGACCCTGGTTTGATTCCAGGCTGTATCACAACTGGCCTTGATTGGGAGTTCCATAGGGCAGCGCACAATTGGCCCAGCGTCGTCCGGGTTAGGGTTTGGCCAGGGTAGGCCATCATTGTAAATAAGAATTTGTTTTTAACTGACTTGCCTAGTTAAATAAAGGTAAAAAAAATAAAAAATATCGCCCTAATGGGATATCATGGATCTAATACTATTGTCTGGTTCATTCAATCATTGACAAGCTGGTTTGATTCAATCAAAAACAGTTGAGATTCATTTACTTTAGCCTCACAGAGCTTAATTGAAACTAATCAAACACATAAAGAAAAGTCATATTTTTCATAAAATTATTTTATTAAAATCGATCCCTCATAGTGTGACTCCCGAGTGGCACAGTGGTCTAAGGCACTGCATCTCAGTGCTAGAGGCGTCACTAAAGACCCTGGTTCGATTCCAGGCTGTATCACAACTGGCCTTGATTGGGAGTCCCATAGGGTGGTGCACAATTGGCCCAGCGTCGTCTGGGTTAGGCCAGGGTAGGCTTTCATTGTAAATAAGAATTTGTTCTTAACTGACATTCCTAGTTAAATAAAGGTTAAATAAAAAATGGTCAGTGACCAGGCTGGTGATGTTCAGCTCACCTGAACCTTGTAAAGAACTGGTGCTGCTGTCATAAACCACAATATACCTCATACTCTCCACTTCCACTCCTACAGGCATAATGAGTTTTCCTTTAGAGTCCTGTAGAGTAAAACAATGACATCTTACTTATTACACTGCCGAACATTGCAACGTGTATTTCAAAATGGCAAAAATAATTGAAGCACAGTATTGTCATCCTAAGGTGGGATGAGCTAGTGTTGTAATGTGTTAATAACTGATTTGACATGCATACCCATTTTGCATTTCTGGCAGTAATGATATGGCTGGCATTGTACTGTCCTTTAGCACGGGCATCTGAGGAAACAGCATAACCATTTGTCCACTTTTCATAATAGGCAACTTTGAGTGTATTATATTGGACTGAATCTTAGAAATAAGTAACATTTATCAACACAATGGATTTGTTTTAATCGTGTTGAACTGATATGAATGTCTGCCCCTACCTGGCTCTTACCAATCAAACAGAGGAAGTTGAACTCTGCCAGTCTGGACAGGCGAGTGTACTGGTTGAGAATGTTGTAAAGCTCAGACGCCTCACAAAAGGTTGTTCCAGCCATTGTAGGAAACCTGACAACCTGAAAATAAAAAGTCAGTGTTTTGAAAACCCTGCATTGGACTACAAATTTACTAGCTAGTTAGCTCGTTCACCTCGTGCTTCAAATACTAACTTGTGAAGAATACAAATATTTGTTTTCGCTGTACATCAACATATTTCTGCAGCTAGTTAGTCGAGTTTGCAAACTAACATCAGAAATCGTAGAGAACCCTAGTTAGCACAAAAAATACTGAGCCTAATGTTTGTCTCTGCCATATATGAATTAGGAATTAGAAAACTAGAATGGCCATGAACCATTTTATTACAGGATGAAGGTCATCCATTTTGGTCAGGGAGTTGGTCAACTAGTGCTGTGATAAGATATTGTGTAAAATAATGAATTTGAATGATTGATCTGCACTGTATGTTTGTTAGCTAGCTAGCCAGACAGTTTTAGAGGGATTAATGATTCAATACATTTTTCAAATTAACTGCCAATATGCCAACATTCCAATCAAACAATGCAGGCACACAGCCATTCACTGGCTGAAATCAGTTGACGATAGGACTTAGAGACAAGTTGTATTTGCAACAAGTACTGATATTGTATCATATAAAAGCACTCACAGCTTTCAAATACATATTTTTCAAAACGAACGTTCGAAACAATATTGTGACTAAACACGCAACCCATGACAATGAACTCACAGATTTCCAAGAAAACAAAAATGTAGACATTTATGGTATGCATACATATATTTGAGATGCTATTTATAAATCAAATTGGTATAAAACCCCTATAAACTGTATTTATAGTTATATGACAATATTTTAGGTTGACAATTTATGATGTAACACATGCCTTACTTGTATTTTCCTGTATAAGTATAATCAGGATTATGTCTCTACTGCCAATCATTCCAATTAGACTACTTTGGGATTTTCCCTGACCATCGCAATATGACTCCCATTTGTACCCCATTCTGGAACTTTGAGGTTTATGACATAGCCCATCTAGTAATTTAATAAGATATCGTATGGTTTCTGCTAACAACACATGATTGGCTAACTAATTCACTAATGTTGCTAGTAAAAACCTGCAGGTAGTTAGGGTTAGGGCAAAATCTTACCTGGTTAAAATGACAAAATGACTTTTTCCACTCAAGGTAACTAACCAAAGGCGGTTAGTTACAACATTTCTGAAACATATTTGAGCAAAACACACGCAATATGAAGGAAAGGTTTGTTTAGGTTTTGTTGCTCGGTAATACAATAACCGGCATTGCGGTTGGCTGTACAGTACTAATCTGTGATTGGACATTCTACCTACGTTCTTGGGATGTGTTCGGGTGCGTTCGTAAATTCCCTCTGCCTATCTTTACTATTTTAGAAAAATCGCACTATGACCATTTTACTCGCCCTAGCAGAGCTGGTTAGGGTGTTTTCATGTTATCCAGAGCGTTGGTGGCTGTAACCATGCTGTTGGCAACATTTTAATAACCCTTTTTGCCGACGTTTACTGAAACCGGCCGTATTCAATGGGTGTTGAGCGTTCGTAAATTCATCAGTTATTCTATTCTGCGCTCTGCACACTCAGACGACAGTGCTCAGAAATCGGAGCAGATTGTCAGAGCAAATTTACGAACGCACCCGTATTCAGTAGCCTATCCACGTACGTCTTCATCCAGCTGTTTGTAATACATTTCCTGATTTGTTGAAGCGAATTTATTACTACATTTTGAAAGCCTTTGCTTGTTGTTAAACAGCAAAGATTGTACACATATATGTTGTATTCTCTAGTTTGAATACGGTTTTATGGCTGGATCATGGGTATGTAACGTCAGTTATTCATGTCACTAACGTTAACTTGCGTGAATAGGCAAAAAATATGAGACATCTGGATTAAACTACCGCCACGAATAACGTTAGCTAGCTAGCATTATGTGTTGCAAAAGTGCTGCTGGCAGCAAAACTAATTTGTATAGCTATGCATTCGTTTGGCTGATGAAGCAGAATGTGTTGACAGCTTATATTGATTCTTTAAAACAGTTTTGTAGATGTAGGTATATAAAAAAGCAGTTAGTCCAGCCTGCTTGTAACCGACTAAACTCCACGATTTACGATGGAGTTGAGCT
The DNA here is from genome assembly GCF_045679555.1 of Salvelinus alpinus. NCBI lineage: Eukaryota > Metazoa > Chordata > Actinopteri > Salmoniformes > Salmonidae > Salvelinus > Salvelinus alpinus. The sequence goes on from NC_092086.1 coordinate 80,500,247, forward strand.
GTGACGAGTGTGGGCGCACTGGAGCGCGACTTCACATAAAATCAACAATGTTGTGTGTAATTGCGGGCTATTCTTTGGGTGCTGAACCATGTAGTTTTTAATAAAAACGGACTTGTATGTGACGTCGGAGCTATAGTCTGTCCACACTAGTCGCCAATCAACTGCATCGCAAATCGTGGAGTTGAGTTTAATCGGCTAGCCTGTTAAAAAAATATATAATGTTTAACCCTTTTATTTAACGAGGCAAGTCAGTTTGTAGTTAATAGGTTAGCGAGTTATGGTTACAATTAAGATACTCAATTATTGGACCTAGGTTATAGGCTGCCTAAAGAAAACATGGCTGGCTAACGTTAGTTTGTAAAATTAGATCTTGCCCAAATACCATGGCAGCCAAAACATTAAAAGTGTGTGTGTTGCACCCACAACATTACAAGTGTGTGTGAATTTACGTTTGGTGTGTAAAATATACTGAACAAAAATATAAATGCAACAATTAACGATTTTACCGAGTTACAGTTCATATGAGGAAATCTGTCAATTTAAGTTAATTAATTAGGCCCTAATCTATGGATTTCACATGACTGGACAGGGGCACAGCCATGGGTAGGCCTGGGAGGGCATAGGCCCACCCACTTGGGAGCCAGGCCCAGCCAATCAGAATTAGTTTTTCCCCCCACAAAAGAGCTTTATTACAGACATAAATACTCCTCAGTTTCATCAGCTGACCGGGTGGCTGGTCTCAGATGATACCGTTGGTCCTGAAGAAGTCGGATGTGGAGGTCCTGGGCTGGCGTGGTTACACGTGGTCTGCAGTTGTGAGGCCGGTTGGACGTACTGCCAAATTCTCTAAAACGATGTTGGTGGCTTATGGTAGTGAAATTAACATAACATTTTCTGGCAACAGCTCTGGTGGACATTCCTGCAGTCAGCATGCCATTTGCACGCTCCTTCAAAACTTCAGACATCTGTTGCATTGCGTTGTGACAAAACTGCACATTTTGAGTGACCTTTTATTGTCCCCAGCACAAAGTGCACATGTGTAAGTGTAACCGGTGTGAAATGGTTAGCTAGTTAGCGGGGTGCTCACTAATAGTGTGATATAGCGCAAGTCGGTGATGTCACTCGCTCTGAGACCTTGAAGTAGTTGTTTCCCTTGTTCTGCAAGGGCCACGGCTTTTATGGAGCGATGAGTAAAGATGCTTCGAGGGTGACTGTTGTCGCTGTGTGCAGAGGGTTCCTGGTTCAAGCCCAGGTAGGGGCAATGAGAGGGACGGAAACAAAACTGTTACATAATGATCAAGTTTTTTCAGCTCATGAAACACTTACATGTTGCATTTATATTTATGTTCAGTATAAATAAGTAACTTGTGCACTAACCCATACATATTTTGAAATGTAACTGAATCCGACTCTCTTCACTGTGCCTTTAGGGACCAAGCAAAGCCTTCCTGCGACGAAGAAAGAAGAGGGCCAGCAGCAGACGCTGGGGGGCTGTTATGAGTAAAAGGCTTCAGGAAACACAAGAGCCCATCATCACACCTGTAACGACATAGTGAGTCAATTTATGGCTGTCATCACTGCAACATTTTAGTTCATACATAAATTATGTTTACATATATACAGTTGAAGTCGGAAGTTTACATACACTTAGGTTGGAGTCATTTAAAACTCATTTTTCAACCACTCCACAAATTTCTTGTTAACAAACTATAGTTTTGGCAAGTTGGTTAGGACATCTACTTTGTGCATGACACAAGTTATTTTCCCAACAATTGTTTACAGACAGATTATTTCACTTATAATTCACTGTATCACAATTCCAATTCCAGAAGTTTACATACACTAAGTTGACTGCCTTTAAACAGCTTGGAAAATTCCAGAAAATTATGTCATGGCTTTAGAAGTTTCTGATAGGCTAATTGACATAATTTGAGTCAATTGAAGGTGTACCTGTGGATGTATTTCAAGGCCTACCTTCAAACTCATGCCTCTTTGCTTGACATCATGGGAAAATCAAAAGAAATCAGCCAAGACCTCAGGAAAAACAATTGTAGACCTCCACAAGTCTGGTTCATCCTTGGGAGCAATTTCCAAACGCCTGAAGGTACAACGTTCATCTGTACAAACAACAGTACGCAAGTATAAACACCATGGGACCACGCAGCCATCATACCGCTCAGGAAGGAGACACGTTCTGTCTCCTAGAGATGAACGTACTTTGGTGCAGTAAAACGAGTCCTATATCGACATAACCTGAAAGGCCGCTCAGCAAGGAAGAAGCCACTGCTCCAAAACCGCCATAAAAAAGCCAGACTACGGTTTGCAACTGCACATGGGTACAAAGATCGTACTTTTTTGAGAAATGTCTGGTCTGATGAAACAAAAATAGAACTGTTTGGCCATAATGACTATCGGAGGAAAAAGGGGGACGCTTGCAAGCCGAAGAACACCATCCCAACCGTGAATCACGGGGGTGGCAGCATCATGTTGTGGGGGTGCTTTGCTGCAGGAGGGACTGGTGCACTTCACAAAATAGATGGCATGATAAGGAAAGAAAATTATGTGGATATATTGAAGCAACATCTCAAGACATCAGTCAGGAAGTTAAAGCTTGGTCGCAAATGGGTCTTCCAAATGGACAATGACCTCAAGCATACTTCCAAAGTTGTGGCAAAATGGCTTAAGGACAACAAAGTCAAGGTATTGGAGTAGCCATCACAAAGCCCTGACCTCAATCCTGTGGGCAGACCTGAAAAAGAGTGTGCGAGCAAGGAGGCCTACAAACCTGACTCGGTTACACCAGCTCTGTCAGGAGGAATGGGCCAAAATTCACCCAACTTATTGTGGGAAGCTTGTGGAAGGCTACCTGAAATGTTTGACCCAATGCTACCAAATACTAATTGAGTAATTAAATTAAACTTCTGACCCAATGGGAATGTGATGAAAGAAATGAAAGCTGAAATAAATCATTCTCTCTACTATTATTCTGACATTTCACATTCTTAAAATAAAGTGGTGATCTTAACTGACCTAAGACAGGGGATTTTTACTGGGATTAAATGTCAGGAATTGTGAAAAACTGAGTTTAAATGTATATGGCTAAGGTGTATGTAAACTTCCGACTTCAACTGTACCTACTCATTCCAGGGTTTTTCATTATTTTTACTATTTTCTACATTGCACAATAATAGTGAAGATGTCAAAACTATGAAATAACACATATGGAATCATGTCGTAAACAAAAAAGTGTTTGAAGAATCCCAAATATATTTTGATTTGTCTAAGTAGCCACCCTTTGCCTTGATGACAGCTTTGTACACTCTTGGCATTCTCTCAACCAGCTTCACCTGGAATGCTTTTCCAACAGTCTTGAAGGAGTTCCCGCATATACTGAGCACTTGTTGACTGCATTTCCTTGAACTCTGCGGTCCAACTCATCCCAAACAATCTCAATTGGGTTGAGGTCTGGTGATTGTGGAGGCGAGGTCATCTGATGCAGCATTCCATCACTCTCCTTCTTGGTCAAATAGCCCTTACACAGCCTGGAAGTGTTTTGGGTCATTGTCCTGTTGAAAAACAAATGATAATGACACTAAGCGCAAACCAGATGGGATGGCGTATTGCTGCAGAATTCTGTGGTAGCTATGCTGGTTGCGTGCCTTGAATTCTAAATAACTCACAGACAGTGTCAACAGCAGAGCATCATCACACCTCCTCTATGCTTCACGGTGGGAACCACACATGCAGAGATCATCCGTTCACCTACTCTGCGTCTCACAAAGACACAGCGGTTGGAACCAAAAATCTTAAATTTGTACTCAACAGACGAAAAGACAGATTTCCACCTATCTAATGTCCATTGCTCATGTTTAACTTTTAACAAGGCACACATGTTAATTGAAATGCATTCCAGGTAACTGCCTCATGACGCTGGTTGAGAGAATGCTAAGAGTGTGCAAAGCTGTCATCAAGGCAAAGGGTGACTACTTCGAAGAATTTGTTTAACACTTTTTTGGGGGGTTACTACATAATACCATATGTGTTATTTCATAGTTTTGATGTCTTCACTTATTGTAGAAAATAGTAAAAATAAAGAAAACCCCTTCAATGAGTAGGTGTGTCCAAACATTTGACTGGTACTGTATATATAATGTATTCCTGCAAACACATGCTTTTAAATAGATAGTTATTAACTCAATGACTGGAAGTCTGTGGGAACAGCTAGCATGTCATTGTGCTAACACTAGTAGCAATGCACCCCCACTACCCCACCACTGCTGGGGGAAAAATCATAGGGGAAACACTGGTTATCTACAATGTCAACATGAATCTATGGCTGGCTGAATGATCATGCACAAGAAGGTGGACAATCCTATCAACTCATAACCCTTATCATTCTGTGTGTATTTTCTTAAAACTTGGAAATTGTGACCCAATCACCCAAAACCAGTCCAGCGCAACTAGAAGAAGGGTGTCAGAGTGTTGCTGCTGGCATTTGGCAGGATATTCCAAATCTGGAGGAACAGCCTGAGCCAGGTAAGTTTCTACAGCAAGGCTATGTTTCTAACAGGGCTGTTTTGGTTGAAGGAAAATGTTATGTTAGATTTCATTCCCAAACATTTGCCTCTATGATTCGCTCTGTCAGTTACACTGACCCAATTTCTACTTCCATCTATCTATTGCAGTCATTTGCTGGATTTTTGGAAAAAAAATCCTCTGGTGGGGGTATGCCAAACAGAGACCCTCCAGAATCAAATTGCTGAGAGGGAGATGGGTGCCTTGCATTCTGCTCTTCAGGTGAGACACCAACAATTACACTCCTCTGAACATACCTCATGGTATGATCATGTGACAAAAAGCCACATGCAGTAATGCGTCACCAAAGCCTATCTTGTTTCAGCAGGGTGGTAAGACTGGATGCCACTGCCATGGGACTGTGGCTGGTAGTTCAGTCTGTCTCATGTTTCCTCCTACCCTTCTTCCATTAGGCTGTGGCTCCAGTGTGGACCCTCTTCCTGCTCTCACACCACCACCACCTTCTCCATCCACCACTTTCCTGCAACCCTACATCCCTACAAAAAGAGTGGCTTCCAATACTCAACAGGTAAGAATATAATAACTCATCTTTTTATTTGGTGGTCATAGATCGATTTCTGTCCCGTGTGGTTCAGTTGGTAGAGCATGGTGCTTGCATCGCCAGGGTTGTGGGTTCAATTCCCACGGTGGACGAGTACGAAAATGTACTGTATGCACTCACTACCGTAAGTCGTTCTGTACAAGAGTGTCTCCTAAATTACTCAAATGTAAAATGTATTCTCTCCTATGATCTGACCTCTCTGTCACTAAGGAGAAGCAGGACATATAGGTGGCCATGACCCTCAGGGATTTACAGGCTGTTAAACTGAGAGGTTATTGTCAGCAGTGTGAAATCAAAGGTAAGCAATGTATATCCTTAGCATACTCAAAAATTTCTGCTTCCACCTGTCCAAAATGGAAGCTTCACAGGACACTCCCACATAGCATGCAGTAATGTGCCTGACTCTTTCTTGCATTTCCAGCATAAGAATGTACAACAAGGCCATTGTCTGAAAAATGGGTATGTCTTTTATTTTAGAGGACTCCAGAGAAGATGCATGACCCTCTGGTCACTGTGGCAGACCTGCAGAATGTCCGTCTGAAACGATCCCACTGCCAACTGCCCCCTAAACTTCTCAAACACCTTAGCTTTGGCAGGTAAACATATCCCATATTTCTTAATCGGCTGCCATTTGTTTTGTGACCAGGAGATAGCACAGTGTTCTCCATCATGGTCCTGGGGACCCACCACATGTTGTCCAGGCTTTTTTCCCCAGGCCAGTTATGATAATTAAATAATGTTTATCAGGCCTGGAACAAAAGCCTGCACACCAGGATTGAAGAACAGTTTTTCAAACATTTGTTTTCTTGATTGGATTTATGTTGTGTTATTGTGGAGATTATCAAATGTTATTTCCCACTCTAGAACACCTACCAAAAGCCCTATGAATCTGCGTACACAGCTGAAAAGGGTTCAAATCAATAGGTAATGCATTTCAACACTCAAGTGCTTTATTCTGGGGTTCTTGTGTAACCTGAAAACAGGAAGTCAAAGGACTATCATCAAGTGAGAGCTGAGTTTGACTACTCTTTAGGAGTCCTGGTGGCACTCCTCTGTTTGATAAGGAGAATATGGAGACGGGCACTGGCCTCACCCCCATCATGACTCAGGCCCTGCGATGCAAGTTCCAGGTAGATCACTCTTTACAGAGCCTGTGGCTTATGCATGTGTGGTTTAAAGGTGTGTCCCCTTTGTCACCACTTATATTGTTCTGTATCCCCTCAGAGTGCCTTACCACGAGGACTGTCTCCAAAGGCAAAGAATCTCAACGAAAGCTTTGATCAAAACTGAGACATTTGTTGATGTATACACAGATGTCGATCGAGACTAGTTCAAATGTAACGGAAAGGCAGCTGCCATGATGAAAAGTTCCAGTGTTGTATGAGGACGGTATGCAAGCTATAGATGTAACTATTGGCACAATGCACATTCTCTAGCACTTTCTGGTTTCCACTGCTAAATGGGTTTCTGCATTCCATTGCTGGATGTGTTATTTCATACTTTTTCCATTGTTGAATGAGTTACTAAGTGCTAGGTAGATTGAGGATGAAAAGAGGAAACACTTGTCTTGGACCACAATTTTAAACATAGGTTTGGTCAATCCCAACACTGCCTCAAAACTGCATGCTTCTTGGAACAGTGACACCAAGGAGGATGTTAAGTGAGCGATACTGAGATTTAAAAGGCAGTAGTTGAGATACTCTGAACATGTTGTGGAAACAATCGATGATATGTTACTTGGAATGAGTGAGAAGCATCACTTGGTTTGAATGTGGTTTCAGTTTAATCTTTTCTATGAGGAAGTCAATTTTAACTGTTGTAAATGTATCTGAGGATCTATGTTTGGAAATTGCACATTGACTGGGGGACCCTATGTTTGAGCTATTTCACGCTATTTGTTACTTTTTCCAAAAAGCTTCTTGCATTATCTTTTGATTTTCAAAACATTTTAACATTTTCAGCACATTGTTTTAAAAAGTATTTTAACCACTTAAAAAGTATTTTAAATACAATTTAATTTGTGATTTCCTAGACATGTTTAGGAAACACCAAATAAATGAACAAAAAAAATAATGTACCTGTTTAGGTTGCTGGAACGCAGAAAAGGTATGTTGTTTCTACCACAGAAGTATAAGGTTTCTACACGGAACATTTTACTTGTGTTCACGGAAAGTGGCCTTGTGCGCAGCTGTTTATCTTCCCCATGATATGGGCGGAAAAAATGGCGTTGCCCGTGAGTGTGGGAGCGCTTCTAGAATCAGAAGTAATAGAGGATCCATTATACAAAGATGAAGGTCTCTGTGTACTTGGTATATTCGGTAAGACTGCAATGCTACCCGGATCACCGAAAGAGTTTCTAATCAACACGCTCGCGGACAAGCACATCTATCCACTATTTGGACTGGATGAGACAGACAATCATAACAGTGGAAGCTTGATTCAGGCGTACTACAGCCAAGAAAACCGCGTATTGTATCTGGTGCTTACTTCAGTTTGTGACAACCGACAGCTTTTGTGGGCGTGTGAGTCTTTGAGTACGGGCGTCGGACACTCGGAGGCGCACGAATTCTGGAAAGGAGCGGATAAACAGCATTGCTTAGCATTGCTTTACCTATTCTCGTTGTGCCATGTCCTGCTACTGGTCCATCCTACATGCTGTTTTGATGTCACCTATGACAGATTGTTCCGTGCTCTGGATGCACTTCGCCAGAAAGTTCTGCCACTACTACGTGCTGCAATCAAGGATTCGATAATATCCAAAGAATGGAAGGTGAACTGCCGGCCCTGTCCCCCTCGCCTGCTATTCGTATTCCAGATGAATGGAGCCCTGCGAAGCTATGGTGGAAATGGTTCAGACCCTTCTGGAGGAAATGCTGATAAGCCCAAGAAACACTCGCCAAGGAGACGCCTCCAGCATGCATTGGAAGACCAGATATATCGCATTTTCCGGAAAAGTCGGGTCCTCACCAACCAGAGCAGTAATTGCTTATTCACTGTCCCTGCTAACCAAGCGTTTGTTTACGTGGTGCCTGGGCCAGAGGAGGACCCAGTGGCAGCCGTGCTAGGACAGCTGCGCTCCAACTGTGCCCTGAGGGAAAATGACACCAGCACCTTGGTGTCTGGACCCAGGCGCTACCAACAAATGCGTCACTCTGCAAGACAACCATCCTTCAATGTAGAAAGCAGCAGCCTCTCAGGGGGGCAACTAGTAGACTGTAGTCTGAAGGAGTTCCTTTGGCAGCATGTCGAACTGGTGTTGACCAAGAAAGGCTTTGATGACAGCGTTGGTCGCAATCCGCAGCCTTCTCATTTTGAGCTGCCAACCTACTCCAAATGGGCACAAGTGGCCTACAGGCTGCATCAGGTCATGATAGCCAACACAGAGGAGGAAACTGCAGAGCTGGCTGTCAAAGTGCAGAGTCAGCTTAAGTTTTTGGAAGGTTTCCTGGACGCAGATGCCAAGTTCTCTGAGAACCGCTGCCAGAAAGCCCTGCCACTGGCACATAGCGCCTACCAGTCTAACCTTCCCCATAACTATACCACCACTGTACACAAAAACCAACTGACACAAGCACTTCGGGTCTACAGCCAGCATGCACGCGGCGTAGCTTTTCAGCGCTATGCCTTGCAGTTGCATGAGGACTGCTACAAGTTCTGGAGTAATGGGCATCAGTTATGTGAAGAGCGCAGTCTAACAGACCAACACTGTGTGCACAAGTTTCACCTGCTGCCTCAGCCAGGTAAAGCCTCAATCACTATACGGAACATACTACTGTTACTATAATTTCTAAAATAGTTCTTATTTATTACACAAATGAAAGGTATCATAACAGGTATCAACAGAGTTGGTGGTCAGTGTACCTCAGAATATCAATGTTGAATTGTGGTGTTTATTATGGCAAACTGTCTTCTATGGGGTTTTCTCGTTTGTGCAAAAGGCTGTCCTCTGTGACACGGAAACTGATAAGTGGTCGAGGAGTGTGTCAATTTGTTAGTAGGCAAACGGAAGTGTCCTCCTCGATATCCACCTTTCATCGGGGATAGTCATGTATCTTACCGCGAGTTTTGAAATCTGCCACACCCCCTTTGAATCAGCGTTTGTTTTGTCAGAGGAGAAAAACATGCACACATTTAAAAAAAAACAAAAAAAAAAAAAAACAATATGCTACTTATTGTTATCTATATAATGTCTTGCACAACTTAATTTGTTTTGATGACGTTACACATTTATTTTGGGTTCCATCTTGTAAACGTCATTTGCCTAATGACTCACGAGTGGAGAAGGACCGTCTCATTTCAAGCAAGCACATTTCCATCCACGTTCACTCTCCTTGATTAACTTTTACCTTTTTCAAAAAGAGGTGAGAGGATGCATGAGGTGAGCAAATCAATTGATAAAAGGCCATTGTCATCTGCAGATGAGAAGCCAGAGATGGACCGCAACCCGCCCATCCTCAACCACAACAGCAGGGGGCGTTCCACTAGCTCGTGTAACTGTGGCTGGAAGCAAGCCCCTCGTGAGGACCCCTTTGACATCCAAGCTGCCAACTACGACTTCTACCAAGTTAGTATCCACTTCAACAGATCTCTGCAGAGGACACCAGCATAACCCCATGATCTCTTTAAAAATCTATTCAATTGTACTTCAGTCTTGTTTACACTTTGTCTCACTCTGTTGCCTTGTAGATGTTTGAGGAGAAATGCTGCGGGAAGCTGGAGAGGATCGACTTTCCTGTTTTCCAGCCAAGCACCCCAGACCCAGCCCCGGCCTGTGAAGAAACACCCAGACCCACTGAGGTGGCTGCCCCAGTCCCAGTCCCACCGTCAGGTTCAGAGCCTGGGTCAGGGCCATCAGAGGGGGAGAGGCTAAAGGAGAGCATCCCAGCGTCCCACCCGGTGTCCCACACGCCCGGAGAGAGCACCAGCCTCAGCCTGGCCCTCAGCCTGGGCCATTCCACTGACAGCCTAGGGCCTTATGGAGATGGAGGGGGCGGTGAGGGCCAGGAGAAGAGGCCCAGCCTGGTGGATCGCCAGGCCTCCACTGTGGAGTACCTTCCAGGCATGCTCCACTCAGGCTGCTCCAAAGGTCTGCTGCCCAAGTTCTCCAGCTGGTCGCTGGTCAAGCTTGGCCCTGCTAAGACCTACAACCCCCACACTGGCCTGGAGCAGCCAGGCTTCCTGCCTGGCTCCTCCTTCCTCCTGCCCTGGGATGTGGTGATTCGCTCCCGCTCTGAAGAGGAGGTGGGCTTAACTGAGCCCTTGGATGGGGGACCCTCCTCCTGGCCGGCCCCCAACAAAACCGTGGCGGGGAAGCGAGGGAGTGCAGGGGGCCTTGGCCGGGGACGCAGGCGGGATGACGTGGCCCGGGCCTTTGTGGGCTTTGAGTACGAGGACAGTAGGGGCCGGCGTTTCCTCAGCTCAGGACCTGATAAAGTGGTGAAAGTGCTGGGGCCTGGAGGGGCCAAAGAGCCGGCCACCAGGGCCCTGAACACAGACATGCCCCTGTACATTCCCTCTCCAGCCCAGGGGCGTGGCCTAAAGACCCACTACGCCCAGCTGGCGCGCCTCTACATTGTGGTCCCTGACGCCCCCCTGGAGATAACACTCAACCCACAGGTACACTTGCCTGGCATACATTTCCCTATCAACTGGTGTTTGTCACCAGGAATAGATGAGAGGAATTTACTTACCTATCTTGATAGACAAGCTATTATGCTAAACTGTCAGTACAATTACAACTGAACTCATTGTGAGTTCTTAGTGTAGCAATATGCTGTGTAGAGATTAATTTTGTGTTGGCAAATAGTCCCTTTGTTGATTAATGAGAGATGTAATGCTTGATTAATGTTGACTGTAAAACGCTGCCCCTCTTCTTTTTGTTCTTAGGTCCAACCCGGCCCCCCTCCATGTCCAGTGTTCCACCCCGAGCAGACAGAGCTGGTGCTGCCCCCTGATGGCCTGTGGGTCCTACGTTTCCCCTATTCCTATGTCACAGACCGTGGCCCATGCTACCCACCTAAAGAGAACCAGCCCCTGGCCAGCTACAAGGTCCTCAGAGGCATCCTGCGTGCCAACACTGCAAGCCCTCTTCCACCACAGTAACCTCTACTCACACCATAGCACCGCAATGTGACTCTCGCACTTATTTGAAAGGTTAGTTTAAAAATGACTGAGTCAGTTGGACCGTGTTCTCTTGCCTAGTGTTGTTTCATCCCCTAAAATACTATTTCGAGTTAAATAGAATTGTGCTGGGTTAGTTGATTTATGAATGGCAATCTAAAAAGGAAAAAGGTGTTGATCTGCGTCTCCACTTGGATATATTCAAAATTAAGATCTTGTTCTCTGATCTTTTGTTGTTCGTGGTATCTTTTTAACAGGGTTGTCAGGTGGTATTTTCAGCTCTTACACTAAAAGGGCAATCTATATAAAACACTGGAAAATCATGTTTTTGACTGCACTGGGCCTTTAAGGAGAGAATAAATTACATCTTACGGATCCTTGTTTGTTGGCTTTATTCACTGTTATTGTGCACATTCAATACAGCCTGTATAGAGGCTTGTTTTGAGCTAGGATCATTGTTCAGACCACCATATAAAGGTGAGATCACACATCATTACAGTTAGTCATCAATAAATAAAATGGCATGCAACGTTTATGTGAAGCATAGCCACAGAATTCTTAGATCAATGCACAGCACTAGATGTCGCTATTAACCAAGTTATTGAGTGTGGCGTCATGAGAAAGTTCTCTACGTGGGCCCCTAACAAAAACAGTAGTTATTTACCTTGCAGAAAGATGAATAATCCTAAAGTGCTTGGCATGTGTCTTTTTTAATATCCTTTTGTCCTTCAGGCCTGGTATGTATGGATGGCATGATCATGCATGCCTCCAACTTGTATTATTACAATGCTTAAATAAATGGATTGTTCTGCAGGTACAACGTTTGCTGTTGAGCTGTCTACCCGTCATGTATGTAGCCTATTTGTCCATCATGACATAAAAAAAAAACTATCTTGCAATTTGCCCGTGTTGTCTGGTAAATTGAATTGGTAGGCTTACTGAGACAAAGTGTGCAAAGCGTTTCTGTTTATGAACTCCGCTATTGCGGTCTCCCACACGTATGCTTAACGAACAGTAGGCACTTATTTTTCTCCGCGCAACGATTGGTCAGCCATTACCATCTGTAGCCAATGGGCACAATGTTGCTATGCTGTAATGTTACATTGATTGGTTCCCTTGACTGTCCGTCTGCCTCAGACGGGGTACTGTCTTTGCGCAATAACATCAACTCAAGCGGTGCGCTCAGTATCGGATGGACATCCTTCGTTACTTCTTGAGCATTGAAGTTAACGCGTAGAAGCAAACCTTAACCCTCTAAATGGAATGAGAAGGAATTGCCACATAAAGTTGTGATCGGCAAAGCACTAGAGACGACGATTGACTTTTCTCTATCCAAAGGTAAAGGAAATGCTTATTGTTATTGCGCAACTGTAACGGTACATGTTTAAAACGGACTGCATCTTGTCCGAAAGTTCATAATGGGGCCTGAGACTAGATTATAACTATTTGATAACAATTAAACGATAATACGATTCTGACCGACTGTGCTTCGTGTATAACCTACAGGTATAGTATATGATGCGAGTAGGATTGATGTAAAATATACGCGGTGGCACTACATGCGCTGGTTTTAGATTACACAAAGTTGGCAGTGTCGTATTCTGCACCACCGAATCCAAACATTGCTTTTGGTGCATGCGGACGATGGAAGTAGAAATTGCAAAGAGGAATCCGCTATGATATTGTTTCGGTTCTGACATGTTTTTGTTGACAATCATTTTTCATTACTTATGCCATATTAATATAATTGACAAGCTTGTATTGGTTGTTTTAACAGTCATTCAAAATGTTACCATCGTTTAGTGGTTGTAACAATATCCTGTAATAAATGTAACATCTGTTATTGTCATCAGTATTTTGAACCTTTAACAATCTTTCCTAAATGACTCTCAGTGAACCGATAGAGGCCTCTCACTATCTTGCTATAGTTTTTGCTAAAAGACCATACCAAAATAGTGAATCCAGTTTGTAAGGTCGGGCCACATAAACGGATGACAGCTGGTTCCCCTTGACTAGTCTACTCTAAATCTCGACAAAGTTGGCAGAGAGCAAAAGGTTAGCTATTTATACCCACAGTAACATCTCTGTTCATTTTGACATTTTCATTGATATCTAACTTGGTTTCCTATTTAGTCATAATGACCTTACCTGGCATATAAATAATTCAACTTAACAGGTAGTTTTAAAACCACCAAAAGGAAGCTACCTATGGAACACATCATAGCAGATGCATCATGTGATATGGTCAAGAGCTTCCAGCATAAGCATGAAATCAGTGCCAATATGTCAATCAGTGCAACAAAGATATAGCTCTGTGGGAGTGTTGTGTGGGCCAGTAACTGAAAGGTCGCTGGTTCGAATCCCAGAGCCGACTAGGTGAAATATCTGATGTGCCTTTGAGCAAGGCACTTAACCCTAATTGCTCCTGTAAGTTGCTCTGGATAAGAGCATCTGCTAAATGACTGAAATGTTGTTGTTTTTTAATATGTAAAAAAGGTTGTGAGCCCTGGGGCCGCCTGAGTAGGAGGCTTTCTCTCTGTCAGTCGGCATACAAATGGCTGTGTATGGCTAGACCTGAGGTTAGTATGGTAGCACGCTTTGGAATCAATTGCCATCACAGATGCTGGGGGGAAAAATCTGGGCATAATGTCCCTATAGGTGTAGACAGGTACAATACAATGTATAGTAAACCTGGTGATACTCATAGTCAGGAATGTCTTACAATTCAACTTTAATTTCCGCTGAAGAGTGTCCGGTTTTATTTATTCAGTGTCTACTCCATTGTTTTTGCACCTTGTGAGGTAACTATGGTATACGTTCCCTAATGCACATCAGATAATGCAACACAACACTACAAGACGGTCCCCAAATGGATCTAATATTTGTGTGTGTTCACTGCTTCCTATCATCTTGTGTGTGCAAAAAGAGTGCTATTCAAAGGTCATTGCTGGGTGCTCATTTGGCAGTGAATCAATTCAGAGACCAGCTCTCTGCATTGGCTCTTTCATTCATCCAATGCTAATAAACAGAGGGAGGGAGCATGGCAGGGATGTTTACACCTCTATCCAACTGGTCACACCTATTTCCTGCCAGTCATTCACACCAGCTGGGAGTTAGCAGAAAGTTCTCCACCCTGGCCTCCTCGCATCCAGGAGTCTGCCCTGTGTTGTGAAGGATGTGGCACATTCCATGTCTACATTTTAAGCAGGATCTGATTCAGATAAAAGCCTAGAGACAGTGTATTTTTGTCAATGCGTGGCGGTCAATATACGCCTACGTGCGCGTCAGTGTGTGTGTGTGTGCATATACAGTCGTATGAAAAAGTTTGGGCACCCCTCTGAGGCTGCATAATAATTTACTCTGTCGTCACAGAAAATGATCACAGTGGCATGCCATTCATTTTCTAATAAAAGCTGAGTACTGGGGTATTGTCCAGACAAAGATTTTTAGTGTAGCAATATTAAGTTGTATGAAATTAAATCAGATGTGAAAAATATGCTATGCAAAAATGTGGGCACCCTTGTCATTCTGTTGATTTGAATACCTGTAACTACTTAGCACTGATTAATTGGAACACACAATTGGTTTGGTGAGCTCATTAAGCCTTGAACTTCATAGACAAGTGCATCCAATCATGAGAAAATATATTTAAGGTGGCCAATTGCAAGTTGTTGTTCTCTTTGACTCTCCTCTGAAGAGTGGCAACATGGGGGCCTCAAAACAACTCTCAAATGACCTGAAAACAAAGATTGTTCAACATTATGGTTTAGAGGAAGGCTACAAAAAGCTATCGCAGAGATTTAAGCTGTCAGTGTCCACTGTGAGGAACATAGTGAGGAAATGGAAGACCAGAGGCACAGTTCTTGTTAAGGCCAGAAGTGGCAGGCCAAGTAAAATATCGGAGAGGCAAAGGCGAAGGATGGTGAGAACGGTCAAAAACAGACCACCTCCAAAGACCTACAACATCATCTTGCTGCAGATGGTGTCACTGTGCATCGTTCAACAATTCAGCGCACTTTGCACAAGGAGAAGCTGTATGGGAGAGTGATGCGGAAGAAGCCTTTTCTGCACACACACCACAAACAGAGTCGCTTGAGGTATGCAAACGCACATTTGGACAAGCCAGCTTCATTTTGGAATAAGGTGCTGTGGACTGACGAAACAAAGATTGAGTTATTTGGTCATAACAAGGGACGTTATGCATGGCGGCAAAAGAACACAGCGTTCCAAGAAAAACACTTGCTACCCACAGTCAAATTTGGTGGGGGTTCCATCATGCTATGGGGCTGTGTGGCCAGTGCCGGTACTGGGAATCTTGTTAAAGTTGAGGGTCGCATGGATTCCACTCAATATCAGCAGATTCTTGGGAATAATGTTGAAGAATCAGTCACAAAGTTGAAGTTACGCCGGCGCTGGATATTTCAACAAGACAACGACCCAAAACACTGCTCAAAATCTACCCGGGCATTTATGCAGAGGAACAAGTGCAATGTTCTGGAATGGCCATCCCAGTCCCCAGACCTGAATATCATTGAGAATCTGTGGGATGATTTGAAGCGGGCTGTCCATGCCATCAAACCTAACTGAACTGGAAATGTTTTGTAAGGAGGAATGGTCCAAAATACCTTCATCCAGACACTCATTAGAGGCTATGGGAAGCGTCTAGAGGCTGTTATTTTAGCAAAAGGAGGCTCTACTAAATATTGATGTGATTTTTCTATTGGGGTGCCCAAATTTATGCACCTGTCTAATTTTGTTTTGATGCATATTGCACATTTTCTGTTAATCCAATAAACCTCATTTCACTACTGAAATATTACTGTGTCCATCAGTTATTTGATAGATCAAAATGAAATTGCTGATCCAAACACCCAATTATTTATAAATGGAAATTATGGAAATTGTCAGGGGTGCCCAAACGTTTTCATACGACTGTATACAGTACCAGTAAAAAAAAATTAACACCTACTCATCCCAGGGTTTTTCTTGATATTTACTATTTTCTACAATAAAGATAAATGATAGTCCCATCAGAGTAGTGAGGGAGGCAATGCTTACCCTGTGATAATCTACTAAAAACAGCTGTTAATGAAAAGCAAAATAATAATAAATAAAATGATCTAATGTTATCTGTTTTTCTCAATGATTCTGGTGGCTTTTATGCTCAATATATACACTCGTGGCCAAAAGTTTTGAGAATGACACAAATATTAATTTCCACAAAGTTTGCTGCTTCGGTGTCTTTAGATATTTTTGTCAGATGTTACTATGGAATACTGAAGTATAATTACTAGCATTTCATAAGTGTCAAAGGCTTTTATTGACAATTACATGAAGTTGATGCAAAGAGTCAATATTTGCAGTGTTGACCCTTCTTTTTCAAGACCTCTGCAATCCGCCCTGGCATGCTGTCAATTAACTGGGTCACATCCTGACTGCTGGCAGCCCATTCTTGCATAATAAATGCTTGGAGTTTGTCAGAATTTGTGGGTTTTTGTTTGTCCACCCGCCTCTTGAGGATTGACCACAAGTTCTCAATGGGATTAAGGTCTGGGGAGTTTCCTGGCCATGGACCCAAAATATCGATGTTTTGTTCCCCGAGCCACTTAGTTATCACTTTTGCCTTCTGGCAAGGTGCTCCATCATACTGGAAAAGGCATTGTTCGTCACCAAACTGTTCCTGGGCGGTTGGGAGAAGTTGCTCTCGGAGGATGTGTTGGTACCATTCTTTATTCACGGCTGTGTTCTTAGGCAAATTGTGAGTGAGCACACTCCCTTGGCTGAGAAGCAACCCCACACATGAATGGTCTTAGGATGCTTTACTGTTGGCATGACACAGGACTGATGGTAGCGCTCACCTTGTCTTCTCCGGACAAGCTTTTTTCCGGATGCCCCAAACAATCGGAAAGGGGATTCATCAGAGAAAATGATTTTACCCCAGTCCTCAGCAGTCCAATCCCTGTACCTTTTGCAGAATATCAGTCTGTCCCTGATGTTTTTCCTGGAGAGAAGTGGCTTCTTTGCTGCCCTTCTTGACACCAGGCCATCCTCCAAAAGTCTTCTCCTCACTGTGCGTGCAGATGCACTCACACCTGCCTGCTGCCATTCCTGAGCAAGCTCTGTACTGGCGGTGCCCCGATCCCGCAGCTGAATCAACTTTAGGAGACGGTCCTGGAGCCTGCTGGACTTTCTTGAGCGCCCTGAAGCCTTTTTCACAACAATTGAACCGCTCTCCTTGAAGTTCTTAATGATCCGATAAATGGTTGATTTAGGGGCAATCTTACTGGCAGCAGTAGCCTGTGAAGCCCTTTTTGTGCAAAGCAATGATGACAGCATGTGTTTCTTTGCAGGTAACCATGGTTGACAGAGGAAGAACAATGATTCCAAGCACCACCCACCTTTTGAAGCTTTCAGTCTGTTATTCGAACTCAATCAGCATGACAGAGTGATCTCCAGCCTTGTCCTCGTCAACACTCACACCTGTGTTAACGAGAGAATCACTGACATGATGTCAGCTGGTCCTTTTGTGGCAGGGCTGAAATGCAGTGGAAAGTTTTTGGGGGGATTCAGTTCATTTGCATGGCAAAGAGGGACTTTGCACTTAATTGCAATTAATCTGATCACTCGTCATAACATTCTGGAGTATATGCAAATTGCCATCATACAAACTGAGGCAGCAGACTGTGAAAATTAATATTTGTGTCATTCTCAAAACTTTTGGCCACAACTGTACATTTGCTAAAAGTGCATCACAACCTCAGAATAGGCGCCAGGGTATTCATGCCTTTCTTTCCATCCATTCAATGCCATTAACATCCTTAGAGTGCAGCATTTCATGACTCCAGTCACTGTTAATGGACAGGGTCACTATATTGGCATTGCTGCCTTGCCTAGCTTGAAGTAGCTTTATTTGTTGCATTGAACCGATGTTCATATTTTGCGCATGCGTATTGCCTAAACATGTTGTGTGGGTTTTGCCTGGAGTAAGCTGTGCACATTTGTGCGTGTCTATATAATTTGGCTCTCAGATCTCTTGAAATTAACAAAGCTAGCTAGCAAGAACAACCTGACAAAAGGACACTAACGTTACTATACTGTACAAACAATTTTCGAAGTTGGAATAATGTAAAGCGCCATTTTGGAGGGTTCGAAGAGTGGAAGTCAACTATAATGAAAGTTAAGACGAGGCAAAGGCAGCAAAAAGCATACAAGATGTGACTTTATTCATGACAGGCATGGCAACCACCATCTCCCTCACTGCTAGCTGTTGTGCAGGCGAAGAGAACTGGACTGTCCACCACTGGCGGCGCCATTCCAGCCATAATAATGGCCGAAACAGAGCAAACAGAATGGCATGAAACACCTTGAAACCAGGTGTTTGATGTATTTGATACCATTCCACTCATTCCGCTACAGTCATTAACACAAGCCTGTTCTCCCCAATTAAGGTGCCACCAACCTCCTGTGCTGTCCACTTGTCTGAAACGTCATTACCAATTAATACCTTTTAGCTGGGTTTTACACCTCTTGGACATTTACTTTTGCTTTGTGGACGTATTGGGAATGGAGCTTCTCCCGCCACTTAATGCGGGCCAGAGCTTTGGCTTCTACAAGATAGATACAACTCACTACACTACAACCATTCTACATGCGTGGCTGCATGGGAACGCACACGCACGGGAGGATTCAGCCCGTCAGAGAGCAGGATGCCCTAATGGATGGAGCTGCCTGTGTGCTGCGTGGGAGAAGAACTGTGCTACCAGCTACTGTTTGTGTGTGACTTTATGTGTCAGTGTGAAAATAAAACCGAATGAGGCCTTGCGGATGCCTCATGACTGTGGGGACTGCTGTGTGCATGCAGAATAAAATTCTGCTGAGACTTCTACAACACTGTCACGCAGAGGTTCACCAGACGAATGGACTTCATTTACAAGTAAAGGTAGGCCTTAATGCACTTTCCTTTGAAATTTGCAGGTTAGGCTACTGTTTAATCATGAGAATAGACAACGACCCTTTGAATGCATTTGATTTATCAAGCTACAATTTCATGAGACACTTTTTGATGTTTTGAACAGCATTTTTCAGTCATTTCAATTGTTGATGTGGAAATTTTGTTTGAATCTTTTTTTTAAATTATTATTAAAAAATGTTTACCCCTTTTTCATGATATCCAATTGGTAGTTACAGTCTTGTCCCATCGCTGCAACTCCTGTACGGACTCTGGAGAGGAGAAGGTCAAGAGCCATGCGTCCTCCGAAACACGACCCTGCCAAGCTGCACTGCTTCTTAATCAGGAAGCCAGCGACACCAATGTGTCAGAGGAAACGCTGTACAACTGGCGACCGAAGTCAGCGTTCAGCGCCCGGCCCACCACAAGAAGTCGCTAGAGCGTGATGGGACAAGGACATCCCACCGGCCAAACCTTCCCCTAACCCGGGCAACGCTGGGCCATTTGTGCTCCGCCTCATGGGTCTCCCAGTCACGGCCAGCTTGGACACAGCCTGGGCTCAAATCCGGGTCTGTAGTAACGTCTCTAGCACTGTGATGCAGTGCCTTAGACCGCTGTGCCACTCGGGAAGCCCAGAACCTTTTTATTATATACAGGTAACTGCCAAAATAAAGGAAACAGTGTGTGGCGCTACAGAGGGTGGTGCAGGCAGCCCAATGTATCACTGGGGCCGAGCTCCCTGCCATCCAGGACCTCTTTATCAGACTGCATAAAAGGAAGGCCCGGAAAATCATTAAAGACTCCAACCACATACTGTTCTCTCTGCTTCCGCATGGCAAGCGGTACCGGTGCTTCAAAACAGACACCAACAGGCTCCTGAACAGCTTCTATCCTCATGCCATAAGGCTGCTAAATAGTATGTGTAGCCATTTTGTTAGCTATCTGAGTTGACCCTTGTATTTTAGTCTTCTCTATGCACACTCACAGGGCCCTACACACACTGACACATACACGCTGATGCTACTCTGTTAATCATATATCCTGATGCCTAGTCACCTTACCCCTACACATTTTTATTTAACTAGGCAAGTCAGTTAACAACAAATTCTTATTTACAATGGCGGCCTACACCGGCCAAACCCTATGGGAGGCCTATGGGAGGCCTTTCAGTTCTGCCAATCAAGGCCGGTTGTGATACAGCCTGGAATCGAACCAGGGTGTCTGTAGTGACACCTCTAGCACAGAAATGCAGTGCCTTAGACCGCTGCGCCACTCGGGAGTCTGTACATACGAACCTCTATCGATCCAGTATTCCTGCACATTGTAAATATGGTACTGGAACTGACCCTGTAGATAGTATGCTTTCTTACTTTATCGTGTTCTTATTTTTATTTCTAGTTTTTTTGGTTTGTTTTACCTTGTTATTTTTTGAATTACATTGTTATTGATTACTGCATTGTTGGGATTAGAGTTTGCAAAAACGCCATTTCACTGTACTGAATGAATGAATGAATTACATTTTATTTTCGTGTCAAATCACCAGTTGGCAACCCATCCCTTATGGGATTAATTGACACATTAACAAACATTACAATAATTCACTGTGATAATTTAGTGATAATTCTTCTTCCGGTGTTCTCTGCAGTGCACATCGCATAAAGAGTGAAAACATCATAGTAAATCAATACATAATCGTAAATAAAGTTATCCAAACAATAACTATATCCCTAGAGCAGTAAAAAAATATACATTCATACATATATATATACACTGCTCAAAAAAATAAAGGGAACACTTAAACAACACAATGTAACTCCAAGTCAATCACACTTCTGTGAAATCAAACTGTCCACTTAGGAAGCAACACTGATTGACAATAAATTTCACATGCTGTTGTGCAAATGGAATAGACAACAGGTGGAAATTATAGGCAATTAGCAAGACACCCCCAATAAAGGAGTGGTTCTGCAGGTGGTGACCACAGACCTTTCAGTTCCTATGCTTCCTGGCTGATGTTTTGATCACTTTTGAATGCTGGCGGTGCTTTCACTCTAGTGGTAGCATGAGACGGAGTCTACAACCCACACAAGTGGCTCAGGTAGTGCAGCTCATCCAGGATGGCACATCAATGCGAGCTGTGGCAAGAAGGTTTGCTGTGTCTGTCAGCGTAGTGTCCAGAGCATGGAGGCGCTACCAGGAGACAGGCCAGTACATCAGGAGACGTGGAGGAGGCCGTAGGAGGGCAACAACCCAGCAGCAGGACCGCTACCTCCGCCTTTGTGCAAGGAGGAGCAGGAGGAGCACTGCCAGAGCCCTGCAAAATGACCTCCAGCAGGCCACAAATGTGCATGTGTCTGCTCAAACGGTCAGAAACAGACTCCATGAGGGTGGTATGAGGGCCCGACGTCCACAGGTGGGGGTTGTGCTTACAGCCCAACACCGTGCAGGACGTTTGGCATTTGCCAGAGAACACCAAGATTGGCAAATTCGCCACTGGCGCCCTGTGCTCTTCACAGATGAAAGCAGGTTCACACTGAGCACATGTGACAGACGTGACAGAGTCTGGAGACGCCGTGGAGAACGTTCTGCTGCCTGCAACATCCTCCAGCATGACCGGTTTGGCGGTGGGTCAGTCATGGTGTGGGGTGGCATTTCTTTGGGGGGCCGCACAGCCCTCCATGTGCTCGCCAGAGGTAGCCTGACTGCCATTAGGTACCGAGATGAGATCCTCAGACCCCTTGTGAGACCATATGCTGGTGCGGTTGGCCCTGGGTTCCTCCGAATGCAAGACAATGCTAGACCTCATGTGGCTGGAGTGTGTCAGCAGTTCCTGCAAGAGGAAGGCATTGATGCTATGGACTGGCCCGCCCGTTCCCCAGACCTGAATCCAATTGAGCACATCTGGGACATCATGTCTCGCTCCATCCACCAACGCCACGTCGCACCACAGACTGTCCAGGAGTTGGCGGATGCTTTAGTCCAGGTCTAGGAGGAGATCCCTCAGGAGACCATCCGCCACATCATCAGAAGCATGCCCAGGCGTTGTAGGGAGGTCATACAGGCACGTGGAGCCCACACACACTACTGAGCCTCATTTTGACTTGTTTTAAGGACATTACATCAAAGTTGGATCAGCCTGTAGTGTGGTTTTCCACTTTAATTTTGAGTGTGACTCAGAATCCAGACCTCCATGGGTTGATAAATTTGATTTCCATTGATAATTTTTGTGTGATTAGTATTTAATAAGAATATTTAATTCATTCAGATCTAGGATGTGTTATTTTAGTGTTCCCTTTATTTTTTTGAGCAGTGTATATATATATATATACAGTTGAAGTTGGAAGTTTACATACACCTTAGCCAAATACATTTAAACTCCCTGTCTTAGGTCAGTTAGATCACCACTTTATTTTAAGAATGTGAAATGTCAGAATAATAGTAGAGAGAATGATTTATTTCAGATTTGATTTCTTTCATCACATTCCCAGTGGGTCAGAATTTTACATACACCCAATTAGTATTTGGTAGCATTGCCTTTAAAATAGTTTAACTTGGGTCAAATGTTTTGTGTAGCCTTCCACAAGCTTCCCACAATAAGTTGGGTGAATTTTGGCCCATTCCTCCTGACAGAGCTGGTGTAACTGAGTCATGTTTGTAGGCCTCCTTGCTCGCACACGCTTTTTCAGTTCTGCCCCACAAAAATTCTATAGGATTGAGGTCAGGGTTTTGTGATGGCCATTTTGCCACAACTTTGGAATTATGCTTGGGGTCATTGTCCATTTGGAAGACCCATTTGCAACCAAGCTTTAACTTCCTGACTGATGTCTTGAGATGTGGATATATTGAAGCCACATAATTTTCTTTTCCTCATGATGCCATCTATTTTGTGAAGTGCACCAGTCCCTCCTGCAGCAAAGCACCCCCACAACATGATGCTGCCACCCCTGTGCTTCAGGGTTGGGATGGTGTTCTTCTGCTTGCTAGCCTCCCCCTTTTTCCTACAAACATAACGATGGTCATCCAAACATAACAATGGTCATTATGGCCAAACAGTTCTATTTTTGTTTCATCAGACCAGAGGAAATTTCTCAGAAAAGTACAATATTTGTACCCATGTACAGTTGGAAACTGTAGTCTGGCTTTTTTATGGCGGTTTTGGACTCGTTTTACTGTGGATATAGATACTTTTGTACCTGTTTCCTCCAGCATCTTCACAAGGTCCTTTGCTGTTGTTCTGGGATTGATTAGCACTTTTCGCGCCAAAGTACGTTCATCTCTAGGAGACAGAAGGCTGCGTGGTCCCATGGTGTTTATACTTGCGTACTATTGTTTGTACAGATGAATGTGGTACCTTCAGGCATTTGGAAATTGCTCCCAAGGATGAACCTGACTTGTGGAGGTCTACAATGTTTTTTTCTGAGGTCTTGGCTGATTTCTTTTGATTTTCCCATGATGTCAAGCAAAGAAGCACTGAGTTTGAAGGTAGGCCTTGAAATATATCCACAGGTACACCTCCAATTGACTCAAATTATGTCAATTAGCCTATCAGAAGCTTCTAAAGCCATCACAATTTTCTGGAATTTTCCAAGCTGTTTAAAGGCACAGTCAACTTAGTGTATGTAAACTTCTAGACCCACTGGAATTGTGATACAGTGAAATAATCTGTCTGTAAACAATTGTTGGAAAATTACTTGTGTCGTGCACAAAGTAGATGTCCTAAACGACTTGCCAAAACTATAGTTTGTTAACAAGAAATTTGTGGAGTGGTTTAAAAGCGAGTTTT
Organism: Salvelinus alpinus; assembly: GCF_045679555.1. NCBI lineage: Eukaryota > Metazoa > Chordata > Actinopteri > Salmoniformes > Salmonidae > Salvelinus > Salvelinus alpinus. The sequence continues at coordinate 80,524,235 of NC_092086.1, forward strand.
AATGACCTCAACCTAGGTGTATGTAAACTTCCGCCTTCAACTGTATGTACACACGTGCCATTTACCACTTAGAAGCTAAATATTTTTAGGTTGCCCTTTTTCTTTTATTCCAGGCTTTATCTAAATATTCTGCAAACTGAAATACACAATGGACAAAAAAACATTTCAGTTTCTCCTCATCGCTCAGCAACACAATCCCAGAGTATATCTGGTGTGCTTTCTGGAATAAGAGCAAGCGTATATCATGGTAGAAAGGGCAATAGAGGATAAAATGAGTTTCATTCTCTATTTCTTCGAGGTCACAATAGTTACATAGTCTTTCCTCTTCCATTTCACCACAATACCGACCTGTTTCAATACTCAGAGTCAATATCCCTGATCTTACCTGTTTCAATACGCAGAGACAATATCCCTGATCTTAACTATGCACATAGTGATCTCTTGCTTTTAGGTAGGTTATACATAATATATCTCTCCCACACGAATTCATCCTTAAAAGGTTCTCAGTTTGGGATTATGATTTATAATTTTTTTCATATTGCATCAACTGTTGTTTTTTAATAATATCTATGTCTCCTTTAATTTCAAATCAAAGCAATGCAGTTCAAGAAATAGAATTAAGAAAATATTTACTAAATAAACTGAAGTAGAAAATCCAAAGTATCATAATAAAATAACCATAACGAGGCTATATACAGGAGGTACCGGTACCGAGTCAATGTGTGGGGGTACAGGTTAGTCGAGGTAATTTGTACATGTAGGTAGAGGTAAAGTGACTATGCATTGATAATAAACAGCGAGTAACATCAGTGTAAAAACAAACGGGGGTGGTGTCAATGTAAGTAGTCCGGGTGGCCATTTGATTAATTGTCTGACACCGCCTAGTATATAGGTCCTGGATGTCAGGAAGCTTGGCCCCAGAGATGTACTGGGCCGTACGCACTACCCACTGTAGCGGCTTATGGTCGGATGCCAAGCAGTTGCCATACCAGGCGGTGATGCAACCGGTCAGGATGCTCTAGATGGTGCAGCTGTATAACTTTTTGAGGATCTGGGGACCCATGCCAAATCTTTTCAGTCTCTTGAGGAGCAAAAGGTGTTGTTGTCCTGGCACCACACTGCAAGGTCTCTGACCTCCTCCCTGTAGGCTGTCTCATTGTTGTCGGTGATCAGGCCTACCACTGTTGTGTCGTCAGCAAACATAATGATGGTGTTGGAGTCGTGCTTGGCCATGCAATCGTGAGTGAAGAGGGAGTACAGGAGGAGTCTAAGCACGCATTCTTGAGGGGCCCCCGTGTTGAGGATCAACGTGGCATATGTGTTGTTTTCTTACCCTTACCACCTGGGGGCGGCCCGTCAGGAAGCTTTGTGGGCACTATGGTGTTGAATGCTGAGCTGTAGTCAATGAACAGCATTCTCACATAGGTGTTCCTTTTGTCCAGGTGGGAAAGGGCAGTGGGAAATGTGATTGAAATTGCATCATCCGTGGATCTGTTTGGGAGGTATGTGAATTGGAGTGAGTCTAGGGTTTCCGGTATGATGGTGTTGATGTGAGCCATGACCAGCCTTTCAAAGCACTTCATGGCTACCGACGTGAGTGCTGCAAGGCTGTATTAATTTAGGCAGGTTACCTTCGTGCTTGAAACATGTAGGTATTACAGGGAGAGGTTGAAAATGTCAGTGAAAACACCTGCCAGTTGGTCCACGCATGCTTTGAGTACACGTCCTGGAAATCCGTCTGACCTCGCAGCTTTGTGTATGTTGACCTGTTTAAAGGTCTTGTTCACATCGGCTACGGAGAGCATGATCACACAGTCGACTGGAACAGCTGGTGCTCTCATGCATGCTTCAGTGTTGCTTGCCTCAAAGCGAGCATAAAAGGCATTTAGCTCGTCTGGTAGGCTCGCGTCACTGGGCAGCTCGCAGTTGGGTTTCCGTTTGTAGTCTGTGATAGTTTTCAAGCCCTGCCACATCCAACGAGAGTCAGAGCTGGTTGTCGTAGGATTCAATCGTAGAGCTGCCGCTTTTCCTGTTTGATAGTTCATCTGAGGGCATAGCAGGATTTCTTATAAGCGCCCGGATTAGTGTCCCGCTTCTAGAAAGCGGCAGCTCTAGCCTTTAGCTTGGTGTAGATGTTGCTTGTGATCCATGGCTTCTGATTGGGAAATGTACATACGGTCACTGTGGGGACGACGTCTAGATGCACTTATTGATGAAGCCGGTTACTGAGGCGTTATACTCCTTATTGCCATTGGATGAATCCCGGAACATATTCCAGTCTGTGCTAGCAAAACAGTTCTGTAGCGTAGCATCCGCATCACAGTTCTGTAGCATAGCATCCGCGTCATCTGACCACTTCCGCATTGAGCGAGTCACTGGTACTTCCTGCTTTAGTTTTTGCTTGAAAGCAGGAATCAGGAGGATAGAATTATGGTCAGATTTGCAAAATGGAGGGCGAGGGAGAGCTTTGTATGCGTCTCCGTGTGTGGAGTAAAGGTGGTCTAGAGTTTTTTTCCCCTCTCGTTGCACATGTGACATGCTGGTAATAATTAGGTAAACCGGATTTAAGTTTGCCTGCATTAAAGACCCCGGCCACTCCGGGTGAGCATTTTGTTGATTGCTTATGGCCTTATACAATGCGGCAGGTAGCCTTGTGGTTAGAGCGTTGAGCCAGTAACCGAAAGGTTGCTGGATTGAATTCCCGAGCAGACAAGGTAAAAATCTGTTGTTCTGCCCCTGAACAAGGCAATTAACCCACTGTTCCCCGGTAGGTAGTCATTGTAAATAAGAATTTGTACTTAACTGACTTGCCTAGTTAAATAATATAAAAAATATAATTATACAGCTCGTTGAGTGCTGTTTTAGTGGCAGCATCGGTTTGTGGTGTTAAATAGATGGCTACGAATAATATAGTATAATATAATATATCTTTGTAGATAGTGTGGTCTACAGTTCATCATGAGGTATTCTACCTCAGGTGAGCAATACGTCGAAACTTCTTTAATATTAGACATTGCGCACCGGCAGTTATTGACAAATAGACACCCATTTCTCGTCTTACCAGACGTAGCTGCTCTGTCCTGCCGAAACACGGAGAAGCCTGCCATCTCTATATTATTTGTGTCATCGTTCAGCCAAGTCTCTGTAAAACATAAGATATTAATCAATTCAATCAATCAAATTTATTTATAAAGCCATTCTTACATCAGCTGATGTCACAAAGTGCTGTACAGAAACCCAGCCTAAAACCCCAAACAGCAAGCAATGCAGGTGTAGAAGCACAGTTTTTAATGTCCCGTTGGTAGGATAGTCTTAATCGTTGATCCAGTTTGTTTGCACGTTAGCCAATTATACAGAGGGTAGTGGTGATTTACTCATTCGCCGACGAATTCTCACAAGGCACCCAGACCTCCGCCTCCGGTCTTTTCTCATGTGAATGACGGGGATTTGGACCTGGTCTCCGGGAAGCAGTATATCCTTTGTGTCGGACTCATTCAAGAAAAAAATCTTTGTCGAGTTCGAGGTGAGTAATCGCTGTTCTGATGTCCAGAAGCTCTTTTCGGTCATAAGAGACGGTAGCAGCAACATTATGTACAAAATGAGTTCCAAACAATGCGAAAAAACACACAAAATAGCACAGTTGGTTAGGAGCCGGTAAAACGGCAGCCATCCCCTCTGACCGAATTATTTTGGGTCATAAGAGACGGTAGCAGTTGTTATGCAGCTGTTCACAGTCAGACTGTTGAAAAAGGTCAGACATTTCAGTTGCCCAGGCTCCCCCTTTGGATAGATCCCATTGAAAAACTTTACTAGCTATTCTGGCAGTTGGCATATTCAACAGTCTATTCCAAGGTCTCACCATACACACCTTCCATCTCACCTTACAGGGTTCCCAGCGCATGTCCCCAGTTATTGCCAGTATAGGTGCAAACCTGTGGACACCTAAAAAGTAGCGTACTGCTCTGTTATGGACATGTTTGTTTTTGAGATACTTCTTAGCACCCCACACTCCTGCTGAATAGTCCAGAACAGGACACACGTCTGATGCAGTTTGGAATAAGTAGAATAACCAATATCTTTGAGTGGTTTTGTTTCTCCTATAACTCCCCCAAGAGCTCTACTTGCTGAGTCGGCCAGGGCAGATGTGCCGCATAGAAAAGTCATGTGTTCATCAATAAAAATACCCAAATATTTATAATTGCTCGTAAACTCAAGAATTTCTTCACCAAAACAAAACTGAAAAGCACTTCTCTTAGTACCTGGTTTTCTAAAATGCATTATCTGTGTTTTTGTCTGGTTGATTATACTTGTGCATGTGACATTTTAAAACTTGAAACTTTAAATAAGGGTTACACTGTATGTTGATAGCAGGTGCTTCCACACAGGTGTGGTTTTTAAGTTCAGCAATTAACATCCCATCATGCTCAGGGTCATGTATAAAAATGCCCAGTTGCCCATTATTTGGGCTACCTTTGCTAGAAGACAAGATCTCCGTGCCTTTGAACGAGGGGTCTCCTTGGAGCATGGGGGTTTAAAGGATGTGTATATCTGTCTCAGTCACCAGATCTCAACCCAATTGAACACGTATGGAAGATTCTGGAGCTGTGCCTGAAACAGTGTTTTCCACCACTATCAACAAAACACCAAATGATGGAATTTCTTGTGGATGAACGGTGTCGCATCCCTCCAGTAGAGTTCCAGACACTTGTAGAATCTATGCAAAAGTGCATTGACGCTGTTCTGGCCCAACGCCTTATTAAGACACTTTGTTGGTGTTTCCTTTTTTTGCACTTACCAGATGTTTAATAATATTTCACATAATATTATTGTGTGTTTTGTGCGCACCTCAAATCAGAAGAATTGTAAATCATCACATTTTTTACCCCTCTTTTTCTCTCCAATTTAGTTAGTCTTGTCCCATCGCTGCAACTCCCGTACGGACTCAGGAGAGGCAAAGGTCGAGAGCCATGCATCCTCCGAAACACGACCGTGCCAAGCCCCACTGCTTCTTGACACACTGCTTGCTTAACCCAGAAGCACCAATGTGTCGGAGGAAACACCGTACAACTGGCGACACGAGTCAGTTTGCATGCGCCCGGTCTGCCACAAAGAGTCGCTAGCACGTGATGGGACAAGGACATCCCGGCCGGCCAAACCCTCCCTAACCCGGACGACGCTGGGCCAATTGTTCGCCGATTGTGCACCGCCTCATGGGTCTCACGGTCGCGGCCGGCTGCAACACAGCCTGGGATCGAACCCGGGTCTGTAGTAATGCCTCTACCACTGCGACGCAATGCCTTAGACCGCTGCACCACTCGAGAGGCCCCCCTAAAATCAATTTTTAAAGGCTATGGAGTTCATATTGGAATTATTCGGATGAAATGTGTCCATATTTTGGTATTTTAGTGTGGATGCTACATCGTTCTAAGGCTGAGTTGAGCAGTGTGTCATTTTGTCGGATGATATGAAATATGCTGTCATCGGAGGCTATCGCGTGTTTCTCTTGGCTACATTGGTATTTACATTTGGTGAAAATTGTTTGTTAATTTAGGTTAATAGCGTATGTCATTCTGGATGTTGGAGATATCTGTTGTATGGTGAACTTGGGCTTCATCAAGGTTTATTTGTGAGTAAATCTGGCTTTGATAATAACCAGTGCTTACCCAGCCACTGACCTCACCGCACGTCACTGTAGCTAGTTAGCAAAGTGGTGCTGAGTTATTACTGAGCTATTTGTGAAATCTTGTGATGTCCCTGGCCTACATATTGTAACATTGTAATATTGTTGTATTGTAGTGTTGTTCATTTTATATTGTACATTTGTAATAATATATTATACGATGTATTGTTTTATTTATGCAGGCTGTTACATTTTGTTGTGATGTAATTGTTTTAATCCTGCTTGGACCTGAAGAAGTTAGCTTAGCTTGGCAGTAGCTAATGGGCATCTTAATAAATACAAATGTACTAGCAGCCTATCCTAGTCTGGTCATATCGACGTATACTGTCACACTCACACACACCAGTACTACTGCTGCCACTGACCTGGTTCTCCCACTCTCCTTTATTTATACTTTTTTATAATGTGTATCTCTCTCTCATGCTACTGCTGTCTTTCATTGTCTTTATTTCATTCTCTCTCTTTTCCTTCTGTTATTCTCTTTCTCTTCCTCCTGCTCTTGCTGCCATTTCTCTTTCCATCTCTGTCCTCATTTTGCCTGCCCTTTTTTAGATTCTCTCTTTCTCTCCGTCTCTCTCTCTCTCTCTCTCTTCCACTTTCATTCTTCCAGTATCTCTGACCCCTGTGTTTTCTCTGTCTCATGCCCATCACTCATGCCAGCCTCATCTCCATCCCCATGACACAGATGCCTGTGTTGTTCCAGCTAGTTGGCTGAACAAAACTTCACAAACACTAATAGATGTATTCTTAACTGAACTCGTTGTCAGTTAGCTAATGACAACATAGACCAAAAAGCGGTGAAAGGGCTTGACTCGGACAGAAATAGGAGCCGGTACTCATTTTGGGTGCCGGTACGTTTATATTTAGGTGCAGGAAATCCACAATACTTTGAGGTAATATTCTATAAGAGGAACAGGAGCTCAAGCAGTAGAACCTTTGAGGTGCCGGTACTCAGCTCCAGTGAGCTCCTGCACAAGCCCTGGTGGTGAACGCTATATCGCCAATAAATGATGCTGCTTCAACAGTCTCACTCCCTGAAAATAATTTCAGACTCCTCTCTTCCAATATCGAAAAGGACAACACAAGGACACTATCTGAGGGTCTTATCTAACATAACACTAGTTCATACCAGGTTAATTGAGATGCAGATGCATGTTTCGAGGGTGACACTTTTCCCACTGTGGTTATGCACAGTTGCTATGGAAGCTAATTGAAATGTGACTCCTAGGCCTATAGTAGATTAATCCAGATACTTCGATAGAACTCTCCAATTTCCTTTGATGGGCCGAGACACTAATTTGAGCCACATGAAGTTCAAAGGAAGCTGACTATCTTTCTCTACATGGCATGGTTGATTGACTGTGGCTCATTGGTAGCCAGGCAGTCATTTCATGGCTTTAAGATCTATTTAAATAGTTGCCGAGTCGGCTTTTAGGTCTATTTGAAATGACCCCACCATGATAGCTCGTCATCTCTTATCTTTATGAGCTGGCTGTTGTTTCTGTGTTTAATCTTTTGTATATTGATATTTGCCTTTCTTTTTAACCTTTGTGCTGGGGTGAAGGCAGAGTTGTTATTAAGGCTCTGTTTAATGTATCGTGTAGAGGCTTGCTTTTTGTTTTCATTGGATTTGCCCAAGATGGAGTCTGTCATTTGCATGTGGTAGGGTAGAGAATAGTTAGTGATGCCTGCCCATTGTGTCACTGGTGGGCACACACACATACACACACCTGCAGGCTGCGTGAGGTGCTGCAGCTGTTGCCCATAGACAAATCTGACAATGAATGGCTTATACAGCCCAGCTAACCACAAAGTAAATTATAATTTGTCATCCCAAGCTTTATTGCATCAAGAGGGGATGTCTGTAATTTGAAAAGGCTCGACTGATCCAGCTAGTGCCTCTAATAATTTGAGATTGTGCTGGTCTGTTTGATTGGCCATTTGGAATGGTACATGCACACGCGTGCGCACACACACCTTGTCCACACGCCTTGCCCAGAGAGAGAGAGAGAGCTCTCAGCACTTCCATTCTTCTCTCAGGGGGTGAGGGGGTGGTGGGTAGCCCCTCCATATTGTGCCAGGCCCCTGGGTCCTTAGTCAGCAGGCTTTACAGCAAGCTTACATGGCATGAGCCGCTTACCTAGCGTGAACTGCTGAGTGGGGATACAGGAGTGCGCATTCTGGCAGCCTTGTGTATGGCTAGTGTGTTAACAGTATAGGCCCCTGTAGAGGGAACTCATAGGACAATATATGGGCACGGCCATTGTTTATGTGGCCAAAGTCATCCCCAAAATTGTACAAATCTGGAACCTTACACGAGTTTGTTTCTGCTTCATTATCATGTTCTTTTCGCTTCACCGACAGTTTTGGATGCTTGGTATATTGGCCACTGTACACTCCATATAAGGATGGCACTTTTCATAAATGTTTGTCAGTTCATGTGTCACGAACGTCGTTGTAAGGATTGTCGGACCAAAGTGCAGCGTGGTATGGGTTCAACATATTTATTTAGTGAACCGGCACAAAAAAACAATAAAGCACAAACGAAACGTGAAGCTAATGGCATGCTCACAGGCAACTAACCAAAAACAAGATCCCACAAAAACCCAGCGGGAAAAGGCTGCCTAAATCTGATCCCCAATCAGAGACAACGATAAACAGCTACCTCTGATTGGGAACCATAATAGGCCAACATAGAAAACAAAACACCTAGATAGGAACACCCCCCCTAGTCACACCCCGACCTAACCAAAATAGAGAATAGAAAAGGCTCTCTATGGTCAGGGCGTGACATCATGACAGCTGACAGAGAGCGTAGCCTAAATTCAGAGCATTCAGTGTCACATGACAGAATAGTGAACGTAATTGGGCAATGTAATTGTGCCTTCATAGCTTGCCATATCCTGTTTTAGGAAATGTTAGCATAGTCTTTTGTGCAGCCTGTTATGTTTTAATTAGGCCTGTTGAAGAATTCAAAGGCACTTACACTGCCAACATCATACAGCTGGATATCATTCCAGAGCTATGAAAAAGTGCAACACCAGCGAAAGATTTAAAAGAATTTAAGAAAAACTAGGTTATGAGACTGTGTACATAAAAACTAGAGACAGGACGATACCAGTATCACGATACTCGTTAGTATCGTGGCAAGGAAACTAAACACATAGCGGATTTAATTTCTTTAGGAAAACAGCCCTAATGTTGCATCCAGAGTCATATTTTATTTATTTTCCAAGCTACAGCTCACAATATTTTACATATATGTTTTTAAAGGACCAAAGAGTTGGGTCTGCTTCGTGTTTTCATTTTTGCCATGCAAAAAAATATTGCAGTACTGGTATCGTAAAAACCATGATAAAGTACGTCAATGTTTACCATTTTGGTGCTGGCTCAGTAGCAGGCCACTGAGGCCAGTAGCATTTACTAGCTCACTCTCTACTGCCGTACACATCCTGTCCTACACACCTTTCCTTCCCTCAAACTCTTTGTGTGTGTGTACACTTGTTTTCCTACACAATCAGGACCTCAATGTCCTAACATTTCACCTTAATGTCCTGAAAAGGTAGGAAAACAAAACCTTTTTTGAAAAGTTGACTTTTTGCAGGTCCTGAATTTGTTAAAATGCTATGTTAAGCTTAAGGGTTAGGTTTTAGGGTTAGGGGTTATGGAAAACATGATTTTTAATGGTGAAAACATTTGACACTTAAAAAATTGTTGACATTTCACGAAAAGGCAGATGTGTGTGTGTGGCTACATTGAGTCAGTAAGTAGTGTATTTCTAGGGGAGCCCACGCGGTTGGCAGGGTTCCAGACTTCTGATAGTCCAATTCTGGCCCACTGACCCTGTGTGTGTGTGCGTTGTATTGTCTGTGTTGTGTGTGTTGCTGCCATAGAGTCTATCATAGTTGTACCATGATACGATAGAGAGCATTATATTGAATTGTGTCATGAATCACATAAACGCCTTCCACCACGCTTTGATGTATATGAGAGAGAGAGAGAACCTCATATAAGACTTGTTGGAAAGATTGAGTTAATGATCCAGCAATTTTGCCTGGGGGGATTTTCCTGCTCCATTCCTGCTCCATGGGAGTTTCAATCAAATTCCTTTGAGACTATATCTTAAAGTAGTAGGGGTTTCTAACGTGTGTGTATGTCTGTGTCGTGTCTGTGTGCGCAGACGGGTACATACGTTAATGCATGCGTGTGAGGCAGGTAGACTAGTGGTTAAGAGCGTTATGTTTGTAACCGAAATGCCCGTGGTTTCAATCCCGACTAGGTGAAAAATCTGTCTGTGCCCTTGAGCAAGGCACTTAACCCTAATTGCTCTGGATAAGAGCGTATGCTAAGTGACAAAAATTGTGAATTCAACATTAAATATTCATATTTGGTAGACTCAACATACACAAACTATTTTTGCGCCTTCACGACAAACATGATCCGTCGTCATGGATCCATATTAAAGTGTTTATGTGTGTGTCCCAGGTGTGTGCCTCCCGCCCCACGCCCCACCACGGCCCTCACCTGTGTGTTGCGGTGCTTCCCCTGCGAACCGTCCTGGGCTGGAAGCCCTTTCTTGCACCGCCCCCCCACCCCACCCAGTAACAGCAACGCCGTTGCCCCTGCAACTGCCACCGTCTCCCAGGCAACTATCATCATGACGCGCTCCAAGACCTTCCAGGCCTATCTGCCCAACTGCCACCGCACCTACAGCTGCATCCACTGTCGAGCACACCTGGCCAACCATGACGAGCTCATCTCCAAGGTAGGCTTTTTCTGCAAGGACAAAAAAATCTGAAATACAACTGTGAATAGGGAAGCTATGTCATGTGTATGAAGCTTTACTTCATGTGTATGAAGCTGCAGGCCAGTGGTAGATATACTCCATATTTTCACGGCTGGAAATCCTACTAATGCCACACTGCCTAGCATCTACTGCAGGGCCTCAGTGTGTTTGTGTGTGTGTGTGTGTGCGGTTACAACCGAGAGTAGATTCTGCCTCAACGTGATTGCTGCCATTTGCTCCTTTGCTTGCGATAACATCAGATGTTCATCGTGTTGCACCAGGTTGACCAGGGTTAACTTTATTCCTCCAATTGTTGTTTCCAATTGTGAGTATGAGGGCACATAAACTGTGGGTCATAAACACAGTATATAGCCCTGACTTAATTAACCCACATGGCGGGATCAAGGGATAGCCCTTAGTCCATTTAGTTTTGTGTGCAACTATGAGAGAAATGAAGAAGGAAAAAGAAACCACGAAAGAGAGGGGCGAGAGAGATCAGCATACTGTCCCCTCCTGGAACTCTCTAGACTAGAGCATCCTCGGTAATATCCCTGGCTACAAAGCTCCCTAATACACACACACACACCACCCCACACCACACCACACCCACACCACACACACACACGGCCTCTCCCGGCTTTTTTCATAGACACTAGTGGGCTTTTAGTGTAAGCCAGCAGCACATCAAATCGGATTGACTGGATTCACTCTGCAAACACACAGTTTCCATGGAAGCAGCATGTTTGTGTCAGACTAAAATAAAGAGGGCAATGATAGCATACAGTTGAAGTTGGAAGTTTACATATACCTTAGCCAAATACATTTAAACTCAGTTTTTCACAATTCCTGACATTTAATCCAAGCAAGAATTCCCTGTCATAGATCAGTTAGGATCACCACTTTATTTTAAGAATGTGAAATGTCAGAATAATAGTAGAGAGAATAATTTATTTCAGCTTTTATTTCTTTCATCACATTCCTAGTGGGTCAGAAGTTTACACACACTCAATTAGTATTTGGTAGCATTGCCTTTAAATTGTTTAACTTGGGTCAAACGTTTTGGGTAGCCTTCCACAAGCTTCCCACAATAAGTTGGGTGAATTTTGGCCCATTCCTCCTGACAGAGCTGGTGTAACTGAGTCAGGTTTGTAGGCCTCCTTGCTCGCACATGCTTTTTCAGTTCTGCCCACAAATTTTCTATAGGATTGAGGTCAGGGTTTTGTGATGGCCACTCCAATACCTTGACTTTTTTGTTCTTAAGCCATTTTGCCATAACTTTGGAAGTATGCTTGGGGTCATTGTTCATTTGGAAGACCCAATTGCCACCAAGCTTTAACTTCCTGACTGATGTCTTGAGATGTGGATATATTGAAGCCACATAATTTTCTTTCCTCATGATGCCATCTATTTTGTGAAGTGCACCAGTCCCTCCTGCAGCAAAGCACCCCCACAACATGATGCTGCCACCCCCGTGCTTCAGGGTTGGGATGGTGTTCTTCTGCCTCCGCCTTTTTCCTCCAAACATAACGATGGTCATCCAAACATAACAATGGTCATTATGGCCAAACAGTTCTATTTTTGTTTCATCACTTTTCTCCGAAAAGTACGATATTTGTACCCATGTACAGTTGCAAACCGTAGTCTGGCTTTTTTATGGCGGTTTTGGAGCAGTGGCTTCTTCCTTTCTGAGCGGCCTTTCAGGTTATGTCGATATTGGACTCGTTTTACTGTGGATATAGATACTTTTGTACCTGTTTCCTCCAGCATCTTCACAAGGTCCTTTGCTGTTGTTCAGGGATTAATTTGCACTTTTCGCACCAACGTACGTTCATCTCTAGGAGACAGAACGCGTCTCCTTCCTGAGCGGTATGATGGCTGCGTGGTCCCATGATGTCTATTGCTTGTACAGACGAACGTGGTACCTTCAGGCGTTTGGAAATTGCTCCCAAGGATGAACCAGACTTGTGGAGGTCTACAATTTTCTGAGGTCTTGGCTGATTTCCTTTGATTTTCCCATGATGTCCAGCAAAGAAGCACTGAGTTTGAAGGTAGGCCTTGAAATACATCCACAGGTACACCTCCAATTGACTCAAATTATGTCAATTAGCCTATCAGAAGCTTCTAAAGCCATGACATCATTTTCTGGAATTTTCCAAGCTGTTTAAAGGCACAGTCAACTTAGTGTGTGTAAATTTCTGACCCACTGGAATTGTGATACAGTGAGTTAAAGGTGAAATAATCTGAAAACAATTGTTGAAAAAATTACTTGTGTCATGCACAAAGTAGATATACTAACTGACTTGCCAAAACTATAGTTTGTTAAAAATAAATTTGTGCAGTGGTTGAAAAAATAGTTTTAATGACTCCAACCTAAGTGTATGTAAACTTCCGACTTCAACTGTATGTGTGGATGGATGATTTTGTGTATGTGTGTGTGAGAATCAGAGAGAAAGAGGAAGAGAGTGAAGGAAAGAAAGAAGGAAAGAATGAGAGTTAGTGTGTGTATGTAGGAGAAAAAGTGTGTTTGCGTGTGTGTGTGTGTGCGTGTTAAAGAGCCACTGAACAAGCCTATTGGCACACATGTTTTTCTGTTGCTCATTAGAAAATATATATTTTAGTTTTGGAAGTGTGTTTCCTGACCGATTCCACATTTGGTTAAGGACGTTTGTCCCCCATGAGACACTGTAGGTGCGGAAGCCTATTTCACTTCCTCAAAATCCCCAGAATGAATCTAAGATAACTCATGAAATCTGTAATTAATATTAGATGTTTTTGCCGAAGATGTTTTTGTTGCGCAATTTTACATCTAACTAAGGTGTTTGGTGCGACGTGTTGTCTTATGTAAAGAAAGTTGGAGCTGCTGGGCAGGTCTGTCTCACTGTCTATGCTATTGGGGGCCCCTCAGGGGTGCGTGCTTAGTCCCCTCCTGTACTCCCTGTTCACCCACGACTGCGTGGCCAAGCACAACTCCAACACCATCATTAAGTTTGCTGACGACACAACAGTGGTAGGCCTGATCACCGACAACGATGAGACAGCCTATAGGGAGGAGGTCAGAGACCCGGCAAGGTGGTGCCAGGACACCAACCTCTCCTTCAATGTGAGCAAGACAAAGGAGCTGATCGTGGACTACAGGAAAAGGAGGGCTGAACACGCCCCTATTCACATCAACAGGGCTGTAGTGGAGCGGGTCGAGAGTTTCAAGTTCCTTGGTGTCCACATCACCAACAAACTATCATAGTCCAAACACACCAAGACAGTCATGAAGATGGCACGAGACTGAGACTGAAAAGATTTGTCATGGATCACCAGATTCTCGAAAAGTAAGGCGCTACAGAGGGTAGTGCATACGGCCCAGTACATCACTGGGGCCAAGCTTCCTGCCATCCAGGACCTATATATTAGGCGGTGTCAGATGAAGGCCAAAAAATTGTCAGAGACTCCAGTCACCCAAGTCATAGACTGTTCTCTCTGCTACCGCACGGAAAGCGGTACCGGAGCGCCATGTCTAGGTCCGAAAGGCTTCTCAACAGCTTCTACCCCCAAGCCATAAGACTGCTGAACAGTTAATCAAATGGCCACCTGAACTATTTACATTGGCCCCCCTTTGATTTTACACTGCTGCTACTTGCTGTTTATTATCTATGCATAGTCACTTTACCCCTACCTACATGTGCAAACTACCTCGACTGTACCACTGCACATTGACTCGGTACCAGTACCCCCTGTATTATGGCCTCGTTATTTTATTGTTACTTTTTATTTAATTTTTTACTTTAGTAGATATTTTCTTAACTCTATTTCTTGAACTGCATTTTTGGTTAAGGGCTTGTGAGCATTTCACATTAAGGTCTACACCTGTTGTATTTGGCGCATGTGACAAATACAATTTGATTAAATGGACATAGTCAAATCAAAACCCAACTTCATGATTTACCTGCTGTGATGCAAAGATGTTCCAAACTCCGTTTTAGACGAGACTTTATGACCAAAATTATCCTATTTAGACTTGGTAGTCAAGTTTGACACCAGAATAACTGTTTCTGACTTATATCGATGCCACATCGCTGTTTTCACATGGATTTGTTACTTTTTAAAGGCAGCCGCTTTTTAAACCATAGAGGCTTTATGTTTGTCTGCAGTATATTAGATTGCATGGAACATAGCCACTTCTCAGCTCCACTCTCTCATCATAACGTCTGTCCCAGCAGGTATTAAAGACACCACTAGGTCTCATTCAGGGGTCAACCCACTTCCTTTGTCTGGGCTCTAGCCTCTAGCTCTGTCCTGATTGGCTAGTGTTCAGTTTCTGGTGTGGAGTACAGCCGTCCGTCCCTTTGACTATGACTGTGATGTGGCAGTTTCCCAGTGCAGACCTGTTCTGTGTACATCAACCTCATGAATGGCACCTGGTGGCTATGAAGCTACCCACATGTCACGGTGCGAGCACACTACCCTCGGGAAAAGCAGCCAGTCATAAAGCCTCCTCCCTCAAGGCTGTTTTCACTATGGCCATATTGTAGGGCAGAGCTCTGGCTCATCCAGTCAAAAGGAGGCTTGTATTTTATGTGCCTTCTGGGAGTTCCCTTGTAGTTGTAGAAAATACACACAAAAGCTTGAGTTGATGTAGGTTAAAGGTACAGTACCAGTCAAAAGTTTGGACACACCAACTCATTCCAGGGTTTTCCTTTATTTTGACTATTTTCTACATAGTGAAGACATCAAACTATGAAATAACACGTATGGAATCATGTAGTAACCAAAAAAGTGTTAAACAAATCAAAATATATTTAATATTCAGATTCTTCAAAGTAGCCACCCTTTGCCTTGATGAAAGTTTTGCACACTCTTGGCATTCTCTCAACCAGCTTCATGAGGTAGTTACCTGGAATGCATTTCAATTAACAGGTGTGCCTTGTTAAAAGTTAATTTGTGGAAGAACAGCTCAAATCAAATTGTATTGGTCACATACACATGGTTAGCAGATGTTAATGCGAGTGTAGCGAAATACTTGTGTTTCTAGTTCTGACAGTGCAGTAATATCTAACAAGTAATCTAACAATTCCACAGCAACTACCTAATACACACGAATCTAAAGGGATGGAATAAGAATATATCATATAATTATATGGATGAGCGATGACCGAGCGGCATAGGCAAGATGCAATAGATGGTATAAAATACAGTATATACATATGAGATGAGTAATGTAAGATATGTAAACATTATTAAAGTGGCATTATTTAAAGTGACTAGTGATCCATTTATTAAAGTGGCCAATGATTCAAGTCTGTATGTAGGTAGCAGCCTCTCTGTGTTAGTGATGGCTGTTTAACAGTCTGATGGCCTTGAGAGAGAAGCTGTTGTTCAGTCTCTCGTTCCCAGCTTTGATGCACCTGTACTGACCTCTCCTTCTGGATGGTAGTGGGGGTGTACAGGCAGTGGCTCGGGTGGTTGTTGTCCTTGATGATCTTTTTTGGCCTTCCTGTGACATCGGGTGCTGTAGGTGTCCTGGAGGGTAGATAGTTTGCCCCCTGTGATGCGTTGTGCAGACTTCACCCCCCTCTGGAGAGCCTTGCCGTTTTGGACCGTGCAGTTGGTGTACCAGGCGGTGATACAGCAGGATGCTGACAGGATGCTCTCAATTGTGCATCTGTAAAAATGTGTGAGAGTTTTGGGTGACAAGCCAAATTTCTTCAGCCTGCTGAGGTTGAAGAGGCGCTGTTGCACCTTCTTCACCACGCTGTCTGTGTGGGTGGACCATTTAAGTTTGTCTGTAATGTGTACGTCGAGGTACTTAAAACTTTTCACCTTTTCCACTGCTGTCCCGTCGATGTGGATAGGGGGGTGCTGCCTCTGCTGTTTCCTGAAGTCCACGATCATCTCCTTTGTTTTGTTGACATTGAGTGAGAGGTTGTTTTCCTGACACCACACTCCGACTGCCCTCACCTCCTCCCTGTAGGCTATCTCGTCGTTGTTGGTGATCAAGCCCACTACTGTTGTGTCATCTGCAAACTTTATGATTGAGTTGTCACCCTAGACCCACTTCAGTTTGCATACCGCCCCAACAGGTCCACAGACGATGCAATCGCCATCACATTGCACACTGCCCTATCCCATCTGGACAAGAGGAATACCTATGTAAGAATGCTGTACATTAACTACAGCTCAGCCTTCAACACCATTGTATCCTCCAAGCTCATCATTAAGCTCGGGGGCTTGGGTCTGAACCGCCACCCTGTGCAACTGGGTCCTGGACTTTCTGACGGGCAGCCCCCAGATGGTGAAGGTAGGCAACAACACCTCCACTACGCTGATCTTCAACACAGGGGCCCCACAAGGGTGCATGCTCAGCTCTCTCCTGTACTCCCTGTTCCCCCATGACCGCGTGGCCACACAAGCCTCTAACGCAATCATCAATTTTGCAGATGACACAACAGTGGTAGGCCTGATTACCAACAACAACAAGACAACCTAAAGGGAGGAGGTGAAGGCCCTGGCGGAGTGGTGCCAGGAAAATAACCTCTCCCTCAATGTCAATAAAACGAAGGAGCTGATCGTGGACTTCAGGAGACAGCAGAGGGAGTATGGTATGGCAACTGCACCGTCCGCAAACGCAGGGCTCTCCAGAGGGTGGTGCGGACAGCCCAAAGCATCACAGGAAGGCCAAGAAGATCGTCAAGGACTTCAGCCACCCGAGCCACGGCCTGTTCACCCCGCTATCATCCAGAAGGCGAGGTCATTACAAGTGCATCAAAGCTGTGACCGAAAAACTGCTTCGATCGCAAGGCCATCAGACTATTAAATAGCCATCACTAGCAGGCCTCCACCCAGTACCCTGCCCTGAACTGAGTCACTGTCACGAGCCGGCTACCACCCGGTTACTAATCCCTGCACCTTAGAGGCTGCTGCCCTATGTACATAGACATGGAACACTGGTCACTTTAATAATGTTTACATTGTGTTTTTCCCATTTTATATGCATATACTGTATTCTAGTCTAGGCCATCCTATTCAACAATTTCTGTACATATACTATTCTATCCACATATTCTTCAGATATACTATTTATTCTATCCTCATACTGTCCATAATGTTTATACATCCCATCACATAATATAAACTATAATATATACAGTTCATTCAGAAACTATTCAGACCCCTTGACTTTTTCCAATTTCTTTTACGTTATAGCCTTATTCTAAAATTGATTAAATCGTTTTTTCCCTTCATCAATCTACACACAATAGCCCATAATGACAAAGCAAAAACTGTTTTTTAGAAATGTTAGCAAATTTATTATAAAAATATATATAGTTCCTTTACTCAATACTTTGTTGAAGCACCTTTGGCAGGGATTACAGCCTTGAGTCAAATCAAATCCAATTTTATTTGTCACATGCGCCGAATACAACCTTACCGTGAAATGATTACTTATAAGCCCTTAACCAAAAATGCAGTTCATCGGTTGAGCTAAGGTGAGCATGAGGTTGTAAGTAACAAGAACATTTCCCAGGACATAGACATATCTGATATTGGCAGAAAGCTTAAATTCTTGTTAATCTAACTGCACTGTCCAATTTACAGTAGCTATTACAGTGAAAGAATACCATGCTATTGTTTGAGGAGTGTGCACAATTTTGAACATGAAAAGTTGTTAATAAACAAATTAGGCACATTTGGGCAGTCTTGATACAACATTTTGAACAGAAATGCAAACGGTTTATTGGATCAGTCTAAAACTTTGCACATACACTGCTGCCATCTAGTGGCCAAAATCTAAATTGCACCTGGGTTGGAAAAATACATTATGGCCTTTATCTTGCATTTCAAAGATGATGGTACAAAAGAACGGTTGTTTTTTTCTTTGTATAATCTTTTACCAAATCTATTGTGTTATATTCTCCTACATTCCTTTCACATTTCCACAAACTTCGAAGTGTTTCCTTTCAAATGGTACCAATGGTACTAACTGCCTGAGCTACAGGCAGTTAGATTTGGGTATGTCATTTTAGGCGAAAATTGGAATAAAGGGACGGATCCTTAATAAGAGGCTAAGAAAATATTTACTAATTACACTAAATTGAAAAAAATATGAAGAAAAAATGTAACACAAGAAAATTACATAACAATAACGAGGCTATATAAAGGGGGTACTGGTATCGAGTCAATGTGCGGGTGTAACCGATGTGAAATGGCTAGCTAGTTAGCGGGGTGCGCGCTAATAGCGTTTCAATCGGTGACGTCACTCGCTCTGAGACCTTGAAGTAGTTGTTCCCCTTGCTCTGCAAGGGCCGTGGCTTTTGTTGAGCGATGGGTAACGATTCTTCGAGGGTGGCTGTTGTCGATGTGTGCAGAGGGTCCCTGGTTCGATCCCAGGTAGGGGCGAGGAGAGGGACCGAAGCTATACTGTTACATTGGTGCCGTGACCCGGATCACTGGTTGCTGTGGAAAAGGAGGAGGTCAAAAGGGGGTGAGTGTAACCGATGTGAAATGGCTAGCTAGTTAGCGGGGTGCGTGCTAATAGCGTTTCAATCGGTGACGTCACTTGCTCTGAGACCTTGAAGTAGTTGTTCCCCTTGCTCTGCAAGGGCCTCGGCTTTTGTTGAGCGATGGGTAACGATGCTTCGAGGGTGGCTGTTGTCGATGTGTGCAGAGGGTCCCTGGTTCGAGCCCAGGTAGGGACGAGGAGAGGGATGGAAGCTATACTGTTATAGGTTAGTCGAGATAATTTGTAAAGTGACTGTGCATAGATAATAAACAGCGAGTAGCAGCAGTGTAAAAACAAAGGGGGGGTGGGTCGTCAATGTAAATAGTCTGGGTGGCCATTTGATTAATTGTTCAGCAGTCTTATGGCTTGGGGGTAGAAGCTGTTGAGGAGCCTTTTGGTCCTAGACGTGGTGTTCCGCTTGCCGTGCGGTAGCAGAGAGAACAGTCTATGACTTGGGTGACTGGAGTCTTTCACAATTATTTGGGCCTTCGTCTAACACCGCCTAGTATATAGGTCCTGGATGTCAGGAAGCTTGGCCCCAGTGATGTACTGGGCCACATGCACTACCCTCTGTAGTGCCTTATGGTCAGATACCCAAGCAGTTGCCATACCAGGTGGTGATACAACCGGTCAGGATGCTGTCGATGGTGCAGCTGTATAACTTTTTGAGAATCTGAGGACCCATGACAAATCTTTTCAGTCTCATGAGTGGGAAAATGTGTTGTCGTGTCCTCTTCACAACTGTCTTGGTGTGTTTGGACCATGATAGTTCGTTGGTGATGTGGACACAAAGGAACTGAAAACTCTCAACCCCCTCCACTTCAGCCCGTCAATATTAATAGGGGCCTTTTCGGCCCTCCTTTTCCTGTAGTCCATGATCAGCTCCTTTGTCTTGCTCACATCGAGGGAGAGGTTTGTTGTCCTGGCACCACACTGCCAGGTCTCTGACCTCCTCCCTATTGGCGGCCTCATCATTATCAGTGATCAGGCCTACCACTGTTGTGTCGTCAGCAAACTTAATGAGGGTGTTGGAGTCGTGCTTGGCCACACAGTTGTGGGTGAACAGGGAGTACAGGATGGGACTAAGCAAGCACCCCTGAGGGGCCCCAGTGTTGAGGATCAGCGTGACAGATGTGTTGCTGCCTACCCTTACCACCTGGGAGCAGCCCATCAGGATCCAGTTGCAGAGGGGGGTGTTTAGTCCCAGGGTCCTTAGCTTATGATGAGCTTTGTGGGCACTATGGTGTTGAACGCTGAGCTGTAGTCAATGAATGGCAGTCTCACATAGGTGTTCCTTTTGTCCAGGTGGGAAAGGGCAGTGTGGAGTGTGATTGAGATTGTGTCATCTGTGGATCTGTTGGAGTGGTATGCGAATTGGAGTGGGTCTAGGGTTTCCGGCATGATGGTGTTGATGTGAGCCATGACCAACCTTTCAATGCACTTCATGGCTACTGACGTGAGTGCTATGGGGTGGTAATAATTTAGGCAGGTTACCTTCACTTTCTTGGGCACAGGGATTATGTTGGTCTGTTTGAAACATGTAGGTATTACAGACTCGGTCAGGGAGAGGTTGAAAATGTCAGTGACGACACTTGCCAGTTGGACAGCGCATGCTTTGAGTACACGTCCTGGTAATCCGTCTGGCCCTGCGGCTTTGTGAATGTTGACCTGTTTAAAGGTCTTGCTCACATCGGCTACGGCTCTCATGCATGCTTCTGTGTTGTTTGACTCGAAGCGAGCATAAAAGGCATTTAGCTCGTCTGGTAAGGCTCGCGTTACTGGGCAGCTCGCGGCTGAGTTTCCCTTTGTAGTCCGTAATATTTTTCAAGCCCTGCCACATCCGACGAGCATCAGAGCCGGTGTAGTAGGATTCAATCTTAGTCCTGTATTGACGTTTTGCCTGTTTGATGGTTTATCTGAGGGCATAGCGGGATTTCTTATAAACGTCCGGATTAGTGAAAAGCGACAGCTCAAGCCTTTAGTTCGGTGCGGATGTTGCCTGTAATCCATGGCTTCTGGTCAGAAAATGTACGTACAGTCAATGTGGGGGTGACGTCGTCGATGCACTTATTGATGAATCCGGTGACTGAGGTGGTGTACTCCTCAATGCAATTGGATGAATCCCTGAACATATTCCAGTCTGTACTAGCAAAACAGTCCTGTAGCGTAGCATCTGCGTCATCTGACCACTTCCGTATTGAGGGAGTCACTGTTACTTCCTGCTTTAGTTTTTGCTTGAAAGCCGGAATCTGGAGGATAGAATTATGGTCAAATTTGACAAATGGAGGGCGAGAGAGAGCTTTGCATGCGTCTCTGTGTGTTGAGTAAAGGTGATCTAGAGTTGTTTTTCCTCTGGTTGCACATATGACATGCTGGTAGAAATTATGTAAAACGGATTTAAGTTTGCCTGCATTAAAGTCCCTGGCAACTAGGAGCGCCGCTTCTGGATGAGCATTTTCTTGTTTGCTTATGGCCTTATACAGCTCGTTGAGTGCGGTCTTAGTGCCAGCAGTTTGTGGAGGTAAATAGACGGCTACGAATAATATAGATGAGAACTCTCTTGGTAGAAAGTGTGGTCTACAGCTTATCATGAGGAATTCTACCTCAGGTGAGCAATGCCTCGAGACTTCTTTAATATTAGACATCGCGCACCAGTAGTTATTGACAAATAGACACACAACCCCGCCCCTTGTCTTACCAGACGTAGCTGCTTGGGTATGACGCTACAAGCTTGGCACACTTGTATTTGGGGAGTTTCTCCCATTATTCTCTGCAGATCCTCTCAAGCTCTGTCAGGTTGGATGGGGAGCGTCGCTGCACAGCTATTTTCAGGTCTTTCCAGAGATGTTCGATCGGGTTCAAGTCCGGACTCTGGCTAGGCCACTCAATGACATTCCGAGACTTGTCCCTAAGCGACTCCTGTGTTGTCTTGGCTGTGTGCTTAGGGTCGTTGTCCTGTTGGAAGGTGAACCTTCTCCCCAGCCTGAAGTCCTGAGAGCTGTGGAGCGGGTTTTCATCAAGGATCTCTCTGTATTTTTCTCCAGTCATCTTTCTCTCGATCCTGACTAGTCTCCCAGTCCCTGCTGCTGAAAAACATCCCCACAGCATGATGCTTCCACCACCATGCTTCACCGTAGGGATGGGATTGGCCAGGTGATGAGCGGTGCCTGGTTTCCTCCAGGCCTGACATTTGGCATTCAGGCCAAAGAGATCAATCTTGGCTTCATCAGACCAGAGAATCGTGTTTCTCATGGTCGGAGAGTCCTATAAGTGCCTTTTGGCAAACTCCAAGCGGGCTGTCGTGCTTTTTACTGAGGAGTGGCTTCCATCTGGCCACTACCATAAAGGCCTGATTGGTGGAGAGCTGCAGAGATGGTTGTCCTTCTGGAAGATTCTCTCATCTCCACAGAGTATCTCTGGAGCTCTGTCAGAGTGACCATCGGGTTCTTGGTCACCTCCCTGACAAAGGTTGTTCTCCCCGATTGCTCAGTTTGGCAGGGCGCCCAGCTCTAGGAAGAGTCTTGGTAGTTCCAAACTTCTTCCATTTAAGAATGATGGAGGCCACTGCGTTCTTGGGGACCTTCAAGGCTGCAGAAATGTTTTGGTGCCCTTCCCCAGATCTGTGCCTCGATGCAATCCTGTCTCAGAGCTCTACGGACAATTCCTTCGACCTCATGGCTTGGTTTTTGCTCTGACGAGCGCTGTCAACTGTGGGACCTTATATAGACAGGTGTGTGCCTTTCCAAATCATGTCCAATCAATTACATTTACCACAGGTGGACTCCAATCTAGTTGTAGAAACATCTCAAGAATGATCAATGGAAGCAGGAAGCACCTGAGCTCAAAATCGAGTCTCATAGCAAAGGGTCTGAATGCTAATGTGAATAAGGTATTTCAGTTTTTTTGCAAAAAAATCGGAAAACCTTTCTTCACTTCATCATTATGGGGTATTTTGTGTAGATTGATAAAGAAAAACATTATTTAATACATTTTCGAATAGGCTGTAACGTAACAAAATGTGGAAAAAGTGAATGCACTATATACTCCGGACTCCGACATTGCTCATCATAATATTTCTATATTTCTTTACTCTATTCTTTTACTTTTAGATTTGTGTGCATTGTTGTCTATTGTTAGATATTACTGCACTGTTGGATCTAGGAACACAAGCATTTCGCTACACCCGCAATAACATCTGCTAAACATGTGTATGCGACCAATACAATTTGATGTAATTTGATTACAAGTCTCTAGGTCAAACGGGGCGGCGGATATTAGTGTTTAAGTGAGACTACTTATGACAGCGCCAATCGGCACCATTCTTTTTGACCAAGTTACTCATGGCCTCATGTTTCTGTGTGCCAAATTTGGAAAAAGTTACTTATCTGTGCTTGAGTTAACAATAATGAACATGTAAACAATCTTTTCTGAGTGGGATAGAGAATGGAATACCTTTGTTTTAGGAACATGCTCTGCCATCTGTCTGCTTTGAAGCTGTGTAAGACAAAAGAAAAAAACAACCGACCATTCTAAATGTCTACTCCTGTGATAGTAATGTATGGCTTTTCTCATCCCGTTCTCTCTCTTTATCGTCCAGTCTTTCCAAGGAAGTCAAGGCCGAGCGTACCTGTTCAACTCAGTGTAAGTACCTGAGCACCTGTTTTATCACTTCATCCCTCTCCTCTGACACCCCCTCTTTCTCTATTTCTCATTCTTTCTTTCCTTTACCTTTCTCTCCATTTCTAACATTATTCCTCTCTCTCCCCCCCTCTCAGGGTGAACGTGGGGTGTGGACTAGCAGAAGAGAGGGTTCTGTTGACAGGGCTTCATGCGGTTGCTGATATCTACTGTGAAAACTGTAAAACCACACTGGGCTGGAAATACGTGAGTAGCTAATTACATAGGAATCCCCTACAAACAGTTCTGTAGACATACAGGTGTATAACACATCTATAGACATAAATGCTCCACATTGCTGGGGTCCCTGACTCTGCTTTGTGGCTAATGATGTGGGTTAAGGTGTGTGTGTGTGTGTGTGTGTGTGGTGCGTGCTTGGGTGGAGGTCAGGGAGAGAGACCCGGACGGTACGCGGCCTTGTGGTGTTTTATGGCGCTGCCATCTGTGTGATATTATTATTAATATCATCCACAAGGCCTGATGTTCCTGCACTGTCACACTGCCAAAGGTGTTGCTGCTGACCTAGTACACTTATCAATGGGGGGATAATAAGCACACACACCCTATTACACTCTCCCACACACAATCACTCACACACGCAAATACACACACACACAATTAACTTTCACTTACTAACTCACGCACGCACGCACACATACACAATCACTCACACTGAGATTACATATAGAACAACAAGAGAGATTACCCCAGGTAGAAAACATCAAGGCACTGTTTACATTCATGAAAATGCTTGTCATCCATTCACTAATGTTTGTGACTGTATCTCTCTCTCTCTCTCTCTCTCTCTCTCTCTCTCTCTCTCTCTCTCTCTCTCTCTCTCTCTCTCTCTCTCTCTCTCTCTCTCTCTCTCTCTCTCTCTCTCTCTTTATCTCTTTCTATCCTCTTCTCCCTCTCCTTTATTTCTACCCCCACCGTATCCCCCCCCCCCCCCTCCCCAATCCCCGCAGGAGCATGCCTTTGAGAGCAGTCAGAAGTACAAGGAGGGGAAGTTCATTATCGAGCTGGCCCACATGATCAAGGACAATGGCTGGGACTGAGTGGGCAGACCTAGAGTGTTGGAGAGGCGTGGCTTAGCTGTAGGGCACAGCTCAGTGTTGGACTCACCAATAAGGTTTACCGCTAGCTCATCCACGTGACCCTATCCACCTGACATGCAGTTCATGTACCCCCACAATACATAGGTGTAAGGGCGTGTGTGTGCTTGTGTGTTTACAAGACTGATAAATAATTTCCTGTCTACAGAATATACAGAAATGCACACACGCACACACACAGTGGCTCAGAGACATGTTTGTATTCACACTGCATGTTGATGCTTGTCCCAGGCCTCAGGGTGGACAGGAGACCACAGGTTAAGTGTTATAGGTCATAGGTAATGGTCTATCTGGGGGGTGAATGAGATGGACAATGAACATAGTACTGGACAGACAAGGATGTACCCCCAAGACCCACCAACACTACAATGAGGTGAAAATATGTTGTTGTTTTTTTTTAACCTACGATCACCCTCACTACCCTATGTGGATCCTTCCACCTTCACACACACATGGAAGACACAAACCACCCAACCAATCAACCAGAATCACCAGACTTCTTGTAGCCTGAAATCGTCCAAAACTCCCTTTGAGGGATTGAAACTGATTGTCAGAAAACTGCTTGACTGTTCATCTGGAAAAATACATATTTTGCTGTTCTTTGTTTTTTTTATTTATTCGAGCATGAGTTTAAGGTATTGATTTATTTATGAATTTATTTAGTAATGTTTGGGGACAATCTCCCCTTCTACTCCCTTTGTTCAAAGGTAGCAGCTTTTTAGTTCCTCCCTCACCGCTCAATTCTAATCAATGGTAGCAGTCTTAAAAATGAGGTGTCACTCAAGTTGTCGTCCTTTTGCCTTTCTGAGTGTGCTGTTACCACCCTCTGTAAATGTTTCTGTAATGGTGGTGTGTACAATGAACAGTGGCGGAGTGCAAGAGGTTTTCATGTCACCTTGGTAAAGAAACAGAACAAAAAAAGTTAGATAGCACCGTTAGCTCTTTTTGGTTTCAAAATAATGCTCCAAGCTGACATTATAACGGAGATGCAAACTGATGATGAAATGAGGCAAGTGGAGTGCCTCGTGCCTAGACACTGATCTAAAGTTAGTGTTGTGTTTCCCCCCTAGTGGTTGAGGTGAGGATATGGAGAGGGTTACCTGATTCTAGATCTATTTCTACAGCTAATTCTGGAGCTTCACAGATTGATGTTCGTGAACTGGTTCTGCCTCCTCCACTGCCTCCTCGCTTATTTGTTTTGCTGATTTTACGAGATTAGATAAAATACCAACCGTTAAAATTAACTCTCTACAGTCTGGAACAGGAGAACCAATTAAAATCAACAGAATGTGACTGACAGTGGAAATACCCAATCAGAGGGTGTCACACATCCCAGCACAACAACCAAAGACTCTCCCATCAACAATAAATTGACCAAACAATGGACCTGCCTAGATTGCTAGTATCCGGAAGTTACAGAATGAAAGATTGTGATTGGCACAGAGGCACTGTTGAACCCTGGGCTTTCTCTGTGAGATAATGCATTGTTTGGTTGAGACATTTACAATGTTAATACCTGTATATTCACTATGAACATAAGCATTATTATTATATAACGATAAACTGTATTACACCATGTAAATAGCCATATTCAATGTTTTATTTATTTATTCATTTACTCAATTGATGATTATGTATGCTCTGCTGTCTGTCTTGGGGCACCTTGTGGGACAGTTAGATTTCCTACTTTTTTACTATTTGAAAATGTATTTTTTGTGTGTTTTTTGTAAAGGAAGGAAAGTTGATGGCAATATATGGGACTCAATAAAGATTCTTATTTGATTGATCTGAAGAAAAAGTAAGTTTTATACTCACCTGGTTGCCAGTCTTGTTTTGTACTTGAGCCAACTTTGGCTTTTGAGATGAACAACAACCAGAAATGAGCTGGCTTAAACAGAAACAGATCTGGCAACCAGGCTAATTGTATCGTACATATGTTTTGACTTTCCAGCTGTTAGGATAATACCACTATGGATTTCAGAGAAACTTGCATAACCGATAACTGTTCGTGCATACATGTATTATCCCATGAGGCAAAAGCATTTGTTCCAACATCTGCCTGACTCTAAAGGCTGGTACATAATGTGTAAAAGTAGATACGGTTAGACATTTTGAACATTGGATGTCTGAAGAGGATATTAGCCGCAGCTGGTTATCATCACCGGGCTCTCCATTGTGCCCGGGCCTCCCACTCTATCTCCATAGCAGCAGATGGTGGGACAGGGTCTCCTAGCAACTGGGTTCCAGGGGCAATAGCGTGAATGGTTGAATGGTTGGTATTAGTGTTACCTGTCATCCCTGACTGGTACTTGGCATCATGGCACAATGCCACAGAACAATTGTGGGTTGTTGTCTCTCCCTAATATATTCATTTGAGTGGTTTTATTAGGGACAGAAATGCTTAGTTGGGATATGTATGCATGGCTTGTTCTTGAGCCAAGATTAGAGCATTGAAGGCAGTGGAAGGTAAGCATGTAAGTTTGAGTTGCATGTGAATATCCCATTAGAGGGAATGAGTTATGTTGCCGTAATGTTAGAATCATACACAATCCCTTGAACAACTTCAAATATAACTTATCTGATACAGTATTTAACGTTAAGCTATGCAGCAGTGGCACTGGGTTACTAAAACGCCGGACCCCACCTGCTAACCACTACATCAACAAACATTTAATTTCGTTCGAGATCCATTTTTAGTCTCTTAGTCCCAAAGCTATAACATTATGTGCTATAGATAGTCGTGTACAATGGCCCTATGAATGCACAGTGCTGGCTTTGTCACATACTGTACTCCTCTATGAGAGTCCTTCATGAACATTGAGAGCACAGTTACCTCTCTCTTGCTGCTGCTGCTAAATTGGTGTGGAGTGTTTTTTTTGTTGGAAAGAGTGAACGTATGTATGAAAGGGATTTGCTTGGGGGATGGGGGTTAGTTGGGATGTACTTTTAATTCAGTAGTACAGCCCAGTAGAGGTTTAGAGGTGTGTGTGATCTTGAATTAGCAATGGTGACATTGTGTGTGTGTGTGTGTGTGTGTGTGTGTGTGTGTGTGTGTGTGTGTGTGTGTGTGTGTGTGTGT
The DNA here is from genome assembly GCF_045679555.1 of Salvelinus alpinus. NCBI lineage: Eukaryota > Metazoa > Chordata > Actinopteri > Salmoniformes > Salmonidae > Salvelinus > Salvelinus alpinus. The sequence continues at coordinate 80,552,063 of NC_092086.1, forward strand.
GTGTGTGTGTGTGTGTGTGTGTGTGTGTGTGTGTGTGTGTGTGCGTCACTGACGACATGAAATTGTCTCTTCACACAGACAGTGTGGTGAAGAAGGTGCAACAGCGCCTCTTCAACCTCAGGGGGCTGAATAAATTAATATTGGCCCCTAAGACCCACAAACTTCTTCAGATGCATCATTGAGAGCATCCTGTCGGGCTGTATCACCGCCTGGCACGGCAACTGCACCATCCGCAACAGCAGGGCTGTCCAGAGGGTGGTGCGGTCAGCCCAACGCATTATGGGGGGAACATATAAAGCACCTGGTTTCACAGGAAGACCAAGAAGATCACCAAGGACCTTGTACTGGTACTGGATAAGGTCCTTGGTGATCTAGAGACTGCTGTGCACTATAGAGTAATTGAACACTAGTCGCTTTAATAATGTTTACATTCTGTTTACCCACTTTATATATATATATATATATAAAGTATATATATATATACTATATTCTAGTAATGGCTCATCCTATACAACTACTGCTGTACACGCCTTTTCTATTCATATACGGTTCATACTGTCTATACACACCATTATTATATATACAGTTGAGGTTGGAAGTTTACATACACTTAGGTTGGAGTCATTAAAACTCGCTTTTCAACCACTCCACAAATTTCTTGTTAACAAACTATAGTTTTGGCAAGTCGGTTAGGACATCTACACAAGTAATTATTCCAACAATTGTTTACAGACAGATTATTTCACTTATATTTCACTGTATCACAATTCCAGTGGGTCAGAAGTTTACGTACACTAAGTTGACTGCCTTTAAACAGCTTGGAAAATTCCAGAAAATGATGTCATGGCTTTAGAAGCTTCTGATAGGCCAATTGACATAATTTGAGTCGATTGGAGGTGTACCTGTGGATGTATTTCAAGGCCTACCTTCAAACTCAGTGCCTCTTTGCTTGACATCATGGGAAAATCAAAAGAAATCAGCCAAGACCTCAGAAAAAAAAGGTAGAACTCCACAAGTCTGGTTCATCCTTGGGGAGCAATTTCTAAACGCCTAAAGGTACCACGTTCATCTGTACAAACAATAGTACACAAGTATGAACACCATGGGACCATGCAGCCCACTCAGGAAGGAGACACGTTCTGTCTCCTAGAGATGAACGTACTCTGGTGCGAAAAGTGCAAATCAATCCCAGAACAACAGCAAAGGACCCTGTGAAGATGCTGGAGGAAACAGGTACAAAAGTATCTATATCCACAGTAAAACAAGTCCTATATCGACATAACCTGAAAGGCCATCAGCAAGGAAGAAGCCACTGCTCCAAAACCACCATAAAAAAGCCAGTCTACGGTTTGCAACTGCACATGGGGGCAAAGATTGTACTTTTTGGAGAAATGTCGCCTGTTCTGATGAAACAAAAATAGAACTGTTTGGCCATAATGACCATTGTTATGTTTGGAGGAAAAAGGGGGAGGCTTACAAGCCGAAGAACACCATTCCAACCGTAAATCACGGGGGTGGCAGCATTATGTTGTGGGGGTGCTTTGCTGCAGGAGGGACTGGTGCACTTCACAAAATAGATGGCATGATAAGGAGGGAAAATTATGTGGATATATTGAAGCAACATCTCAAGACATTAGTCAGGAATTTAAAGCTTGGTAGCAAATGGGTCTTCCAAATGGACAATGACCCCAAGCATACTTCCAAAGTTGTGGCAAAATGGCTTAAGGACAACAAAGTCAAGGTATTGGAGTGGCCATCACAAAGCCCTGACCTCAATCCCATAGAAAATTTGTGGGCAGAACTGAAAAAGTGTGTGCAAGCAAGGAGGCCTACAAACCTGACTCAGTTACAACAGCTCTGTCAGGAGGAATGGGCCAAAAGTCACCCAACTTATTGTGGGAAGCTTGTGGAAGGCTACCCAAAATGTTTGACCCAAGTTAAACAATTTAAAGGCAATGCTACCAAATACTTATTGAGTGTATGTAAACTTGTGTCCCACTGGGAATGTGATGAAAGAAATAAAAGCTGAAATAAATCATTCTCTCTACTATTATTCTGATATTTCACATTCTTAACATAAAGTGGTGATCCTAACTGACCTAAGACAGGGAATTCTTACTAGGATTAAATGTCAGGAATTGTGAAAAACTGAGTTTAAATGTATATGACTAAGGTGTATGTAAACTTCCAGCTTCAACTGTATATACAGTATATATATATATACACACACACAGTACCAGTCAAAAATTTGGACACACCTACTCATTCCAGGGGTTTTCTTTATTTTGACTATTTTCTACATTGTAGAATAATAGTGAAGATATCAGAACTATGAAATATCACATATGGAATCATGTAGTAACCAAAAAAGTGTTAAACAAATCAAAATATATTTTAGATTTTAGATTCTTCAAAGTAGCCACCCTTTGCCTTGATGCCAGCTTTGCACACTATTTGCATTCTCTCAACCAGCTTCATGAGGTAGTTACCTGGAATGCATTTCAATTAACAGGTGTGCCTTGTTAAAAGTTATATTGTGGAATTTCTTTCCTTCATAATGTGTTTGATCCAATCAGTTGTGTTGTGACAAGGTAGGGGTGGTATACAGAAGATAGCCCTATTTGGTAAAAGACCAAGTCAATATTATGGCAAGAACAGCTCAAGCTGTCAAGCAAAGAGAAATGACAGTCCATCATTACTTTAAGACATGAAGGTCAGTCAATCCGGAACATTTCAAGAACTTTGAAAGTTTCATCAAGTGCTGTCACAAAAACCACCCTTCGCTATGATGAAACTGGCTCTCATGAGGACCGCCACAGGAAAGGAAGACCGAGTTACCTCTGCTGCAGAGGAAAAGTTAATCAGAGTTAACTACAACTCAGATTGCAGCCCAAATAAATGCTTCACAGAGTTCAAGTAACAGACACATCTCAACATAGGTGGGCTGTCATTGTAAATAAGAATTTGTTCTTAACTGACTTGTCTAGTTAAATAAAGGTTAAATAAAAATAAATAAGAAACATCAACTGTTCAGAGGAGATTGCGTGAATCAGGCCTTCATGGTCAAATTGCTGAAAAGAAACCACTACTAAAGGACACCAATCAGGAGAAGAGATTTGCTTGGGCCAAGAAACACGAGCAATGGACATTAGACCGGTGGAAATCTGTCCTTTAGTCTGATGAGTTCAAATATGAGATTTTTGGTTCCAACTGCCATGTCTTTGTGAGATGCAGAGTAGGTGAACGGATGATCTCTGCATGTTTGGTTCCCACCGTGAAGCAAAGAGGAGGAGGTGTGATGGTGTGGGGGTGCTTTACTGGTGACACTGTCAGTGATTTATTTAGAATTCAAGGCACACTTAACCAGCATGGCTACCACAGCATTCTGAAGCGATACGCCATCCCATCTGGTTTGCGCTTAGTGGGACTATCATTTGTTTTTCAACAGTGACCCAAAACACACCTCCATGCTGTGTAAGGGCTATTTGACCTGGGATGATGGTGTTGATGTGAGCCATGACCAGCCTTTCAAAGCATTTAATGCCTACAGATGTGAGTGCTATGGGGCAATAGCCATTTAGAGAGGTTACCTTGGCGCACAGGGACTATGGTGATCTGCTTGAAACATCGTCAATGCACTTATTGATGAAGCCGGTGACTGAGGTGGTAAACTCCGCAATGCCATCGGATGAATCCCGGAACATATTCCAGTCTGTGGTAGCAAAACAGTCCTGTAGCTTACCATTTGCTTTATCAGACCACTTCCGTATTGATTGCGTCACTGGTACTTCCTTTTTGAGCTTTTGCTTGTAAGCAGGAATCAGGAGGATAGAGTTATGGTCAGATTTGCCAAATGGAGGGCGAGGGAGAGCTTTGTACGCATCTCTGTGTGTAGAGTATAGGTGATCTTGAGATCTTTTCACCTCTAGTTGCGCAGGTGACATGCAGGTAGAAATTAGGTAGAATGGATTTCAGTTTTCCTGCATTAAAGTCACCGGCCATGGCCCAATATAGTTCGTTGAGTGCTGTCTCAGTGCCAGCATCGGTTTGTGGTGGGAAATAGACAGTTACGAAAAATATAGATGAAAACTCTCTTGGTAAATAGTATGGTCTACAGCTTATCATGAGGTATTCTAACTCAGGTGAGTTTCTTAATATTAGAGATTTAACTGTGTGTTAGTGAGTGTTTTCTGTGAATTCATGTAAATTACGAAAATCATCTACATTTCCTGCAGTACAGGAAAATTCTCAGCCACAAAATAGTGATCAAATTTAGATCCTACATCTGTTCCGTTTTTTTCAATAGCTTTGGTACTATTTTCACAAGTATGTGGTGAATTTGAAAAACTAAGTACAAAACTCTAAACTGATAAAACTTGTAATATCCCCTATCTTATATTCAGATTCAGAACCTTTGATTGTGCATTCATTGGGGTTTCACACATCTTTCACCCCTGAGTTGTAATGCAAATTCAATGTTTTAGACAATGACAAAATTTCGTTTAGTTACCATTGAGTCATTTTAACTACCATTAAATCCAATAGCAAAAAGATACAAGATACAAATGTCAAATGTCAAAACTGATCTTTTTGAAGTGCTGAATAGAATGAATAGTAGATGGTAAATATAACTTTACATTCAGTATTTGACTATAACTTGACATGCACAATTTTTTAAATCATTTGTATCCACTGGCAGGTTGTGAGCATGTTGAGAAATATGTTAGTCTTACAGTTTAATTATTCTTATACAGTACATACCTAGGACAAATCATCAGAAATAGTGTATTGTAAAGCAGTTGGCTATTGTAAAAACGTAGCGCGGTATTATATGCCATTTCTGCCCCATGCAACATTGTACAAGATCACTTTTATGTGACGTGTCAACTGATACAGTAATCCGGTATATCTGCTTGAAATTCATCAGTTTACAGTGTATCAATGACATTCATATAATTAGTGGAATATATTGTTATGTACTGAACATCCCAGATATTTCAGCAGTGCATTGTACACTACACTATAATTCCAAACGGTAGCACATGGAGTGAATCTTTCCACTTTGTCCTATTGAAGCACACTGGCTGATGGAGAATGATGATGTAGTATTTACAGCCACAGCCACATTCACATATGATTTCATACATTTATGAGGTAAAAATATAGAATTTGTCAGTGTTCAGCTGTTATCAATGTATGTTAACTATACACTGGGCACAGATGTCAGTTTCACGTCTAGTTTTGATCTACATTTGGTTGAATTCAAAGTGAAATCAATCAAAAATGTCACCCGTCATTGGATTTTGGTCAAAAGTTAAATGAAAAAAATACGAAATTCCATGAAGTTGAGGACTTTTTGCAAACCCAATCAGTTTTCCACCTTGATTCAATGTCATCACATTGAATTTTTGGGTTGAAATTACGTGGAAACAATGTTGATTCAACCAGTTTGGCCCAGTGGTGTAACGCCTGCTTCCAACTCACACCCTCAAACATGTAGATCCCCTGCACGCAGCTCACTCTCCAGATCCCAATCACCTGAATTCTAATCACCTGTTCACACACCTGTATGTCATTATCACACACTATTTAGTTGAACTCTTTGCACCCCATTACTGTGACGTAATGTTTTTTTTTTTGACACATGGTGTTCCTGTGAGTTACTCCTGTGTATGATAGTTTTTGCCTCCCTCACTAATGATGCCTATTTCCCTGCATGTACTTTCGGCTATTGTATTTCCTTGTATCTACCTATTGCCTGATCTCCCGGACCTCGTTACTAGCATTTCCCCTGCCTGTACTGTTTCCCTTGTGGACCCCCTGTGTATGACCTTCTGCCTGCCCCTGCACCCAGCTACCTGCCTCCTCCTGTGGTCCTTTGCAATAAACACCTGCTGCGCTTGAAACCAGCGCTCTGTCTCCCCTCGTTCATTACAAGTGGGAAGGCACTACATCATTTTGATTCTGGAGTTTGCAATTTTGAGCAGTTTGATTAGGTGATAGTTAATTGTATTGTTAACAAGTGACAAGAAAATCCATATCAGAAGGGAATATTGCATTTTGAAAAGCAGATACTTAGACTGAATATATGTCTGAAGTGATTTTGTGCAGTGAATAACTGCCTTTGAATGTGTTTGTACTAATCTAAATGATTGTAATCTAAACATCTCAATTCATCTAAAAATAGCAGGTCATGTGTGAATGAAATCTAGGCATATGAGTCCTTGTATGAGTTCTAATGTGTGTAAGTCCTTGCTTGTTCTGTCCCACTGGCGTTCAAATGGAAAAGCAAAACCCATCAGTGATTTAGCACAGTGTTTTCTCCCTGGATTAGACATGTAATCTCTACATTGGTTTCAGATTATACTGACTGATTCAGCTGTGTGAGACAATTTTTGTGTCTGTATGTGAAAGACAGTTTTTGTGTGTGACTCTTCTGGCTCGTGCCAGGCTTCTTTCTCAGTGGTGGAGTTTAAAGAAGGCCTGGAGTTGGAGGGGAGAAGCATGAAAGGTAGCCATTGTTCAACGCTGTAACCATGACTAAGAGGCCCATCAGGCTGCCATGTGAGCTATATGAACCAGTACATTAAAGTACTGGTTCATATATAGTGGCGCATAGCTGTACCAGTTTGAATAGGGCAGTTTGTTAGCTGCACGCCATAGGGATTGGACTGAGGTGTAGGCTACAGGGTGCTAGTGCCACAAACACCCTTAATGTAAATACAAAGGATGTGTTATAAGTGGACAGTGCTGCTGATATTTTAGAGAATACTCTTTATTCATACAGACTGAAGTTTACGTGTTTCTAATGCTTTGCGTCTGGTAAAACACTGAACAAATACAGGAAAAGGCCTTTCCTGTACTGCACATTCCACGGCGGGCTGAGTGTCTGCGGGTTTTCGCTCCTCCCTTGTACTTGATTGATGAATTAAGGTCACTAGTTAGTAAAGAACTCCCCTCACCTGGTTGTCAAGGTCTTTTTTTGTACAGAGAAGGCACAAACCCGCAGACACTAGGTCTCCATGGAATGAGTTTGACACCACTGCTGTTTGGGCTTGTTGAATGCTGAACCATACATAAAGCCTGACTAACAATATGCTTTATCATAGCTTATAGTGAAGATTATTGTCTTGGTTGAGGCTGTCAAATTATGACAAGAACATCTTGCTTTTGTGTAACATGCACCAAGGACATACAGTAAGTCCTCTTCATATTATCAACATCCGTTTTATACAAACGCATGACTAAACCTTACTGTCATCACTGGACCAATGTAAGTGGATGACTATTGAAATATTTACTGCACTGTAAAACTGTCACCATAGTGGAGGTCTTCTACAATGATCATTGCTTGTCCCCCATAATGGCTCCGCCTGGGTGTTCAGTTTCTTCCTAATCAGTTGGCTCCTGCACTGGCCCACTTTAGGAGAATGGATCCACAGGACATAAATACGTCTAATTACGACTGACAGAAACCGTTGACTCCGTTCACATGCAATGGCCCTGGCCGACACTAAGCTGATCAGTCTACTGCTGTGTGTGCGCACACATGTACCTATGGCATACGTGTGCGTGCACCACACACACAGTGATTTGAGGTGTCCAGCTGGCAGAATGACAAGTGTGTCAGCATAAAGATTGGCCTGTCCCATTTCCATGGCATTAATGCCAGGGAAGGCCGAGTGGCACAGCGGTCTAAGACACTGCATCTTAGTGCTAGTCGTCACTAAAGACCCTGGTTCGATTCCAGGCTGTATCACAACTGGCCGTGATTGAGAGTCCCATAGGGTGGCAATTGGCCCAGTGTCGTCTGGGTTTGACTGGGGTAGGCCGTCATTGTAAATAAGAATTTGTTCTTAACTGACTTGCCTAGTTAAATAAAATTACAAAAATTACTATCAGCTGGACTGGAGTGTCTGCTTCAATGACTACATTACCTGGTTCCTCTTGATGGTTTCTTCCTAGGTTCCCGCCTTTCTAGGGAGTTTTTCCTAGCCAGCGTGCTTCTGCATTGCTTGCTGTTTGGGGTTTTAGGCTGGGTTCCTGTACAGCACTTTGATATTGGCTGTTGTAAAAAGGGCTTTATAAATACATTTGATTACAATTAATTGAAAAGCCCTGTTTCCCTATCCCAATATCAATAACTCCTTTATCATGATCTACAGACAAAAGAGGGGGGCAGTGAAGGTTGTGTGGTAAGAATGGGGACCCATCAAAGGCGAGGGGTAGCTGCTTGGGTGGGGATGGTCGGTGTTTTGTAATTACCCTTCACTCTGTAGCAGATGGTGTTTGGGGGGGGGGGGGGGGGATGTAAGTACCAGAGCCACAGCTGGGTAGAGGAGGGCAGGGAAACTGACCATGGTAACCCTGCTTTTAGTTTACGACACCCTTGAATATGACTCTTATCAATGACTCTTACAACAGACAGTGAGGGAAAAATACAAATTTTGACAGCAGCACAGAACAACTGAGAATGTTGAGAAAGAGAGGAACAACAGACAATGTTGACTATATTTCGCAGATCTACATATTCCTTCCACAAAAAAAGAAATGGACACAAAGACTGTTTACGTTATCAGGCCCAAAACACCAGCACCACCCGATACAACATAAATAAGATTCTTTGCAGACCATGTGTTGACAATGGAAATTGGTAAGTCAGACAGAGAGAGTGGGAATGACACAAAGAGACAGAATATATTGATGAAAGAGGGTGACCCAGAGTACCAGGGGTGTCCCCCCTCACCCCACCAGGCACAGCCCGCATTTACAGCCCGCAATTACCAACCCAGATTAGGGTTGGTAATTGGCCCTGCCGGCCCCTCCTGTGGATGCTGGCTGGGGGTCTGGCAGCAGAATGCTAATCCATGAAGTGCCAAATTAAAGCCATTAGCTGAGCGGTTAGCCCAGCGCCATCTGCACAGAGTTGATTATGGCTAGTGAGAGCCTTGCCAATTGGGGTGTCTTTGTTCTCCGAAAGTACCAGAACTGGAGAGGGGGGTTACAGGACAACAGTCTCGCTCAGCGGCAGCATCACCCCCATAATGTCTCATGTTGTCTCAGTCCCCTAGCGACACGAGCTAACTGATTTAGGGGGTGACCTCTGACCTGTGCCTAAATAAAGAGGAGCTTTGGGGAGAGAAAATGGATGGGAGGGGCGTTACACACCTGCCCCTAAAAACCTGTAATGGGACAGCTGGTCCTCCATTAACCCTTAGACAAACCTCTTTCCACGAAGTACACACACTCCGATGCATGCACACAGTGTACAATACAATGAACAGAGAGAACCTTTCACTCCTTTGAAAAAGAATAGACGTCACATGAACACTACTGAGAGCTTGCTGAAATTCACCAAGCTCTCCATATTTTCAACAAATACAATTATATTTAAATGTGTGCATCAGCAAATATCAAAGTGTAAGCAGCACATCCATGCTCTGGACTTCATCAAGTACAGGTGGTATAGTGCTAATGCTAGATTAACAACATTGGGAAGGAGAGTGGATTTCATTCCCAAGGGCGACAACAGTTAATCTCACACGTGATTTTCAGATATGAGAAGTGTTGAGACTGACATCTGCTGGACATATGTGGAAGTGCAGCCTCAAGGACAACGCTACCTCCCAGTATGCATGAAAGTTGGTCTGAATAACACATGGAATAAACCCAAACATACATGGAACAAATAGTATTTACATGTTTCTAGGGATGAATGGAAGCCCATAAAAAGTTTCATCACCCTGACCAGGAATGGTAAGAAATTCCTTTTCATAGACTGACTGGCTCATCCAAATGAAAGGCTCTACAAATGTGCAGCCTATAAGCCAGTGCTGTTTGGCTTTAACGTAGGTCTGCTCAAGCTAACCAAATTATGGGAAATCTGACACATTGTTGAAGGGTTAACATGCTCTGTTTATAGCTTTGGGAGACATAATATAGCTGTGTCAACCTTGAGATCAGGATAAACTGCATTGCAGTACTGAAATCTGCGGTGGTGGAAAAAGTACCCAATTGTCATACTTGAGTAAAAGTATGGAAACCAATAGAAAATGATTCAAGTAAAAGTGAAAGTCACCCAGTAAAATACTACTTGAGTTAAAGTCAAAGTATTTGGTTTTAAATATACTTAAGTATCAAACGTACATTTAATTGCTAAAATATACTTAAGTATCAAAAGTAAAAGAACAAATCATTTCAAATTCCTTCTATTAAGCAAACCAGACGGCACCTTGATTATTATTTTTTTACAGATAGCCAGGTGTACACTCCAACACTCAGATTATTTACAAAAGATGCATTTGTGTTTAGTGAGTCTGCCAGAACATAGGCAGTAGGGATGACCACGTGTTCTCTTGGTAAGTGAGTGAATTTCATAATTTCCCTATTCTGCTAAGCATTCAAAATGTAATGACTACTTTGGGTTGTCAGGGAAAATGTATGGAATAAAAAGTACAATATTTTCTTTAGGAATGTAGTGAAGTAAAAGTTGTCCAACATATAAATAGTAAAGGAAAGTACAGACACCCAACAAAAACTACTTAAGTAGTACTTTAAAGTATTTTTACTTAAGTACTTTACCCCACAGGAAATCTGTACAAAATGTTGAATTCCAGAAGGCCTGTGTCATCAGGCTTGGGCTGTAGCTATAGTTAAAATATGGCTAAATAAAGCTGAATCACTGAAATAGCGCATGTGAAAGGAAACTCCTGTGCAACTCTGAGGCCCTTCCTGGCTGGCATGGCAGTTTCCTCTGCAGACATTCCATAATAGGCCTGGCAGAAAGAGAAACACCATAACAGGGCTACTTAGCTTTGTCTGGCTGGCAAACCTCAGCCCTTTCCAAACTTCTTTGCATTATAAATACTTTTACATTTTTACATGACCCCCCAAGACCAAGCCCCCTTGTTTATCTCTTGTAAAAATCCATCATCTCTTACCCACTATCTAGGCCTAAATCAAATCAAATTGTATTTGTCACATACACATGGTTAGCAGATGTTAATGCGAGTGTAGTGAAATGCTTGCCGTATCAGGCGGTGATACAGCCCGACAGGATGCTCTCGATTGTGCATCTGTAGAAGTTTGTGAGTGCTTTTCGTGACAAGCCGAATTTCTTCAGCCTCCTGAGGTTGAAGAGGCGCTGCTGCGCCTTCTTCACAACGCTGTCTGTGTGGGTGGACCAATTCAGTTTGTCCGTGATATGTACACCGAGGATCTTAAAACTTTCCACCTTCTCCACTACTGTCCCGTCGATGTGGATAGGGGGGTGCTCCCTCTGCTGTTTCCTGAAGTCCACAATCATCTCCTTTGTTTTGTTGACGTTGAGTGTGAGGTTATTTTCCTGACACCACACTCCGAGGGCCCTCACCTCCTCCCTGTAGGCCGTCTCGTCGTTGTTGGTAATCAAGCCTACCACTGTAGTGTCGTCCGCAAACTTGATGATTGAGTTGGAGGCGTGCATGGCCACGCAGTCGTGGGTGAACAGGGAGTACAGGAGAGGGCTCAGAACGCACCCTTGTGGGGCCCCAGTGTTGAGGATCAGCGAGGTGGAGATGTTGTTACCTACCCTCACCACCTGGGGGCGGCCCGTCAGGAAGTCCAGGACCCAGTTGCACAGGGCGGGGTCTAGACCCAGGGTCTCGAGCTTGATGACGAGTTTGGAGGGTACTATGGTGTTAAATGCTGAGCTGTAGTCGATGAACAGCATTCTCACATAGGTATTCCTCTTGTCCAGATGGGTTAGGGCAGTGTGGTTGCGATTGCGTCGTCTGTGGACCTATTGGGTCGGTAAGCAAATTGGAGTGGGTCTAGGGTGTCAGGTAGGGTGGAAGTGATATGGTCCTTGACTAGTCTCTCAAAGCACTTCATGATGACGGAAGTGAGTGCTACGGGGCGGTAGTCGTTTAGCTCAGTTACCTTAGCTTTCTTGGGAACAGGAACAATGGTGGCCCTCTTGAAGCATGTGGGAACAGCAGACTGGGTAAAGGATTGATTGAATATGTCCTTAAACACACCAGCCAGCTGGTCTGCGCATGCTCTGAGGACGCGGCTGGGAATGCCGTCTGGGCCTGCAGCCTTGCGAGGGTTAACACGTTTAAATGTTTTACTCACCTATAAGTAAACTATCTGTTTTCGGATGAATAAATTATCATGGCCATATTTCTCCACTCTTAGAACTGAGGTAGCTCTAGTTAGTTAGATTCCTGTACTCAGACACAAGTTAGATACTATGTAGCTGAAGTTCGAGCCTGCTTGGCTAAACCGTGGTGTAATGTTACACTGGCAAAATACATATTTGATAATCACTGCAAGTAATAAGTCAGACCCAATGAGATATTTGAGCAAATTGTGTGTCTATGTCCTACACTGTCATGAACCAGTCAGAACTTGCCAGTGGTGGAAAAAGTACCCACTTGTCATACTAGAGTAAAAGTCACCCAGTAAAATACTACTTGAGTAAAAGTCTAAAAGTATTTGGTTTTAAATATACTTAAGTATCAAAAGTAAATGTAATTGCTAAAATGTACTTAAGTATCAAAAGTACAAGTATAAATAATTTCAAATTCCTTATATTAAGCAAAGCAGACTGACACATTTTCTATTTTTTTTGTACTTACGGATTGCCAGGGGCACTCCAACTCTGACATAATTTACAAACGAAGCATGTATTTAGTGATTCCGCCAGATCAGAGGCAGTAGGGATGACCAGGGATGTTTTCTTGATAAATGTGTGAATTAGACAAATTTCCTATCCTGCTAAGCATTCATAATATGAGTACTTTCTGGGTGTCAGGGAAAATGTATGGTGTAAAAAGTACATTTTCTTTAGGAGTGAAGTAAAAGCTGTCAAAAATATAAATGGTAAAGTACAGATACCCCAAAATAGTACTTAAGTAGAACCTTAAAGTATTTTTACTGAAGTAATTTACATCACTGGAATTTGCATAATGTTGTAGGTTCAGGACTGTGGCTCTCATCATAGACTTCATTGTTTCTCATATAGGAATAAGGAATCATGTTGTTTTTTTAAAGCCGGCTGGTGCGATACCCAAGTTAGAGCAATTACATTTATCTGATTCTTGGGTGTATTTTTTTCAATAAAATATTGTAAACAGTAAAACATTATTTTACGAATCTGCGCTCATCGGGGCTCGCGAATAAATTATATTGGCTATGTTGACGCGCGGCATCATGGGATATCAAAGTCCTCCCGGCGGCGCGGTGCCGCCATGTCTTCAAGAGAGAAGCGGTTAATAGCGCTTATCTCTATCGTGTTCTGTGCTACCGCAATATTCTGTCTAGTTCTCTATTATATTCCAACATTGCTTTACATAGCTTTTATTCTTGGAGTTTGTTGCGTTGCCTGTTATTATCACAGCGGAGAATCTCTTTACGTTAGTTTAGGCCCTCATCCACGCCGTGGTCTGAGAATTCCACCCGTGCTGCGACGCTGGTTGCCAGGGATTGCAAACGGAGTACCCACAGCGGGAAGAGTTAGGAGTCGCACTGTCAAGGATGATGTTAGGGAATCAGTAGTATTTACTGGCCAACGACGTTTCGAGAGCGCTATTTGTCGGAAAGACGCGGGTCACAGTGACTCATTTATTCTCAGTCCTCGGGATATACTCATGGGAAGTTACATTGGGAAGGCAGAAAGTCCTCCCTCAGTTGGGAGGCCGCGAGCGGGTGCAAGTTCGGGTGCTAACCCCAACGCACGAGAACAGCTAACTTTACGCGAAAGATTGGCGCGACCCAACCAGGCTGTCAGTACTCCAAACAGACGTCTGTCATTCGGGGGGTGAGTACTTAAATAATATTTACTTAGCTAGCTAACATTAGTATAACATTTCGCTGACCAGCTAACGGTGGCTAGTTATCCTAACACATCAACGTTAGCTGGTTTGCCAATGCAACGTGCTAAATTCCGAACAAAATGTTTCGATTGCGGATCATGTTGCACACATGGTGCAGTTACACGATTTTAAACTTTAGGAAAGTTATCATCGTAGCTACTTATCAGTAAATATAAAAACATTTGTTTTGAAATGTATTGAGAAGACTTGCGGCTTCGCCCCAACGCGTCCTAGCATTCCCTCCAAGATTTGAAAATGTGGGAGTTACTATCGGGCTCCATTCTGTGCAAGGCAGGGAGTGTTCCTTCCCCCTCAATTCCTGATTGAGACCATACGGTACTTTGGACGCCTGAATGGCACGAGACTAGCGGTAACAATGTTGTTTTGAACATGCGTTAGCTAGCTACTAGGGTCAGCGGAGTCATCAGCGGAGTCAATCACCACCTTCTGGAGACACCTGAAACCCCACCTCTTTAAGGAATACCTAGGATAGGATAAAGTAACCTTTCTAACCCCCCCCTTAAAAGAGTTAGATGCACTATTGTAAAGTGGTTGTTCCACTGGATATCATAAGGTGAATGCACCAATTTGTAAGTCGCTCTGGATAAGAGCGTCTGCTAAATGACTTAAATGTAAATGTACTAGAGTAATATTATTTTTTAAGTTGTAATGATCACTGCAGTTACTACTTTTATGAAAGTCGATATGTAAATAAATGGTTGGTCAGAGCTCCCTCTTGACAGGAAACGTACCCTATTTTGCTACTTTAAAGTCCTTGTTGTGTGGCATTTGAAATCAGCTTAGCAACGATCTATGCCAGACAGTTTATTGTATAGAATGCATTGACCTAAACGTGTGGCCACTCTGTTGTGTACAGGGAGCCCCTTGGCACTATGGGCAGGTTCACCATCACTCCCCAGCGCCACTACCCCCTCCAGCAGACGGGCACCTCCTCTGTGGGCATCCTGCCCCCGAACCAGTGGGACGGCTTCAGAAAGAAGAATATTCTCACCCCTCGCAACTCTCCGGCAGTCCACAGTCCAGTCACAGTGAAGATCGCTAGGCCAGATCACAACACCACTCGATTCCAGTTGTAAGTCATATTGTTCCTGTCTTGCCTCATTTGAATTCTTATAACAAACTTTTTGAAGATCTGTTAGTGATAATGCAAGCAGCTTTATCTTACACTACTGTCATCGTTCTGTGGGACATTATTGGAGTGTCTGTGTGAAGCTTGAAAACATCCTTAGCTGTTGGATGGCCCGACTGACATTTGTTCTGTAATTGCTGCTGTTGTGTGTGTGTGCAGATTTGATCATTTGAACTCCCCGGGAGTCCTTGGCTCTCCAGGCCTGGGGGCCCCTGTAGACCCCTGCTCCAGGGAGACTGTTCTGAGCGTGCTCAAAGAGAGTCGCAAAAGAGTGGTGGAAGATGACAGGAGCTTCACTGCAGGGCAAAAGAGCAAAAGGAGGTATGTGACTACCACAGGATTAAATGCTGTTGTATGGAATGTACCATTGTTCTTCTCACACTTTAGTGTCTCTCAGTCTTCAAGAGCCACACAATACCATGTCTACAACGTACACCTGCTCTTTGTTCACTTAGGCGCCATGACAGCAGTGGGAGTGCTCACTTGGCATTTGAGCCACTGCTGCCCAATGGAGCTCCATCACAGCTGGTGCTGAAGTGAGTAGGAGCAATGCCTGTACAAAAAGTTGTCCGTCTCAGTGATTCAAGTCCTGATACTAAATTTGAATACAAATGTGCTTTCATTCAGTTTCTTCTTAATGTTAGAGAGAGATAGATCTATATATATATATATATATCTCATACAAATACTGTATCCTCTCCAATCACTCCTGAAATCCTGTTTCCTCTCCTGTGTCGGCCCAGTTCTCTGAAGCGAGGGCTGAATGCTATGGTGGAGGAGTCAACAATGAAGAGGTCACGCACCTTCTCCATCAGCTCCATGAGCTGTGGCCTAACTCCCAGCGGCACCCTGGGCTCGGTCCGCAACTCCATCCGCAGCTCCCTCAGCTCCTCACAAGGCGTTTCTCAGGTACCTTTTATAATTGGGATGGGCAGTACACCTCTGATGGGATTCCTCTGTTTTGGATCAACAGCTATGAGTTCAGTTGAGCGCTCACCAGGGTTTCCATTAGCCATTAATTGCAGTTTTTAGGAATAAAATAAACAACAAGCTAATAAATAAAATTGTTTCCAGCCAAATTGACCTGGAGAAAAAAGTAATCCCGCTGCAAAATAATGCTTTTAATCATTGATCGACAATACCAGTCGATGGAAATACATTTGACAGTCATGCTTATCGATATTTAGGTTAATATGCATCATTTAGTGGAATTGGCTTGTTTGCATTTTCATTACTCATGGTGTATGCTATTTATCACACTCACGACAAACAGTCAATTTTGAGCGGAGTAACACCTCAGACAGCACTAGAGCTGTTTCTCATATGGCTTCTTGAGCCATACCTCAAGACTCATGGATGATTGATTTTTAAAAGCCGACTGGTTTAAAACCCAAGTTGGAGCAATTACTTTTCTGATTCTTCAATTTATTTTTACAATTAACTATTGTAAACAGTAAAACATTTTTGCTCAAAATCTGTGCTCATAGGGGCTCGCAAATCAATTATATTGGCTGTTTGGGTGGCAGGTAGCCTAGTGGTTAGCGTTGGGCCAGTAACCGAAAGGTTGCTAGATCGACTCCCTGAGCTGACACGGTAAAAATCGGTCGTTCTGCCCCTGAACAAGGCAGTTAACCCACTGGTCCTAGGCCATCATTGTAAATAAGAATTTGTTCTTAATTCTTAACTGACTTGCCTAGTTAAATAAAGGTTCAATTAATAAAAATATATAATAATTGATGTGAGCCATCATGGGATATCAGAGTCCTCCGGCGGTGCTACCATGTCTCCAAGAGCGAAGCGGTTCATAGCACATAACACGAGAAAGATGAGGGCTATCGCAATACTTTGTCTAGTTCTCTATTATATTCCATCCTTTTTATATAGTTTTCATTCTTGGAGTTTATTGCATTGCCTGTTATCACAACTCTATACTAGAGGTCGACCGATTAATCGGAATGGTCGATTAATTAGGGCCGATTCAAGTTTTCATAACAATCGGAAATCGGTAATTTTGTATGCCGATGTAGCCGGGGAAAAAAAAAATATATATATATAGCTTTTACACCTTTATTTAACTAGGCAAGTCAGTTAAGAACACATTATTATTTTCAATGACGGCCTAGGAACGGTGGGTTAACTGCCTTGTTCAGGGGCAGAACGACATATTTTTACCTTGTCAGCTCAGGGATTCAATCTTGCAACCTTACGGTTAACTAGTCCAACGCTCTAACCACCTGCCTCACGAGGAGCCCGCCTGTTACGCGAATGCAGTAAGAAGCCAAGGTAAGTTGCTAGCTAGCATTAAACTTATCTTATAAAAAACAATCAATCATAATCACTAGTTATAACTACACATGGTTGATGATATTACTAGTTTATTTAGCGTGTCCTGCGTTGCATATAATCGATGCAGTGCGCATTCGCGAAAAAGGACTGTCGTTGCTCCAACGTGTACCTAACCATAAACATCAATGCCTTTCTTAAAATCAATACACAGAAGTATATATTTTTAAACCTGCATATTTAGCTAAAAGAAATCCAGGTTAGCAGGCAATATTAGCCAGGTGAAATTGTGTCACTTCTCTTGCGTTCATTGCACGCAGAGTCAGGGTATATGCAACAGTTTGGGCCGCCTGGCTCATTGCGAACTAATTTGCCAGAATTGTACGTAGTTAGGACATAACATTGAAGGTTGTGCAATGTAACAGGAATATTTAGACTGATGGATGCCACCCGTTAAATAAATATGGAACGGTTCTGTATTTCACTGAAAGAATAAATGTTTTATTTTCGAGATGATAGTTTCCGGATTCGACCATATTAATGACCTAAGGCACGTATTTCTGTGTGTTATAATTAAGTCTACGATTTGATAGAGCAGTCTGACTGAGCGATGGTGGGCACCAGCAGGCTCGTAAGCATTCATTCAAACAGCACTTTCGTGCGTTTTGCCAGCAGCTCTGCTGTTTATGAATTCAAGCCTATCAACTCCCGAGTTTAGGCTGATGTAACCGATGTGAAATGGCTAGCTAGTTAGCGGGGTTCGCGCTAATAGCGTTTCGAACGTCACTCGCTCTGAGACTTGGAGTAGTTGTTCCCCTTGCTCTGCATGGGTAACGCTGCTTCGAGGGTGGCTGTTGTCGATGTGTTCTTGGTTCGAGCCCAGGTAGCGGCGAGGAGAGGGATGGAAGCTATACTGTTACACTGGCAATACTAAAGTGCCTATAAGAACATCCAATAGTCAAAGGTTAATGCAATACAAATGGTATAGTGAGAAATAGTCCTATAATTCCTATAACTACAACCTAAAACTTCTTACCTGGGAATATTGAAGACTCATGTTAAAAGGAACCACCAGCTTTCATATGTTCTCATGTTCTGAGCAAGGAACTTAAACGTTAGCTTTCTTACATGGCACATATTGCACTTTTACTTTCTTCTCCAACACTTTGTTTTTGCATTATTTAAACCAAATTGAACATGTTTCATTATTTATTTGAGGCTAAATTGATTTTATTGATGTATTATATTAAGGTAAAATAAGTGTTCATTCAGTATTGTTGTAATTGTCATTATTACAAATAAACAAAAAACAATCAGCCGATTAATTTCTTTCGTTGTCCAGGAGTCAAAGGCACAATCCTACGGTAGTCATATTAACAACCCATCATAGTTGTTGTATCTTTAGAGTCCCCCTCTTTCTAAGTTTCTAACAGAGATTTTCATCTCTATCACATATGGAACCGCTTGCATCAGGTGCACTGTTTAGAATGGTGTTTTCCTGCAAATTGCATTTTGGGAAGTGTTTGAAAAGGATGTTTTATTGGCTGCTTCATTACAGGAGTTGCATGTTCTGTTAAGATTAATTACCATAATGTAAATGTGATTTCTGTCATTCTGAACACTGTGGGTGGACACCCTAATGGGTTACGGATCTGGTATATTTCTCAAATGGCGGGAATTTTTTTATCTTCCCTGTCACGTTGTCCACTGCCACAATTTCCTAATGGAAACCCTGGAGCTGACCTACACTGAGCTGTATTTTGTCAGAAAACCGGGGTGAGTGCTAACCTAAACCTAATTATCACGTTTGTTTTAAAGTGGAAAAAAGCCTCCACCCGCAGTCTGTCCCCGCTCTCCAGCCCTGGGTCGTCCCGGTCCCAGACCCCAGAGAGAGCCTCTAAAAAGCCCAGGTATTCACCCTCTCCTCCTTCTAGACAACATTTCTAGGTTCACACTGTGTCCTGTGATGAAATGAGAGCTGTCATGGCCGCTAGCAGTTTGTGACCGTTTTTTTCTGTATGTCAGGGAAGAGGACGCTCGCTCACCCAGCTCCGTGTCCTTGGCGAGGTCTGACAAGACATTGACAGACCCAGCACCAACCACTGGTTAGAACATGTTTATGATGCGTATTCCACTATTCCGATCAGGTTCAGAGCTTTAGTCACGTCCCAAAAGAGACACACATTAAGTCAATGTCCTGTTACAGGGAAGCTGTCTCCAGCCCCTGAAGTCCCTGTGGCTTCAGCCTCGTCAGACTCTGCCGGTAGTGGGAAACGGAAACGTAAGATTCCGCTGGTGTCCAGCCGTAGAGGGGACCAAATCTCTTTGGTGAGAAATACTGCATAATATAACATGTCCTCAAATGGGACATGTAGCTAATCATCTGACAGACAGGGAGTATTAACATTGATGTTGTCTCTGCAGCCTCCACCTCCTGAGTTGGGCTACACCATCACGGTGAAAGACCTGGATCAGGAGAAGAAAGCTGCTCTCAGCCAGATCAACACAGTCCTCAAAGAGCCTGGTGAGTATTGCCAATTCCCAACTTTTCTAAACCAGTGTCCCAAAAAACGAATAAGATATTGATTTTGGGCCATTTCTTTTGTTCCAGAGCCAGAGAAGCCTGCTCCAGTAGTGACCACATCTTCTAAGCCTCCCGTGTCAGACAACCCCACACCCACCCTGCTGGCTAGCCATCTTACCGTATCAATGCCTGCTAGTGTGGCGGCTCCTATCCCTGTCATCAACCTGGACCCCGTCCCCTCAAGCACCGTCAACACGGCCCCAGCCTACCCCGTCACCAACACCCCTGCAGCCAACCCCCTCCTGGAGTCTCTGAAAATGATGAGGAACAACCCCCTCACCAGTGCTGCTGCTGACAATACTACAGGTCTGTTAATCACATATCAATCATTTAAAGTTGTGAGCCACTTTTGTTTGGTAGTTGCCGTTGAGTGATTGTTTGTTTATATGAGTTGTTACTCAAAAGCCTATTTTTCTCGTTTTCCCTCCCGCTCCGGCTGTCTCCTTGGTGACAGCAGTGACGACCCATGTACCACTGGTGCCTGCAGAGCAGAAGTCAAAGACCAACTTGACTGCTCCTCAGCTCACACTACTCTCCCAGCCTGCACTACCCTCCCTCTCCCAGCCTGCACTACCCTCCCTCTCCCAGCCTGCACTACCCTCCCTCTCCCAGCCTGCACTACCCTCCCCAGCCTCTCCCAGCCTGCCAGCACCATGCCCTCTGCCTTCACCCAGGCACTGAGCCAAGTCACCAAGGCCCCCAGCAGTGTCCCCATCCTGGGTGGAGCGAGCCTGTTTGGAATGGTCAATCCACTGACTGCCCCGTCCTCCTCACCGGCCCCCACCACTACCACAACCGCCACCACAGAAACAACCAGTAGTAATAATCCCCTCCTGTCCTCTGGGTTCAAGCCCATCTTCGGGGCCACGGCCTCAGCCCCAGAGGGCACACCTGCTCTTCCCACCTTTAAACCCATATTTGGAAGTGCCACAGCCACCAGTGCTTTTGGACAGCCAGCCTCCACCTCAGCCCCCTCCAATGCCAGTGCATCTGCCACAGTGTTCAGCAGGCTAACCAACAGCAGTACAGTGGCCCCAGCTGCCTCCCTGTTCACCGGGCTGTCTAATAACACCGCCCCCTCCACCAACCCAGCCGCCCCGCCATCTGTCAAGTCTCTGTTTGGAAACTGGAGTGCGCTGCCTGCAACAACTGCTGCCACAACCACTGCCACAGGAAGTACCTTCCAGTTCGGCACTGCCTCCACCACAGCTCCTGGACCCACCCTCAGCTCCACCGCAGCCGCCACCACTAGCAACAGCGGCTTTTCGTTTGGTGCGATGACCACCACCTCTGCCGACACTCAACTCGCACCCTCAGCCACCGCCCAGGGGGGATTCACCTTTGGCCAGCCTGTAGCCACCCAGAACTCTACCACCGCATCCTTCTGTGGCTTTGGCATGGCCACTGCAGCCGCAGCCACTGCTACTGCTTCTGCTTCTGCACCTGCAAACCAGTCCACTTTCACGTTTGGGAAGTCGTCGTTCGAAGCTCCGGCGGCATCGGCGTTCCCCAGTGCGATTCAGGCCCCGGCTGCTACTGCGGCAGCTAATCCTTTCACGTTTGGTTCATCTGCCACTGGGGCCACCCCTGCCCCTTTTGCTTTTGGCGCGGCTGCCACTACGGCGGCCTCTACCTTTGGGACCACCACTAAGCTGGCATTTGGAGCCAACTCCACAGGTTTTGCATTTGGCAACACCACGGGCACCACAGCAGCCCCTGCCTTTGGCTCTGCCACCCAGACTGTCGGCATACTCCCAGCCTCCGCCCCAACTTTCTCGTTTGGTGGTGTGTCCACACAGCAGGCCCCTGCTACCCCTGCCCAGCCAGCCACCGGAGGTTTCAACTTCGGCACAGCCATTTCAGGCACTCAGTTTGGAACCTCTAACCCCACAACACAGACACCAGGCTTCAACTTTGGTTAGTAGATCTAGTATAATATAAGACCCACTCTTTTACTGATTATGATTTCAGGAATTCACAAATTTTGATAAATTCTGCATTTGGTGGCAGAAGTAGTACTTTACATTTTTGGCCAGTTCAAACAAGCTTGTCTTTTATTTTAGTCCCTAATTGTTCATTTATTGCTGTCACATGTACAGGGACGTCTACCCCTGCTTTTGGCCAGAGCACAGCTGCAGGTCCTGTCCCCTTTGGAAGCCCAGGAACTCCAGTTCAAGGATTCAGTGCTATGGGATCCTCATCATTCGGTAAGAAAATAACTGGAGCTTGCTTCTGATTCTCACGCATTATGCCTCAAGTGTGTAGCAAAACGCGTCTTGGAATTTGAGGTTACGGTAATTGGCCAGGCCAGTGTACACTGTCACCAGCATGACTATTCCGGGGGCGGGCGTTATTATTATTATTATTATTGAGGTTATTACTTATAAATATTCATCAACAAATGAAGAATTCCCTGGTTGGAGAGGATCTGTCATATTGACACAACATTAATGGAGTCAAATAAAGATGTATGTCGACCGTGGCCGTGTCTGTTGGCTTTTCTGCATATAATTTTGTTTAAATACAGATCCTGGTTTCTCCCAGTTTTCCCGAACTATTCGCAAAAGTCACAACCCTGCTGCTGCGGTCATCCGATGGCATTGACATATTCTTCAGAGGATGCTGTAATGAGAGAAATAATGTGGTCTAAGCTACTGAAAACAGTCCTTTTTACTAGATTACATCATGACAGGAGTGTTTGAATCTTATTAAAGAGATGGAATCCAGGCAGGCTACTTTAGGAAGCTTTTTGAGTGGACATGCACTGCGTGGCCAAAAGTATGTGGATTAAAATCATGGGCATTAACATGGAGTTGGTCCCCCCCTTTGCTGCTATAACAGCCTCCACTCTTCTGTGACAGCTTTGCACTAGTTGTGGGAACATTGCTGTGGAGACTTGCTTCCATTCAGTCACAAGCATTAGTGAGGTCGGGCACTGATGTTGGGCGATTAGGCCTGGCTCGCAGAAGGCGTTCCAATTCATCTAAGTTGCTCCATGCGGTTGAGGTCGGGGCTCTGCAGGCCAGTCAAGTTCTTCCACACCGATCTCGACAAACCATTTCTGTATGGACCCCGCTTTGTACACGGGGGGATTGTCATGCTGAAACAGGAAGGGCCTTCCACAAAGCACAGAATTGTCTAGAATGTAATTGTATGCTGTAGCGTTAAGATTTCCCTTCACTGGAAGTAAGGGGCCTAGCCCGAACCATGAAAAACGGACCAAGACCACTATTCCTCCACCACCAAACTTTACAGTTGACACCATGCATTGTGGCAGGTAGCGTTCTCCTGTTATCCGCCAAATCCAGATTAGTCTGCCAGATGAAGTGTGATTCATCACTCCAGAGAACGTGTTTCCAGAGTCCAATGGCAGCGAGCTTTACACCACTCCAGCCCATGTTTGGCATTGCGCATGGTGATCTCAGGCTTGTGTGCGACTGCTTGGCCATGGAAACCCATTTCATGAAGCTCCTGACAGTTATTGTGATGACGTTGCTTCCAGAGTCAGTTTGGAACTCAGTAGTGAGTGTTGCAACCGAGGACAGAATTTTTACATGCTCCAGTACTTGGCGGTCCTGTTCTGTGAGCTTGTGTGACCTACCACTTTGCTCTTAGATGTTATCCCTTCACACTGGCAGCACTTACAGTTGACCAGGGCAGAAATTTGACGAACTGACTTGTTGGAAAGGTGGCATCCTGTGACGGTGTCACCTTGAAAGTCACCGAGCTCTTCAGTAAAGCCAATCTACTGCCAATGTTTGTCTATGGAGATTACATGGCTGTGTGCTCATTTTTTTTTATACACCTATCAGCAACGGGTGTGGCTGAAATAGAGAAATCAACTAATTTGAAGGGGTGTCCACATACTTTTGTATATGTGTGGAGATGTAAACACACATCACTCTCACCAAAAAAAAGAAACGTCCTGTCACTGTTAACTGCGTTTATTTTCTGCAAACTTAACGTGTACATTTTTGTATGAACATAAGATTCAACAACTGACATAAACTGAACAAGTTCCACAGACATGTGACTAACAAAAATTTAATAATGTGTCCCTGAACAAAGCGGGTGTAAAAATCAAAAGTAACAGTCAGTATCTGGTGTGGCCACCAGCTGCATTAAGTACTGCAGTGCATCTCTTCATGGACTGCACCAGATTTGCCAGTTCTTGCTTTGAGATGTTACCCCACTCTTCCACCAAGTAACCTGCAAGTTCCCGGACATTTCTGGGGGGGATGGCTCTAGCACTCACCCTCCGATCCAACAGGTCCCAGACGTGCTCAATGGGATTGAGATCCGGGCTCTTCGCTGGCCATGGCAGAACACTGACATTCCTGTCTTGCAGGAAATCACGCACAGAACGAGCAGTATGGCTGGTGGCATTGTCATGCTGGAGGGTCATGTCAGGATGAGCCTGCAGGAAGGGTACCACATGAGGGAGGAGGATGTCTTCCCTGTAACGCAGAGCGTTGAGATTTGCCTGCAGTGTCAACAAGTTCAGTCCGATGATGCTGTGACACACCGCCCCAGACCATGATGGACCCTCCACCTCCAAATCGATCCCGCTCCAGAGTACAGGCCTCTGTGTAACACTCATTAATTTGACGATAAACGCGAATCCGACCATCGTCCCTGGTGAGACAAAACCGCGACTTGTCAGTGAAGAGCACTTTTTGCCAGTCCTGTCTGGTCCAGCGACGGTGGGTTTGTGCCCATAGGCGACGTTGTTGCAGGTGTTGTGTCGTGAGGACCTGCCTTACAACAGGCCTACACGCCCGCAGTCCAGCCTCTGTCCGCAATAGCCTGTCCCGCAGGTGTGACGTACCGATCCTGTGCAGGTGTTACACAGTCTGCCACTGCGAGGATGTTCAGCTGTCCGTCCGGTCTCCCTGTAGCGCTGGCGTAGGCGTCTCTTAGTACGGACATTGCAATTTATTGCTCTGGCCTCCTCTACAGTCCTCATGCCTGCTTGGAGCATGCCTAAGGTATGTTCACGCAGATGAGCAGGAACCCTGGGTATCTTTCTTTTGATGTTTTTCAGAGTCAGTAGAAAGGCGTCTTTAGTTTCCTAAGTTTTCATAACTGTGGTCTTAATTGCCTACCGTTTGTAAGCTGTTAGTGTCTTAACGACTGTTCCACAGGTGCATGTTCATGAATTGTTTATGGTTCATTTTAACAAGCATGGGAAACAGTGTTTAACCCCTTTACAATGAAGGTCTGTGAAGTTATTTGGATTTTTACAAATTATCTTTAAAAGACCGGGTCCTGAAAAGGGGACGTTTCTCTTTTTGTGTACACACACACACACGTGTATAGGCCTATAGAGAATCAGCGAACAGACACGCACGCATCTGTCAGTCAAAGCCACTAGCGTGTGTCAGACATCAAAAAATATTTGTCCTTTCCTTAAAAAGTAATTTTAAAAAACCTAGGCCTACCTTAGGCTTTCCGAAAGTAAGATAATTTATTGACAAGGAAAGTATAATGGGGACAGAAATGTATGTAACGAAATGACAGGGATTAATGATAAATTGCCTGTTTTACAAACGGTAGGCTATCACTTGGGTATTCACAAAAGTGCATTGCCGGCCGACACACTAAAGCCTAGGCTACTATTCTACTTTGCGTGGATTGGAGGACGGCAATTTTTTTGGTGTCGCCTAGGTTGGCATAGCGGCCAGGGCTGATCAGTCGATACATTTTAAGAAAAGATTCCGTATCAGATTATATCATGCCAGGTTGGAGAGGATTGGAGCATTATCCATTTGACACATTAGTGCATTATAGGCCTCATTGACGGTTGAATAATTAATGAATAGTCACACATCCAACCTTCCAAAAAAACTATTTACTAGCAAGCAATGAAAACATGCATTGTATAAAAGAAAGTCTACATGTCAACATTTTTTGTAGTGAAGTGCCACAGCTCGTAGCGTTCTAGCGGATTAGCTGCTCCAGCATCAAAGGAAAGAGGCGGAGACGTAGAAAGTTTAATAGATAGTGTAACCTCCCACTATTAGGTACAATTCATCTACATGAAAATATAGTTCAGAATTTGAATTTTGACGGTTATTTTATTTTCATGGTCTTCCATAAGTTGCAGTAATTAAATTACCATCACATCTGTATTTCTTTTTGCCTTTGAGAAGCTGTGGTGGTTCTAGTCAACAGCCAGGTGCATTTTTGTATTGACACATAACTCCTCTCTTGTTTTTTGTGACCAGGCTCTCCATCAGCTCCTTCGTTCTCCATTGGCGCTGGCTCCAAAACATCAGGGGCGCGCCAGAGGCTACAGGCCCGACGGCAGCACCCCAGGAAGAAGTAGCCCAGCCAGGTGTGGTAGCATCTGGCATAGCCCGGATGCCCTTACCCATACAGCACTGCCATGACATCGTCCAGAGGAGCTGAACTGATACTTCTATGGCTAACACATTGTAACCCCAGTCAGACCAACAGCCCTCTCTAGCCTTCTGTTCCCCTGGCCGGGCTGGCCCCCTTTGTGGTACAGGGTTAGCAGAGGAGCACACACACCTACTAGGATGTCTACCGCTCTACTGATTGTGTAGCCACTCTCACAGTGAGGAAAAGAAAGGGGGATATGAGGCAAAACGATAGTGGGTTTATACTTGAAAGAGAAAAGACTATTGAAATCCTTTAGACTTTGAGGGAAGCATATCCAATTAAAACAACTTTCTGTCCCGGATTTTGGATTTCCCCTACTACGCCCGTTTAATGACACGTTTTTGACAGTCGAATCGAGACTCGTGCTTACACACTTGTTTTTGTATGAAATTCTAAGCAGGGCTGAATGTGTTTTTCTGACATATGCCCACGGTCAAAATGGGGCTCACATACAGTATAATCTGTGGATTTATCCAGCTGTACATGGTAACCATACTATATAGGAGATGTTGACAGTTTTGAGATAATGAATTTATTTTACATTTTAAAGACATTTTTAATTTGGGTTAATGAAGACTGGTATGTGGCATCTCTGCACTAGTTAGGCCTTAGCTGTTTTAAATGAGTGCTCAGTGTATTGGTCCCAGATATGCCCTTTTATTATTGTACAGTATCACAGACACTGGGAAGCATTCCTGCAATGTAAATTTGATACTTGTTTGATCCTGAATGACAGAATAAGGTAAACAATAAAATCCTTAATCAGACTGCCATCATGGGATCAGTTAAACATAACACATGTATACATTATGTGGAGTCCCAGGGTAGTAGTCATTAATTGGTCAATATTGTGTTGGTGTAAATAGGTTACCCTGGACTTGTGGAGAAAACCAAAGCCAATACTTAAGGTTTGACCTTCAAAATAATCTCTTCTACCACTTAGACCTTTCATGGGTCCTTTTTGTACTAGACTATCTCTCCTTTTCCCCCACTACTCCTGCTCTCACCTTAGTGAAGATGGGAGGTGGGGGCATTCAAAACAGATCTGGGGACTGGTTGAGAATCTTAACAAATCCTTCCTTTTTTCCTTGAAGTAACTTCTCCTGAGGATTGTATTACATTGGCTGGGTAAAAGCCAGCTACTGTACTGTCCACCTATCCTAACCTAGGTATTACTACAAGGAAATAAGGATGCATTTTATACGTGGTCATTAAGAGCAGGTGTGTGTTATGGGAGCGATGAGTAACGTGGTCCTTGAGAGCCATAGGGGATGGAGTCTTCCCCAGCACTGAACACAGATTCAACTAGTCAGTCTTGATTGATGATGACCCTGCTTGATCAGTGAAAGCCAGTGTTGTAAGTGTTCCTCACAATGACATGGCACAGAACAATTTCTATCTTGAATGCCAGCCTCCACCTTCATCTGACTGGCAATGATAGAAACTACAAACATCTGGGCACTGTACCACAAGACCCCTGCATCTGTATACTATCAAGACCAAGATGAGTGCATTTATAAGATCATTGAATTTGGAGTTTACATGCTCCCCTCTTAAGCGTTGCAGATAGACATACTTTACGTGCGCCTTCAGCCGTCAAACCGCTTTCCCCTCCCCTGTATGATTCCCCTCAAGTCTTTTCTGGTGTTTTTAGCTTGTTACTATCTTTGCCTCGGTGAGTCTGGCTTGGAGGAAGTAATGTGGTGAATGGCGGCATATTGCTAGTGCCGGACGTGGTTTTACCCGCATGCTCAATGGGTGAGGTTCTGAGTTTTGTTGGGACTTTTTTTTAACAATTTATTGATGAATGTGTTTGAGTGTGTCAATACAACTGGATTCACAAATGTGCACAGCAGGAGAGGTGTTATTTTCATTAATGCTGGATCAAAACTCAGGACTAAAGGAACTGGAGGGGAATTGTCTTTCAAGTCAAACCTAACTCTTTGTGTGCTAAACATGACTAACCATGTAGGTTACAAAAATTACCTCGGGTGTTGAATCGGTTCGCCCCTCTTGAGACAGAACTAGGATTTTGAATACTAATTTTTAATCGGAACCTCTCCTGGTCGAGCCAATTAGGCTAGTTATTGTGAGAGGTGTATGAATGTGTGTGGGGGGGCATGATTTGGCTAAATAGTGTCAATGTACACAAACTTTATTTTTGTATTAAGGCAGGTTGCCTTTTAGAATTCCTTCAAGCTTGGCTCACTGAGACAATTGGTCTAGTTTATAGAATTTTTCTAGTTCGTTAAGGTTTCCTCAACCGTAATGAAATTGTGGAATAAAAGCGTCTAAAAGTTTCCCTTTGTAAGAGCTCCACTTTTTTATAGGAGAGCATACTGGGTCTGCTACTGTATGGGTACTGTAAATGAATGCTGTCTGTCTGATCATTGTGTACAGTATAAGCCTGACAAACGTGAATTGTGTTGCTTTAGACTTGAATGAGACTTGTGGCTTTGTGTGTTACTGTGTGAGGTGTGTGTGTATAGAAAGACTGACTTGAATGTGAGTTTATTTTTGCTGGGACTAAAGTACCCTGTTCATTCTTTTAAATTATATTTTAATTATGCATCATTCCACAATGTAACCATGTATGATACCCATGTTATACTTAAATCCCTTTTAAAACAATTGATAGCACCCCACCTCAGTTATCTGGAAGTGAAGTGAGATCAATGAAGTCTGCCCTGTGGTCATTTTTGACTGACAGCTTTTGAAACAAGGCTGTTTTTGTTTTGCTCAGTTTACCAGGCTTGTTTTTACATCTTGTGATATCTGCTTATGACAGATCGGTGGACAATGTGCTGAAGGTCAACTCAAACCATATTGAATGGCCTGGCCACCTTGTTTGTTCCCATAGACAAGACTTTATAATTGTCTTATCTTGTTGGTCCAGATCTTGCGTATGCACAATACATTGAATGTAGTATATTTAACCACACTGTCACATTTTTGGGTTCATAATCCATTGACACTTTTGTGCTTTACCCATTTGTAAATCGAACAGTCATTTACCCTTGTGCAGAGCTGTGTAAATAAGTAATGTTTAACATTTGGACTTATGGCTGTACTTACCTGTGGATTTAATCAAGGGCCAAGGCTTTACCATGTGTTTTTATTTTGTTGAAGCTTCAAATGACATGAAATGTTGACTTTCTAAAACATGCAAAGTGTTCGAGCTGGACGTCTTAAATTGAGTGTTTGAGAGGTATATTACTGTGAATGGGAACGCAAACATCTGCTCACAATGGGCAATTCGAGAGGAGAGTGAATGTGCAGACATGGGCAGCGTATTATAACATTCTCCCCTCTGCTCATGTCTTAAATGTACTGGTTTTAAATAAAATGTGATAAAGATATCATAGTGACTGGTCTGTCTGAACATGTCTATACATTTGAACTGATCAAAAAAAAGATTGGATGTGTGTTTATTTAAGGAATACACATGGTCAAGGGTACAAGTGACTGCCTGACTGGCAAATGGCAGTAACAGACAAATACAAAGGTGTTTTATAAGATTCAGTACTCTCCACAATATCAGAACTTGACTGGGTAGAAAAATGCAATGCCATGTCTAGATTGGCTACCTATAATCCAGCAGTGACAATCATTGTCACCATGACTAAGCTTTCCCAACGTGGCACAGCCAGCTTCGATGTCGACTGGAGTTAGGGCAAAAATATAGCTCTTCTAAATGACCGCCAAGGCACCCAAAGCCAGTGTTCCTTTGAAGGGTCAGTCTCACTCCACTTTAGCATTCTTTTTTTTCTTTGCTCTTCCTGAGGTATTTGTCTGTTCCTCAGTGGCTTTGGGCTTCAGAGCCTCCTTATCCCCACCTTTCTTTTTCTTCCTCCTCCTCCTCTTCACTCCTCCTGAGGTTTCTGTGGGTTTGGCTTCCTCAGCCATGTCCATATCCTTGGTGGTGCTCATCGGCTCCTGAACCTCATCCCCACCTTCTGTGATATCGGCCTCATGTATGTCCTTACTGGCAGAAGGACTACTTGGACTCATCTCAGCAACCGGATTGCTATAACAGTGAAGACAAGCATTAACAATGTTGCATTTCTGTTGGTTAACTTCACACAGCAACGGTATAATCTAGACTTTCTCTAAATTGCCTTGCTTTCACGGAATGTATAACTGCTACTCACAGTGTTTCGGAGGCTTGCTCTTCTAGCCTCTGTGCTGTGTGTCGCTCCAGCAGGGCCACAAAGAAGCCATGGGTGAGGGTTTTGGTGGTGCTGGCTCGGAGACACTTTGTGAGGGGAGCCAGACCACGCTCGGGCCACTGCTGGAGCAGTGGAACCAGCCTGTCTCAGATCATAAGTTTACGTCAGTTTCCACAATGCTATACTGTTCTTATGATCATAAACACAGGTCACATACTTAGTCGCTTCCATGATAAATCTATTTGGGAATTGATCATTGGGGGTTAAGCAGCAACGCTGGTGAAACCCTAATGTATTTGTTGGCGTTGATTTATTTTCTGCCAATTTGTGAAAATGCAAATTCCCAGGTTGCAACAATGCATGACGGTAAGGGGCCACACCCTCTCATCCATTACTGTGCATATTGACCAGATGGTGGCGCTATAACAAGTAAGTGAAAGGTCACGCCTCTCACCCAATGTGACTGACCTAGAGTCCTGGAATCCAGTACATAGGTTCCTTTCCTCACAAGGAACAAATGTGCTTCAAGGACCCATGAAGTACAATGATGGGTTTTATGCCATTTTTAATTTTGTTTACACTTGAAACGCTACTCCTCTGGGACTGAAAGACCGATATGCACAAAACTTGAGACTTGGCATCTATGGACCAAAATCTCACAATTAGTTTTTTCCCAAGATAGCATCTCAAACAACATGGCTGCTACTGACCAATAAATGTGGGTGTGGTCTGGCACAAATGCATATAACTCCAACACGGATATTCATTTGCAGCATATGTACCAAATACTGTCAAGACTCAGCATATCTAAGCACATTCAAATCGACCACACGGTGGCGCTATAACAGGCATGTTTTTATCTCTTGATCGGTTTGACTGATTAAATTTGGTACACATGCTCAGGGATATGCGTCTAGCTAACCTGTAAAATATGGTTCAGTTTGGCCGCATGGTGGTGCTGTTGGACAAGAAAAAAATAATTGATGCAAGCTCATAGCGGCCATATTGTTTGATCAAGAGTCTTGGAAAATTGTGTTTGAAGATGTGAATCTATAGATGGTACAGTCGTGGCCAAAAGTTGAGAATGACACATTAATTTCCAAAGTTTGCTGCTTCAGTGTCTTTAGATATTTTTGTCAGATGTTACTATGGAATACTGAAGTATAATTACAAGCATTTCATAAGTGTCAAAGGCTTTTATTGACACATGTAATTGTCAATAAAAGCCTTTGACACTTATGAAATGCTTGTAATTATACTTCAGCTTTTATTGACAATTACATTAAGTTGATGCAAAGAGTCAATATTTGCAGTGTTGACCCTTATTCTTCAAGACCTCTGCAATCCGCCCTGGCATACTGGCAGTTCATTTCTGGGCCACATCCTGACTGCTGGCAGCCCATTCTTGCATAATAAATGCTTGGAGTTTGTCAGAGTTTGTGGGTTTTTGTTTGTCCACCCGCCTCTTGAGGATTGACCACAAGTTCTCAATGGGATTAAGGTCTGGGGAGTTTCCTGGCCATGGACCCAAAATATCGATGTTTTGTTCCCCGAGCCACTTAGTTATCACTTTTGCCTTCTGGCAAGGTGCTCCATCATACTGGAAAAGGCATTGTTCGTCACCAAACTGTTCCTGGGCGGTTGGGAGAAGTTGCTCTCGGAGGATGTGTTGGTACCATTCTTTATTCACGGCTGTGTTCTTAGGCAAATTGTGAGTGAGCACACTCCCTTGGCTGAGAAGCAACCCCACACATGAATGGTCTCAGGATGCTTTACTGTTGTCATGACACAGGACTGATGGTAGCGCTCACCTTGTCTTCTCCGGACAAGCTTTTTTCCAGATGCCCCAAACAATCGGAAAGGGGATTCATCAGAGAAAATTACTTTACCCCAGCAGTCCAATCCCTGTACCTTTTGCAGAATATCAGTCTGCCCCTGATGTTTTTCCTGGAGAGAAGTGGCTTCTTTGCTGCCCTTCTTGACACCAGGCCATCCTCCAAAAGTCTTCTCCTCACTGTGCGTGCAGATGCACTCACACCTGCCTGCTGCCATTCCTGAGCAAGCTCTGTACTGGTGGTGCCCCGATCCCGCAGCTGAATCAACTTTAGGAGACGGTCCTGGTGCTTGCTGGACTTTCTTGGGCCTTCTTCACAACAATTGAACCGCTCTCCTTGAAGTTCTTGATGATCCCATAAATGGTTGATTTAGGTGCAATCTTACTGGCAGCAATATCCTCTCTTGTGAAGCCCTTTTTGTGCAAAGCAATGATGACACGTGTTTCCTTGCAGGTAACCATGGCTGACAGAAGAAGAACAATGATTCCAAGCACCACCCTCCTTTTGAAGCTTCCAGTCTGTTATTCAAACTCAATCAGCATGACAGAGTGATCTCCAGCCTTGTCGTCGTCAACACTCACACCTGTGTTAACGAGAGAATCACTGACATGATGTCAGCTGGTCCTTTTGTGGCAGGGCTGAAATGCAGTGGAAAGGTTTTTGGGGGATTCAGGTCATTTGCATGGCAAAGAGGGACTTTGCAATTCATCTGATCACTCTTCATAACATTCTGGAGTATATGCAAATTGCCATCATATAAACTGAGGCAGCAGACTTTGAAAATTAATATTTGTCATTCTCAAAACTTTTAGCCACGACTGTATATACCAAATTTGGTGCCACTTAGTCCAGCGGTTCTGTAGAGGAATACATTTTGAAGTAGTCAACATCATTAAAAAAAATAGTAAAATACATAATGCAATACATTTATGTTTGATTTTGAGTTCTGATATTTGGTAAACAGTACAGAAATAGCTCATCCTAGGGCAATTTGTCCTGATGGTGGCACAGTGGGCACACAGCTGAAACCCAGCAAAGCTACTTGCAGCTTTAATATACATTTCTGTTCCCTACCTGAAACCTGGGTTCTGCAGCAGGCAGGCGGCCACCACTTGCTCGTTCTCCTCGGTATGGATGGAGCAGGTGGAGTACACCAGGCGTTGCAGACGGGGGAAGCGCAAGGCATGGTTGAGACAGTGCAGCTGGAACGCTGCCAGGGCCTGCAGACGACGCTTGTCCTGCTCCTTTTGGGAGGGCGAGGTCTCGTCCCGCAGACACACCATCCCTGAGAGAGAAACACACAAATATTATTTTTAATCAACAATGACATTGAGAGTACAAAGAAGGTACTTGTTTTAGAGGTCATACAGAGTCCTTCTGGGTCATTGAGGTACATCTTTCTGGAGTAATAAACAAGCGTCTAAACTTCTATATTTTGTTTTGAGGACACCAGGCAGACCGGTTGTGTTGTTACCTGATCCGCTGCACGACGGGTCCAGTAGGATGTACTCCACATCTTTATACTGCGGCCCATCCGGGTCCACCTTTAGGAAGTCCTGATTGGCCAGCTGCTGACATGTGACTCCGGCGCGGAGCAGGAGAGTGGACATGGTCGAGAGACGCTTGGCATCCAGGTCGAAGGCAAACAGCCTCCTTCAACATGGGCCAGAGAAAAGAGGTTTGGGTCAAAGGTATAAGGTGAGGCAAGTAACCTTTACAATGTGCTTTGAAATTTCATCAAAATAGCCATCCTTTTGTAACCTACTCTTTTTTTCAGGATTAACATCATAAAATTGTTAATACCCTATTCCTACTAGACAATAGTTTCCCAGAACCATAAAAAGTACACAGTGTACAAAACATTAAGAACACCTTCCTAATATTGAGTTGCAACCCCCCCTTTTGCCCTCAGAACAGCCTCAATTCATTGGGGCATGGACTCTACAAGGTGTCAAGCGTTCCACAGGGATGCTGGCCCATGTTCACTCCAATTCTTCCCAAAGTTGTGTCAAGTTGGCTGAATGTCCTTTGGGTGGTGGACCATTCTTGATACACAGGGGAAACTGTTAAGTGTGAAAAACCCAGCAGTGTTGCAAATCTTGACACAAACTGGTGCGCACCTGGCACCATACCCTGTTCAAAGGCACTTACATATTTTGTCTTGCCCATTCACCCTCATTGGCACACATACACTATCCATGTCTCAATTGGCTAAAAAATCATTTAAACTGTTTCCTCTCCGGATTTAACAAGTGACATCAATAAGGGATCATAGTTTTCACGTGGATTGACCTGGTCAGTCTCTGTCATGGAAAGAGAAAGTGTCCTTCATTTTTGTACATGGCATTTAGTCCAGGAGTAGGCTTAATCTGGGACCTCTATTATTATTTTTTTCAATCAAGTTTTACCCTTTGTTTTTCATGATGGCAGCGAGGTGGCTGGTTTTGTTCCCCGGTGCTGCACAAGCGTCCAGGACGTGGCTGCCTGTAGGAGGGTTCAGGAGGTATGCAGGGAGACAGCTGGCCTGTTGGGATATAAGGTAGACAGTAGTACACAGGCAAGTCCATAGGCCCTTTTAGAATACCTTCAAATTATTCAAAAATTAATTTCTATCAGAATAGATCTGACAAGGTAATCTCATCCAATCATGTACAGATCAGTGATGACCTCAAGGATGGACAGATGCATTGAAAATCCTCACCTTGTCTTGTAGAATGATGTGGCCAGCCTTGTACAGATTGTGGTCATGGAAGTCTGTCTTTGGAGAGAAAACCAGCAGGTCTGAAAGGTGCAGGTCACCCACAAAGGATTTCCCCTTCAGATTCAGGTCATCGAGCCTGGACATCAGAAACACACATTCCATTTACCTCATGTCAACCTCAGTCAATAGAATAAACAGGGAAGGAAGAAACATCAAAGGCCCGTCCCTGACTGACCTGTAGGCTTGTCCCAAGTAGGAGAAGCCCTCTCTCTTGAAGTAATCAATGGCGTCCTCCACTGTGGTCTTTAACGTGTTCACACGCACATACCTTGGGAGCTGATCGCCTGGGGAAGGAGAAAATGTATATTCTTTAACAAAAAGGAGAGTAACATTTAAAGACCAACTACCCCTAAAAAAAACTTCTAGTTTAGAAAACAGCCTGTGTGGCGTCAATATGACTCAAACATTTATTCTGTCAAAATTGACTACAAAGTGTAAAAGGTATAATTTTGGTCATAAAGTCACTCACAAAACCGAGTTTTGTGAGATTTGTGGTTGACTGCATCACAACGTAAATGAAGGTTGGGTTTGTTTCAATACTGCCCACAGCTGGCAGCACACAAGTAATCATAAATTCTGAGTGCAGCTGCACATGACCTGTGGTAAATTTGGGTTGACTTTGGAAATCCCTATGGGGATTAGTTAGGGGGCCATTGGTAAAATACACAATGTACATGGGACAATATGTTAAAATTCTAATAGCTCCAAATTTGTATTACCTCCAACTATAAATTGTAGAAATTCATATTCAAATCCTTTAATGAGAACTAAAGGTGTGCAACATGAAACATAATTATTGACGGTCCCTAACAAAGCTATTCAAAGTCAAAACAACTTTGCCATGGCTAAAAAGCACGCTGAAGCTACACTGAACAAAAATAAATGCAACATGTAAAGTGTTGGTCCCACGTTTCATGAGCTGAAATAAAAGATTTCCACACGAACAAAAGCTTATTTCTCCCATATTTTGTGCACAAATTTGTTTACATCCCTGTTAGTGAGCATTTCTCCTTTGCCAAGAATCCATCCAGCATATCAAGAAGCTGATTAAATAGCATGATCATTATAAAGGTGCATCTGGTGCTGGGGACAATAAAAGGCCACTCTAAAATATGCAGTTTTGTCACAACACAATGCCACAGATGTCTCAAGTTTTGAGGGAGTGTGCAATTGGCATGCTGACTGCAGGAATATCCACCAGAGCTGTTGCCAGAGAATTTAATATTCAATTCTCTACCATAAGCCACCTCCAATGTAATTTTAGATCAGGGATGGGCAGCCGGCAGCCCCCCTTTTAGGAACTCAGTTGGGGTCCCAGCTTACTGTTGAGAGTTAGAATAATAGAATACACAAGGTGTAAAATTGCTAACTTTTATCTCCGCCCCATGGCAACATTTGTAGAATTACATTAAATGTGTTATACAATTGCAAAATCATCTCTCTGCCTCATGGCAAAATGTGTAGAATTCAAATTGCCATCGATATAATGCAATTGTGTTCGTTGTCCGGATATTTTGTTTTGTCAACATTTGGAAAGTTTACCAACAAATTTGCTGTTTCCATCAGGCCTGTCATGACATTCTTGATCCAACATACTGGTTACAAGCTAGGTTTCCATCCAATTGGCGACAGATTTAGATGCAAATATTCTAAAATCAGCATAAAAACAATATGTGCATTTTCCCAGCAGAGACGTTTCCATCAAATTAACTTTTTGAAGGTCAAATACTGTGTGTGATGACGTAGCGCACATAAAAACAATTATGCGGTTAAATTCCCATGTACCGAATAAAAAAATACAAGTTAAATGGGTTTCCATCGCATTTTCAACCGCACTGATGGTTTTGTCACAAACAATGTTGCATTTATATAGCGAATGTGCCCACTTTGGTATTGGCACATATGCTCTATAGCCTATAGAACATCTCACGGATACAGTCCTATGCCACTCATCTCTTGGAAGCCCAAATGTCTTGTTTTCTAACAGGAGTAATAGGGATCAATCAATATAACCTTCAGGCTGCTGGAGACTGGAGGAGAGCAGGTCCTGGTTGCGGCTGACCTTCTGCTTGATCTTCATGCGGGCCAGGGCAGCCTGCAGTCTAGAGTGGTGTTTCATCATCAGCGCCTTCCAGGCCCCGCCACACTTCAGCCCCTTACCGATGACCAGGTCATACACCAGAACCTGCGTAGTGTGGATAGGACCAAACAAGAGGTAAGCTACCAGCCAAAGTGTTGGAGCAGTCATCTTCATTCCTGGTCCTGGGAATCTGAACCACAGGGTGTGCAAGCTTTTGTTCTAACACACCTGATTTAATTACAGTAGCTAATCAGGTGTGTTTGTTATGGGCAGAAACAAATGCCTGCATATTATGACCTGTGGATGCCCAGGCCCAGGCTTGAAGAACTCTGTTGGAGGGACTGAATGGAGTTTGTTCAAAAAGGCATGATGGGGAAGATAATTGCATCCATGTGTTTCACATTACCTTGGCCAGATTCATTTTTATCTTGGTCTTTTTGAGGATCTTGGTGGACTCAATGATCTCTTGAAGGATGGATGAAAACTTCTGTGTCTCACACACCAGGGCAAAAAGCTGCTTGATATTCTGGTGAGGTGAGAGCATTATAACAATATTAACACACTACTGTTTTAAGTCTCTTTACACACAGGATTTTTAGCTTCTAGGCATGACCAGAAAGTTATTGCCTATGTGATGTGTACGTGTTAGCTACATGGTAAATGTTGACAAAGCAAGGAGTTAGCTAGCTAATAATAGCTAACGCTACTCAGTAAACTAGTAATTACCTGAAATTTACTATCGTAAACCAAAGTCTTTACAGTAGCCTGCTTCATCTCCACTTTCTCGAGAATCTCGGCAGCTTTCGCGTACAAAGCCATTGCTACAAAACTAATTTACCGTATTTTTTAAAAAGAGAATGTATTATCATTAGCTATGTACATGAATATATCCACGACACCCACGTTTCCGCAAGTGGACAATATACTTTACGGCCTGCTGAAAAAAAGCTTTACGTTAGAACTCAAAGTTCTCTGCTGCTGACTTCAGTAACTGATTTTTTTAATGCATGTGTAAAGCAAGTTAGATTAGTCGTTATCATACAGTTAATAACGACAACAATATTGTTACTATTTAAATACAACTATATTGCTAGCTGAACAAAGCTGCAGCCAGAGCAAGTAGCTAAAGAGCCTCTTGTGTCAAAGGAGTTTGCTAGCTAGCGTGCTAGTTAGCTGTATTATTAGAATAGCTAGTGCTAACGTGGCACAAACTCGGCGAAGATGGAGTTTGCGGCTCTTTTTGCCTTGACCTTATTAATAGGAATGCTAATAATGTTGGTCGCCGTCGCAGTGGGAAAGCAGAAAGGAGAAATAAGTGAACAACTAGAGCAGAATGAATTAGACTCAGTTGGTAAGTTGCTCTCTTAATTTGTTTGCATATTATATGTCTTCTTGTCACGATGGATTGCTATTCTATTAATTTAGCTAGCTGTGAATGTGTCAAACAGGTGCAACTTACACACACTGTAATATTAGCCCTTTACGATAGTAACAATATATGTACTCATTTAAAAGTATTGGCACCAGGTCCAAAAAGTTTAAATGTATCCAACCATAAACGTGTTGCTGGAGGAAAAGTTATGGAAGAACGTTTGAATTAAATGGTGACCAAAACATTGTATTATTGTTACAGATGTTTTATTAATCAACATCTTACGGTTCCCAGAGGAGAAATCAACCTGAACATTTTGATAATGAGAAACAAGGTATAGGCTACCTACACTATATATACAAAAGTATGTGGACACACCTTCAAATTAGTGGATTCAGCCACATCTGTTGCTGACAGGTGTATAAAATCAAGCACACAGCCATCTCAAAAGACAAACATTGGCTGTAGAATGGCCTTACTGGAGAGCTCAGTGATTTTTCAACGTGGCACCGTCATAAGATGCCACCTTTCCAACAAGTCAGTTCGTCAAATTTCTGAAGTGGTAGGCCACACAAGCTCACAGGACTGGGTTACAACACTCACTACCAAGTGCCAAACTGCCTTTGGAAGCAACGTCAGCACGTGAACTGTTGATCGGGAGCTTTGTGAAATGGGTTTCAATGGCCGAGCAGCCTTACACAAGCCTAAGTTCATCATGCGCAATGCCAAGCGTCGGCTGGACTGGTGTAAATCTCGCCACCATTGGACTCTTCAGCTGTGGAAACGCATTCTCTGGAGTGATGAATCACGCTTAACCATCTAGCAGTCCGACGGACGGCTCTGGGTTTGGCGGATGCCAGGAGAACGCTACCTGCCCGAATGCATAGTGCCAACTGTAAAGTGTGGTGGAGGAGGAATAGTGGTCTAGGGCAGTTTTTCATGGTTTGGACAATGCCCCTTAGTTCCAGTGAAGGGAAATCTTAACACTACGGCATACAATTACATTCTAGACGACTCTGTGCTTTCAACTTTGTGGCAACAGTTTGGGGAAGGCCCTTTCCTGTATCAGCATGACAATGCCCATGTGCACAAAGCGAGGTACATACAGAAATGGTTTGTCGAGATCGGTGTGGAAGAACTTGACTGGCC
Source organism: Salvelinus alpinus (assembly GCF_045679555.1). Lineage (NCBI taxonomy): Eukaryota > Metazoa > Chordata > Actinopteri > Salmoniformes > Salmonidae > Salvelinus > Salvelinus alpinus. The sequence continues at coordinate 80,591,707 of NC_092086.1, forward strand.
TGCACAGAGCCCCGACCTCAACCCCATCAAGCAACTTAGATGAATTGGAACGCAGACTGCGAGCCAGGCCTAATCGCCCAACATCAGTGCCCGACCTTACTAATGCTCTTGTGGCTGAATGGAAGAAAGTCCCCGCAGCAATGTTCCAACATCTAGTGGAAATCTGTCTCAGAAGAGTGGAGGCTGTTATAGCATCAAAAGGGGGACCAACTCCATATTAATGCCCATGATTTTAGAATGATATGTTCGACGAGCAGGTGTCCACATACTTTTGGTCATGTAGTGTATCTTGGTTAGCCTCTATGGAAGGTACTAGAAAGTGTCTGCTTGAACGTCTTGTGTAATGTGATGCCAATTCATCCCCTGCAGCAGAGAGAAATGCAGTGAAGGCTCCCACTGCCAAGAAACAGAAACAACAACAGCGTCCTCGCAAGGAGAAAGCCCAGCAGCACACCTTCAGCCACCCTCTCCTAGCATCATCCTTGAAGGTGGGCCACACTTTACATACTGTGAACTTTATATTTGCCATATTTAGGCATACTCTGCCTATCTAATCAATTCTAAAAACCATCCCACAGGCCACAGTCTTGTGTAGTGCTCATCCAACAAGGCTCACAGAACATAATGTAATGACAGTGGTGTGTGACGACGTTGCAGAATTATCGGATGCTTGATCATTGCTTGGCTCACTCGTCTCTCGCTCTCACTCTCGCTCTCTTTTTTCTTTTTCTTCTCCCCCCAGAGTCACAGTGGAAATGTGACGTCCCTGGACTTCAGCAGCAACGGAAAGTACCTAGCCACCTGTGCTGACGACCGCACTGTCAGGATATGGAGCACCAAGGAATTCCTGGACAGAGACCACAAATGTTTGAGGGCCAACGTAGAGCTGGACCACGCCACACTGGTCCGTTTCAGCCCTGATTCAAGGTGTGTGTATATATATGTGTGCACACACTCTTGTCCATAAAAGGGTACAGTTGAAGTCGGAAGTTTACATACACCTTAGCCATATACATTTAAACTCAGTTTTTCACAATTCCTGACATTTAATCAGAGTAAAAATTCCCTGTCTTAGGTCAGTTAGGATCACCACTTTATTTTAAGAATGTGAAATGTCAGAATAATAGTAGAGAGAATGATTTATTTCAGCTTTTATTTCTTTCATCACATTCCCAGTGGTTTAGAAGTTTACACACACTCAATTAGTATTTGGTAGCATTGCCTTTAAATTGTTTAACTTGGGTCAAACTTTTCGGTTAGCCTTCCACAAGCTTCCCACAATAAATTGGGTGAATTTTGTCCCATTCCTCCTGACAGAGCTGGTGTAACTGAGTCAGGTTTGTAGGCCTCTTTGCTTGCACACGCTTTTTCAGTTCTGCCTTGTTCTGATGGCCACTCCAATAGCTTGTCTTTGTTGTCCTTAAGACATTTTGCCACAACTTTGGAAGTATGCTTGGGGTCATTGTCCATTTGGAAGACCCATTTGCGACCAAGCTTTAACTTCCTGACTGATGTCTTGAGATGTTGCTTCAATATATCCACATAATTTTCTTTCCTCATGATGCCATCTATTTTGTGAAGTGCACCAGTCCCTCCTGCAGTAAAGCACCCCCACAACATGATGCTGCAACCCCTGTGCTTCACAGTTGGGATGGGGTTCTATGGCATGCAAGGGAGGCCTTTTTCCTCCAAACATAACAATGGTCATTATGGCCAAACAGTTCTATTTTTGTTTCATCAGACCAGAGGACATTTCTCCAAAAAGTACGATTTTTGTTCCCATATGCAGGTGCAAACCGTAGTCTGGCTTTTTTATGGCGGTTTTGGAGCAGTGGCTTCTTCCTTGCTGAGCGGCCTTTCAGGTTATGTCGATATAGGACTCATTTTACTGTGGGTATAGATATCTTTGTACCTGTTTTCTCCACAAGGTCCTTTGCTGTTGTTCTGGGATTGATTTGCACTTTTTGCACCAAAGTACGTTCAACTCTAGGAGACAGAACGCGTCTCCTTCCTGAGCGGTATGGCGGCGACGTGGTCCCATGGTGTTTATACTTGTGTACTATTGTTTGTACAGATGAATGTGGTACCCTCAGGTGTTTGGAAATTGCTCCCAAGGATGAACCAGACTTGTGGAGGTCTACAATTTTTTTTCTGATGTCATGGCTGATTTCTTTTGATTTTCCCCTGATGTCAAGCAAAGAGGCACTGAGTTTGAAGGTAGGCCTTGAAATACATCCACAGGTACACCTCCAATTGACTCAAATGATGTCAATTAGCCTATCAGAAGCTTCTAAAGCCATGACATAATTTTCTGGAATTTTACAAGCAGTTTAAAGGCACAATCAACTTGGTGTATTTAAACTTCTGACCCACTGGAATTGTGATACAGTGAAATAATCTGTCAGTAAACAATTGTTGGAAAAATCACATGTCATGCACAAAGTAGATGTCATAAACGTCTTGCCAAAACTAGTTTGTTAACAAGAAATTTGTGGAGTGGTTGAAAAATGAGTTTTAATGACTCCAACCTAAGTGTACTTCTGACTTCAACTGTATATATAGATAGGTGGATAGAGCCTCTTGTCTTTCTATACTTGCTCTGTCTTGGTATGAAGGGCCTTCATTACTTGGCTGGCTAACGGCGATACCATTCGCATCTTCAAGATGACCAAGAAGGATGATGGGAGCTTCACTTTCAAAGCTGCCCCTGAAGACTTCCCACAGAAACACAAGGCCAATGTCATCAATATCGGCATCGCAGAGACTGGTATGATGGCTAAATGTATTCAGGCTGAATGATTAAAAGGCAGGAAGACGTGACTGCGTGATATGCATTTTTTTTTTTTAAGTTATGAATGTTAGAAGTTATGGAAGAGACCCTTGTTCCAGTTGTTGTCTAAACTCTCATCGCTCTCCCTTATTTGTTTTCTGTGTTCCAGGCAAGTTCATCATGAGTGCCTCCACCGACACCAACATCCTCATCTGGGACCTGAAAGGAGAGGTACTGGCCTCTATCATCACCAACCAGATGACCAACTCCTACGCTGCCATTTCACCCTGTGGAAGGTCAGTAAAGTCCCCTAAGTGTGTGTGTGTGTGTGGGGGGGGGGGGGGGGGGGGGTAGCTAATGTAATAGTGCTCTCAGGTAAATACGTTTTGGATGGTTCTGTCTTCAGGTTTGTGGCTTCCTGTGGCTTCACTCCTGACGTGAAGGTATGGGAAGTGTGCTTCGGGAAGGGTGGTGACTTCAAAGAGGTGACCCGCGCCTTCGACCTTAAGGGCCATTCAGCAGGGGTCCACTCCTTTGCCTTCTCTAACGACTCACGCAGGTAAGGTATGCATTGTCTGGTATCCTATCGAAACATCAATGGTTGATTTCCATGAATGACATTATGATTACATTCCCCATTGATATTTGAAGCTGTCTCCGATTTCCCCCAGAATGGCCACCGTCTCCAAGGACGGCACTTGGCGGCTGTGGGACACCGACGTGGAGTACAAAAAGCAACAAGACCCGTACCTCCTGAAGTCGGTGCCTTGCCAGTCGTCGGAAGGCAGCCGGGTGGCCCTGTCGCCAGACGCCCGCGTGGTGGCTATCTCCAACAGCTGCAGCGTGGCCATGTACAGCACATCCACTGGTCAGCTGGAGGAGGAGTTCCACGGAGTCCACAGCGAGGAGATCACCGAGCTGAGGTTTGACATCAACAGCCGCTACCTGGTGTGCAGCGGGGACCGGGCGGTTCGTGTGTTCCACAATGCGCCAGGCTACCGTGCAGCCATCCAGGACATGCAAGCCATGCTGAAGAATGCCCAGAACGAGGGTATGAAACAAAGGCTGCAGCAGCAGATACAGGAGGTGCAGAGCACGCTAGACACTGTGCTCACGGCACCCAAGGACTAAAGAACTAAAAAAAACCCGGGCTGGCTGTGTAGATCCCTCTTTCTATCTCTCTCTTCCTCCCTTTCTCTCTCACACTGCCTCTTCACAGAATGGCCTGCAATTCGACTCCTGTCAGGGATGTGGCATTTGCATGCTGGTTTTAATAAATCATGCGTTTCTACAGAAATATGGCTCTGTTTTGTTTTCTGAATGCTCTGCCTGCCTCCAAAAATCAAGAATACTATGTGTTACCTCTACATCGAACAGTAATACTACTATAGGAGAATTTGCTTTGACTCTGGTGGTCTTTGTACCTTTTTAAAAATGTAATAAAAATGTTGTACCTACATGTACCCCCGCTCATTTATTCGGTACTGGTAACCCCTGTATATAGCCTTTGCTCTTTTTTACTTAAGAAAATATTTAATAAATAAACTAAACTCAAATTGTTCTTAACTGCAGTGTTAGTTCAGGGCTAGTAAGTAAGCATTTCACGGTATTTGGCGCATGTGACAAATACAATTTAATTTGATAATAGGACCAGAATCCTGGGGTGTCTTGTCTTTCTACGGTTCCTAAACTAACAATAAAGCTCAGGGATGCCACAGTGTAACTACAATGTAACAAGTGACCCCAGCTGGTAACTTCACGTAACACATGCGAATTTAGGGAGGGCGTTCTATGAGAACATGAAGTGAATGGATCCCGAAAGCTCGCGAGAGTCGGGGCAGGACGGAGAGCTTAAAAACTAAACCAAAGTATTTATAACTAAACCAAGATAGTTCATCGGTGTCGTTTACAGTGAGAGCAAATTAAGCATTGTGGGCAGAATTAGCAAGGAGGTGGGCAAAGCCAAGCACTAGCTAGCGAGATCCCATTGGCGCGTTGTAGCTTATATTTGCATATTTACTGAAGTGCGCAAACTCAATTCGACCTTGCACTCCTAAACAACGCAAGTGTCACATCTACAACTTAGTGCACTGTGTTCGTAACAGATTCTAGTTTTGGGAACAGAAAAATGTTTTGAGATCAGATGTTTCATCGATGAGAAAATTAGCAGAATGCTGGCTCTGTTTCACCTAGTTCCATACTTTCCCACTACCCGCGACTGGACTTCCTCTCACTACCATATTTGGTGGTGAGAAAACGTTTTAAACGGATGCTTCAGCTTTATAGCCACTGTGACGTGTCTGGGTTACCCCTTCTGTCTGTGGTTTAACAGTCTGTCGGAGGCAAATCAAACTAAAACCAAGCACAAACATGTCTGGACGCTCGGTTCGCGCTGAGACACGAAGCCGTGCTAAAGATGACATGAAGAAGGTCATGGCGGTCATTGAGAGAGTCAGAAGATGGTAAGCACAACACTGTTTATTTGTGTGAAAGATCATAAAAGATTGCATATACAAAGTTCAGCGACAGGGAGGCGTGGTTTGAGACAAAATGACAGTGAAAGACCGAGAGCACAGCCAATGAGAATCACTGTGAAGCTTTCTCCCTCAAGACAAGTGGCTTTTCATCAAGAGGCGGACCCAAAAGTAGGATTTGAGTAAACCTAGTTAGCTAGCTTTCTAATATGAATTGACAGACAGACTAGGAAGCAAGTATGCAGTGACAGTCATGTAGTAATCAATAAGATGCTAGCCAACCATAGCCAGTGAGGTGTATCCTCGCTCATTTGTAGCAGCTTTCACTAATAGCATCTCACTCTATGGAAGGGATATTTCAACAGGTGCACTTGACCCTTGAACCATTTGAATGTAATGGAGTGCAATCACATTGTTTTCTACAGGGAGAAGAAATGGGTGACTGTCGGGGACACATCTTTAAGGATATTCAAATGGGTCCCAGTGGTGGATACAAAGGAAGCAAGTTATTTTCTTATTTAATAAGCTAGCTATGTCAGTTTCTAATGTGTTGCTACCTAAAAATGCAGTGTCTGAATTTGATTTCTCTTCTTGTAGAAGGAGAAGAGTAAGGCAGTCCCGGTTGGGGCAGTCAGGGAGCTGAATCGCTTCTCCACGGATCCAGCCTCAGAAAACCCACACTCAAGTCTTCTGGATTTTCATGGTAAGGATGTAAAACCGTTTTGAGTGACATATGACCTCACCATGTACTGGCCTTGAGCTTTTGACATTTCCTCCTATTTCCTGTACTCTCTTCCTCCCCAGATGAGAACAGTAACCAGAGCTCCTTTTCTGATGTGTACCAGCCCAAAGTGGACAGCAGCAGTAACTCCAGCCCCCAGCTCAGTGAACCTCTTAGCCCGAAGAATCTGTGTGACTTCCGCACAGACGACTCCCAGCCCCCCACTCTGGGCCAGGAGATCATGGAGGGTGAGATAGGCAGACAGACCGACAGATGCACACACGCACATGCAAATGTGCACACTTATTCCATTTTTCTGATTTCAATAAGATCAAAAATATCTTCTGATTATTTAGAGGTTAAGTAAATATACATTTTTGGTTTTCAGATTCGTCATTGCCAAGTGAATTGGCTGATGAACCGCCATTGCTGATTAAAGAGGACCTGTTGCCCCTCACTGCTCAGGTAAAGCACATCTAATATCTCAATGATCATTCCACTTTGACACCACAGCTTTGTCACTCAACCGATTTACTTTCAAGACTGTTTAATACACCACATCAGACTCATAGGTTGTCCAACAATATACTCAGAACAGCATACATTAAACTGATAAAAACATGGATTCAAACAAACCTGGCTGTATTTCCCCACACAGGAGGAAGAGGAGTGTTCTGGAGCGCCACCACTGAAGAGAGTGTGTTTTGAGCAGAACTCAGTCCTGCAGAGCTCCCCCATGATGAGCTCCTCCATGATGACCTAACAAACACTGCACTTAGCATCCGGGTCGGGCCCAATTCACTTAAGGCATTTTGTTGAATCTCGTTTTGTGATTTGGAAAAATTTGCGTTTTCAATGAGGACACTTCTGGTTCACGACTTGAACTCTCAACAAACTTCCTGAATTTGAATTGATTTGAACCCGGCCCTGCTTAGCTTTTAGTCAGCGAGTTGCATGACCACCAGTCTATCCTCCGATGACTGCAATAGACACCATTTTAAGGACCAGACATATTTGGTTAAATTAAGGACCACCATACTTGTTATGATGATATATTGAATTAAGTTTCTCCCTCAAAGGATTTATGAATATGTAGTTTAGTTTAGCCTATTTTGTTTTGAATGGATTAACAGCCAAATACAAAATCAAAGCACCCTACCACAGATAGAACAATGAGACAGATATTTCACCGGATGTATAACTGTGACGCATCCACTTGGCGTTTCCACTCACTACCCAATATGGTAGTGCGAGGAAGCCGAGTGACCGGCAGTGGGAGAACATGCAACAAGATGGATTTTGGCTGACATTCTGCATATTTTCTCATCAATGAAACATTTGATCTCAATACAATTTTCTGTTCCCAAAACTAGAATCTGTTATGAACAGAGTGGACTACGTTTTGTAGACTTTAATCTTTGCCAAAGTTGTAAAAAATGGCATTGTTTAGGAGTGCAAAGGCGAATTAAGTTATTGCACACGCGCACTTCACAGAGTAGGAGTTCCTTAAAATAAATATGCAGATGTTTGCTAGAACGGGCTAATAGGATCTCGCTAGCTCGTGCTTGGCTCTGCCCACCTCCTTGCTTGTTCTTCCCACTATGGCTCACTTGTTCCCATTGGAAACGACAGGCTGTGGTCTATCTTGGTTTAGTTATACAAATCTTTGACTCTACTACAGCACTCTCCCGAAGTAGTGCAGTGAGGTAGGTTAGATGTCTGTCATTTTATTTTCTGTGATTTGGGAAATACAGTCTTCTGTCTCCAAAATTTAACTTTTTGCGAAAACTATTTTAATGCAAAACAATGATGGGCCATTTATGAAGTAATAGGTGAATTCAGCTATGGTTAGTGTTGAATGGTTCAAGTAGGATTGGCTTTATTGTGAGTGCAATTTCATTTTGTGCCATTGACACTTGTTACTCAATGCTAGCTGTCAGGATCTTTGTCACAGCAACAGTGAAAGATAAAGTTGACAATCGGCACTGCCAATTTCTAAATGAAGTGTCAACTCCGTCCATCCGGGACACACTTTTGTGAAAATCAAACACACTCAGTGCCTAAATCTAAGTTTAACATTGGAGAATGTTTCAACATTACAAGTACTGTATGTGCTGTTTTTGGTATGAACATCACATTCACTGAATGAAGAGTTAATTTAAATTACTAGGTCCTTATGTTTTGTAATTTATCTCTTAAAGATGTTGACTTAGTAGTTATTTAAGTTAGGGTTCATTTGTAAAATGAACACCCATTGTTTTCCTCAGTCTAAAATGGTGTGTCTTGAGCTATTGTCCCTAGTAACCCAAGGAAGCACTTGTATTTCTCAGATATTGTTTTATGTCATGTTTTACTTGAGTGAAATTAGGAAATTATTTTATCAGGTTAGCGTGTACACTGAAAATGTGATGTTATTTGGGAGTGACTATAATACTTAAATAGTAACCAATTATATTTATTATATAAAATATATTTTTTCTCTCTCTGACAATCTAAAACAATTGCACACATTTGGCAACTGGGGCACATTCAGTGGTTTGCCATTTATGAAAGAAATGCTGTAAAATTTGGGAGGCAAAAAGGTAACTCCCACGATGTCACTAGTTATTACCAATTTATAACAATTACAATTTTCAGTCTTATTATTTCATAGTACTGTCAGTCTCTTGATAAGACATGAATATCTGCAGGGATGCCAGTATGTTGAATGGGCAACTAAAATGAAGGCATTTACAATGTGATGACTTCTGTATCCACATTTTAATGACCACCTTGCAGATAGATTCATTTGGAGATGGTAGGCTTATTCTGCTAATGCATTATTTTATTTTTCAAGAAGGTAGTTTGGAGAAGAGTTTGTAAAAAGTACTTTGTATTTTATTGTAATTTTCCAAGTAAAAATGATTTTATAAAGGAGTATGGATTTGGAAGTCTTTTGTGCACGTTGTTTTGTTTGAATTTTTTGGGAAAGTATTTGCCATAGTTTAAAGTGTCAATCAGCAGTTGCTACATAATTTCTTTGATTTATAAATTGATATGTACCCATTGATTCTTGAATATAACATATAAATGCTTAGTATAACTGTTGAACCCCAAAATATACTATTTATCAATTCCAATGTTTGTAAACAATGTATAACACTGTATAGCCTCCAGAACATGGTTAAAACTATAATTTGGATGTCCTAGCATCCATAGCTCTGTCTATGAATTTGAGTGATTACATTTCTCCAGCCCCATCCCTGAGCTTTTTACCAAAACAGCGGTGGGGAAAAGGCATTATTGTTTCAATAGCCTATTGGCCTTTTAAGCATTTTAGTGAATGGGTGTTATATTATGTTCCTTAAAAAATTGTTCAACCAGTGTGAAGTAGGCCAGAAACAGATCTTGCCAATAGATGGAGCTAGAGGAGTACAAACCCAGCAATCAGCCAATTCTAGCAGTTCACAGTCTACCTTGTCCTGTCACTCTGGAGCGTGTGCTTAATTTATTTAAACATTGTTTAATTACTGGTACATGTGTAATCTTGGCGACGCAGAACCAAATCTTGCATGAAGGCTCTGTTTTCGTCGGTCACGAAAAAACAAGTGTGTGGGAGTTAGATATTTGAGAACATGATGTTATCACACATTACAAATGACAATTGAATCTCCAGGCTTACAGATCAGATATTACTGTAAATCTAATGTGACATTTCAACTGGTGCCAAGTCTCAAAATTGATCATGATAAATGTGCCTGTGTGTACACAATTTATTAAATAAACAAACCTTTCAGTTAGATGGCACATTGTTGGTCTGTTATAGTGACAGTATTTTTCCATTACAAGGCCTGCTATTGTTCAGCGGTGTCCGATGTGAGGACAATGAGGTACATAGTTGGATCAGCCCAGGCAAACGTCTGTACTGTATTGTGACTACTGTGGAAGTTACTGTTAGTCATCCAGGCAAACCGGACTACTGACTCACACTGGCAAACGATCGGTCTCCATCAGAAACATGAATAGCCTGTGTGTATACCATGCACTGCCACTGCAGGCAAACATTTACAGAAATCATTGTTCATGCTTGGAATGTGTGACTCAAAAAAAGGTCACAAAAGATGTATGCAGCAAGGGCACAGTTAGGCTTACTTAATGCACCACATTGTGGTATTATCTCTATGATTTGCAAAAAGCCATTTGGAACTATGGACCTTTGGTACATTCAGAATTAAGATCATTTAATGACTTTGAAAATCTTGCATTTCTTCTGAGTGTATCCTGTGAAAATGTACTGAATGCAATTACCTGTCAATTGCTTACTCCCAATCAGCTGTAGTTCTCAGAACCTTTGAATAACAACCCACAGCCAGTGAACAGATATGACATTAACCTTTAATATTATCCACAGATTTAAAAACATAAACATCTTCATTATTAATCATCAGCTTGCCTCAACTGTACACTGTCATCTCATCTTTATGGACAACAATTATTTTAGAAATATTTGATTACATCTATTCCTGAATATCATACATATATATTAAGGTTCTGCACCTTTTGCTCCAGTGAAATAACCCGACGCTCTTTTAAAACACTCCCGCTGAACACATTTGTAGAGTGCCGGTGACTATTTTACCATGGGCTAGTGGCAGTTAGTGGTGACATGATATTTTAAGGACGAGGGTAGCTCACAGCAGCAAATTCCTTGACATCATCGAGAGAGAAAAAACAAGATGTTGGCCGCATTTCACGTGAAAATCTTGGTAGTGCAAATGTGCTTGAGAAAAGATATCAGAAATAGAAGCTAATAAGCTACATTATATTGCCTCAGACAGAGCAGTAAGCCCATTAAGTTAAAGACTGGCTGACTGACTTCCATTCTATTTCAATGGTGTAGTAGTGGTAGTTATCATAACCTTTATGTGATTGCTCAACTGCCTTGATCCTGTAGTTTTGGCTTTAAATTCCCCTGTCAGTTTTTAACTGTCTACACATTAGCTTTAGACTTAAGTGCCACACTGACATGTTCAAGTAGAGAAAGACGATTGGATTCTGTATCGCTACTCTGTGTGTCAGTGCCGCTGCAATGGTTTCTGGGTCCTGAGATCAAGCAAAAAAAGACACAGGAAATGAACGCGATGCTTCTTGCTCGTTTGTCATGGACACGTGGGCCAGATGGCTGGGAGAAGTGCTCTGCCAGGATAGAAACAAACACCACAACAAACATCTCCCATACTGCACTGGGATGCCTCATGGCTTTGTCAGGAGTTTTCTTCTAGACCAACTCCATGTCCCAGAACTGTGTGGCCTGATCAGCAGCAAATTCATTGACAACCAGGTGGTCCCTCTCGAAACTTGTTCTACCTGAAAGACATGACACAAATTGTTCCTTTTAGGGGACAATCTTTCTTTTACTGCGTCTAATAGACAACTGAAAATAAGTTATGTCCATGTTTTTTTCTAAAGATTTGTGTTTGCAGAAGAACTGGAAAGCAAACAGCATTTCATGATGGTTCCCCCAATAACTAATTCTATACAATATGATATCTAGCTCTTTTCTGAGACGGCTCTCCAAAAATGGTTGTATTGATCTCAAAATAGATCCTCCACTATGTATACCAAACGGTAGATGAGTTCAGCAGCAGTACACAACAGAAATCTGATCTCCACTATGTCAGTGTTTATCAACGACCATAAATTATAGTGGATCTCTATGGTCTCACCTCTGAAGTCCAGTACTAGTTTGTGGTTGAGATGGGAAGAGATGGTTCCGTTGTGGTTCAGGCTCCATCTCTGGTGTGTGCGTCCATGCTCCGCCCACAGGGCCACTCTGGCCCCCACTGTGGCCTTCCCTCCGATCACTGACAGACACGCCTTACTAGCCTACAGACAACACACAACAGGTCAATATCACACAGATACTGTACGCTGGACCAGTAACCGAAAGGTTGCTGGTTCAAATCCCAGAGCAGACAAGGTGAAAAATCTGTCTGTGCTCTTGAGCAAGGCACTTAACCTGAATTGCTCCATGGTCGCCGTCAATAATGGCTGATCCCTGGCTCTGACCCCACTCTCAGAGGGAGTTGGTTAGGCAAACAAAAAATAATTTCCAATTCACACATGCGCTTGTACATGTGTGAAATATGACAAATGTAACCACCCACTTAATTACTATAATTAGCAGCAGCTAATGTACAGTTGGGAGACACCATGACAAACTGTGGAGTGATCACTGGCTGGCTGCAGACCTCAGCTTGGGGGAAACAGTCGATCCATATTGTAGATGACTGATTTCACTTTTATTTGAATATTCCCATGTTAGTTTTGCTTAAAGGTTGACAAAACTTGAGCACACACACACATACCTTGCAGCAGAGCAGCCCTCCGGTGAAGAGCCAGAGCTGGGTGTCCAGAGAGCAGGCCGGGGACAGGGACACTCTGGCCAGGGACAAGTCGTCCTGGACACTCTCAGAGGTCAGCACTGAACCCAGAGCACGGCTCCTTACCTGTACATACAGCCGGGGCTGGAGGGAGACCACACACAGTACAGACTGAATGAGGGTCATCAACTTTCACAGAACTTTATATAGACCTTAGACATTGCTGCAGGGAAAATACATTTTTCACAAAAGGGAAAAACATTTAACTAACTTAAAATAACATAGGTGGTTACAGAATATCGGGTGTGCAGTGTTAACCAGTTGTATTGTACTCCAATTGCACTGAACAAAAATATGAATGCAACATGTAAAGTGTGGTCTCATGTTGCATGAGCTGAAATAAAAGATCCCAGAAATGTTCCATACGCACAAAAAAACTATTTGTTTACAAATTTGTTTACATCCCTGTTAGTGAGCATTTCTCTTTTGCCAAGGTGTTGTCCCCACAGTGACTGTACGTACATACCCCAACCAGAAGCCATGGATTACAGGCAACATTCGCACTGAGCTAAAGGGCAGAGCTGCCGCTTTCAAGGTGCAGGACTCTAACCCGGAAGCTTACAAGAAATCCTGCTATGCCCTGCGACAAACCATCCAACAGGCAAAGTGGCAATACAGAGCTAAGATTGAATCATACTACACCGGCTCCGACGCTCGTCTTATATGGTAGGGTTTGCAAACTATTACAGACTACAAAGGGAAGCACAGCCGCGAGCTGCCTAGTGACACGAGCCTACCAGACGAGCTAAATCACTTCTATGCTCGATTCGAGGCAAGCAACACTGAGGCATGCATGAGAGCATCAGCTGTTCCGGGCGACGGTGTGATCACGCTCTCGGTAGCCGACGTGAGTAAGACCTTTACACAGGTCAACATACACAAGGCAGCGGGGCCAGACGGATTACCAGGACGTGTGCTCTGACTGGCAGGTGTCTTCACTGACATTTTCAACATATCCCTGATTGAGTCTGTAATACCAACATGTCTCAAGCAGACAATCATAGTCCCTGTGCCCAAGAACACAAAGTCAACCTGCCTAAATGACTACCGACCCATAGCAGTCACGTCCGTAGTCATAAAGTGCTTTGAAAGACTGGTAATGGCTAACATCAACACCATTATCTGAGAAACCCTAGACCCACTCCAATTTGCATACCGCCCAAACAGATCCACAGATGATGCAATCTCTATTGCACTCCACACTGACTTTTCACACCTGGACAAAAGGAACACTTATGTGAGAATGCTATTCATTGACTACAGCTCAGTGTTCAACACCATAGTACCCTTAAAGCTCATCACTAAGCTAAAGATCCTGGGACTAAACACCTCCCTCTGCAACTGGATCCTGGACTTCCTAACGGGCCGCCCCCAGGTGGTGAGGGTAGGAAGCAACACATCTGCCACGCTGATCCTCAACACTGGAGCCCCTCAGGGGTGCGTGCTCAGTCCCCTCCTGTACTCCCTGTTCACCCACGACTGCATGGCCGGGCAGCACCATCATTAAGTTTGCAGACGACACAACAGTGGTGGGCCTGATCACCGACAACGACGAGACAGCCTATAGGGAGGAGGTCAGAGACCTGGCCGGGTGGTGCCAGAAAAACAACCTATCCCTCAACGTAACCAAGACTAAGGAGATGATTGTGGACTACAGGAAAAGGATGACCGAGTACGTCCCCATTTTCATTTATGGGGCTGTAGTGGAGCAGGTTGAGAGCTTCAAGTTCCTTGGTGTCCACATCACCAACAAACTAGAATGGTCCAAACACACCAAGACAGTCGTGAAGAGGGCATGACAAAGCCTATTCCCCCTCAGGAAACTAAAAAGATTTGGCATGGGTCCTGAGATCCTCAAAAGGTTCTACAGCTGCAACATCGAGAGCATCCTGACTGGTTGCATCACTGCCTGGTATGGCAATTGCTCGGCCTCCGACCGCAAGGCACTACAGAGGGTAGTGCGTACGGCCCAGTACATCACTGGGGCTAAGCTGCCTGCCATCCAGGACCTCTACACCAGGCGGTGTCAGAGGAAGGCCATAAAAATTGTTAAAGACCCCAGCCACCCCAGTCATAGACTGTTCTCTCTACTACCGCAAAGCAAGCGGTACCGGAGTGCCAGATCTAGGACATAAAGACTTCTCAAAAGTTTTTACCCCCAAGCCATAAGACTCCTGAACAGGTAATCAAATGGCTACCCGGACTATTTGCATTGTGTGCCCCCCCATTTTTGTGCAATTTGAATGCACAAAAATACCGATCCTGAGGTCCATTGTGAGGCCCATTGTTTTTAAAGGTATCTTTGACCAACAGATGCATATCTGCATTCCTAGTTGTGTGAAATGTATAGATTAGGGCCTAATGAATTTCCTCATATGAACTGCAACTCAGTAAAATCAATGAAATTGTTGAATGTTGCGTTTATATTTTCGCTCACAATACATACTTTTGCAACAATTAAATAATTACAGGGGCTATCCTACTATCTGGTAGTTTCTCTAAGGGTTGAGTAATGTAAGAAACCCTGCTATATAACACGTCAGGCTAACGTAAGCCAGTCTAGAACTCTAACTCTAGTGCTTTCAGAAAGTATTCACACTGTCATGCTCTGGCCATAGAGAGGCTTTTATTCTCTATTTTTGTTAGGCCAGGGTGTGACTAGGGTGGGCATTCTAGTTTCTTTATTTCTATGTTTTCTATTTCTTTGTGTTTGGCCGGGTGTGGTTCTCAATCAGAGGCAGCTGTCTATCGTTGTCTCTGATTGAGAACCATACTTAGGTAGGCCTTTTTCCACCTGTCTTTGTGGGAAATTGACTTTGTTTAAGGCACATAGCCTTTAGCTTCACGGTTTGTTTTTGTAGTGTTTATTGTTTTGTTCGGCGTCATTTTTATTAAATAAAAGAAAATGTACACACACCACGCTGCATCTTGGTCCTCTTCTTTAAACAGCCGTGACACACACCCATGACTTTTTCCACACTTTGTTGTCCTACAGGCTGAATTTAAAATGTATTACATTGAGATTTTGTCACTGGCCTACTCAAAATACCCCATAATGTCAAAGAGGAACTATGTTTTTAGACATTTTTACAAATTAATTAAAAACAAAAAGCTGAAATGTCTTGAGTCAATACGTATTCAACCCCTTTGTTATGTCAAGCCTAAATAAGTTCAGGAGTAAAAATTTGCTTAAGTCAGATAATAAGTTGCATAGACTCACTCTGTGTGCAATGATAGTGTTTAACGTAATTTTTGAATGATGACATCAGTCATTTCTGTACCCCACACCGTCACACCCTGATCAGTTTCACCTGTCCTCATTATTGTCTCCACTCCCTCCAGGTGTCACTTGTTTTCCCCAGTGTATTTATCCCTGTGTTTCCTGTCTCTCTGCGCCAGTTCGTCTTGTATGTTTCCAGGTCAACCAGCGGTTTTCCCATTCTCCTGCTTTTTGCATTCTCCTTTTTCTAGTCCTCCCGGTTTTGACCCTTGCCTGTTTCTGGACTTTGTACCTGCCTGCCTGACCCTTCTGCCTACCTTGACCACGAGCCTGTCTGCCACTCTGTACCTCCTGGACTCTGATTTGGTTTTGACCTTTTTCCATGTCCACAATCATTCTCTTGCCTACCTCTTTGGATTAATAAACATTGTAAGACTCCAACCATCTGCCTCCTGTGTCTGCATTTGGGTATCGCTTTGTGCCTTGATACACACATACATTATCTGTAAGGTCCCTCAGTCGAGCTGTGAATTTCAAACACAGATTCAACCACAGACCAGGGAGGTTTTCCCATGCCTCGCAAAGAAGGGCAACTATTTGTAGATAGGTAAAAAAAAAAAAGCAGAAATTGACTGTCGCTTTGAGCATGGTGAAGTCATTAATTACACGTTGGATGGTGTATCATATACACTCAGTCACCACAAAGATACAGGCGTCCTTCCTAACTCAGTTGTCGGAGAGGAAGGAAACAGGGATTTCACCATAGGCCAATTGTGACTTTAAAACAGTTAGAGTTTAATGGCTGTAATAGGAGATGAAGATGGATTAACATTGTAGTTACTCCACAATACTAACCTAATTGACAGAGTGAAAAGAAGGAAGCCTGTACAGAATCAAAATATTCCAAAACATGCATCCTGTTTGCAACAAGTCACTTAAGTAATACTGCAAAAAATGTGGTATAGGAATTCACTTTTTGCCCTGAATACAAAGTGTTATGTTTGGGGAAAATCCAATACAACATATTACTGAGTACCACTCTCCATATTTTCAAGCATTGATGTGGCTGCATCATGTTATGAGTTTGCTTGTAATCGCTAAGGACTGGGGAGTTTTTCAGGATAAAAAGAAATGGAATGGAGCTAAGCACTGGCAAAATCCTAGAGGAAAACCTGGTTCAGTCTTCTTTCCACCAGACACTGGGAGATTAATTCCCCTTTCAGCAGGACAATAACCAAAAAAACAAGGCCTGTGCTTAGCTCCATTCAGTTTATTTTAATACACTGGAGTCGTTTACCAAGATGACATTGAATGTTCCTGAGTGGCTTAGTTATAGTTTTGATTTAAAATCCAATTGGAAATCTATGGCAAGACTTGAAAATGACTGTCTAGCAATGATTAACCACCAACTTGACTGAGCTTGAAGAATTAAAAAAATAATAATGTGCAAATATTGTACAATACAGGTGTGCAAAGCTCTAAATTAAGATACTTACCCAGAAAGACTCACAGCTGTAATCACTCCCAAAGGGGATTATAACGTGTTGACTCAGGGGGTGTGAAAACTTACGTAAATTAGATATTTCTGTATTGCATTTTCAATACATTTGCAAAAAAATCTAAAAACATGTTTTCACTTTGCCATTATGGGGTATCGTGTGTAGATGGGTGCGAAAAACATCTATTTAATACATTTTGAATTCAGGCTGTAACACAACAAAATGTGGAATAAGTCAAGAGGTATGAATACTTTCTGTAGGCACTGTGGTACTGAATCATCAGTAACATAGCACTAGGCTTGGGCGGTCATACCGTATACCGAGCTATTTTGAAACAGAAACATTAGTATCATGTTATACTGCACAGACGAGAGTGATGCACTCATAGAGGTCAATGGGAAACGTGACCCATGCCACATCATGGAATATGTGCAAGTGGAAGAACTTATATAGCTGCATATGGCTTCAGTCAAATCAGCTTGAGTGAGAAACGGGTTTAAATCACCACGACCCCTTTCACATCCTGTCTGTCTTGTCAACAAATAGGTTGAGAGTAGCGCTCCGCCACACGCACGCACACGCACACACACACGTCAGTGCTAAGCCTTGTCTGTCTCTCACAGGGTATAAATAACTTTCGGGGAAGTGGGTTTTATCAGGACCCAGCAGGCTTCAGGCTCAAAGTCCCAAGCATGGAGCTTCTGTGTGTTGACTGCATGCTAGAATTCAACAACAACCATATATGCAGAAGAGTTCAATACTCTCTCTCTTCTAAAAACACGCACCCACGCATGCATGCACGTACACAGCTAAAATAATAATACTGTGCCAGCCACACAACCCCCTAACACACTTACACTACATAACCACCAGACACATGCATAACCCACAATGGAATGTGAACATACAGGAAAAGCCGGTTGGACACTACACGACTTTCAAAATCCTAACATCGCTGAGCATCTCACATTAAACAACCGTCTTG
Source organism: Salvelinus alpinus (assembly GCF_045679555.1). Classification (NCBI taxonomy): domain Eukaryota; kingdom Metazoa; phylum Chordata; class Actinopteri; order Salmoniformes; family Salmonidae; genus Salvelinus; species Salvelinus alpinus. The sequence continues at coordinate 80,609,798 of NC_092086.1, forward strand.
CAGGTAGTTTATTTTGTGTTGCCAACATAGTGGTGCACACACTAAACGATGTGGCACAGACAGGGTCACACACTAAACGATGTGGCACAGACAGGGTCACACACTAAACGATGTGGCACAGACGGGGTCACACACTAAACGATGTGGCACAGACGGGGTCACACACTAAACGATGTGGCACAGACGGGGTCACACACTAAACGATGTGGCACAGACAGGGTCACACACTAAACGATGTGGCACAGACGGGGTCACACACTAAACGATGTGGCACAGATGGGGTCACACACTAAACGATGTGGCACAGACGGGGTCACACACTAAACGATGTGGCACAGACGGGGTCACACACTAAACGATGTGGCACAGACGGGGTCACACACTAAACGATGTGGCACAGACGGGGTCACACACTAAACGATGTGGCACAGACAGGGTCACACACTAAACGATGTGGCACAGACGGGGTCACACACTAAACGATGTGGCACAGACGGGGTCACACACTAAACGATGTGGCACAGACGGGGTCACACACTAAACGATGTGGCACAGACAGGGTCACACACAAAACGATGTGGCACAGACAGGGTCACACACAAAACGATGTGGCACAGACGGGGTTACACACAAAACGATGTGGCACAGACGGGGTCACACACTAAACGATGTGGCACAGACAGGGTCACACACTAAACGATGTGGCACAGACGGGGTCACACACAAAACGATGTGGCACAGACGGGGTCACACACTACAAGACTTTTCACTTGGTCATGAGGATTCTCTGTCTCGCTAAAACAATGTGATTAGATTTAACGTAGCTACGAGCTGTGGCTCAAAGAAGCCTCATAAATATTCAGTCAGATATTCACACTTGCCATACAGAGTTGAAATATCTAGCCAACATTTTGAATTGAATAACATCGCTTGTGAACATCAGAGTTGTTACGATTTGACACTTTGCTTTGGTTAAAGGCAAATACAAACACATACTAGTAGTAGTCATTGCTAGTGCTCCAGAGTCTACACATTCTGGGTGATGCGAAACAACATCATCTCATTGCCTTCTCTGGCATTCTCAAAACTTGCCGTTGCACATCTCACACAGCAAGAGCATTGCAGGGACGTAATATCGGGACGTCTGGGACTGCTCAAAGACGAGATCGATAGCCCTAAGATTGCGTCTTTGACCCGCTCACATTAAATGAGCGCCGGTGACGGCCGTGCGCCCCGAGTAGACAACGACATGGGGATTTTGTTTCTGATCTCAAAAACCTGTCTGGGACAGCTAAATCGGGGCCAAAATCGTGTAGTGTACACCCGGCTTAAACTAGTCAGTTGAATCTTATGCAGTAACAAAGGACACTTTGATGAGAGCGACTCAAATGTCAGTTTTGTGTGTGTGTGTGTGTGTATTGTACCTGTTTGAGGGGCCGTAAGGAGGCAATGGTGTCCCAGCCACTGTGCTCTCCCCACACAGGAAGCTCCCCTGGCTGCAGCAGCATCTGACGGCCCTTATAGTGACTGTATTCATACACCACCCACCTGCCAAAGACACACACATTCATTAGTGCACAACGTAGAGAAACGTCTTGAAACAAGTTTGGGTAGTACCTCCCTGTTTCACTTGTTTTCTTACTGAACATGACACAGGTCTCAGGCCAAAGAAACTGTGTTCCTTCTCTATGTACTGTATAGTGTCTGGCAGTAATGTTTGCTGTTTAGTGACATAGGAGATGGCAGGCTCTCTCTCTACTCACAGTCCACTGTCAACCCGCAGAGACTGAGTGAAGAAGTCCTTCATGTGCTCTGTGGGTGTTACGGCAACCATCTTCAGGCCCTCTAAGTAATCCAGGGAAAACAGGCTGATGGACGGGTCGGAGAAACTCTACAGGAAGGGAGAGCAGCCATCTTAGATGAGAACGCCAATGGATGTACTGTACGTATGTTCTATCCTTTTTCAAAGTGCCTGTATTGAACTATATTAGGGCAAAATACCAAAAAAAACGTATATTCGTAAAGCAGTCCACTGCTTTTGGCCAGCAGTACTAAGACTTGTCTCTGGTCAAAGGTAGTGCATTATGGGGAATAGGTTGTCGTTAATGGCACTGCAATGAACTGCAATGGCAGATGAACGGAATCTACCTTAATCTATTTATCATGGTATATAATATGGTTAAATTGCATGTGTGCTCACGTGTTTCATCTAGCTTGTTGTGCTACCTAAAGATAGCAGTAAATGGGCTGAGGTCATGCCAGGTACACTCACATAGGGAATGGGCCTTAGTGATTTGACAGAAGTGTCCACACAGCCACAGGAAATGAGGTCAGGATAAAGACCCTCTCCCAGGACATACTGGTTTCCACAGTAACCATCCTCATCAAAGAGCAGCCAGCTGGAAAGGGGCAGAAAGAGCAGTAAGTGTGATTTAGACATAAATAAGCGCCACAGACACATGTTCTCTGCCTCCTATGGCAACTACAGTGAAATATACATTGTGGCATGCCTACATTAGGCTACTGACAAGCCTTAATAAGCAACAACCTATAAGGGAAATTGTGAAGTTCAAATTTGCATTGACCCATAATAATACTTTTTTGGATTTATATAGCACTTGTACACTGCTCAAAGTGTTTTACATAGTAAGAGGGGACATAACTCCACCTCTAAGATCAGTACAGATCCAATAGTACAATGGTATGTAGTCTTCTAGTACTCACTTTCCCCTGATGACTCTGAAGGACATGGGGGAGGGAGATCCACAGTGTCCTGCCTCCCCCTCGTACTCCTCACTCACTCCCCCGTATTGGGGCTGGCTGTAGGCCCGCAGCTGGAGACACAAAAGCACAACTCAGTACACACTTCACAGCTGAAACTAATTACAAAAAAATGGCCCTTTTCACTAGTCTTTTGACAGGTGAAAATAATGTGGAGGAATTCCATATACATACCAAGACCTTTGGTTCTCCGGTGCCACAAAGTTCCTGCAATAAAAAAAAAAGACTTCTTGACATATTTCCCAAGTCATATTTCCCAACATCTATAGCATACACTGAATGTACAAAGCATCAGGTACACCTGCACTTTACATGACATAGACTGACCAGGTGAAAGCTATGATCCCGTATTGATGTCACCTTCAATCCACTTCAAATCAGTGTAGATGAAGGGGAGGGATTTTTAAGCCTCGAGACAATTGAGACATGGATTGTGTATGTGCGCCATTCAGAGGGTGAACGGGCAGGACAAAATATTGAAGTGCCTTAGAATGGGGTATGGTAGTACGTGCCAGGCGCACTGGTTTGAGTGTGTCAAGAACTGCAACGCTGCTGGGTTTTTCATGCTAAACAGTTTCCCGTGTGTATCAAGAATGGTCCACCACCTAAAGGACATCCAGCCAACTTGACACAACTGTGGGAAGCATTGAAGTCAACATGAGCCAGCATCCCTATGGAAATGCTTTTGACACCTTGTAGAGTCCATGCCCCGACGAATTGAGGCTGTTCTGAGAGCAAAAAGGGGTGCAACTCAATATTAGGAGGGTGTCCCTAATGTTTTGTACACTCAGTGTATATTTTTCATTGTGCCCTAGAGCTACATTGGAGAGACATAGGAGGGATATCATCCGCATATGTCACTCCTTTGACACTCTTATGACACTCTTATTTGTACAAATACAAATATGTAGATCTATTCCTCTAATATGTTATGAAACAGAGCTCACCAATCGTATGGGTCTGATAGACTTAGCTGCTCCATAGTTGCCACCCCAGTGCAGAGTGGCAGGATGTTTGCCTTTCTCCAGTATGCACTGCTCTCCGCCGAAGCATCGCTCGCTATACGCCACCCATCTGAAACCCACCAAAGCCCAGAGACCATCAGCACCACAGAGCACAGTGAGTAGTGAATGACAAAATCATATGAAACTATGTGAACTTTAGATTGTTGGGCTGCACATCTATTGAGATGTTATTGATGTTATTAACTGGTCTTCTGCAGGATTGGGGTCAATTCGATTTAAATTCAGGAAGTAAACATAATTTCAATTTACTTCCTGAATTGACTTCAACCTTGGTCACCTGATTGATACTCACACTCCACTCTTCACAGAGATGGCAGTGGTCTTCTCAGTGGCTCCAGCTTTCTCCAGATCAGGGACGTCCAGATCCAAAATGTTCCTCCCCCCGTCTCCAGTACAGCCAGTTTCCTCCTGCAGTGACACGGAGGGCTCTATGAAGTCCTGGCAATGGGAAACATGCAGAAGAGCTCAACGAGTAAGACTGCTTTATAAAATAGCTGCAACAACTTTTGCACTGAAATAGCGTCATGTTTAAACAGAGTTAATATGAAGAAATGTGGGCTGGTTAACTGTATATAAACAAACACAAGCTCAATGAGTAACACTGCTTTATAAAATAGTTGCAACAACTTTTACACTGGCATAGCCTCGTGTTTAAACAGAGTTAATATGAAGAAATGTGGGCTGGTTAACTGTATATAAACAAACGCAACTGTTCATGTTTAAGTAGCCTCAAACTGAAAAGCTCTGCAAGCTGCATTTACATAGCTGCTGCATTTAGCTTAGGTAGTTCATTGTGAACCCCTCTGTAAGCACTATTCATAGTGGGAGCTTTACAAAATGGCTGCTGGCGACTACACGTCAGTGTAGAGTTGATCAAAAGAGTGATGCTGCTAACAGCCACAGGGCACGAGGAGTAGAGGGAACTGGAATGCTAATTAACCTGCCATATGATAAAACAGCTAGCAATTAGCTCTACCTGTTTAATCCCATTAGGAGCATAGCCTTGCCTAACCTAGCCAGGAGTTAGCTGTAAGAGTGCTTCTACTAGCTAGTGCTTCTGACTGATACTTGGAGGCTAAAATAGACACTTAGCCCCCGTTCAGTGGTGAGGTGATTGAAAGGGAGTGGACTAGAGGTTTGATGGCTGACAAACTGGGACACACAAATGTCCAATTTAAAGAATTTGGCCTGGTTTCAGACAAATGCCTGTGACATTGAGGGTTGGAAAACACACAGATGCACACACACATGCAGGCACGTTCACAACCCCCAACACCAGGGTTTCCTTTAGCCGATAACAGCCAAAAGCTGATAAAAAAAAATGAAAAGCCGATTTAAAAAATTGCCGCCAGCCAATTGTCCCCAGAAAATGATAATCCCATTGCGAAATAATGCATTTTGGCCTTTTCATTTATTTAAATACCAGTCAATGTAGCACTAGAGCAGCTGCTTCAGCTCATCAAACAGCTGTTGGTTGCTGCTAGAGTGAAACACGCTTTAAAAAAGAGCTACTATTTTTATTTCTCAACAGTTTTTTATTGATGAACACATGACCTTTCTATACGGCACATCTGCCCTGGCCGACTCAGCAAGTAGAGCTCTTGGGGAAGTTCTAGGAAAATCAAAAACACTCAAAGATATTGGTTATTCTACTTATTCCAAACTGCATCAGACGTGTGTCCTGTTCTGGACTATTCAGCAGGAGTGTGGGGTGCTAAGAAGTATCTCAAAAACAAACATGTCCATAACAGAGCAGTACGTTACTTTTTAGGTGTCCACAAGTTTGCACCTATACTGGCAATAACTGGGGACATGTGCTGGGAACCCTGTAAGGTGAGATGGAAGGTGTGTATGGTGAGACCTTGGAATACACTTTTGGATTGTAAGGTTCTGTATTTATTTTCTTAGTAAACCTTGTGTGCTGTTTCATAGTGTTCTTGAATGTAGCCCTGTCTTTCATTTTTGTCCATTGATTTCACCTGTTAGTTACTCACCTGGTCTCACCAGCTCCTTATTTAGTTCAGTTCATTCTGTTTGTGCCTTTGTGAGGTATTGTTCGTTTTGACTCTATTAAGCATTTTCCTAGCTCGTTTGTGAGAACCAGTTATAGCCTTCAGTCCTAGTTTTGATTCACCTGCCTGTTTGCCTACCTGTGTATGACCATTGCCTGCATGTGACCACGATTCCTGCCTTCTGTGTAGGCTAAATAAAAACCTGCTGCGCTCTGCGTGTGAATCTACACCTTTTTCTCCCTGAGTATTCATTACATGGATATGTCAATTGCCATAATAGCCAGCAAAGTTTTTCAATGGGATCTCTCCATAGGGGGAGCCTGGGCAACTAAAATGTCTGGCCTTTTCCAATAGTCTGACTGTGGAGAGTTGTACAAAAATCTAATTAAGGGAGACATAGACACTATTAAAAAACAACTTATGATGCAATATGGGAAAAGAAATGGGTGGAGGAGATTAATCATAAACCCAAATTTATAAACCTTTTGTTTGATTAAGGGTGAATTCGTTAGTGAGAAATATATTATGTATAACCTACCTAACAGCAAGAGATCGCTATGTGCACAGTTAAGATCAGGGATATTGCCTCTGGGTATTGAAACAGGCAAGATCAGGTATATTGCCTCTGGGTATTGAAACAGGTAAGATCAGGGATATTGACTCTGGGTATTGAAACAGGTAAGATCAGGGATATTGCCTCTGGGTATTGAAACAGGTCGGTATTGTGGTGAAATAGAAGAGGAAAGACTAAGTAATTGTTGTGACCTCGAAAAAATAGAGAATTACATTTGATCCTCTATTTCCCTTTCTACCACGATATATGCTTGTCCTTGTTCAAGAAAGCACACCAGATATACCCTGGCATTATATTTCTGAGCAATGGGGAGAAACAGATTTTTTTTTGTCCATTGTGTATTTCCATTTGCAGAATTTCTAGAGAAAGCCTGGAATAAAAAAATATTTTGCCCTTAAATAGCAAATGGCACATATGTATAGATTGTGTGTAGGCCTGTCTTACACTTGACCCTTACACTCTTTGTGACAGACTTGGTTCAAATGCCTTCCATTTCATTTTTAAGTATTTATTTATCTGTATTTATACAATGGGTGGGTCTAATCCTGAATGCTGATAGGTTAAAACCACATTCCAGCCGGTGTCTATTCCACAAATGACCACCGGCTAAATCTATGACATTGAAATGCCTATTTACTCTGTTTCATCTGATTGCGCAATCCACTGTCACATCAGCCCAGCCAGGCAATTTATAAAAGGCAATCTATAAAAGAATCTAGACGTTATCTGACATTTATTTTACGCTAACATTTCGTTTTCAACAGCGGAGTTTGGTATAAACCTTGCTGTCTCTGTCTCTCCGACATTTGTAACATTGTTTCAATATTCTAATTCTATCTCCAGCAGTCCCATAGTAATGAACATGTCGGGAGTCGGGAGTAGGGACGGGGTAGACAGGCAGGCAGCTTTTCTCAGCCAATCAAAATCATGAATCAGCATCATTTGTATGGATATATACAAAGAACTATCAATAGAAAACAGGTAAAAACGAAACGAAGTGCAGCTAGTTTGCGGTCTTTCAAGATTCAGTTTGAAGTGATTGTGTTAGTTGTGTTGTTGGCTAGCTCCTCTGAACAACAGTGTCCTGAAGAGAGCACATTTTCTATAACAGGCGAAATAGCGCATCATTAGCTCATTGTTATGGATGTATCCAAATACAGGTCACTAGAAAACAGCTTAAACAAATGCAAATGCAGCTACTTTGCTGTTATTCTGTCTGCAATGTTTGACATGACTCTAAGTTAGCCGTAGTTCGCTAGCTAGCAAGCAAGGGATAAGATCATGCCAGCCAGTACGGCAATGGAAGATTTAGACTGAACGACTGGGTCGCGTCTTTAGCAACCGAACCGTTAGAACGAACGACCAGCCGGCTTGGGTAGCAACCCTAGATTTGCGTCGGGACTATATCTTGGGAAGGATGAAATAGAATTAATAATGAAAATATGTAAATAATTTTTTGAATATGTTGGTAACACGTTATATTAAAGTGAATGCCCTCGAAGCCGGTGTTTGGAGGATATATTGTCATGGTTTGCCGGCCCTCGACTTCTTCTCGGGCCTAACAAAACCCGTGCCAATATATCCTCCAAACACTGGCTTCTCTGGCATTATCACTTAAAAATATTTTTTGGTCTAATTATTTTTACTGCTCTAGGGACATAACTATTGCTTGGATAATCTTATTTACTATTATGTATTGACTTCTTTTTCAGTCTTTATGTGGTGCGCACTGCACAGAACACTGAAGGAATTATCACAGAATTTGACACGAAAATAAAATGTCATTCATTCATTCATTGAAGCGCACTTCCTATTTGCCAGTCAAGTGCATCGGCAACTAGGCAGGCTTCAGCACGTCACACACCACTTTGCAATGAGCTGGAGGCAGTATGCATTTAGAAAACATATACTTAATTGTTTGAAACGGAATCTGACCACGATTCCTGCCTTCTGTGTAGGCTAAATAAAAACCTGCTGCGCTCTGCGTGTGAATCTACACCTTTTTCTCCCTGAGTATTCATTACATGGATATGTCAATTGCCATAATAGCCAGCAAAGTTTTTCAATGGGATCTCTCCATAGGGGGAGCCTGGGCAACTAAAATGTCTGGCCTTTTCCAATAGTCTGACTGTGGAGAGTTGTACAAAAATCTAATTAAGGGAGACATAGACACTATTAAAAAACAACTTATGATGCAATATGGGAAAAGAAATGGGTGGAGGAGATTAATCATAAACCCAAATTTATAAACCTTTTGTTTGATTAAGGGTGAATTCGTTAGTGAGAAATATATTATGTATAACCTACCTAACAGCAAGAGATCGCTATGTGCACAGTTAAGATCAGGGATATTGCCTCTGGGTATTGAAACAGGCAAGATCAGGTATATTGCCTCTGGGTATTGAAACAGGTAAGATCAGGGATATTGACTCTGGGTATTGAAACAGGTAAGATCAGGGATATTGCCTCTGGGTATTGAAACAGGTCGGTATTGTGGTGAAATAGAAGAGGAAAGACTAAGTAATTGTTGTGACCTCGAAAAAATAGAGAATTACATTTGATCCTCTATTTCCCTTTCTACCACGATATATGCTTGTCCTTGTTCAAGAAAGCACACCAGATATACCCTGGCATTATATTTCTGAGCAATGGGGAGAAACAGATTTTTTTTTGTCCATTGTGTATTTCCATTTGCAGAATTTCTAGAGAAAGCCTGGAATAAAAAAATATTTTGCCCTTAAATAGCAAATGGCACATATGTATAGATTGTGTGTAGGCCTGTCTTACACTTGACCCTTACACTCTTTGTGACAGACTTGGTTCAAATGCTTTCCATTTCATTTTTAAGTATTTATTTATCTGTATTTATACAATGGGTGGGTCTAATCCTGAATGCTGATAGGTTAAAACCACATTCCAGCCGGTGTCTATTCCACAAATGACCACCGGCTAAATCTATGACATTGAAATGCCTATTTACTCTGTTTCATCTGATTGCGCAATCCACTGTCACATCAGCCCAGCCAGGCAATTTATAAAAGGCAATCTATAAAAGAATCTAGACGTTATCTGACATTTATTTTACGCTAACATTTCGTTTTCAACAGCGGAGTTTGGTATAAACCTTGCTGTCTCTGTCTCTCCGACATTTGTAACATTGTTTCAATATTCTAATTCTATCTCCAGCAGTCCCATAGTAATGAACATGTCGGGAGTCGGGAGTAGGGACGGGGTAGACAGGCAGGCAGCTTTTCTCAGCCAATCAAAATCATGAATCAGCATCATTTGTATGGATATATACAAAGAACTATCAATAGAAAACAGGTAAAAACGAAACGAAGTGCAGCTAGTTTGCGGTCTTTCAAGATTCAGTTTGAAGTGATTGTGTTAGTTGTGTTGTTGGCTAGCTCCTCTGAACAACAGTGTCCTGAAGAGAGCACATTTTCTATAACAGGCGAAATAGCGCATCATTAGCTCATTGTTATGGATGTATCCAAATACAGGTCACTAGAAAACAGCTTAAACAAATGCAAATGCAGCTACTTTGCTGTTATTCTGTCTGCAATGTTTGACATGACTCTAAGTTAGCCGTAGTTCGCTAGCTAGCAAGCAAGGGATAAGATCATGCCAGCCAGTACGGCAATGGAAGATTTAGACTGAACGACTGGGTCGCGTCTTTAGCAACCGAACCGTTAGAACGAACGACCAGCCGGCTTGGGTAGCAACCCTAGATTTGCGTCGGGACTATATCTTGGGAAGGATGAAATAGAATTAATAATGAAAATATGTAAATAATTTTTTGAATATGTTGGTAACACGTTATATTAAAGTGAATGCCCTCGAAGCCGGTGTTTGGAGGATATATTGTCATGGTTTGCCGGCCCTCGACTTCTTCTCGGGCCTAACAAAACCCGTGCCAATATATCCTCCAAACACTGGCTTCTCTGGCATTATCACTTAAAAATATTTTTTGGTCTAATTATTTTTACTGCTCTAGGGACATAACTATTGCTTGGATAATCTTATTTACTATTATGTATTGACTTCTTTTTCAGTCTTTATGTGGTGCGCACTGCACAGAACACTGAAGGAATTATCACAGAATTTGACACGAAAATAAAATGTCATTCATTCATTCATTGAAGCGCACTTCCTATTTGCCAGTCAAGTGCATCGGCAACTAGGCAGGCTTCAGCACGTCACACACCACTTTGCAATGAGCTGGAGGCAGTATGCATTTAGAAAACATATACTTAATTGTTTGAAACGGAATCTTTTAGTAAATATTATGAGCCATATCTTACCTCGCGTCAAAGTAGCATAGCCAAAATGCAACCAAACGTGCAGGCAATTATTTTATGATTAATCTCCTCCACCCATTGAAACCAGTTTCCTATTTCTCTCATGTTCTATTGGTTTTCAAATCAACTGTCTTTCATTGCCCAGCAGCCAAAGGTACAATCCTAATCATATTAACACCCCAGGCTAGTTGTCTTTAGATCTCCCCTCTCTAAACATTTCTAAAGGATATTTTCATCTCTGTCTCGTGAAACAGCTCACATGTGCAGTGCGCTTTTGACAACAATGTTTTCCTGCTAATTGCATTATGGAACAAACATTTGAGCATAGTCTACTGCCTTGTGTGCATTGCTGCCCTTATCATGTGAATAAATCATATTTTATCAACATTTTAAGCTAAACGTTCCGATTTGTTTCATGAGCCTCATTGTTTTTTTGTTTTTTTTTCAGGATGTAGCCTAGACCTGTAGGAATTTGGGCTCTATCATCCCACAACTGTCCCAGAGTCCGTTTGGATTAGGCTATTGATTTCCTCACACAGAACGACAAGCTGACCAATAGAATAGGTAAGCTTTTCTACTATGGTGGATAGTAGATTGACATTTACTAGTGATTTTACTGTTCATTACTCCTCTTGTTGTCTGAGGAAAAGTAAACATGGACAGTTATTCTAACATCTTCAAATTGCGCATCAGAATTTGGTAAGAAGGACGCACACTGTTGCATCCTGGAGTTGCATGTTCTGTTAAGATGAATTACCATAAACTAAATGTGATTTCTGTCATTCCGAGTGTAACAGTATAACTTTAGACCGTCCCCTCGCCCCGACACGGGCGCGAACCAGGGACCCTCTGCACACATCAACAACTGACACCCACGAAGCGTCGTTACCCATCGCTCCACAAAAGCCGCGGCCCTTGCAGAGCAAGGGGAAACCCTACTTAAGTCTCAGAGCAAGTGACGTAACTGATTGAAACGCTACTAGCGCGTACCCGCTAACTAGCTAGCCATTTCACATCCGTTACACTCACCCCCCTTTCAACCTCATCCTTTTCCGCAGCAACCAGTGATCCGGGTCAACAGCATTAATGTAACAGTATAACTTTAAACCGTCCCCTCGCCCCGACACGGGCGCGAACCAGGGACCCTCTGCACACATCAACAACTGACACCCACGAAGCGTCGTTACCCATCGCTCCACAAAAGCCGCGGCCCTTGCAGAGCAAGGGGAAACCCTACTTAAGTCTCAGAGCAAGTGACGTAACTGATTGAAACGCTACTAGCGCGTACCCGCTAACTAGCTAGCCATTTCACATCCGTTACACGAGCACAGTGGGTGAACGCCCTATTGAGGTTAAGCACCCAATGCATATGGGTCCGGTAAATTTCTTAAATGTCCGGTAAATTAAAATGCTGCCGGTCAAATGTCCGGAGCCACATTTTCCTAAGGAAACCCTGCCCAACACATTTAATTGACTTCCCTCATTCTTTCAAATCAAGTGTCGGCTTCCAGGATTGGCTTTGCACAGGTACACATTCCCACATTGGCCACATATACTGAATACATGTTAAACTGTAAATAACCATATCATTAAAACCCTGTAACTTACTGCCTGTAAGAAGCGGAAGGAGAGCAGCAGAGGGTGATCGGCTCCACCCAGATCTGCGCAGTCACTGTATTCTCCCTCCTCCAGTAAATACTGCCATCCTGTGTAGTCCTCTCCAGTGTAGCCCACCCATCTGTCAAAAACATAGGTCACAGGTCAAACCACAGCTAAATACTTCTACCCACACAGCTTGAATAGGAGCCTGGGTGTCAATGATACAGTGATGCTGATAACAGTGTCTTAGATGTGGATATTCCACGTGAGTTACTGCAAAGGAATGCCTTGGACAAAAAGCAGTGATATCTTTATTGTTTGGTTGATCGTGATGTTTGAGGTTTTTGAGATGTTACAATTGAAATGTTATCCCTCCCTGTAACACACCAAAGCATGCGCACGCGCACAAACGCACACTTACATATGAACACACACTTACCTCCAGTTCTGCATGGCTCATGTTTGCACAGGGAGGTGAGCTACATTTGCTCTATATGACAGTAAACTACAGTAGAGGTAGCGTTCCAGAGTAATCACATGACCAGCAGATTGTGAAACTGTTTTCAGCAAAAAGACACACCTTATAAAAACCTTAAATCAAGTATGTAGCTTGGACTCACACTCCACCAATGACCCGTAGCGACAATGCTCCCTTCAGCCCAGCCACAGCTCCCAGACTGGGGGTGTGGCCTCCCAGCTCTCCGCCCTGCCCCTGGAAGTGCGGCTGCTCGAACACCAACAGCTATAAAAACCCAAAACTATATCTCAGGCACTTTTTAAATTAATTTACTTCCATTATCATTATAATTCATCATCATCATCGGGCAAAGTGATGTGATTATTTAACTGCAGGGTATAGGGGTTTATGATGTACTTTCACTATCGATAATGTCTTGCTTACCTTAGGATCCAGAGGTCTCCTCACTCTGAGTCCACTCTATCAGAGAGACACAGAACACAATGAAACCTAACCTTGATGAGAACAAGGCTCAGTCATATACAGTGCATTTGAAAGGTATTCAGACCCCTTGGATTTATTCACATTTTATTGTGTTACTGTGCGATTAAATTTGATTTGATATATTTTTTTGTCAACAATCTACACAAAATACTCATGTCAAAATGGAATATTTTTTAAATATTTTTTAAAGATAAATTAAACATTTTGAACTAAAATATAGTCGTTGCATAAATATTCAGCCCTTTGTTTAGGAACGGCTAAATTAGCTCAGGAGTAAAATGTGGCTTAACAAATCACATAATAAGTTAAATGGACTCACTCTATGTGAAATATTAGGGGTTGAAATTGTTTTTGAATGACTAACCCTTCCTGTGTCCCCCATACATACAACATCTGTAAGGTCCCTCAGTCAAGTATTGACATTCAAACAGATTCAACTACAAAGATCAGGGAGCTTTTCGAAACCCTAATAAATAAGGGCAGTGATTGGCAGATGGGTAACAATAACAAATCAGACATTGAATATCTCTTGAAGCATTGTCAAGTTAATAATTATGCTGTGGATTATGTATTAAACCCCCCAGACACATCAAAGATACAGTCGTTATTCTGAACTGGGCTGCAGGACAGGAATGAAACTGCTCAGAGATGTTACGATGAGGCCATTGGTGATTTTAAAACAGCTACAGAGTTCAATGGCTATGATGGGAGAAAACTGAGGATGGATTTACAACATGGTAGTGACTCCACAATAATGACCTAAATGACAGTGAAAAGAAGAATACAAATATACAGAATACATATATTCCAAAACATGCATCTTGTATGCAACAAGGAACTACAGTAATACTGCATAAAAAACTAAGGATGACAATTTTTGTCCTAAATGCAAAGCCTGGGGGCAAATCCAATACAACACATGACTGAGTAACTGCTTCTTTATTTTCAAGCATGGTGGTGGCTGCATCATGGTAAGGGTATGCTTGACATCGGCAAATACTGGAGAGTTGTTCAGGATAAAAATTAATTGGATGGAACTAAGCACAGGCAAAATCCTAGAAGAAAAACTTATTCAGCCTACTTTACACAAGAGACTAAGAGAGGAATTCACCTTTCAGCAGGATAATAACCCACAACACAAGGTCAAATCTACACTGGAGTTTCTTACCAAGAAGACAGTGAATGTTCCTGAGTGGACAAGTTACAGTTGACTTAAATCTGCTTGAAGATCTATGGCAAGACTTGGAAATTGCTGTCTAGCAATTATCCCAAACATCTTTACAGAGCTTGAAGAATTTTGAAAAGAATAGGCAAATATTGCACAATACACTTACCCAAAAGACTCACAGCTGTAATAGATGTCAAATGTGTTTCTACCATGTATTGAATCAGGTAGCTGAATACTTATGCAACCAATATATATTAGTTATTTGATGTTTATTAATCTTTAAAAAATATTATAATTTTTCTTCCACTATTACATAATATTTTGAGTAGATTGTTGACAATAAAAGACAAATCAATTTTAATCCCACTTTGTAACACAATAAAATGTGATGAAATCCAAGGGGTCTGAATACTTTTGCAAGTGCCTTCAGAAAGTATTCATACCCCTTGACTTAATCCACATTTTGTTGTGTTACAGCCTGAATTCAAAATTGATTAAATATTTTTTTTCTCACCAATCTACACAGAATAGCCCATACTGACAAAGTGAAAACATGTTTTTAGCAATGTTTGCAAATGTATTGAAAATTTAATTCAGAGACCTAATTTACATAAGTATTTACACCCCATGAGTCAATACATGTTAGAATCTCCTTTGGCAGTGATTACAGCTTACAGTCCTTCTGGGTAAGTCTCTAAGAGCTTCCACACCTGGATTGTACAATATTTGCAAATTCTTCTTAAAAACATTCTTCATGCTGTGCCCAATTGGTTGTTGATCATTGCTAAATAGCCATTTTCAAGTCTTGCCATAGATTTTTTCAAGAGGATTTAAGTCAAAACTGTAACTAGGCGACTCAGAAACATTCAATGTCGTCTTGGTAAGCAACTCCAGTGTATATTTGTATTTATTATGGATCCCAATTAGCTGCTGCCTTAAGGCAGTTTATACTATTTTAAAAACATTACAATACATTCACAAAAGATTTCACAAAACATTAAGTGTGTGCCCTCAGGCCACTACTCTACTACCACATATCTACAACACAAAATCCATGTGTACGTCCATGTGTACGTGAAACATAGTGCGTATGTTATTGTGTGTGTGTATGCATGTGCCTGTGCTTGTGTCTCTTAACAGTCCCCGCTGTTCCATAAGGTGTATTTTTATCAATTAAAAAAAAAAAAATGATTCTACTGCTTCAGTTACTTGATGTGGAATTGAGTTTCATGTAGTCATGGCTCTATGTAGTACTGTACGCCTCCCATAGTCTGTTCTGGACTTGGGGACTGTGAAGAGACCTCTGGAGGAATGTCTTGTGGGGTATGCATGGGTGTCTGAGCCGTGTGCCAGTAGTTCAAACAGACAGCTCGGTGCATTTAGCATGTCAATACCTCTCACAAATCCAAGTAGTGATGAAGTCAATCTCTCCTCCACTTTGAGCCAGGAGAGATTGACATGCATATTATTAATGTTTACTCTCTGGGTACATCCAAGGCCCAGCCGTGCTGCCCTGTTCTGACCTAATTGCAATTTTCCTAAGTCCCTCTTTGTGGCACCTGACCACACGACTGAACAGTAGTTCAGGTGCGACAAAACTAGGGCCTGTAGGACCTGCCTTGTTGATAGCGCTGTTAAGAAGGTAGAGCAGCGCTTTATTATGGGGACATACTTATCCCCATTTTAGCTACTGTTGTATCAATGTTTTGACCATGACAGTTTACAATCCAGGGTTACTCCAAAAAGTTTAGTCAACTTGCTCAATCTCCACATTATTCATTACGAGATATTAGCTGAGGTTTAGGGTTTAGTGAATGATATGTCCCAAATACAATGCTTTAAAAATATATATATATTTAGGACTAACTTATTCCTTACCACCCACTCTGAAACTAACTGCAGCTCTTTGTTCAGTGTTTTGGTCATTTCAGTCACTGTAGTAGCCGACGTGAATAGTGTTGAGCCAGTGGCATGTCGTTAGTAAAGATTGTCGTTAGTAAAGGCAGCTGTCTAGAACAGCTGCCCTGGGAAATTCCTGATTCTACCTGGATTATTCTACCTGGATTATGTTGGAGAAGCTTCCATTAAAGCTTCCATTAAAGCACACGCTCTGTGTTCTGTTAAACAAGTAACTCTTTATCCACAATATAGCAGCGGGTGTGAAGCCATAACACATAGTTCATTCGGAAAATATTCAGACCCCTTGACTTTTTCCACATTTTGTTAAGTTGCAGCCTTATTCTAAAATGGATTACATTTATTTTTCTCTCTCATCAATCTACACACAATAACCCATAATGACAAAGCAAAAACATTATATATTTTTGGAAATGTATAAAAAATAAACAACTGAAATATGACAATTAAATAAGTATTCAGACCCTTTACTCAGTACTTTGTTGAAGCACCTTTGGCAGCGATTACAGCCTTGAGTCTTCTTGGGTATGACGCTACAAACTTGCCACACCTGTATTTGGGTAGTTTCTCCCATTCCTCTCTGCAGATCCTCTCAAGCTCTGTCAGGTTGGATGGGGAGTGTCGCTGCACAGCTATTTTCAGGTCTCTCCAGAGATGTTCGATCGGTTTCAAGTCTGGGCTCTGGCTGGGCCACTCAAGGACATTCAGACACTTGTACCGAAGCTACTCCTGTGTTGTCTTGGCTGTGTGCTTAGTGTCGTTGTCCTGTTGGAAGGTGAACTTTCGTCCCAGTCTGAGGTCCTGAGCGCCTTGGGGCAGGTTATCAAGG
The DNA here is from genome assembly GCF_045679555.1 of Salvelinus alpinus. Classification (NCBI taxonomy): domain Eukaryota; kingdom Metazoa; phylum Chordata; class Actinopteri; order Salmoniformes; family Salmonidae; genus Salvelinus; species Salvelinus alpinus. The sequence goes on from NC_092086.1 coordinate 80,626,965, forward strand.
ATCTCTCTGTACTGACTAGTCTCCCAGTCCCTGCCGCTGAAAAACATTATGGGGCATTGTGTGTAGATTGATGAGGGAAAAAAGCAATTGAATCAATTTTAGAATAAGGGTGAAAAAAAAAAAGTCAAGGGGTCTGAATACTTTCCGAATGCGCTGTACATTGTGTCTTCCAACGCCCCTGGGATAATGTACATTTGCTGAAGCATTAGGACACAGTGACACAATGGTAAGGTTTAACTGAGCTGGGCTTGGGTCATTGTCTCAACGCAGACGTATAATGCTGTGAAAGGATCCAGGAACCCAAATGATTTGGGTGGATCCCATCCTCCTTATAAAACAAGCTTTGTATCCAGAAGGTATCAAAATTGTCAATAAATGTTACATCCACAGGGCTGCAATAGTCTCGTGGCCAGTTATAGAAGGATCAAAGTCTGCTGAAACGTTCAATACCACGATTTAGGGAGGGCAGAAGGCCAGATATTATGGTTCGTTTGTTGGTGTCAAGCAGAGACCCAATCAGTTCTTTAAAATCCATCTTCAGCTGTTCTGAGCTGCCCTTCATAATGTCATTGAATCCAACATGAACTATGATAGACTCAATTTCCTGATGCTTGTTTAAAATGTTTGGGAGCAGCGTATTGATGTCCTGTACTCGTGCTCTTGGATAGCACAAGGTTTTTGCTCCAGGGACTGAGATATTCTCACCATTGAACTGCCCAATACAACGGCCGGAGAAGGGAATGGAGAAATCCGCCCATTCCTACCCCTCATACAATTTGTTGAACCTTTCACGGGTCCACAAGAAGCAGGATAGCGTATGCCCGCTGCGCCCGGCGACAGGTCCAGACCTCCCACAGCAGGCAGTAGTACACTGTCAGATCCAGAGAGAAGGAAAGGAGCCGAACTCGACAACAAAGCAGCTGCTGGAGTCAGCGCCTTTGCAGACACAGGCAATCCCAGCGATGAAGGCGGAATTTGTCTCCCAGAGTCTGTTGGAAAGCAGACTGAACCAAGTTTTCCTCTAGGATTTGCCTGTGCTTAGCTCTATTCTGTTTCTATTTATCCAAAAAACTGCCTAATCCTTGCGGATGAAAAGCATGCCCATAACATGATGCAGCCACCACCATGCTTGAAAATATGAAGAGTGGTACTCAGTGATGTGTTGTATTTGCTCCAAACAGGACAGACGTTAATTTATTTGCCACATTGTTTGCAGTTTTACATTAGTGCCTTATTGCAAACAGGGTGCATGTTTTGGAATAAACTCAGCAAAAAAAGAAACGTCCTCTCACTGTCAACTGCGTTTATTTTCTGCAAACTTAACATGTGTAAATATTTGTATGAACATAACAAGATTCAACAACTGAGACATAAACTTAACAAGTTCCACAGACATGTGACTAACAAAAATGGAATAATGTGTCCCTGAACAAAGGGAGGGACAAAATCAAAAGTAACAGTCAGTATGTGGCCAACAGCTGCATTAAGTACTGCAGTGCATCTCCTCCTCATGGACTGCACCAGATTTGCCAGTTCTTTCTGTGAGATGTTACCCCACTCTTCCACCAAGTAACCTGCAAGTTCCCGGACATTTCTGGGGGGGATGGCCCTAGCACTCACCCTCCGATCCAACAGGTCCCAGACGTGCTCAATGGGATTGAGATCCGGGCTCTTCGCTGGCCATGGCAGAACACTGACATTCCTGTCTTGCAGGAAATCACGCACAGAACGAGCAGTATGGCTGGTGGCATTGTCATGCTGGAGGGTCATGTCAGGATGTGCCTGCAGGAAGGGTACCACATGAGGGAGGAGGATGTCTTCCCTGTAACGCAGAGCGTTGAGATTGCCTACAATGACAACAAGCTCAGTCCGATGATGATGTAACACACCGCCCCAGACCATGACGGACCCTCCACCTCCAAATCGATCCCGCTCTAGAGTACAGGCCTCGGTGTAACGCTCATTCCGACGATAAACCCGACTCCGACCATCACCCCATGTGAAACAAAACCGCAACTCGTCAGTGAAGAGCACTTTTTGCCAGTCCTGTCGGGTCCAGCTACGGTGGGTTTGTGTCCACAGGTGACGCTGTTGCCGGTGATGTCTGGTGAGGACCTGCCTTACAACAGGCCTACAAGCCCTCAGTCCAGCCTCTCTCAGCCTATTGCGGACAGTCTGAGCACTGATGGAGGGATTGTGCGTTCCTGGTGTAACTCGGGCAGTTGTTCTTGCCATCCTGTACCTGTCCCGCAGGTGTGATGTTCGGATGTACCGATCCTGTGCAGGTGTTGTTACACATGGTCTGCCACTGCGAGGGCGATCAGCTGTCCGTCCTGTCTCCCTGTAGCGCTGTCTTAGGCATCTCACAGTACAGACATCGCAATTTATTGCCCTGGCCACATCTGCAGTCCTCATGGCTCCTTGCAGCATGCCTAAGGCACATTCACGCAGATGAGCAGGGACCATGGGCATCTTTCTTTTGGTGTTTTTCAGAGTCAGTAGAAAGGACTCTTTACTGTCCTACGTTTTCATAACTTTGACCTTAACTGCCTACTGTCTGTAAGCTGTTAGTGTTTTAACGACCGTTCCACAGGTGCATGTTCATTCATTGTTAATGGTTCATTGAACATGCATAGGAAACAGTATTTAGTCCCTTTACAATGAAGATCTGTGAAGTTATTTGGATTTTTACGAATTACCTTTGAAAGACAGGGTCCTGAAAAAGGGACGTTTCTTTTTTTGCTGAGTTTGTATGATCCATCCTCAGTTTGCTTCTATCAATGCCATTAAACTCTGTAACTGTGTAACGTCTGCATCCAACTCACACCCTCAAACACCTAGATCCCCTGAACGCAACTCACTCCCCAGATCCCAATCACCTGAAATCTAATCACCTGTTCACACACCTGTATGTCATTATCACATACTATTTAGTTCAGGTCTTTGCACCCCATCACTGTGAGGTATTGTTTGTTTTGTGAGACACGTCTTTCGGAACGCTGTAGTTCCCCGTGATTTACTCGCGCGTATGATAGTTTTTGCCTGCCTCACCTTTGCCTATTCCCTGCCTGTACTTTAGCCCATCGGATTTCCTGTTATCTACAGTTGAAGTCGGAAGTTTACATACACCTTAGCCAAATACATTTAAACTCAGTTTTTCACAATTCCTGACATTTAATCCGAGTAAAAATTCCCTGTCTTAGGTCAGTTAGGATCACCACTTTATTTTAAGAATGTGAAATGTCAGAATAATAGTAGAGAGAATTATTTATTTCAGCTTTGATTTCTTTCATCACATTCCCAGTGGGTCAGAATTTTACATACACTAAATTAGTATTTGGTAGCATTGCCTTTAAATTGTTTAACTTGGGTCAAATGTTTTGGGTAGCCTTCCACAAGCTTCCCACAATAAATTGGGTGAATTTTGGCCCATTCCTCCTGACAGAGCTGGTGTAACTGAGTCATGAGTCATTTCTATGGGATTGAGGTCAGGGCTTTGTGATGGTCACTTCAATACCTTGACTTTGTTGTCCTTCAGCCATTTTGTCACAACTTTGGAAGTATGCTTGGGGTCATTGTCCATTTGGAAGACACATTTGCGACCAAGCTTTAACTTCCTGACTGATGTCTTGAGATGTTGCTTCAATATATCCACATAATTTTCTTTCCTCATGATGCCATCTATTTTGTGAAGTGCACCAGTCGCTCCTGCAGCAAAGCACCCCCACAACATGATGCTGCCACCCCTGAGCTTCACGGTTGGGATGGTGTTTTTCAGCTTGTAAGTCTCCCCCTTTTTCCTCCAAACATGGTCATTATGGCGAAACAGTTCTATTTTTGTTTCATCAGACCAGAGGACATTTCTCCAGAAAGTACGATCTTTGTCCCCATGTGCAGTTGCAAACCGTAGTCTGGCTTTTTTCTGAGGTCTTGACTGATTTCTTTTGATTTTCCCATGATGTCAAGCAAAGAGGCACTGAGTTTGAAGGTAGGCCTTGAAATACATCCACAGGTACACCTTCAATTGAATCAAATTATGTTAATTAGCCTATCAGAAGCTTCTAAAGCCATGACATAATTTTCTGGAATTTTACAAACTGTTTAAAGGCACAGTCAACTTAGTGTATGTAAACTTCTGACCCACTGGAATTGTGATACAGTGAATTATAAGTAAAATAATCTGTCTGTAAACAATTGTTGGAAAAATTACTTGTGTCATGCACAAAATAGATGTCCTAACCAACTTGCCAAAACTATAGTTTGTTAACAAGAAATTTGTGGAGTGGTTAAACAACAAGTTTTAATGACTCCAACCTAAGTGTATGTAAACTTCCGACTTCAACTGTACCTATTGCCTGATCTCCCAGACTACATTACTAGCCTTTTCCCTGCCTGTACTGTTGCCCTTTTGGCCCCCCTGTGTATGACCTTCTGCCTGCCCCTGGACCCAGCTACCTGCTGCGCCCTGTGCTTGAAACCAGCTCTCTGTCTCCCCTCGTGTTCATTACAAACTGTTTTAAAGTCATCCTTGGTCTCATGGTAAAATCCCTGGATGTTTGCCTTCCTCTCCAGCAACTGAGTTAGGAAGGATGCCTGTACCGTTGCAGTGACTGGGCATATTGATACATCATCCAAAGTGTAATTAATAACTTCACCATGCTCAAAGGGATATTCAATGTCTGCTTTTATAAAGCAGACATAGGTGCCTTTCTTTGTGAGGCATTGGAAAACCTTCCTAGTCTTTGTGGTTGAATCTGTGTTTGAAATTCACTGTTCAACTGAGGGACCTGACAGATAATTGTATGTGTGCAGTACAGACATGAGGTAGTCACTAAAAAATCATATTAAACACTATTATTGCACACAGAGTGAGTCCATGCCATTTATTATGTGACTTGTTAAGCAGAATTTTACTCCTGAACTAATTTAGGCTTGTCATACTTGAATACTTATTGACTCAGGACATTTCAGCTTTTCATTTTTATGGGGTAGGCCAGTGACACAAAATATTTATTATTTTATCCTTTTTAAATTCAGGTTGTAACACAACAAAATGTGGAAAAAGTCAGCGGCAACAAATACTTTCTGAAGGCACTTTATATTTCTGAGAGACATTGAAACATAGCCTATTACATTGAAGAAATCCTATGGGCTAATTTTATCGGTTAAAACTGTGCCAATTTCAAAATCAAATATAAATTCCTTTCCTGCATGGATAGCATTGAAGTGGAATTGAGCCCAAACCCGACCACAGCCAAGCAATGTCAGCTGACTCGGAGTGGTGTCACCTTGGTCAAACCTTACCATTCTGAGGGGTCTCAGTGACCTCACAGCAGCGACCTGGGGATGACCAGCGCCAGGTGTTGGGGAGCCACCTGCTTCCATAATCGCATAGTTCCCATGGAAACCAGGGTTGTCATAGGCAAGCCAACTAAGGTGGAAAAACAAGATTAAGGCATTAGAAATGAGAGGTCCAGGTAATCTAATCTCTCTTGTTTTCTAAGCAGATGCTTTGTTACAAGCATCTGGTGTCATTGTTTTCAAGTTACAGGTAAACATGATCCATTTATGTCAGTGGAGGCTCCCCAGAGGAGGAAGGGGAGGACCATCCTACTCAGGGAATTTCAGAAAAAATGTAAATAATGAAACATTAAAAAAGTTATATTTTTCGATAAAACTACACAAAATATATTCACTTCACCAAATACCTGATTAAAACAAAATGTTTTGCTAGCACCATTGTGCAGCCAGAGGACAGCTATTTCCCGTCCCCTTCTGGCTACATTGACTTCAATACAAAACCGAGGAGGCTACTTCCATAGACCTACATGGTAATTATGACCACTTCCGGAGGACGTCCTCCAAGCAATCATAGCTTTTGCAATATGAACTGACATGTTGTCCATCCAATCATAGGATTAGGATCAGAGAACGAACCTAGTGTGGTGTATTGGGGTTGTGCCACAGAACATTTTGGGGGTTCTATGTGTTGAGTAGCTTGGTGAGTTGGTGACATGTTGGATGGAGATTGAGAGTGAAGCATTAGTTGAGCATAGTTGAGCATTTTTAGTATATCATTCAATTCAAATGAGCTTCTTCAAACTACAGGAGACGGAGGAGGTAGATTATATAATGTTTAATCGGTTTTAGAACTTCATTTTTGTGTGGAGGCAAATTGAAATAAAACGAAAAAAATGTTTACCCCTTTTTCTCCCCAATTTCGTGGTATCCAATTGGTAGTTACAGTCTTGTCCCATCGCTGCAACTCCCGTACGGACTCGGGGGAGAGGCGAAGGTCCGTCATCGGAAACACAACCCAGCCGAGCCGCTTCTTGACATAATGCCTGCTTATAATGCTACAGCCGCACAAATGTGTCGGATGAAACACCATACTCCTGCCGACCGTGTCAGCGTGCATTGCGCCCAGCCTGCCACAGGAGTTGCTAGAGCGCGATGGGACAAGAACATCCCTGCCGGCCAAACCCTCCCCTAACCCGGACGACACTGGGCCAATTGTGCGGCGCCCCATAGGTCTCCCTGTCACGGCCAGCTGCGACAGAGCCTGAGCTCGAACCAGGATCTCTAGTGGCACAGCTAGCACTCCGATGCAGTGCCTTAGACCACTGTGCCACTCGGGAGGCCTCAAATTGAAATAAATTGAACTGACTTAAGTTTCAAGTAGCTATCTACCAGAGTGCAGTTTTCTCAGCCAGAATGGCTAGCTAATGCTAACAACAATGTTGTGGATTAATTGTTGAAGAACCCTTTTCATTTCTATCTCAAGGCCATCAGACTGTTAAATAGCCATCACTAGCACAGAGAGGCTACTGCCTACATACAGACTTGAAATCATTGGCCACTTTAATAAATGGATCACTAGTCACTTTAATAATGTCACTTTAATAATGTTTACATATCTTGCATTACTCATCTCATATGTATATACTGTAATCTATACTATCTATTGCATCTTAGTCCATGCCACTCTGACATTGCTCATCCACATATTTATATATTCTTATTCCATTCCTTTACTTAGATTTGTGTGTATTAGGTATGTGTTGTGAAATTGTTAGATATTACTTGTTAGATATTGCTGCACTGTCGAAACTAGAAGCACAAGCCTTTGGCTACACTCGCAATAACATCTGCTAAACACGTGTATGTGACCAATAACATTTGATTTGAACAGATTTAAGCTCCTTTGAAAATGGACGAACGTTTGCATACTCAAACTGCGCAACAACAACAAGAAGGTAAGAGGAAACAAGGTCACAAGCAGCTTATCGGCAAGAGTTGGCTTTCACTGAAGGGCACGATGACAGGGAAAGGGCATCTACCAGGAGCTTGCAGAGGTAATTGCTCATTACGATGCTTTACCTGCTGAGCATATGGAAGTTCTTACTGTCTTGTCTGGCGTGTCGAAATCAATTCAGAATGATTTGATTGCTTCCATCGCATCATCCAATAAAAGTCCGATTAAAAAGAGAGCTTGACTCCAAACAGACACAAGCAAAAACTCTTTACATAACTCTGACATGCTGTATGGGATGAAAACGAGACGATTTTTCAGTCTGATCAACTTTAGGCCACTGATAATAGAAGCTGCATACAGCATATGTGCCCTGTCCATCTGGTCAGGGTAAACTCATTTGTAACGTTATGTATTTATAGTCTATTTGTTTGTCAGGAGAAAATGTGAATGTGATCAAATTTGGTTTATAATCAAACTTGGGCTGGCTTGGCTGCCTATACCTTTTGAATCCACAATTATTAACTGGAATGAATCAATCAACATAATAGTGACGACATAGATTGTGAGTAAATGTTTAATTAGGCCTACAGTTGCATAGGCCTGCATGGTGGAAGCATTCATAAAGCAGCCTCAGTGAGTTCTACTGTCCATCCGTTATAGTCTTTCTGTCTGGGTAGAGGAATCTCCCCTATTAGTCTAGTCTAAATGTATAAGGTTGCTGCAGTTTGACAGGGTTTTCATCCTCCCCAGGGTCAGGAGTTTTCACAGGAGTTTTTTTTACACGTCATCTGAAAAACTGGTCCCATAGCCCGTATAAAACATTTTTACACCTGGTTAATCACTGTCATCCCCTATAGGGTCCGGATTTTCCTGGTTATGTTCCAAGATGAGGAAGAACTCCCCACCTCTATTGTGCCATCAGTCTGCTTGCAGTTGTCAGTTATCGTCAGGTATGTGGATGATCAGGGCTTTATTCAGGAACGTTTCTTGGGCTACTTTGATGTGTCAAGTGAGCGAGATGCGCAGTCAGTGTTCGACTTTGTGAATTCTGAGATGTCGGAGTTTAACTTCATGGAGAAACTTGTTGCCCACACCTATGATGTGTCTGGTATTTGTATTTACAAGTCCCTTCCTGTTCCCTGATTAAGAGGTGATGACCTCTCCACTCCACTACCACGGTCAACTCTCTCCTGACATTAACTGAAGCCACGTCTCATGTGCCCTCTCATCCACTGGCACATTGAATGTTTCCACTCCAAGCACTGTGAGCAGACCTGTCAATTTTATGTCATTACTGTATGTAGAGTCAATCATGTACACAATCATATTATTACACATCAATGATTAACCTCCTTGCTTGGACAAACTCAATCCCCGAGCTGACAAGGTAAAAATCTGTCGTTCTGCCTGAGCAAAGCAGTTAATCCACTGTTCCCCGGGCCCCGAAGACGTGGATGTTGATTAAGGCAGCCCCCCGCACCTCCCTGATTCAGAGGGGTTGGGTTAAATGTGGAAGACACATTTCAGTTGAATACATTCAGTTGGACAACTGACTAGGTATCCCCCTTTCCATGATGGGCCTGTCCTGCACTGAAGCCAAGCCTCTGAACACCTCAACTCATGCCTCATACCCTCATTCAATCACTGCTGTGATCCCTTCCCAACACTGTGTAAGTAGCCCTCTTATTCACAGCAATATTGTACTATAAATGTCTTTATTAAATGCTTTAGGTTAAAATAATTGGTCCGATGGTTTTTTAAACACAGTTTGTTGTCTCCATGCAGTCCGCATCTATAACGTGTCTTCCATCCTCCTCAATTTTCCAAGTCACCAGCCTCCACTGATTTATGTGGCACCGCATTTATGGAGGCTTCTAAGTTCATTGTTTTATGCATGAACTGTATGAATGCATGATCAAACACCAATACTTGGGATATACAATGAGTATACAAAACATTAAGAACACATGCTCTTTCCATGACATAGACTGACCAGGTGAATCCAGGTGAAAGCTATGATCCCTTATTGATGTCACTTGTTAAATCCACTTCAATCAGTGTTGAGGAAGGGGAGGAGACAGGTTAAAGATCGATTTTTAAGCCTTGAGACAACTGAGACATGAATTGTGTATGTGAGCCATTCAGAGGGTGAATGGGCAAGACAAAATATTTAAAGTGCCTTTGAACGGGGTAAGGTAGTAGGTGCCAGGCGCACCGGTTTGTGTCAAGAACTGCACTGCTGCTGGGTTTTTCACGTTCAACAGTTTCCCGTGTGTATCAAGAATGGTCCACCACCCAAAGGACATCCAGCCAACTTCACACAACTGTGGGAAGCATTGGAGTGAACATGGGCCAGCATCCCTGTGGAACGCTTTTGACACCTTGTAGAGTCCATGACTCCGACAAATTGAGGATGTTCTGAGGGCAAAGGGGGGGGGGGGGGGGGTTGCAATTCAATATTAGGAAGGTGTTCCTAATGTTTAGTATACTCAGTGTACATTGAGAACTCTCACACTGTATGTACAGTGCATTCGGAAAGTATTCAGACCCTTTAACTTTTTCCACATTTTGTTATGTTGCAGCCTTATTTTAAAATTGATGAATTTCCCCCCCCCCTCATCAATCTACACACAATACCACTTAATGACAAAGCAAAAAAAGTTTTTAGATATTTTTGCACATTTATTAAAAATAAAAACAGTTTTACATAAGTTTTCAGTCCCTTTGCTATGAGCCTAGAAATTGAGCTCAGGTGCATCCTGATTCCATTGATCATCCTTGAGATGTTTCTACAACTTGATTGGACTTCACCTATGGTAAATTCAATTGATTGGACATGATTTGGAAAGGCACACACTTGTCTATATTAGGATCTATATAAGCAAAAACCAAGCCGAGACAGGATTGTGTCAAGGCACAGATCTGGGGAAGAGTACCAAAACATTTATGCAGCATTGAAGGTCCCCAATAACATAGTGGGCCCCATCATTTTTAAATGGAATAAGTTTGGAACCACCAAGACTCTTCCTAGAGCAGGCCGCATGGCAAAACTGAGCAATCGGGGGAGAAGAGCCTTGGTCAGGGAGGTGACCAAGAGCCTGATGGTCACTCCGACAGTCACTTCTGGAGGAAACCAGGCACCGCTCATCACCTGGCCAATACCATCCCTACGATGAAGCATGGTGGTGGCAGCATCATGCCGTGGGGATGTTTTTCAGCGGCAGGGACTGGGAGACTAGTTAGGATCGAGGGAAAGATGAACGGAGCAAAGTACAGAGAGATCCTTGATGAAAACCTGCTCCAGAGCGCTCAGGACCTCAGACTGGGGTGAAAGTTCACCTTCCAACAGGACAACGACCCTAAGCACTGTCATGACTTTCCCTCCTGGGCGAGGATCAAAGAGAGCCCCCCCTCTCTCCCACCAGAGGGGGGGGGGGGGTGTTATGACTTTAACGACCGGTCGTAAACTTTCTCTCTCTGGACCCGCAGTATTGAACAAAGGAATCTGATGTGTGTAGAGAGAGAATCTGCAGCCAAAACTCCATCATCCACAAGTGGATAATGAAACAATGTTTCTAACATAAAGAATGTGGGAAATGGTTGGTGAGGATCCAAACAATAATCATGTCATATCATTTGTTGTTTTGTGATGTCATTAAAGATGGTATAGCAAGATAATGGTAACTCTACAAATCTATACATCCCAGTTATCAGATTTATATCTAAATGTTGTGAAACTTATATGATTAAATATGAAACTATTTTGAAAAGATAGCAATATGATTTTAGCCTTCTAAATTAGATAATTGTTGTCATTTAAAGTTTTACCCAGTCAGTAACCACGCCCACGTGGGCACAGACATTATGCCAAAAGGATGGAACGCCCCTTTTTCCAGAGTGCTTATAAAGGACTCCTAATGAAATTTACAACAGACCAACGTGACCGACAGCGTGAGCTGAATGTTACGAAATGGTTAGAAACTCTCAACACGAGTGAAGAAGAAAACCTCTGGAGACCAAAACATGCCGGGTTGCTGCCAGTGTGTAAAGTTGTCCTAGCTGTACCCTGAATAATGAACCATTGAGACCAGAGAACGTGAGGATCATCCACACATTGAAATGGTTTAAAACTACCAGACCAGAAAACGGTAAGACTCTGAAACTCTCGAGTGAAGAAGATAAAGACTACATCGGAACATTCAGTCTGCAGCTGTTTAAGTACTTTAGTCTAGTAAACTCGACCAAAGACCACTGCGTGGGTAACATTTGAAGGATCCAGTCTAACGAAGACGAGAGGGGAAGAACATTTCCCTCTGACCACCATGTGGTACATCTGAAGGATCGAATCTAACGAACACTCCGAGACAAAGTAGCCTACTACAACTACAAAGGACATTGCGACCACTGGTGGACAAACCAGAGACTTCTGTCGAACGACTCCCCATAGACGGACCGGGCGATTTCAACAGAGAGAGACGACAAAGACATACAAGCGTAAATATATACATTGCAATTATTTTCGAATGAGCGGTCGTTCATGTTATATTCACATTCCCATGAGCATAGTTTTCTGACTGTATGTACGATGGGTCCCTCTCTGTCTCTCCCGCTCTTTCTTTCCCCACCCCTCTCTATTGTGTAACAAGCAGTCATATCGGGTTAGTCCACTAGGGACTTTTCATTGCATTATGTTAGTAATCAATTCAACCTATACTGTGTGTGTGTTTATGTATTTCTGTGTGATTATTTAGTTAGTTAGTAAATAAATAATTATGCCAATTTGTGTATCGCTGAATCATCATTTAGACTAGGGTTCATGCAGATTTACGAGGTCAACGACGTCAGAATGAGACTGATATGAGGTAATAATAATTAATAATGGACTGTTATTGAGAGATAAGAGGTATTTATATTTTTAGAGTTTAAGTCAGGAGATAGTAACTCGTTTAAATAACGTTTTCCTTGGTGCCCCAAGATTGCTAATGAGTTAATTGTTACATTATTAATTTAATCACGTAATAACTAAACATAGTTAATTGATTTGATGAAACAGTCATCACATTAATGATAGTCACGTCATGACAGCACACAGCCAAGACAACTCAGGAGTGGCTGCAGGACAAGTCTCTGAATGTCCTTGAGTGGCCCAGCCAGAGCCCGGACTTGAACCCGATCTAACATCTTTGGAGAAACCTGAAAATAGCTGTGCAGTGAAGGTCCCCATCCACCCTGAGAGAGCTTGAGAGGATCTGCAGAGAAGAATGGGAGAAACTCCCCAAATACAGGTGTGCCAAGATTGTAGCGTCTGAATAATTATGTAAAAGTGATATTTCAGTTATTTATGTGTAATACATTTGCAAAAATATATAAAAACCTGTTTTTGCTTTGTCATTATGGGGTATTGTGTGTAGATTGATGAGGGGAAAACAATTATTTAACGCATTTCAGAATAAGGCTGCAACTTAATTAACAAAATGTGGAAAAAGTCAAGGGGTCTGAATACTTTCTGAATGCACTGTATACAGTACATTTTCACTCTTATTTTTTTGGAAGATGCTTCATTATTTGCCAGGAAAACTATAAAAACTAATTGTAAAAAATAAAAGTAAAACATTTTTATTGTAAAAAAGAGTAATGACTAGTAGAATTCAGTGACATTTTTTTTACCTGCTTACTGTAACATGTTAGATTTTTTAGAAGACCTCGACATTGTTGTTGCTATTTTTTGTGTGCTTTGTGTATATGTTGTACTGTGTTATGCTGTTGTTGGTGATTGTGTGTGTTTTGTGTGTGGTATGTTGTTGTTGTTGTTGTTGTTGACTGTGATATATTTGAAATTGAAAAATATTGTATTGGAAATCTGTTGATATGGAACAACCAAGATGCCTTGATCTTGTAATATTTCAATCTGCTTCAATGCAGACCGTGCAATAGGTGGTAGTTGAACAATATATAACTATTTTAATGGACGCCAGACAATGTTGACCTTGTAAATCTTGTAAAAACGGCTAATGACCTGGAGTAAATCCTGGCATGCTTCCAAAACATTTAATGTTTGCTGTTGTTGGTTCATCAATCAGTCAGAATTATCAGAGGCTGCTGCATCATACTATGGCAGTCATATTCCGATCCTAAATCTGCCTTTCTTCTACCGTAAATGTGGGTGTGTTTGTGAAGTTTTACAGAGTCTTTATTGAGGAATTACCTCAATAACTAGGCTACCTCACTACCTCCACCCTGAAGTGGGTCATGCGAAAACTTCCTTTCTAAGTGTTCATTCCTGAACTGGACAGGGCGTCACTTCTACTTATATAATAGCACCCTATTCTCTTAAACATTCCTGTAATACCCAATGTTTGTGCTTTATAAACACTTTGAGCAGGAAATTGACTTTCCTAGCAGGTGCATGCTAGCAGCTGGAGCTCAATGACCCAGCAGAGAACAATCCACCCAAATTCAGTAGAAACAATATAGACGCCGGTTGGCAAGGACACGTCTTCTCAATGAGTAATTTCCCCCGTTGTTTTAGCAATGATGGCGCTTCCTATTTGAGTCTATATAGCCTTAGCTACTGAAGCTCTCTCTCACACAATGGCAGTGAGTTCCTCTACACAGTTACAGATACCACTAACAGGCTAGGAATAGGATAGGGCTCCTCACCAGCCAGACTTGACAGTCAGGTTTGACAGGTGGATAGGTCCACCACGTGTTCCCAAGATGTCCGCTTTCGAGTGGAGATGCTCCGTGGCTCCTCCTGGCGCTCCGATCGGAAGCAGATGAATTTCTGGAATGCCGTCATCCTGAACGGTGAGAGAGACACAACAGCATTCCCTCAACATGTGGAGACATTCCTCCACACACCGCTCTATCAATCCTACTCTATCAGGCCCCACTATAATGCCTAAGGCTGAGAGGGGAAGATAGAGAGGAAGAAAGAGAGTGAGAGAGAGAGAGAAAGTCTGAGAAATAGAGGAGAGAATGAAAGAAGGAGGGATAGACAGAGAGACCCTGGTCCTCTACCAAAGCTTCAGTGTCCTTCCAGCTCTGTGCTTTTTGGCATTTCCCCCCCTGTTGTATCCTTTGAGACTACAGCTTGGATACACTGTTCACTTTACAACTGGTCTCTCTTCTATTTGTAACAGTGACAGGTTAGTTGATAACTACAGAAAATCCTATTCAAGCCATGCCATTTAGACGGAGAGGATTAATTAATACAATTTATGATTGACTGGGACCGGAGACTACTGGGAGGTGTAAATAATGGAACCATTGTCTCCCAATAAAAATGTTGGAGGGAAATCACTAATGGCACTTGACACTGTAATTTAATGGTAATAAATATACTCACTTTTACTAGTCTTCTGATGGAGCCGATGGTGATGCTGGTGGGCTTGTTCTTTATCCCCTGCCTGGCCTGCTGCTGGCCTGGTTGGTGGCTCAGTACCGTCTCCCCTTCCTCCAGTAGCACCCAGGGACCCTGGAACCCTGGCTCCCGGTACAGCAGCCAGCTACGACACACACACACACACTGTGTGAGCACCCACTTCAATCTCACTCTCTCTCTCTCTCACACACACACACACGCACTCACACTCTCATTCTCTCTCACCCATTAAGCACAAAAAGAGAAGCCAGCCACCAACTGACCACACAGAGCACACACAAACAGAGCAGGGGCATTGCCATGGAAACCTTGGTGACAGGACCTAGAATTCAAAGACCCCCCTTCACACCCTACCAGTACAGACACACACCCAACACAACAACAGCTGGTGATTAAAGTTACACGTCGAAGAGAAGATTACAGCACTGTGCTGACACTAATGGAAATCAATCTGGCAATCACAAATGTTTTTTTTCTTCTGTTGAAATATTAAAAGCTGCTTACTCATGCCCCTGAACAACAGGCCCACAGCTCACAGTAGGGGGCATGGGGAAACCAAGCAGAGTCCTTCAATAGTTCAATATCCCTGCTGAGACTTGACCAGAACACTGCCTTTTATCTGGGGTTAAACTTGCCAAGTCAACAAATATTGTGGATTCTGAAAATAACACAGCGGTGTGATGTGTGCAGTGTAAACAACACTATTGTGTGTGTGTGTGTGTGTTTGTGTCGCCAGTAGCCCATAAACAAGTATTTCCAGGGACTTTTCCCCATGTTAATCATTGCCCCCTTCCATAAATAATCTATGTGGATGGTCAGGAACTGCTTTGAAGCGGTAGGAATCTGTCTATATTGACTCAGACAGACAGGGTTCTCCTAAAAGGCTTAGGCTGCTTTCACTGATTATACATCCACCATGAGAGACAGAGATCAATAGCTCCTGATAGGATAGGCTGCTGGGTTGAAGCCCAAGGAGGAAGCATCTCACGAGAAAGTAAAATCCCTCATAACTAGCATGTAGGAGAAACCATTTGTGGCTCACGCCTTCACTGATGAACTTGAACTGAATTCAAAACTTTGAATGACCAACAATCTGGGTGTCCAGAAGGGGTTCTGTAAGAACCGCTAGGAGTTTGCTGGGTC
Source organism: Salvelinus alpinus (assembly GCF_045679555.1). Taxonomy (NCBI): domain Eukaryota; kingdom Metazoa; phylum Chordata; class Actinopteri; order Salmoniformes; family Salmonidae; genus Salvelinus; species Salvelinus alpinus. The sequence goes on from NC_092086.1 coordinate 80,642,747, forward strand.
AGGTAGTTGAGAATCTGTTGAACTTGAATAAGTCAACTTGTAAAGTAGCTCTTGTACTGCAAATCAAAACTAGTTGGGGAAGAACGGAGCGGTCGTACACATTACTTCCTCTGTGGACCGTAGAGGGAACAATGGGACGCCAGTCGGTTGGTTAACCCGAGAAGTGGATGGGGGAGAACACACACAAGCACAACAATGAAGCTGCAACGTGACTCGCTTTCTTTCTCTCCACCACTCTTGTGGACAGGGGAGAGAGCTCCCACTCACATGGTCTGAAAGCTGCTTTGCCTTTCCCACTTTATGTTCGGGAATGACGGTTTGGTGTAAATAATACAACAGGACTAGGGAAAGGGGGGCTGAGCCAACGTACTAGTACACAAATGGAAGGTGGGCCCATTCATTAAGTATGAGATGTTGCGTAAGGCACCAAACTTTCACTAGTGATGGCGCGCAGAGTCGAGTGAGCCTGCCTTTGCGTGAGTCGTTTGACAAAAAGCACACGGCGGCAGAACATGTTTGCAAGACTGAAGGTTTCTCGTTCTGCATCCATTAAATATGAGTAGAGTCTTACAGCATTGCACACATCTACCAGGCTTCTCTGTATGTAAACCTGCTCTGCCTCAGGCAGAGAGGCACAGAGACTTACTGTCATGTGCATTAGTTAAACCTAGTGCGGCATGATATGAATATTAACAACTAAACTTATTGCTAGTATACAGTGCCTTCGGAAAGTATTCAGACCCTTTTACTTTTTCCACATTTTGTTACGTTACAGCCTTATTCTAAAATGGATTACATTTTAAAAAATCATCAGTAATCTACACACAATACCCCGTAAAGACAAAGTGAAAACTTTTTTTTGCAAATGTATTAAAATGTATAAACAGAAATACCTTACTTAAGTATTCAGACCTTTTGCTATGAGACTCGAAATTTAGCTCAGGTGCATCCTTTTCCATTGATAATCCTTGAGATGTTTCTACAACTTGATTGGAGTTCAACTGTGGTAAATTCAATTGATTGGATATGATTTGTAAAAGCACACATCTGTCTATATAAGGTCCCACAGTTGACAGTGCATGTCAGAGCAAAACCAAGCCATGAGGTTGAAGGAATTGTCCGTAGAGCTCTGAGACAGAATTGTGCCGAGGCATAGATCTGGGGAAGGGCACCAAAACATTTCTGCAGAATTGAAGGTCCCCAAGAACACAGTAGCCTCCATCATTCTTAAATGAAAGAAGTTGGGAACCGCCGAGGATCTTCCTAGAGCTGGCAGCCCGGCCAAACTGAGCAATCAGGGGAGGGCCTTAGTCAGGGAGGTGACCAAGAACTCGATGGTCACTCTGACAGAGCTCTAGAGTTCCTCTGTGGAGTTGGGAGAAACTTCCAGAAGGACAACCATCTCTGCAGCACTCCACCAATCAGGCCTTTATGGTAGAGTGCCTAGGCGGAAGCCACTCCTCAGTAAAAGGCCCATGACAGCCCACTTGGAGTTTGCCAAAAGGCACCTAAAGACACTCAGACCATGAGAAACAAGATTCTCTGGTCTGATGAAACCAAGATTGAACTCTTTGGCCTGAATGCCAAGCATCACGTCTGGAGGAAACCTGCCACCATCTCTACGATGAAGCATGATGGAGACAGCATCACGCTGCGGGGATGTTTTTCAGCAGCAGGAACTGGAAGACTAGTCAGGATCGAGGGAAAGATGAACGGAACATGAAAACCTGCTCCAGAGCACTCAGAACCTCAGACTGGGGTGAAGGTTCACCTTCCAATAGGACAATGACCCTAAGCACATGGCCAAGACAACGCAGGAGTGGCTTCGGGACAAGTCTCTGAATGTCCTTGAGTGGCCCAGCCAGAGTACAGACTTGAACCGTATCGAACATCTCTGGAGAAACCTGAAAATAGCTGTGCAGCAACACTCCCCATCCAACCTGACAGAGTTTGAGAGGATCTGCAGAGAAGAATGGGAGAAACTCCCCAAATACAGGTGTGCCAAGCTTGTAGCGTCATACTCAAGACTCAATACTGTAATCGCTGCCAAAGGTGCTTCAACAAAGTACTGAGTAATGGGTCTGAATACTTATGCAAATGTGATATTTCTGTTTTTTATTGGTAATACTTTTGCAAAAATTGCTGTTTTTGCTTAGTCATTATGGGGTATTATGTGTAAATTGATGAGGGAAAAAAGCAATTTAATCAATTTTAGAATAAGGCTGTAACGTAACAAAATTTGGAAAAAGTCAAGGTGTCTGAATACTTTCCGAAGGCACTGTTTTTTAGGCAATGCTTTTTAGCTTTTCCATCATGAAATATAAATGGAAGCACCGTCTTTTTCCAACTGCAGTAGTAAGATGATATGGAGCTGATAGTACATTGATGTACAGTGTTTTTCCTATATTAAACTTAGCATCGGCGCACCACCGCACCAGTGCAGTGACGGCAGTGTTTGTGTGGCTTATTACGCAACCCTTATGATTAACAGTGCCGCCTCACAATGTGATTGGCTTGTGGCATGATGGAACATGTATCACATTAAAAGAAGGTCTTGAGAGGGTAGATTAATCAACACACAGGTCTATCAATGGGAGCGAAAAGCGATAAATTACCCAATCACCACCAGCCCAGGAGATTACCCCCCCCCCCACACACACACACACAGTGGGAAGGAACATATGGGGGCTCAGAGGAATCAATCACGGTTTAAACTAAATGTTCTGATTTGACATAAGCTACACTTCCTAAGCCTCATGTTCAGTAATAATAAGGCTATTTTTCAGTGAGAGTGCATGAGTCAGGTAGGGAATGGATGAGACAGGGGTATTAGCCCAAAGCAGAGGATGATGCTACAGAAGGGCTGGCTCCTTCTGAACCAGGTGGGCTATTTTACAGGGGACTTAATCAAGTTTGACAGATTTTCAACTACCTGCTTCACCAAACTCTAGGCCTTGATCCGACAGAAACACTTCTGGAAGCCTAGACTGTTGGGTCATTCAAAGATGTATATACAACTTCATAAAGAGCATCCTTCCTCTTTTAGGAGTGAGCAACCTTAAAAGAAGTCCACTTGCTCTAAAGGTCCTCTTACCATCCTCCCAAGACTCGCACAGAGGCACCCTGTGGAAACACCATTCCAGAATCCTCCTGGTCTGCGTGGATCGTCCGCCTCTCCCCAGAGAATGTCACACCATCATAGATGTTCATCTGAAGAAACAGAGAGGAAGTCATTCGGAAAATGTAGAGAGTAACATGTGGGCTATATTGTAAAATAGACGCAGTCTGACAGTCAACCTCTGCAAATGATCTTTAAACAGAGTTTGACTTATTGACTCAATACAGGGGAAACAAACAATAATTCAAAGTCATGCTTTTTCAAAGTTTCATCATATACGAGTGACAACTGAACTGTGGCGGTTTGGTGTTGTTTTCATGATAAGCTAGGTGCGTGTCAACACAGTCAGGTTTCAAAAGCTTGAGGGGAAGGGTTTCCAGAATGGAGCCCGGTGCTGACTGACTACACCTGAGACCACTAGACTTAGTTCTGATGAGGAAAAGGGAGAGAGGACCTTAATCCCCCAACCAGCCCACGAGCTACCCCAAGCAGTCATTATAAAACACGGCCTCTTCTAGAATTAACACACGGTGTTTCTTCATCCGTTAATCGTACCAGCCTACAAGACTCTGCCTGATTTAATACTGCTTCATTCCAAGTCTTGATAGTTTGCTCCCTTTGTTTCATCCTTAAAAACAAGTACTTTCTCACCACGGAAAACAGAACAGAAAAGCTTGGTTGTGTGGTTGCAAGGCAATTCCATCAGTGATTGTGTGAAACAACAATGCAGACAAAATCCTTGGCACCCAGCGCTCTGTTCACTGCCTGTGTTGTGAGCCTATAAACTTCATAATCTATGTAAAACTGCATACAAGTTGTTTTGTGGGGAAAACCCATTCCTGATTTGTTTTATTTGGATGAAACAATCCACATATACAGTGCTAGACCACAGGAATGCAGACTGGCATTGCAGGTGGTTTTTACTTGTCATTAGAGTGCTATAGACGAGACCCTCACTCCTTTTGTACAGATCCTGAGAAACTACAGCCCTCATCAGTAGATGGGATAGCGTTTAACAGCAATGAATAGGCAGTTGCATAATTGAGATCTCATTTCCATTTATGACAGGCCTTAGGAAGAGATTAAACTGAAAAAAAGAAGAGCTGCTGCCCTACTTTCTATAGCCTGAGGTATCATTAGCTAATGGAAGAGAAATGTTCTGTCCAGCTCAAAGGCAGTCTGGCATCTCCAATCTATTCAGCACAGTGATTAGGAGGCTTCTGCCTCAAACAATAAGACAGTCATTAGATGCGATCAGAAATGAGCGTGACAGTGAGAAAGTACTAGTCATGTAAAAGATGGAAACTCACCAGAGTAGGCCTTGGGATGACCTTTCCACAACTCCAATTTTCCCCCTAAAATGATATAAACAGGAGTCAAATATTAGCATATATTACTTCTTAATGTTCTTAATGTCAGGCTGCATAATGAGCTTTCATATAAAATTGTTGAATAGAAATGTCAGTGGCTGTTGAACCTACCATGTCGGTTGCTGTGGATGGACACTTGTTATCATGGAAGCACGGAATGAGTTTGGCATGATGTTCACTGTTGTCATCATCAGGCTCTGGCAACACTGGCTGCGCTGATTTCAAGTACTGATTCATGGGCGAATCTGCAGGCTTTTGGGTGGGCAGATTGTTCACATCCTCCGTTGGATCCCCTTCTCGAGGGCCCATAGTGAATGGACCAGTAGGAAGTGTCAGAGAGCCTGGGCCCTCCTGCTTGCTGCTTTGGTCTCCATCCATTCCCTGGCCATCCCCCTCCTCACCCTCCGCCTGGCCACTGTTAAAGAAGTCCCATAGTGGCCGCCGTAGAGGAGGGGTGGAGGGCTCCTCTGAGTCTGCGTCCGTGTCGGAGTAGCCACTGGACTGCAGGCGCTCGCTGACCGACTGCAGCAGGGACAGGATGGACAGAGAGGAGGACGAGGCTAACTGCTCCATCCCCACACCTCCGCTCAGACTCCTCAGCTCCTCTGTGGCTGGTGGCACCATGAGTCCCCTGTCATCCCGCGACAGGCCCCCCTCCATCGCTCCCTCGCTGCGGAGACTGTCTTCCTCCACGATGGGCGACAGAGAGAAGGGGTAGGCCTTGGCCCGCCGCGCCGTGGGGCTCAGCATGGGGCCTGTGTCATTGACAAACACGGCATCAGTCTCCTCTTCCTCATCGATAATGGAGAAACTGCTCGCCTCCATGTCGTGGAAGGCAAGCTGGGGGACTGGGAGGAGGGGGGGGAGAGGTTCCAGGGCTGGGGGTCTCCGGCCTCCTGTAGCCCCTGTAGCATGGAGCCCAGCTAGCCTGCTGCTCAGGTCCTGGTGAAACCCTGCCATAGCTGCAGCTGCTGAACCTGTACCACTGTGTCCTGGTGTCTCTGAGTCCTGACTCTGCTGCTGCGGAGAGACATCGCAGCGATACGCTCTCACCGAGCTCCTCTGTGGCATGCCCTCGTTACCGGAGCCAGGGGCTGAATTAGACACAAGGCCCTCTGAGGTGCTCAGGTCCTTGGGGAGTCTCCTTGAGGAAGAAGGGTCCATGCAGATGGTGCCTGTGGGTCTGCTGTCGGCCCCATCCTCCTCACCTCCAGAGTCAGAGCCCTCTGAGACTACAGAGGCTAAGTAAGTCTCAACCAGGACAAAGCCTTGATCCCCACTGACCATAGGGCCATTCGGCCCATTGGTCTCAGTCTGAGGAACATTCAGTGTTATTTCAGCACCGCTCTCTTGGCCTTCATCATGAAGAGTTATACAGGCAATAGGCCTCAGCCCTTTAGCATGTCTGACTTGAGATGGTTGTAGTGAGTTTTGGGCATGTTTTGGTCTGACTGACATAAGGTCTGTCTCAGAATTGCCCTTAGCTTCAGGTTTGGAACCTTTCCTAAGCAGATCAGTCTCAGGAAATGCTGTTTGGTTTCTGAAGGAAGTATTGTCATTCAGAGTGCTGTTGAGCTTATTAGGACTTTCAGAGTTATTGGACACAGAAACAGGACCATATTGAGCCTTACCATCTTGTTTAGGACTATGTATATTGCTTTCAATATCATCTTTGGCTACGTGGACTACTCTGTCTCCTACCTGTGTTTCTTTAACGCCTAGCATCTCGTTACAACCATTGTCCTCTGAAGTGCCGAACACCTGATCTTTGTTTTCATTTGTTTTCTCTGAGACAGACTCATACTCATGACTCGCTCTCGTTATTTGAATAATATCCCCACCATCACCATGGATACCTGGTTTCTCGTGGGACACTGCACAGCTCAAGCGAGGCAACACATCTCCCTGGTTCTTATTGCCACTGTATTCAGACGTGATAGCGTCGTTTGGCTGGGAATCCTCTTCCCCTTGTGGATGCTCATTAGCATTAGCATCCATTAGCTGTTGACCTTTGACCTGTAACTGGTGACCGGTGCCTGGGGTCACCTCGGCACAGTGTTCTCCCTCCCTGTGGTCTGAGACACAGATGGTGGGTGCACTGCTCTCACAGGCCGGCCCAGGGCTGCTCCTGATGTCAGTGTCCGAGCCTGCGATAGACTCGTACCCCGAGGAGGGGGTAGACCTGGGGCCCTCCGCCAGAGGGTTAGGGTTCAACAAGAGGGTCTGTTCTGCTGGGAAGGCTGAGGGATGTTTGTCATCACCCCTCACTGAAGGCCTTACCTCCAGGAGCTTATCCGTCTCGAAGGACTGCTCCATGCCCTCCTCCTCTCGTCCTGCGGGTAGGACCAGGTAAATCTCCTCACTGGCCTTCTGGAGCGCTTCGTCCCCCTCCAACTCAGAGGATTCTATTCTCTCCAGGGCAGCTAGAGCATTCCTCACAATGTTATCCACCATCATTTTAGACTCCAAATGAAGGGCCTGGTCAAACAGATCGTCTGAAGAACCAACGTCCCCCTCCTCCTCCCCTGACTCAAAGCAGTGCAGTCCAGCACCAGGGCCTGAATCCAGTACATCCCCAGAATCGGAGTGCCTAGTTGCTGGCATGGGTCCCTGGCTTTCGTCCGCTGATGCAAGCGAGGCGGACGGTGAAATGGGATGCGGAGCCAGCTGGCTTCCATCGACATCGGAAACAGCAGCAGGCAGATGAGTGTGCTGCGCAGTCCCCCCGGTGCCTGGCGGCTCCCTGAGCAACGCAGCAGCTAATGAAGGTGACCCAGTCTGGACACAGTGTGCAGATAAGGTTTCTGTCTGCTCACTCAGCCCTGTGTCTCTGTCCCTGTCTGTGTCCCTGTGTGTATCCTCGTTGGCCATCTCTGCATGAGTGATTCTATCCCGAGGGCTCTGCTCCCCACTGTGGGTCTCACTGCCTGCTGTACTAGTCCCGGCATCAACAAAGTCCTCTGTGGGTGCGGGAGGGGGAGGGGTGCCTGTGACTGAGCCAGCCACACAGCCTTCCCTGTGTAAAGGGAAGGCACTTTGACTCCCAGCCCTTTCTGCTGTCTGCGTTGTTAGTGGAATGTGACTAGAGCCAAGTCCAGTTGGACCCAAAACAGCAGAGTCTGTTTCGGAAGTCCAAGCTCCTCTCTCATTGGTCTCTGAGGTTGGAGCTCTAATCTGATTGGTCGATATGGTCTGAATGTCACTCTGCTTTGAAATAGTGAGTTCTAAAGTGGAGGGTGTCACCCCAACCAAGGGGCTGCCCTCCCCCCCTGAGGTTGAACCCCTCTCATGCAGGGCCTCATCCCCCTCTGAGATGGGGAAGTCCACCTGCACCTGGTGCCTCTGCATCATCCTGCGTCTGTCTCTCTGGCCACGGTACGTCCCGTACGTCACCACAGGCGGACAGGCCAGGGCCAGCCGCCGCTGATGCTCTTCCACCTCCGCCTCACCTTCGCGCAACGGGCCGCTGTCTGCCGCTGCTTCGCCCTCTCCGCATCCTTCCCTGTGGCCTTCCGTCTGCGTCTCCTCCCAGGCTCTATTCATAATGCACAGAGAAACAAGGTGCATAACAATACAGACAAGGACACACATATCACCCAGTGCTGCTTTGGGTGAGGAGAGGGGGGGTTGGGTGATTCATGCATATAAGCAGTGTGTGTAAAAAGCAGCCACTCATACAGCAGTTCAAGAACATCCTCATAAAATATTCATCGACAGCTACTGGACAAAGCTACGGCATGCCCCAGGACAATGCATATATCTACCAGCTTTGACACCCCCACAACCAGCACCTTATCTGTTGCCTTCACCTCCCCCATCTTAATCCTTCAAAGGGCTTGATGAGAAATCAAATAGTACAATGCTTCAAAAAAGATAATAATGGTGTTCAGGGGGAAAAGGCATTTTTCAAGGCTTTTACCTTCCAAACACAATTGTGCTCAGTGTTTTCAATTAGCTTCCCTGCCTGGAAACACACATCAAATAATTACAGCTTTTACAATGACCTCCCCACCCTCTTTAGTACAAAGTAGCTCACAGCTGGTCCTCACCCCAACCCCAACTCACCCAGATGGTGTTCAACTGATACACTAACATTAGCGCTTGGCTTTGTTTTGTTTTTTAAATTGATTGCTGCCTGTGTTGGTGTGAGAGAAGAAAACTACTGGGGAGATAGATGCAGGTATCTCCCACAAAGTAAACTAGTCATCTCAAAAGGAGTGACAGTGGCTTGGATAATACAAAATGTATCTGAGATGAACTATATAATCAATGTCAACCTAAATAAAGATGACAGTGGCTTGGATAATACAAAATGTATCTGAGATTAACTATATAATCAATGTCAACAAAAACAGCAGGCTGGTATTACGTTTTAGAGTTCAACTTATTGGATGAGTCAGCCTGAGTCATGAGGTGATGAGGTGATTTTGGTTGATTTGAGTCATGTTTTCATGATGTTACCCCCGCAACTAAAAAAAATGAATGAGGTTTATGGCCGCAAAGATCTTGTCACAATAAATCACTTCAGTGGGTCCTTCTACAGAATGAAAATAAGAAACCCCATTGCAGCGAGTTCGAATAAATATATTATTATTTATAGATACTTATTTATAGATATTTCCTTGTAGCTCTATTCTTCACTATCAGTTCTTCTCCAGCTCAAAAAAAGCCTTTGGTATAACAACAACAAGGTCTGATTGGATTCTCAAGAGGACTATAAATACAGTACATTGATGAGTAGCTGATTGTTTGTCTGTAGCGTTGTCTTGATGGCTGTCAGCTTTCAGACTCCAAGGCCCCAGGAGCAGCAGTGTATCGTGACAGCTCCCCACAGGACACCGTGTACAAACTGTGGCTTAGTTTGACGCATCATAGACAGGAGCCCAGATAGATTACTCTTCTAGACGTTGTATTAAGTCACAGTGTGTAGGATGAGCTGTGTGGCATGGGAGGAGTGGATACTTTGAGCCAAAAACATGACACTGTCTTTATTTGACCAGCAGTATATTTAATGTAAAATTCTACCATGTACATTTACTTTTCCTTTTCCTTTTGGAAAATGACAGTTGTCACACTTGTTAAAGGGCGTGAACCGCTCAAGCCACTAGACTGCAACTCGTTTTCCAATGACTGTGCGGCTTCATATTGAAATGGATCTGTGGTCTGTAGAGTGCAGAGGGATATCGAAGCGCTAATCAGTGTCGAGAATGGAAACCAGGCTGGCTCATTCGTGCAAATGAGCCATGCTCACACTTCCTGCTCCCCAGCCAAATGGCTGCTGCTCTTCCTGCCAGCATCTCGGACGCACAGGGACGAATCATTACAAACATTTCCCCTCTACATGCTGTGCTGTATGAATCAGTCTAACGACAGTGTGTGTGTGTGAGCACGTAAGCACGCTCTAGTGTCAAAGGATCAAGATTCCTGTGTTTCCATGCATAGCCTCCCCACCCTGACTTAGCACCAGTAACTGACTGGCTGCCAGGAGGGCTTAGCTAGAGCCAGACGCCCCCACCCACCCACCCACACACACAATAACCAGGCACCCTAGCCTGCACTGGACAATTATCCTGCGCTCTCTGGCTTTTGAGTCTTGAGGTGAGGTGACACAAAACATTCATATTCAATCAAAGGTCAGCATCTACAACATGTATAGCATAGCATAGTTGCCAGAATGAGTGTGAAACATTGCAATGAAATGTTTCCCCCTCAGTTTCAGTGATTTTCAGCTCACAAATATGGCATACTATGTAGGAATGTTGAAATGACCTTCAGTAGCAGCTATATAAAGTTAACATGCCTTCATGACACAAGTATACATGGGTGTCCTTCATGGTGTGTCGTGTCTGTGGATTCAATGGTGTATGGACTGTGGTGTGAATGTCTGGTATGCTGTCTGCGGACTCGATGCTGCATGTCCTTTGGTGTGTGCGTGCGTGTGTGTACGCTGTGGGTTCTCTGGTCTGCTGTGGTCTGTCTTTAGTTATCGGCCGGTGGCTTATCTCAAACAGCAGCTCCCCCTCCGAGAAAAACGATCTCTTCCTCTCCCTCTCTTTCCCTCTCGCTCGCGCCCACTCTCTCCCTTTCATCTCTCATTCTATTTCTAGCTCATGGACATTGCGTATGTGCGATGAGGAGAATCCACTGGTGTTTTGATAACTATTGGCCCAGACAGTGCTTTCCAATCCCCTATTTAATCAAGTGGCGTTCTTTATTTCCTTTTTGCACTCAGATGTTTCCCTCCTCTGCAAACCTTGCTGTTACATTTCCCTTCTTACATCCCTGCAGGACAAAACTCGACATCCTCGATTTAATTTATTTTCATTTCATTTGGTTCCCCAGCGTCAGCCCCAGCCGTCTGAGTGGCTACTCCACTCTCCTGTAGTTAATTGCTGTGCTATGAATATAATTGTTGTTTGGCCTACTTCTTCACCCAGCAAGTGAAATGCAGCTTCACCTTCAATGACAATTCTGACGATCTATCTCGTCCCTCTCTCACTCTACACACCTCTTTCTTTTTCTCTTCCTAATATTTGTTTGGTGCGTGCAGCAAAATGTGAGTAGCATTTTTTTGTTACTTGTAGAACTTTAAGAGCTGGGATGTCTGTCCTGCAAATACTTTAGGTCAGAGACTGTATAAAAAGTTCGCAATGCACTTGATAGCATTTGGTTAGCATTTTCTATGGGATTTTACATGTACTTGTTAGTATTGCTAACCTTCGGATTAAAAAGGCTCAGTGGGGTTTGAAAATAGCGTCCCTTGTGTTCAGTGCTGGTATTAAGGTATGACAATCTGGATACCGCCCAAGCCTAAACCTATGCAAAATGTAGCTCAAGAGAAAGTGCAAGTGTATGCTCTCATCCTTATTGCTGCTTCAAGTTCAGTAGCCTACCTCTCCTCTCCTAGTTGGGCGTGCAGGAATAGGTATGTGGTATCAATTAAATAGAGTAGGCTATAGGCCAGAGTTCCCCAACTCGCGGCCCAAATTTGGCCCTCATGTGGTTTTATTTGGCCCCCCAATTATTCTGAGCAACAACAAACTGCAAAAACACCAGGAAATAGCTCCAAGTGATTTTAATTTGGGAAATCTGTTCAAGTTTTTACACATATATTAGAGAGACAGATCATATCCAAATGTAAGCAAGGTTTGAAATGATTATGTTTTAGTCAAATATTATATTATATCTGTTTGTCAATTTGTAGTCTACAAACTATTTGTAAACATGTTTTGGCCCCCCGATCATCTGCTCAAGAAAGAAAATAGGCCGGCGGCTGAATCTAGTTGATGATCCCTGTTCTAGGCTATGGATGGGCGGGGCAGTTATCTTTCTAAGGAAATGAAATTCCTAGATATGATTAGGCTATAGTTTATTACATTGCCTTGAAATACATATTGATCACCCATTTTTGTCTCAGTCTGAAAATCGCCCCGCTCCTAAAAGGTATGCAAAACGTAGCAAAACGTAGCTCAAAAGAAAGTACAAGTGTCTGCTCTCGCTCCAACTCTGCTCTCTTCAAACTAAGTCTAGCATATTGGCTGATATAGCCCAGTAATATTGAGAGACTAATATAATGGGCCATGTGAGAATCTCTGGAAATTTGACATATTTCGTAGGTTATTTTTGCGCATTTTGATATTACCTATAGGGCGCAAAATTTGGTGGGACCATGGCTGCCAAGTGAGCTGCGTCGCATAAGCCTAAAATAACATTTGCAGGACATCGGTCAGGTTCGGGACATGTTCTTGTGGGAGCGGGTGGGAGACCCGGACAAAAAGCCAGTGGGAACGGGCAGGCAGTATGAAGAAATCAGTCCTGTGCACACCTCTACATCAGTTTATCAGCTGCACATGCAGAAACTAGAGCCACTGGGATAACTTACGAAGATAGTTGTGAATGTATTTACATTTACATTTACATTTAAGTCATTTAGCAGACGCTCTTATCCAGAGCGACTTACAAATTGGTGCATTCACCTTATGATATCCAGTGGAACAACCACTTTACAATAGTGCATCTAACTCTTTTAAGGGGGGGGGGGGGGTTAGAAGGATTACTTTATCCTATCCTAGGTATTCCTTAAAGAGGTGGGGTTTCAGGTGTCTCCGGAAGGTGGTGATTGACTCCGCTGACCTGGCGTCGTGAGGGAGTTTGTTCCACCATTGGGGTGCCAGAGCAGCGAACAGTTTTGACTGGGCTGAGCGGGAACTGTACTTCCTCAGAGGTAGGGAGGCGAGCAGGCCAGAGGTGGATGAACGCAGTGCCCTTGTTTGGGTGTAGGGCCTGATCAGAGCCTGAAGGTACGGAGGTGCCGTTCCCCTCACAGCTCCGTAGGCAAGCACCATGGTCTTGTAGCGGATGCGAGCTTCAACTGGAAGCCAGTGGAGAGAGCGGAGGAGCGGGGTGACGTGAGAGAACTTGGGAAAGTTGAACACCAGACGGGCTGCGGCGTTCTGGATGAGTTGTAGGGGTTTAATGGCACAGGCAGGGACCTATTTATTTATTACTATTATATACTATTTATTGACATCAACAGAATTGCAAATGATATTAAGAAATGAAACTGATAGTTTGTTGATAATGAGCATCTACAGATCATCTAGGGAGTATACTAATCAAGTGGGTCTCACCCAGGCAGCCAAATGTCCTGACTCCACAGTTTGTTTGTTATTTTGCATTTCAAATGTATTTTCTTATCATGACTCTCGCATTCCTCTGTGATTTTTCCCCCATTCTTCCCCAGCTCCCTGCGCACACTCCTTCTCTTCTTCACTCCACTTCCCACACTCCTTCTCTTCTTCACTCCACTTCCCACACTCCTTCTCTTCTTCACTCCACTTCCCACACTCCTTCTCTTCTTCACTCCACTTCCCACACTCCTTCTCTTCTTCACTCCACTTTCCACACTCCTTCTCTTCTTCACTCCACTTCCCACACTCCTTCTCTTCTTCACTCCACTTCCCACGCTACTTCTCTTCTTCACTCCACTTCCCACACTACTTCTCTTCTTCACTCCACTTCCCACACTCCTTCACTCCATTTCCCACACTCCTTCTCTTCTGCAGAGGTCATGGTGTCTTTCTGCTTATTCCTTACTGTCACAGTCTGACTACTGCTTTCATCTCTATTCCATAACAGGGGGCAGAACCGAACAGAACTGCCTGTGGACCGCAGGGCCTCTGTGTCTCACAGTCTCCCATTACACACCATCTGCGGAGGATACAGTATCTCAGACCATCCATCTGCCTTGCTGTCCATCCATATTGAAATCAACAGGCTAATGCATTTCAATGGGCACCTAATGCCTGGATTTGTTCAATATGCGATAAGCCGTCACTTTCACACATACTGTGTGGTGTGGAAAATGTAATAGTGCAGTGGTTGGCGGTATAGTTTTGCATACCTAATAGTGTTTGATAACGAGCTTAGGGGCCAGGTGTGTGTGTGTGTGTGTGTGTGTCAGGGTGACCGGGAAATGTTTAATTCAGTATAGCTTCCATCCCTCTCCCTGGGCACGAACCAGGAACACATCGACAACAGCCACCCTCGAAGCAGCGTTACCCATGCAGAGCAAGGGGAACAACTACTTCAAGTCTCAGAGCGAGTGACGTTTGAAACGCTATTAGCGCGCACCCCGCTAACTAGCTAGCCATTTCACATCGGTTACACCAGCCTAATCTCGGGAGTTGATAGGCTTGAAGTCATAAACAGCGCAATGCTTGAAGCATTGCAAAGAGCTGCTGGCAAAACGCACGAAAGTGCTGTTTGAATGAATGCTTACGAGCCTGCTGGTGCCTACCATCGCTCAGTCAGACTGCTCTATCAAATCATAGACTTAATTATAACATAATAACACACAGAAATATGAGCCTTAGGTCATTAATATGGTCGAATCCGGAAACTATCATCTCGAAAACAAAAAGTTCATTCTTTCAGTGAAATACGGAACCGTTCCGTATTTTATCTAATGGGTGGCATCCATAAGTCTAAATATTCCTGTTACATTGCACAACCTTCAATGTTATGTCATAATTACGTAAAATTCTGGCAAATTAGTTCGCAATGAGCCAGGCGGCCCAAACTGTTGCATATACTCTGACTCTGCGTGCAATGAACGCAAGAGAAGTGACACAATTTCACCTGGTTAATATTGCCTGCTAACCTGGATTTCTTTTAGCTAAGTATGCAGGTTTAAAAATATATACTTCTGTGTATTGATTTTAAGAAAGGCATTGATGTTTATGGTTAGGTACACGTTGGAGCAACGACAGTCCTTTTTCGCGAAAGCGCACTACATCGATTATATGCAACGCAGGACACGCTAAATAAACTAGTAATATCATCAACCATGTGTAGTTATAACTAGTGATTATGATTGATTGTTTTTTATAAGATAAGTTTAATGCTAGCTAGCAACTTACATTGGCTTCTTACTGCATTCGCGTAACAGGCGGGCTCCTCGTGAGGCAGGTGGTTAGAGCGTTGGACTAGTTAACCGTAAGGTTGCAAGATTGAATCCCTGAGCTGACAAGGTAAAAATCTGTCGTTCTGATCCTGAACAAGGCAGTTAACCCACCGTTTCTAGGCCGTCATTGAAAATAAGAATGTGTTCTTAACTGACATGCCTAGTTAAATAAAGGTTAAATAAAAAATTAATTGTGTATATTGTTTGCCCTTTGATTGATTATTTGTATCAGTTCTCCATTACATAGGTTACCAGTAGTAAATGTACTGTTAATCCCCGTCATTTGGATACATTCATTTCTGTAAATTAATTAGGCCTACAGTCATTTATAATTTTTATTCTCGGTGGAAACGTTGTTAGGAGAGTTCACAACCAGCTACACTTGTAGGAAACAAGTTTTGGTTTATTTCATAACCATCATTTACGAGTTGTCATTGACACATGTAACAGTATTGCTTCCGTCCATCTCCTCGCCCCTACCTGGGCTTGAACCAGGGACCCACTGCACGCATCGACAACAGTCACCCTTGAAGCATCGTTACCCATCGCGCCACAAAAGCCGCGGCTTTAAAAAAATATATAAATACAAAATGCAAGCAGAAACTAAAATAAGGTCATAAAAAACTAACACATTTATCAGTAATAAGGTCCTCAATCAGCTTTCTGAATTGCCCTAGAGCAGGGGTCAACAACTAGATTCAGCCACAGGCCGATCTTTTCTTTGAGAGAAACATAATTACAAATAATTTGTAGACTGCAAATTGACCACAAGAAGCCCAAACAGATATAATATTTGACTAAAACATAATAACTTCAAACTTTGCTTACATTTGGATATGATCACGTGTCCCTCTAATATGCGTGGAACTACTTGGGAACAGATTTCCCAAATAGAAATCACTTGGTGCTGATTTCCTAATGTTTTTACAGTTTTTTTAATGTCCAACAATTTTTTGTTGTTGTTGGGGAGGTCAGAAACCTTGGGGGGCCAAAATAAACCACCTACGGGCCAAATTTGGCCGCGAGTTGGGGAACCCTGCCCTACATCAAATTTAAGAACATTTTAAAGATTATTCCAAAAAATAAGGTGCAAGACAACTAAAAGCTGATTTACCTAACTCATTAGAGACAAAAGGAATTTCCAGAGTTAGTAATTCCTGAGACCGGGTGTGGTAAATAATATGTGTAAAGTTTAGTAATGATGTTTGGTACAGTGGGACTTTTTGTAAAAGGGCTTTATACAGTTGAAGTCGGAAGTTTACATACACTTAGGTTGGAGTCATTAAAACTCGTTTTTCAACCACTCCACAAGTTTCTTGTTAACAAACTACTGTTTTGGCAAGTCGGTTAGGTGCATGACACAAGTAATTATTCCAACAGTTGTTTACAGACAGATCATTTCACAGTATCACAATTCCAGTGGGTCACAAGTTTACATATACTAAGTTGACTGCCTTTAAACAGATTGGAAAATGCCAGAAAATTATGTCATGGCTTTAGAAGCTTCTGATAGGCTAATTGACATAATTTGACTCAATCTTGGACCTGTGGATGTATTTCAAGGCCTACCTTCAAACTCAGTGCCTCTTTGCTTGACATCATGGGAAAATAAAAATAAATCAGCCAAGACCTCAGAAAAACAATTGTAGACCTCCACAAGTCTGGTTCATCCTTGGGAGCAATTTGCAAACGCCTGAAGGTACCACGTTCATCTGTACAAACAATAGTACGCAAGTATAAACACCATGGGACCACGCAGCCGTCATACCGCTCAGGAAGGAGACGCGTTCTGTCTCCTAGAGATGAACGTACTTTTGTGGAAAAGTGGAAAACAATCCCAGAACAGCAAAGGACCTTGTGAAGATGCTGGAGGAAACAAGTACAAAAGTATCTATATCCACAGTAAAATGAGTCCTATATCGACATAACCTGAAAGGCCGCTCAGCAAGGAAGAAGCCACTGCTCCAAAACCGCCATAAAAAAGCCAGACCACGGTTTGCAACTGCACATGGGACAAATATCGTACTTTTGGAGAAATGTCCTCTGGTCTGATGAAACAAAAATAGAACTGTTTGACCATAATGACCATCGTTATGTTTGGAGGAAAAAGGGGGAGGCTTGCAAGTCGAAGAACACCATCCCAACTGTGAAGCATCATGTTGTGGGGGTGCTTTGCTGCAGAAGGGACTGGTGCACTTCACAAAATAGATGGCATCATGAGGAAAGAAAATGATGTGGATATATTGAAGACTGAATCTATTGAATCTGAAGACATTAGTAAGGAAGTTAAAGCTTGGTCGCAAATGGGTCCTCCAAATTGAAAATGACCCCAAGCATACTTCCAGAGTTGTGGCAAAATGGCTTAAGGACAACAAAGTCAAGGTATTGGAGTGGCCATCACAAAGCCCTGACCTCAATCCTATAGAAAATGTGTGGGCAGAACTGAAAAAGTGTGTGCGAGCAAGGAGGCCTACAAACCTGACTCAGTTACACCAGCTCTGTTAGGAGGAATGGGCCAAAATTCACCCAACTTATTGTGGGAAGCTTGTGGAAGGCTACCCGAAACGTTTGACCCAAGTTAAAAAATTTAAAGGCAATGCTACCAAATACTAATTGAGTGTATGTAAACTTCTGACCCACTGGGAATGTGATGAAAGAGATAAAATATTAAATAAATCATTCTCTCTACTATTATTCTGACATTTCACATTCTTAAAATAAAGTGGTGATCTTAACTGACCTAAGACAGGTAATTTTTTACGAGGATTAAATGTCAGGAATTGTGAAAAACTGAGTTTAAATGTATTTGGCTAAGGTGTATGTAAACTTCCCACTTCAACTGTAAATGAAAACATACCAATGTATCAACCTAAGTGACATCAAAGAGGGCCAACCAATTTTCTGGTTGAGAATGCAGTGATGAGTACTAAAATTGTTGCCCGCAGTGCGCTATGACCAACTGCATCTAACGGCTTTAATGAAGTGGCAGCTGCGTTCATATAGAGGATGTCACCATAGTATTTGACCGATAGGTACGTCAACTGAATAACCTGATGTCTACTATTTAGCGAGAAGCAGGACCTATTTCTATAGAAGAATCACCATTTTTTCCCTCAGCTTCTTAATTAACTCATCAATATGCTTTTTAAAAGACAGCTTTTCATCTATCCAGAAGCCCAGATTTTTGTAAGCACGGACATGATCAATTTGGACACCATCTAAAGTGCATATTTAAATCATTAGACTTATTTTTATGCGCTCTAGAGAACAACATATACTTAGTTTTACCTGCATTCAGTACTAATTTCAGGTCAATCAAGTTTTTCTGTAATATGATGAAGGCAGACTGTAGTTCAGATAGAGTCTGGTCAACTGTGGGGGCAATAGCATACACCAGTATCATTGGCATACAAGTAAGTGCTGGTTACAATATTTTTTGGAGACATTGTTAATGTAAACAGTCAAAAGTACAGGACCTAGAATCGACCCCTGTGGGACACCTTTTGTAATATTCAGGAAACCTGATTTAACACCATCAGTAGATATAAATTGAGTTATATCTGTCAAGTAATTCTTAAACAGGTTACATGAAGCCTGGTCTCAGCCAATTGAGGAAAGCCTCTGAATTAGCAGTGAGTGATCAACATTACCGAAAGCCTTTGACAGGTCAATGAAGGAGGCAGCATAATGTTGCCTTTTATCCATACAGTTAACCACATCATTTATAACTAGGGATGCACTAGAGATAGTGCTATGACCTGGTCTAAAACCTGACTGATGTACATTTAGAATACATTTCAAAGATAAGAAAATTAATCAAGGATTCTTATATTTTAGCTAGGCAAGAAAGTTTAGAAATAGGCCGATAATTATTTAGGTCACAAGGGTCACCACCTTTGTGAAGGTGGACTACATGGGCCACCTTCCAAACTTTGGGGATAGTACCAGATATAATCGTCAGGTTAAAAATACGGGTTAATGATTCAGCAATCAGGGGGGCAGAGACCTGCAGCAAAAATGGATCAAGCATATCAGCTCCAGTGGATTTTTATTAACATCAATCATAAGCAAGGCATCTAGCACGTCACAAATAGTCATTTGTTGAAATGAAAACAAAGATTTACTAGAAGTCGACTGGTACATTTTTCATTGTCTTTTGTTTGCTCCATGTAAGCAGCGAGCATGGGTCTGGTCTCTCTGTCTTGTTAATGTTGAGGGAGCGTGCACGCCTGAGGGAGCGTGCACGCCTGAGCACGCATTGAAGTAGACTACCTGGCCTGCTGTGCGAAAATGTAGGAAAGTGCCAATTTGGGGATGTTTTGATTTCTGATTGTCTTAACTCACCATGTCCACCACTAATAAGCTGAGCTTCTCAGTAATTCTTTCTTCACCTCACACAGTAAGTCAACGAAGTCTGTCTTTTGTGAATGATAGCCTAATAGTTCCTCACAGTAGGCCTATTTGAAAAATCTTTCCAACAATCTCCCCCTCGATATTCACCAAGCCTTAGTGTGAAAAAGCAAACTATCATCATCTGATGATCCCATGTATCCAGTTGACACGTCATAAAATACCTGAGTAGTAGTAGAGAGATGAATGTGATTGAATTTTCTAGTGTTTTTATTTGTAGGCTTTATGTATTTTTACTTAGTTAACAATGGAAGTTATAGGCCAGCGGCTGCATTGGTCATCTCAGAGTTCCATGCGCTCATTTAGGCTATTTAGCTGGAAATTATCACAGTACATCAATATGTCCATATGGCAGAGGCTGCTGCTCTCTCATTAGTTGAATTTCAACTTTTATATTTGTATCATTTAAATTAGGATTTTTATGATTAACCACGTGACAATGATTTGAGAAATGAAAATGTCATTATTGAAATGAAACTCTTCCACAAGAATGTGCATATGAAAATAATAATTGGCACGCAGATTGGTAGAAATGGTAGGATAAATGGTATGCTTCCCCAAACTTGAAACTCACGTGCTGCCTATGAAGTCTATATAAAATAATTGCATCAACATTTATATGGTCGGATTTTCAAGCAAGGTAAGACATGCCTCATAATATGAAGTAAAACATTCAGATTTCTAACAATTGTAAAGTGGTTGGTGACGCACTGATAGCCTGCCTACCATTGTTTCTCCCTGTCAATTTGGTAGCAACAATTTTATTTATAGGCTTTTCATTTTTTGTGGGTGCCAAATGCCGGCAATTACAGTGCCTTGCAAAAGTATTCATCCCCCTTGGCATTTTTCCTATTTTGTTGCGTTACAACCTGTAATTTAATTGGATTTTTATTTGGATTTCATGTAATGGACATACACAAAATAGTCCAAATTGTTGAAGTGAAAAAAAAAAAAAAACTTGTTTCAAGAAATGTGAAAAAATAACAAACGGAAAAGTGGTGCATGCATATGTATTCACCCCCTTTGCTATGAAGCCCCTAAATAAGATCTGGTGCAACCAATTAACTTCAGAAGTCACAGAATTAGTTAAATAATGTCCACCTGTGTGCAATCTACAGTAAGTGTCACATGATCTGTCACATATACACAGATATATATACACTGCTCAAAAAAATAAAGGGAACACTTAAACAACACAATGTAACTCCAAGTCAATCACACTTCTGTGAAATCAAACTGTCCACTTAGGAAGCAACACTGATTGACAATAAATTTCACATGCTGTTGTGCAAATGGAATAGACAAAAGGTGGAAATTATAGGCAATTAGCAAGACACCCCCAAAAAAGGAGTGATTCTGCAGGTGGTGACCACAGACAACTTCTCAGTTCCTATGCTTCCTGGCTGATGTTTTGGTCACTTTTGAATGCTGGCGGTGCTTTCACTCTAGTGGTAGCATGAGACGGAGTCTACAACCCACACAAGTGGCTCAGGTAGTGCAGTTCATCCAGGATGGCACATCAATGCGAGCTGTGGCAAAAAGGTTTGCTGTGTCTGTCAGCGTAGTGTCCAGAGCATGGAGGCGCTACCAGGAGACAGGCCAGTACATCAGGAGACGTGGAGGAGGCCGTAGGAGGGCAACAACCCAGCAGCAGGACCGCTACCTCCGCCTTTGTGCAAGGAGGTGCACTGCCAGAGCCCTGCAAAATGACCTCCAGCAGGCCACAAATGTGCATGTGTCAGCATATGGTGAACCTATAGGGGAGGGTCTGGGTGGGCATCTATCTGCGGTGGCGGCTCAGGTGCGGGACGCAGACCCCGCTCCACCTCTGGCTCACCCCACTTTGGTGGCACCTCTGGTGCGGGGACCCTCGTCGCCGACCCCGGACTGGGGACCCTCGCTGCGGGCCCCGGACTGGAGGCCGTCGCTGGAGGCTCCGGGCTGGAGGCCGTCGCTGGAGGCTCAGGACTGGGGATCGTCGCTGCGGGCCCCGGACTGGAGGCCGTCGCTGGAGGCTCCGGACTGGAGGCCGTCGCTGGAGGCTCCAGGACTGGGGACCGTCGCTGGAGACTCCGGACTGGAGACCGTCGCTGGAGACCGTCGCTGGAGACTCCGGACTGGAGACCGTCGTTGCGGGCTTCGTGCCATGACTCCTCACTGGAGGCTTTGTGCCATGGATCATCACTGGAGGCTTCGTGCCATGGATCATCACTGGAGGCTTCGTGCCATGGATCATCACTGGAGGCTTCGTGCCATGGATCATCACTGGAGGCTTCGTGCCATGGATCATCACTGGAGGCTTTGTGCCATGGATCATCACTGGAGGCTTAGTGCCATGGATCATCACTGGAGGCTTCTTGCCATGGATCATCACTGGAGGCTTTGTGCCATGGATCATCACTGGAGGCTTAGTGCCATGGATCATCACTGGAGGCTTCTTGCCATGGATCATCACTGGAGGCTTCGTGCCATGGATCATCACTGGAGGCTTCCTGCCATGGATCATCACTGGAGGCTTCTTGCCATGGATCATCACTGGAGGCTTCGTGCCATGGATCATCACTGGAGGCTTCGTGCCATGGATCATCACTGGAGGCTTCCTGCCATGGATCATCACTGGAGTGAGGAGACGTATGGGCAGTCTGGTATGTGGAGCTGCCACAGGGCTCACCAGGCTGGGGAGACATACAGGAGGCCTGGTTCTGACAGCAGTCACAGGACTCACCAGGCTGGGGAGACATATTGGAGGCTTGGTTCTTGGCGGAGGCACCGGATACACTGGGCCGTGGAGGCGCACTGGAGGTCTCGAGCGTAAAGCCTGCACAACCCGTCCTGGCTGGATGGTTATCGTCGCCCTGCACCTGCACCTGCACCATGGATCATCACTGGAGTGAGGAGACGTATGGGCAGTCTGGTATGTGGAGCTGCCACAGGGCTCACCAGGCTGGGGAGACATACAGGAGGCCTGGTTCTGACAGCAGGCACAGGACGCACTGGGCTGTGCAGACGCACTGGAGACTGTGCGTAGAGCCGGCGCAGGATATACTGGGCCAAGGAGGCGCACTGGAGGTCTGGAGAGCAGGGCTGGCACAACCCGTCCTGCCTGGATGCTCACCCTAGCCCGGCAACTGCGGGGTGCTGCCACAGGACGTACTGGGCTGTGGACGCGCACTGAAGACACAGTGCGCTTCACCTCATAACACGGTGCCTGACCAGTACCACGCTCCTCAAAGCGACTATCTTGCTCCAGACTCCAACCCCTCCAAACTCTTTCGTCCCTCTCCACTGCCAACCACTCCTCGCTCAAACGGTCCAAGAATTCCTCCTCGGTCTCGGACTCACCCCTCAGCACCGACGCCTACGTCATCTGCGCCCCCAAAAAAGATCTGGGCTCGGGTTTCTGTCCTGTCCTCTCCTCCTGACCACGCTGTTTGGTCCGTTTGTGGTGGGTAGTTCAGTCACGGCCGATGCTGGAAGAAGACCATGGTGCAGCGTGGTAGCGTACATAATCCTTTTATTTAGAAAAATGACGCCAACAAAACAACAAACGAAGAAAACAACAGTGAAGCTTACAGGGCTAAGTGCCACTAACAAAAGTCAACTACCCACAATGAAAGGAGGGAAAAAGGGCTACCTAAGTATGGTTCCCAATCAGAGACAACGATAGACAGCTGTCCCTGATTGAGAACCATACCCGGCCAAAACATAGAAAACAAAACATAGAATGCCCACCCCAAATCACACCCTGACCAAACCAACTAGAGACATAAAAAGGCTCTCTAAGGTCAGGGCGTGACATGCTGCATAAGGTGGCTCTACAAAATATTGACTTTGGGGGGTGAATAGCTTTTTTAGTCTTATTTATTGTTTGTTTCACAAGAAAAAATATTTTGGATCTTTAAAGTGGTAAGCATTTTGTGTAAATCAAATGATACAAACACCAAAAAAATCTATTTTAATTCCAGGTTGTAAGGCAACAAAATAGGAAAAATGTCAAGGGGGGTGAATACTTTCGCAACCCACTGTACCAGCTAACGGAAACCCTGGTGTGTGTGTGTGTGTTTGTGTGTGTGTGTGTGGGGTGCATAGTCATGGTCACCTCTCAGTGCTGATACACACGTGCACATCAGTGTAATCTGAGCTGATGGGCAGAGAGTAGAGATGCACTACAGGGTCCAGGGACAACTCTGTCTGTCCACCTTTGTGCCAACCTAAATAACCACAGGCTAAAAACCCTAACAGGCACTGAAAGACAGCATTTAAGAGGAACATTTCAAGTCCAACATAATCTGTAAAGTCCCTCCAAACTCAATCCTCAGAGAAACCGAACATCAGGAGAGAATCTGCCTCTACCTCAACACTCCCCAGCTCCTGTTGTGGCCTGGTATATTTGGAGACATGGGGAAAAAATCACTCCTGGCTGATATTGGCACGGACAGGGTGTTAAAACAGCCCAGAGGTCACAGACAGAGATAGGGAGAGAGAGGGAGCGAGACAAAGTGAAAAAGAGTGAGAGAAAGAGAGACAGGGAGAGAGTGAGAGAGAGAGAGAGTCCCACGTGTGACACCCTAGCATACGCAGCCGCACACTGCCACTGTCTGTCACAGCTGTTCCTCTGAGACCCAGCTACCAATGTGGGCAAAACACACACATGTACACGTACACACACACCATAATGAATGACGGGGACTGTGAGGGGACAAACAAACACACTAACAAACCATTTTTGTTATTATATTGCTTGTATATATTTTTTTTTTTACATTTGTGTGACTGTGTTTGTCTATTAGTGTATCAGTGTTTTGATGCATATGCTGCTTTTTGTGGACCCCAGGAAGAGTAGCTGCTGCTTCTGCAAAAGTTAATGAGGAACCAAAAAAATCAAAATAAACTGCTTCTTTCGGTCACTGACCAACAGTATTCAGGTTTGAGAAGAGTCTCCAGGAAGACTTAGGAAGAATAGGTGGTCCCTTCTGAGTACTAGCTTGATTTGTGTTCAATGGTGTAGTGACAACTCATTGTCTACTGCTAAATAGCACGTACCTGCTGTACATGCATTAGCCTCTCTTATCTATACTGCTCCCATCAGCTACTGTACCCGTGAAGCACATCCAACTGACCTTGGTAACCTATCCCTCTGAATGCAATGTGTCCATTGTTTAGACAAAGCCGTATGGATGACCGGTTAGCTACACAAATGAGTGGTTTTCTCCATGGGGGGAACATGAGGTAACTGATGAGGATTTGATCTAAGTGAAAGGCTCCTTCCTCTTTTAACTGGCTGTGGGTTTACATAAAGCTGCCTGCTAATCTGTTAGCATTATCCTGATATGATCCCAGAGCCCATCTCCTTTCCTTCAAGTGTAGCAGCAACCATGGGAATGCCCTAGATTTCCCAACGTCTTCATAGGTACAGATCTAGGATCAGTTTACCATCCCCCCAAATACTAACTTTAACCATTACGGAGGAAATGCTAAACTGATTGTAGATCAGTACCTGGTGGGACTTTGTCCTACTTCTGGTTTGGTAGCCACATGGAAGGCAGCACTGTCAAACAGTATGGGTGTCACAACACAGGCCTGTTGTATCCCAAACATTCTGTGATGCCTCGAGGGCTCATTCATCCCACCATGTGATGGTGTAAGGATCCATATCGGGATGGTGCCCGTCCGCAAGCCCCTGCCCACGCGGTGCCCATCACTGGTGCCAAGGTGTGCTAACACCCATGCCAAGGGCCACCTCAGACCTCTGGAATACAGTGCATTCGGAAAGTATTCAGACGCCTTGATTTCCCCCCCACATTTTGTTACATTACAGCCTTATTCTAAAATTAACCTCATCAATACCTCATAATGACAATACCTCATAATCACATTTACAGTGGGCTCCAAAATTACATGGCACCCCTGACTGCACAAACAATACTTTAAAAAATATAAACAATATAATTATAGAGATTAACTCAAAATACCAACATGTGAGAAATACTGTACTTTATTAATGTTGCAATGGAACCAACAAAAATCATACAATTATTTAATAGAAAATAAATTTCACCAAAATCAAGGTTTCATAATTATTGGCACTCCTCATTTAGTACTTAGTGCAACCACCTCTGGTAAGGATAACAGCATGGAGTCTATTCCTGTAATGTTTGACAAGGTTAAGGAACACATTTGGAGGGATTTTGGACCATTCCTCTATGCAGATCCTTTCAGGATCATTCGTATTCTTGGGTTTGCCCTCTTCAACAGCCCACAGGTTTTCGATTAGATTGAGGTCCGGCGACTGAGATGGCCATGGCAGAACATTTATTTTGTTGTCACAGAACCATTTCTGTGTGGGTCTTGAGGTATGTTTTGGGTCATTGTCTTGTTGGAAAGTCCCAGCCTTCTGGCAGAGGCAACCAGATTGTCAGCCAAAATTGCCTGATACTTGGTGGAATTCATTAATTAAAACAGCCCCAAAACATCACTGACCTACCACCATATTTCACCATGGGTATGAGGTGCCTCTCCTTGTATGCATCTCTGTCTCGACGCCAAACATGCCGATGCTGTATCTGACCACAGCACCTTCTTCTAGTCATAATTTAAATGACATTTGACAAACTCCAAGCGCTTGCATCTGTGTCTTGGGGTCAGAAAGGGCTTTCTTCTGGCAACCCTTCCAAAGAACCTGTGGTTGTGGAGGTGGCATCTGATGGTCCTTTTTGAAACCTGGTCACCCCAAGACGCCACCAAGGCCTGCAATTCAGTGATTCTTGGGGATTTTTTTGGTTCTCTCACTATCCTCCTCCCTATCCTGGAGGGTAAAATGCATTTGCGTCCTCTACCCGTGAGGTTTTCAACTGTTCCATATCTTTTGAATGTTTTTATAATTGCCCTGACAGTGCTCAGTGGTATATTCAATCGTTTGTGGATCTTCTTGTAGCCATTACCAGATTTATGAAGGTCTACGACCATCTGTCTCTTTTGAACTGCCAGTTCTTTTGTTTTCTTCATGGTGTTGGATGACAAAGGGATATTGCATGTGTGTTACCTAATTTTTATACCCTAGTGAAACAGGAAGTGATGTAATGGCTCAATATAGTTCCTTAAGACTTAAATAAATGTAAATAAGTGGAATTTAACTCCTGGTTTAATTTTGGTAGATGTTATTTACAAAAATCTTTAAGGGTGCCATTAATTGTAAAACATTGATTTGGAGGACATATATTTTTTTTAATCAAATGATTTTGGTTGGTTCCATTGAAACATTAAAGTACAGTATTTCTCACATTTTGGTATTTTGAGTTTATCTCTTTAATTATATTGTTTATATATTTTTAAGTATTGTTTGTGCATTGCCAGTTAAGGGTGCCAGTAATTTTGGAGTCCACTGTACATAAGTATTCAGACCCTTTACTCAGTACTTTGTTGAAACACCTTTGGCAGCAAATACAGCCTTGAGTCTTCCAGGGTATGACGCTTCAAGCTTGGCACACCTGTATTCTTCCCTACAGATCCTCTCAAGCTTGATCGGGTTCAAGTCCGGGCTCTGGCTGGGCCACTCAAGGACATTCAGAGACTTGTCCCGAAGCCACTTCTGCGTTGTCTTGGCTGTGTGCTTAGGGTCGTTGTCCTTTTAAACCTTTGCCCCAGTCTGAGGTCCTGAGCAGGTTTTCATCAAGGATCTATCTGTACCCCAGTCCCTGCTGCTGAAAAACATCCCCACAGCAGGATGCTACCATCACCATGCTTCACCGTAGGGATGGTGCCAGGTTTCCTCCAAATGTGACGCTTGGCATTCAGGCCAAAGAGTTCAATCTTGGTTTCATCAGACCAGAGAGTCTTGCTTTTTCATGGTCTGAGAGTCCTTTAGGTGCCTGTTGGCAAACTCCAAGCGGGCTGTCATGTAACTTTTACTGAGGAGTGGCTTCCGTCGGGCCACTCTACCATAAAGGCCTGATTGGTGGAGTGCTGCAGATGGTTGTCCTTCTGGAAGGTTCTCCCATCTCCACAGAGGAACTCTGGAGCTCTGTCAGTGTGACCATCGGGTTCTTGGTTACCTCCCTGACCAAGGCCCTTCTCCCCCGATTGCTCAGTTTGGCCAGGGGGCCAGCTCTAGGAAGAATCTTGGTGGTTCCATTTAAGAATGATGGAGGCCACTGTATTCCTGGGGACCTTCAATGCTGCAGAAATGTTTTGTGCCTCGGCACAATCTTGTCTCTGAGCTCTAAGGACAATTTCTTTGACCTAATGGATTGGTTTTTGCTCTGACATGCACTGTCAACTGTGGGACCATATATAGACAGGTGTGTGCCTTTCCAAATGATGTCCAATCAATTGAATTTACCACAGGTGGACTCCAATCAAGTTGTGGAAACATCTCAAGGATGATCAATGGAAATAGGATGCACCTGAGCTCAAGTTTGAGTCTCATAGCAAAGGGTCTGAATACTTACGTAAATAAGGTGTTTAGTTTTTTTGTTTTTTGTCATTATTAGCAAAAATGTCTAAAAACATGTTTTTGCTTTGTCATTATGGGGTATTATGTGTAGATTGATGAGGGAAAACATGTATTTAAGCAATTTCAGAATAAGTCTGTAATGTAACAAAATGTGGAAAAAGGGAAGAAGTCTGAATACTTTCCGAATGCACTGTAGATTCCAGGCCGGGCACCACTAGTGCTAATTACTTGCAGATCCGCTAAGGCTGCCTTTGAAGTTCATACCTCTTTAAGCTCAGGCTGCAATGGTAGGTTTGTCCACGGTCTTTACACTTCCTGGGTGTTGCTGTTGTTGTTATTGTCCCAAATCTGCTTTAAGCCGTTCAAGCTATTCATATTACTAAACTGGATCTTAGGGAACTCAAAGTGCTGCTCCGGAAACAACCCAGGAAAGGGCGAGAAACTGAGGCTTGGGATTAACAAAAATATGGCTTGTTTGTTGTTCACATACATTGACAATTACATAGATCAACATTGAAGGGAGTTGTCTCCCTTCAACCATTACACGCACTCATGAATGCACGCACACATACATGCACGCACACAAGCGCATGCAGACATAAACACAAACGCACGCATGTGAAGGAAGTACAGTACTCACGGTTTCTCCAGGTCTGTGTGCGTTTGACTCCGTGTGGACGTCGCTACACCAGGTAAGTCAGACTCTCCCTCTCTCCTGTCCTCTGTCTCTGTGTGCCGAGTGTCCTTGTTTCCCGTCACCCTCCCGGCAGAGTCACAGTGGTTCTGGTCCACCTCTGCACCACATGTCATTCCTGAGAGGTCTGGCTCAATAGACACCACTGCTAATGCTGTCTTCTCCTCCTCCTTCTCTTGTCCTTCTCCTCCCTCCTCTGCCTGCTGCTGTTCCTCCTGCAGCTGGGCTCCTCTGGTTGGTTCAGCCTTGAAGTGGAACAAACTCCCTAGTCTCCTGAAGAAGGCATCTAAAGGGGGAGGAGGCGTGGGAGAGCCGTGCCCCAGGGGGCTCACCGGAGAGCAAGGAGAGTCCACTGAGAGGGGCGGGACGAGGGGCTGGTCCTTGGAGGACCCCCCGGCATCGTCCAATATACTGCTGCTGTGCTCTCCTCCTTTCTCCTTTCTCTCTCTCTCTTCGTCCTCCAGTGCCTCTCCCGGCACTCCTTCCTCTCTTCCGTCTCCCTTTTCTTCCGTGCCTTGGAATGCCTGGAACCACAAGAGAATGACACAGAAAGAGAGAGGGTTGTGTGAGAGCAAATCAGATTAACTTTCTCAGCAGCAGGCTTGCCACTGGCATTGCACAGCAGCACCCTGGCAAAAGGGTAGAACAGGGGACGAGAGAGGAGTAAGATTATCGTGAAATTCCGGTAAACTCTCTTTCTCCCTCTTCCCTTTCCACCGGCTGTGCCCTCTATAGCAGAAGCAGCTAAGAGGCAGCAGCGGCACTCTAATGCAAATGTGTCTATGGAGCACACATCGCTCCCCTCCCCCATAGCCCTGCCCACAATGCAGTTAACTCTCTCAGCACCGCAGCAGCCAGCCAGGGTCGTAAATGAGATAGACCCCTTGTTTACAGCTTGTTGCACATAGGTATGTCCCCGCAGATAGCCATGTGAACCGATGAGTCATACAGAGGGAAAAGAGGGAAAAGAGCACCACATGCATTTGGGCAATTCCACAGTAACAGAGTGACGCTGAGACTAACATTTTAACACAAAATGTATGCCAAGCAAAAACTATGGATTGCAAAGTTGAATAAACCACACACCTATATGCAGAAGTCTACTTTTAACAATTGCCACTGATAATTTGACTAAAACACATTTACTTGAGGAACAGTGCAGATGCAAAGTTTAGTAA
The DNA here is from genome assembly GCF_045679555.1 of Salvelinus alpinus. NCBI lineage: Eukaryota > Metazoa > Chordata > Actinopteri > Salmoniformes > Salmonidae > Salvelinus > Salvelinus alpinus. Next base: position 80,672,434 of record NC_092086.1, read on the forward strand.
CAGAATGACAGTAAAATCTCCTCAAGTTTTTTTATGTGATAACATTTTCCATAAATTCTTAAATATCTACTCCAAATTAAGATTCGAAGATGTCTGCAGAAAGAATGGGGTGTCAGCTATGACATGAGACCTGGAGTTTGAAAAAACCTATTTTGGTTATTGAACTAGAGTAAGTGAAGTGGATCAACACCCGATAATAGAATGAAGGTAACAGAATGACATCATGGGTCCTTGATCTGTACTATACAGAAATGTGTAATATGAACGCCATTCACTTCATGGTGATGTATCCTAAATAGGTACACAAAGGTAGAAAAATGTAATATCCTCCTTTGCATGTTTGGGTGTTATTCTACACACTGGCTATTATTCTAATGAACTCCACCCCCAAACAAGCATGCATCAAACCTTTGTTAATTTCTCTCGTTCACTTTAGCTTGTAAATGTCCACACTCACCGAAAATGACATTCAGTAACTACTAGCTATGCTGTATAACTTTATGAGCTGGATTTGCCAGACTTTGCAATTAGTTTTGTTCGTTTTTGCTTGTTAGCATTTAGCTAACTGGGTTTACATGATTTCACTATTAATTTGTGCTAATTTTGTTAGCGTTCTGGTAAATGGTCCTTTCTTGCGTTTTTAGCGCCCCTTGTGCGCTATGCCGGGAATAGCATAAATCCCGGGATGAGAGGAGAACGGTATGACGATATGAAGATCTGGATACAAAAAATATATATTTCTGGTGCTCCTAAAATTTTAGCAGATTTGTAATTAGCTTTGTAGGGCTGTTTTAACCACAATCTATACAGAATTTAAATTGTATTCTAGCTACAATTATTAAAATATTGGCAGATATCGGTTATCGTGAATATTTCCGCTCTATAATCGGAAATCGGTAACCGATCCAAAAATCCCATATTGGTCGGGCTCTAAAATGTACTACAGAAGCAATGAATAATCTAGACTCAAAACAAAAGGAGTTTGAGTAACATATTCAGGATTAATTTATCTAAAAAAAACGACAGAGAAATTCTTATCTCACCAAAGGACATTATGAATGAGGAAGCTAAATATTATTTTTTACAAATGTTTTATTATCAAGTTCCTCCAACCACAGTCACTCAATTAGCCCATGTCAGCTAACATATTTTAGATTGGTAACTTAGTCTAGCCAGCTATCTAAACATGTAGTAATCATGGTTGAATTACCGACCGGGTGGCCCCAATTGATTTTGTTAGTCAATCTCACTCAGCTATCACATTAAAAACTGAAAACATTTCTCACCACCCTATGACAAAATATGTAGAATTGCAGGAAATTAGCAGTAGAACTGAAAATGTTTCTCTACATCTCATGGTAAAATGAGAATAATGGGCCTCCCGGGTGGCGCAGTGGTCTAGGGCACTGCATCGCAGTGCTAGCTGCGCCACCAGAGTCTCTGGGTTCGCGCCCAGGCTCTGTCGCAGCCGGCCGCGACCGGGAGGTCCGTGGGGCGACGCACAATTGGCATAGCGTCGTCCGGGTTAGGGAGGGTTTGGCCGGTAGGGATATCCTTGTCTCATCGCGCTCCAGCGACTCCTGTGGCGGGCCGGGGGCAGTGCGCGCTAACCAAGGGGGCCAGGTACACGGTGTTTCCTCCGACACATTGGTGTGTTAAGAAGCAGTGCGGCTTGGTTGGGTTGTGCTTCGGAGGACGCATGGCTTTCGACCTTCGTCTCTCCCGAGCCCGTACGGGAGTTGTAGCGATGAGACTAGTAATTACTAGCGATTGGATACCACGAAAATTGGGGAGAAAATGGGATAACATTAAAAAAAAGAAAAAAAAAGAGAATAATTCCATAAAAGTTGTCATAAAATTGCAGGCGGTGTCAGAGGAAAGCCCTAAAAATTGTCAAAGACTCCAGCCACCCAAGTCAGACTGTTTTCTCTGCTACCGCACTGCAAGCAGTACCGGAGCGCCAAGTCTGGGACCAAAATGCTTCTACTTCCGTGCCATAAGACTGCTGAACCGTTCATCAAATGGCTACCCTGACTATTTGCATTGAGCCCCTTTTTATTTGTACTGACTCTCTTGCACCGGCTCTATGCACACTCACACATACTACACTGACACGCCAACACACACACACACACACGCGTATATTGACGCCACACACAGACAAACACTCACACAGACACACTTTCACATAAGCTGCTGCTACTCTGTTTATTATCTTTCCTGATTGCCTGGTTACTTTTACCCTAACCTACATGTACATATTCCCTCAATTACCTCATACCCCTGCAGATTGACTCAGTACCGGTACTCTTTGTATATAGTTTTTTAATTGTTATTTTTAGGACGTTTTTCTTACTTTTTTACTCTACATTGTTGGGAAAGGGCTCATAAGTAAGCAATTCACAGTAAAGTCTACACACTGTTGGATTCGGCGCATGTGACAAATACAATTTGATATGTCTAAACTCCAATGTACTGATAAAGGAACAACAAATTTTCTTTAAAAAACTTTTACAAGGAAGGTATCATGTTTATGAATGACACTGTAAATAAGGATGGTAAAATTATGTCACACTAGCAATTAAAGGCCTATGGAGATGCGTTCGGAAAGTATTCAGAGCCCTTCCCTTTATCCACATTGCTACAGTACAACCTTATTCTAAAATTGATTAAATAAATGTTTTTCCATGTCAATCTACACACAACACCCCATAATGACAAAGTAAAAACAGGTTTTAATAAATGTTTGAAAATGTATTAAAAATAAAAAACAGATATACATTATTTACATAAGTATTCAGACCCTTTGCTATGAGACTTGAAATTGAGCTCAGGTGCATCCTATTTCCATTAATCATCCTTGTTTCTACAACTTAATTGGAATCCACCTGTGGTAAATTCAATTGATTGGACATGATTTGGAAAGGCACACACCTATCTATAATCAGGTGCCGCATATGACAGTTCATGTCAGAGCAAAAACCAAGTCATGAGGTTGAAGGAATTGTCTGTAGAACTCCGGGACAGGATTGTGCTGAGGCACAGAACTGGGGAAGGGCACCAAAACATTTCTGCAGCATTGAAGGTCCCAGCATTGAAGGTCATCATTCTCAAATGGAAGAAGTTTGGAACCACCAAGACTCTTCCTAGAGCTGGTCGACCGAGCAATAGGGAGAGAAGGGCTTGGTCAGGGAGGTGACCAAGACCTGACGGTCACCTGACAGAGCTCCAGAGTTCTTCTGTGGAGATGGGAGAACCTTCCAGAAGGACAGCCATCTCTGCAGCACTCCACCAATAAAGCCTTTATGGTAGAGTGGCCAGACGGAAGCCACTCCTCAGTTAAAGGCAAATGACAGCCCGCTTGGAGTTTGCCAAAAGGTGCCTAAAGGACTCTCAGACCATGAGAAACAAGGTCTGATGAACCCAAAAATGAACTCTTTGGCCTCAATGCCAAGCGTCACTTTTGGAGGAAACCTGGCACCATCCCTACGGTGAAGCATGGTGGTGGCAGCATCATGCTGTGGGGATGTTTTTCAGCGGCAGGGACTGGAAGACTAGTTAAGATCGAGGAAAAGATTAACGGAAAAAAGTACAGAGAGATCCTTGATGAAAAGCTGCTCCAGAGCGCTCAGGACGTGACTGGGTCAACTGATCTGGGGAACTACGGTAATTTTCATAATGTAAAATAATGTGACAGGTGAAATGAAGAACACAATCTGCTTTGTCTCCTAATGTATTACACAAGTTGTCTGCAGAAATTAACTGAAAAGGTAGCTACAAATATTCAAGTCTATTTGATTTTATTTGGATCTCTTTTAGTCCCCATTTGGACTAATCTTCCAAGAGTCCTTAAACATTAAAATACAATTTATAATACGAACACATTTTCACATATAACACACTATTACAAACATACATAATATACTAACATAATGACCCAATAAATACTTAATCTAAAAAAAATTGATTCTTCTATTGAAAAACTTAAAGGAAACAGTTTTGCCGGTATTGACGGCATTGAAAAATCCAACAATTGCTTTTTCAAATACCCCGGTATACGGTATACCACTCAGGCATACCCTGCATAGAATGTACGAATCAAAGCAATCTCATTGAACCATTCCCAGCGGGCAAAACTGGTGGATATTGTGTCATCTTGTTTTGAACCCCCCCACCCACCTACACACAATACCCCATTAAAAATGAAAGACAGAAATATCTAATTTACTTAAGTATTCACACCCCTGAGTCATTACCTTGTAGAAGCACCTTTGGCAATGATTACAGCTGAGTCTTTCTGGGTAAGTCTCTAAGAGCTTTCCACACCTGGATTGTGCAACATTTGCCCATTATTCTTTTCAAAATTCTTCAAGCTCTGTCAAATTAGTCGATGATCATTGCTAGACAACCATTTTCAGGTATTTCCAAAGATTTTCAAGTAGATTTAAGTCCAAACTATACCTCGGCCACTCAGGAACATTCACTGTTTTCTTGGTAAGCATCTCGTGTAGATTTGGCAGTGTGTTTTAGGTTATTGTCCTGCTGAAAGGTGAATTAATCTTCCAGTGTTTAACGACTTCCGCCGAGGTCGGTCCCTCTCCTTGTTCGGGTGATCCATCTTTAATTTTCTATTGGTTTTGTCTTTATTTTCTACACACCTGGTTTTCATTATCCAATTACATGTTCATGTATTTAACCCTCTGTTTCCCCCATGTTTGTTGTGCGTGATTATTTCTATGTTCAGTTCGGTTCATGATGGCTGGTTTTTCGACGGGTGCTGTTTTCACCCGTGCGTAATATTTACTGTTTGGTTATTGGTCAAGTGTATTTGTTTACCTTGTGCCTTATTTTTTGAGTAAAGTACGTTGCTCACTCATTTTGCTCTCCTGCGCCTGACTTCATGCACAAGCTACACTCACCTTCTGACACAGTGTCTGGTGGAAAGCAGACTGAACCAGGTATTCCTTTAGGATTTTGCCTGTGCTTTGCTCCATTTAGTTTCTTTTTCATCATGAAAAACTCCCCAGTCCTTAACGATTACAACAAGCATATCTATAACATAATACAGCCACCATTACGCTTGAAAATATGGAGAGTGGTACTCAGTAATGTGTTGTATTGGATTTGCCCCAAACATAACACTTTGTATTCAGGACAAAGTGTTAATTGCTTTGTCACATATTTTACAGTATTACTTTAGTGCCTTGTTGCAAACAGGATGCATGCTTCGGAATATTTGTATTAAGTACAGGCATCCGTCTTTTCACTCTTTCAATTAGGTTAGTATTGTGGAGTTACTACAATGTTGTTGATCCATCCTCAGTTCTCCTATCACAGCCATTAAACTCTGTTAAACTCACCATTGGCCTTATAGTGAAATCACTGAGCGGTTTCCTTCCTCTCCGGCAACAGAGTTATGAAGGACACCTGTATCTTTGTAGTGACTGGGTGTATTGATACACCATCCAAAGTATAATTAATAACTTCACTATGCTCAAAGGGATATTCAATGTCAGATTTCTTTACTTGTCCCCATCTACCCTTCTTTGCGGGGCATTGGAAAACCTCCCTGATCTTTGTGGTTGAATCTGTGTTGGAAATTCACAGCTCGACTGAGGGACCTCAGATAATCGAAAAGATTTGGCATGGGTCCTCAGATCCTCAAAAGGTTTTACAGCTGCACCAATCGAGAGCATCTTAACGGGCTGCATCACTGCCTGGTATGTCAACTACTTGACCTCCGACAGCAAGGCACTACAGAGGGTAGTGCGTACGGCCCAGTACATCACCGGGGCCAAGCTTCCTGCCATTCAGAACCTCTATACCAGGCAGTGTCAGAGGAAGACCCTAAAAATTGTCAAAGACTCCAGCCACCCTAGTCATAGACTGTTCTCTTAGCTACTGCATGGCAAGCGGTATCAGAGCGCCAAGTCTAGGTCCCAGAGGTATCTAAACAGCTTCTACCCCCAAGCCATAAGACTCCTGAACAGCTAATCAAATGGCTACCCGGACTATTTGCATTGCACCCCCTTCTCTGTTACTATCTATGCATAGTCACTTTAATAACTCTACCTACATGTACATATTACCTCAATTATCTCGACAGCCCTACCCCCGCACATTCACTTTGTACCGACACCCCCTGTATAAAGCCCCGCTATTGTTATTTACTGCTGCTCTTTAATTATTTGTTATTCTTATCTCTTACTTTTTTGGGGGGTATTTTCTTAAAACTGCATTGTTGGTTAAGGGCTTGTAAGTAATCATTTCAATGTAATGTTGTATTCGGCGCATGTGACAAATACAATTTGATTTGATAAAATTTGATTTGATTTGATGTGTGTGATGAGAGAGTCATGAAAACATCATGTTAAAACACTATTGGGCCAGTAACCGAAAGAATGCTGGATCGAATCCCCGAGCTGACAAGGTAAATATCTGTCATTCTGCCCCGCGCAAGGCAGTTGACCCTCTGTTCCCCAGGAAGACGTGGATGTTGATTAAGGCAGCCCCCCACACCTCTCTGATTCAGAGGGGTTGGCTTAAATGCAGAAAACACATTTCAGTTGAATGCATTCAGTCGTACAACTGACTAGGCACCCCCCTTTCCCTTTCCCTTTATTGCACACAGTGTCACGCCCTGATCTGTTTCACCTATTCCTGTGATTGTCTCCACCCCCTCCAGGTGTCGCTTGTTTTCCCCAGTGTATTTATCCCTGTGTTTCCTGTCTCTCTGTGCCAGTTTGTCTTGTATGTTAGTCAAGTCAACCAGCGTGTTCTTCCTTTTGCTATTCTCTTTTTGATACTCTTCCCGGTTTTGACCCCTGCCTGACTCCGGACTACTTTCCCACCTGCCTGATCATCCTGCCTGCCCTGACCTTGCTTCTGCCTGCCCTTTGGTACCTTTTGGACTCTGAACTGGTTTTGACCCTTTTGCCTGTCCACGACCATTCCTTTGCCTTACCCTTTTGGATTAATAAATATTGTAAGACTCCAACCATCTACCTCCTGTGTCTGCATCTGGGTCTCGCCTTGTGTCATGATACACAGAGTGAGTCCATGCAACTTAATGTGACTTGTTAAGCAAATTCTTACTCCTGAACTTATTTAGGCTTGCCATAACAAAGGGGTTGAAAACTTATTGACTTAAGACATTTCAGCTTTTCATTTTTTAGTATTCTTTTTTTTTTTTTTTTACATGATTCCACTTTGACATTATGGGGAATGGAAGGGAATACCTAGTCAGTTGCACAACTGAATGCATTCAATCGAAATGTGTCTTCCGCATTTAACCCAACACCTCTGATTCAGAGTGGTGCGGGGGGCTGCCTTAATCGACGTCCACGTCATCGGCGCCCTGGAAGCAGTTGTTGGGGGTTAACTGCCAATCTCTAGGGCAGAACGGAATATTTTTTTTTATCTTGCCGGCTCTGGGGTTCAAACCAGCGACCTTTCGGTTACTGGCCCAGCACTCTCAACCGCTAGAATACCTGCCTGTGTGTAGGCCGGTGACAAAGAATCTCAATTACATCCATTTTAAATTCAGGCTGTAACACAACAAAATGTGGAAAAAGACAAGGGGTGTGAATGCTTTCTGAAGGCACTGTGTATGGACATCCTGCACTCTTTGTCCATTAGGAATCAGCAACCAGAGCATTCTCTTACGTTGTGGTTTCTCTTACTTCCTCAGCTACTCACTTCCTGCCTTGAGATGACAGTATCCACAAGAAGACAAAGTAATGTGCTACCAGACTAGATTTTAACATGACAAATCTTAAGAAGTGGGGGCTGGGGGGGGAAGGGGACAGAATTAGGGTCACCAAATCAATCAGACAGCTGCTGTCAAGGTCCAGACACAATAGATTACAGAGTGGTCAGAGGCTGTATCTGAAGGCAGGGGGCTGTATCACAATACTCCTCAACAGCATGCTCCTCTCTTTGTTTGCTTTTCCTTCAAGAACACTAGTAGGAAAAGGATTGGATATGTTTTCACCATCTAGTTCTCTGAGAACATTATGAAAGAAGATCAATTAAATATATTTATATAATTTAAATCTATTTATATTAACATATAATATTAGAATTATTAGAACATAAAGCCCATGATCCTTTAGCACAATGCCTCTCCTGGAATAACTCCAACCAGTAAACTAGCTCTGGTATCACTGTGTTTGCCTCACCCTTCACAGGGAGGCCTTAACTGAACCTCTCCTCATTCAATTATTCTCCAGCTCATCACAAAGGATGAGCACAGACAGACAGACAGACAGACAGACAGACAGACAGACAGACAGACAGACAGACAGACAGACAGACAGACAGAGGATGTCTCTCTCACTTGGTTGGGATAGGATTAAGCACTGCACCCTGAGTCACAAACTTACATCAAATTAATATTAAATGGTTACCCGACGCATAACGTATATTTTTAATACTCCCAAAAAGTATTCTTAAAATAGGCTTTGACCGTGACCTGGTCTTCTCGAAGTCAAAAACATTGCCAGCCATGCTCACTTTATAGAAATAAAACTTTTTGGGCAGGCGTGAGTCCAGGTCATCACAGGGCACTGAGGCAAGACACTTTCTCTAGACTGGTAGAGGAGACATAAATAGTCCTCACTGTCCCAAATGTCCTCATAATCGAGATACAAACCTACTCTACCCTGCGATCCCTCCACCATTCCTTCTGGCCGTCACTGGCCGTCACTGTCACTCCTGCCCTACTGGACTCCCATGTATTCCCTCGGTACTGTGTCTTGCCATTCAACAAGAGGCGACTAGTTTTCATGCCCATTTTTCACTTGAGAAATACTGCACCAATCATCTTAAGTTAGATGGAAGATTGCGAGACTTCCTTGGCAAAAATGGCAACATTAATTACAGATTTCTTGATGTATCTTTTACTAATTAGATTTTTTTTTCAAGTAAAGGTCTTTAGAGAGTATGCGAGAACAGACGGTCGCGTTGCCTAGCCGAGTTCTGCTAGGAGAAAACTGAACCCATTTATGCGGACACCGTTAGTCACAGATCCCTCACCATCTAGTAGAGCCAGTCAGTTGATGAGCCCGCTAGCTACAGAAGGGTCCGAAATGATTGACACCCTTGATAAAGATGAGCAATAATGACTGTATAAAATAAATAATTAAAATACTGAGCTATATTGTATGCTACATTTTGGGGGGAAATTATATTATTTTATACTAATACAATTGCTCAGAGAAATAGATTTGGTATAAGAAGTAATCAGGGATCCAAATCATTGACAACCCTAAAGATTCTTATAAATAATGTAGTCTAAAGGTAAGTATTTGGTCCCATATTCCTATCATGCAATGACAAGCTTGTGACTACACACTTGTTGGATGCATTTGCAGTTAGTTTTGGTTGTGTTCAAAGATCATACCCCCAAGACATGCTAACCTCTCACCATTACCAATAACAGGGGATGTTATTATATCTGGGGGTGTGATCTTTGACTCTCTAACTTTCTCACTCATCATTATTCACAATTCATCCAGGATTATCTGTAACCATAGTAGCATCCACATGAATGTAGAAGTGTTTAGAAACATATTCTACTCTTACTTACAGTAAAAGTGACTCCAAAACTACACAATACATTATTTACCATTAATTTCTATTGTGCACAAAATAATCTGAAACACAACCAGAACGGACTGCAAATGCATCCAACAAGTTTGTAGTCATTACATGATAGGAATATGGAACCAAATACTATACTTTTGACTACTTAATTTATAAGAATCTTCAGGGGTGTCAATCATTTTGACCCATACCTTTGAGATTTTTTTTATTACTTGTTAAACAAAATCTCTTCTGTGAGCAATTGTAATAAAATAATATAATTCACAATTTATTTTTAGTATACAATATAGCAAATTTATTGTATTATTTATTTTATAGTCATTATAGCTCATCTTTATCAAGGGTGTCAATAACTTCGGACCTTACTGTATATCCTGCACCCAGACATCACACTCAGACAGATGCCTGCCTCCCTCCCTTCCTTCCTCTCTACCTCTGTATCTGTGGCGAGACGCTCCGCAGGAGGGCTGGGAGGGTGGCCGGCCGTGAGGTGGGGGAACGTGTTTTGATGAGCCCATTCTCTGCTTGTTTGGCCCGCTGACAAAGCAAACAAACTGACGGAGAAAAGCAGCTTCCTATTTTCTATTGCTGCCGTTGACCTACTTAATGTTTCCAACAACAGCCTTTACACAGGAAGAGGGTGACAAGCCAAGGAAGACTCAGCATGCTATAGCTAAGATCTAACACAGAGGAAATAGAAAATAAGGAAAGATGCCAATGTTGCTTTTCTGTTTGAGAGAGGGGTATGAAACACTTTATTTCAAGGGTACCTACATAATGATGTCATGACACCTTCATAACACATTCACAAGAAAAACATAGGCATTTCATAAAAGTCAGCCACCCTACACTGGTCATTGCAGTATACCTACTATAGGTGACATAACGGAAATGTCAACTCGCGAGTGTAGACATGTGTAAACATTTGTAAAATACTTACGCACCGCTTATGAATGTGCATGAATAGGTTATGATGTCCTGACAGTAGGTACCCTTCATAGAGAGGTGTTTATTATTGGTTAGGTTCTAGTCACAATGCTGCTCGTTCTCAGTCTTTCCAGCAATTGTTAGCATTTTCCACCCTCTGTAGGCTAAGCATGTGTGAGACACAAAATATGTCTGACTGCCAGGGATAGATACTTTACTGAACACAACATCAACAACAGAGTTCTAAGCATAGCCAATAAGCACATGACTAAAGGGGTATTTTCAGTCCAGACAGAGAGGCTAGCAGCTAATGCGGAACCATGTGAGAGAGGAGGACGGCTTGAAGGGAGGAAAAAGGGGAACAAGAGGAGGAGGAGATGAAGAGGTAGAGAGAATATTCAAGGCTATGAATGCAATTGGGTTGTTCATATTTTGACATTTTAACATTTTGACCTTCCACTGCGGATGAGGGATTGTATTGCTAGACAAGCCCCGGTAGAAAGACTTCTCAGCATTCCCAAACTCTGGAGTCTTTATAGAGTGTTCCTAATATAGCTCCTCCTGACCATGAGTCATGCAAGTGCACACACACATCCTTCTACATTATATACTGTATACTCATACATGAGCAACCCCACCCCCCTACACACACACTTTCATAGGCACATCGACAGAGAGCTTTGGCACACGTAGGCACGTGCAAACATAGTCACATGACATTGTTGATGTAAGCTGAGGTCAGGGCAGGTGGAGTCACTTGCACAAAGACACTTATTTCAGGTAATGATAAACTCACCAATTCACTCAAAATGTCTGTTTAGCAAGACCAACCCAAGTCAATACTATTTACAGTAGAGAGAGAGAGGGAGAGAGATTCAGCAGAGGAAATATGAGCTCCTTCCCTCTCTCAACTGGGCAGCACATACAGTATAGCCTGACATAATTCTCCATTTGATTAATGAGCCCAGTAGACTGTGTATTTAATTTCCCAGAAACTTGTAAGCAAGTATTTGTAGGCTGGAGGATGTCTGGTAGAACGGTGGCTACAGAAATGGTATTCAATTCAGACCTACTATAAAGGGGACCACTTGAGTCAGGGGCAAATCCTGTTGTTAAGCTGGCTTTAAAAGCTATGATAGAACTATTTCTGGTTACGTGCAAATAATATACTGCCATGGTCAGCATTATAATTTGCCAGGAGTAGGCTATGGAAAATGTAAGCCCACAGCCCTGACTGCAAAACCAAACCGCCCTGGTTGATGGTTAGATCCCTTACTGTCCTTAATAACGCTACTGTACTAAACAAATGCGTGTGTGCATGCACCACCACACACACACACACACACACACACACACACACACACACACACACACACACACACACACACACACACACAAGCAGCCTGAGGGCAAGAGCTTCAAGACAAACCTTGGGCCCCTTCTTATGCAATCATCCTCATACAACTTTCAGCATATGCCGCATGTTTTCAACTGTTCTACTCAGCATTCGACAGCAGCTCTGTTAGTGTTACAGGTTCTCTCTGTGCAAGCCTTGTTTACTTGTACACAGTTATGGGTGTAACCGGTGTGAAATGGCTAGCTAGTTAGCGATGCACGCTAGTGTAACGGATGTGAAATGGCTAGCTAGTTAGCGGGTACGCGCTAATAGCGTTTCAATCAGTTACGTCACTTGCTCTGAAACCTAGAAGTAGTGTTGCCCCTTGCTCTGCAAGGGCCGCGGCTTTTGTGGAGCGATGGGTAACGATGCTTCGTGGGTGACTGTTGTTGATGTGTGCAGAGGGTCCCTGGTTCACGCCCGTGTCGGGGCGAGGGGACGGTTTAAAGTTATACTGTTACACTAGTAGCGTTTGAATCGGTGACTTCACTCGCGCTGAAACCTTGAAGTAGTAACGATGCTTCGTGGGTGACTGTTGTCGATGTGTGCAAAGGGTCCCTGGTTCGAGCCCAGGATGGGGAAAGGAGAGGGACTGAAGCAATACTGCTACCTGGGCACCAGGTATGGATTGACCAGTCAGCTCTGCTTAACCTCCATACCTTGGACAGCTCCAGGTCTTCTTGGTGCAGCATTGGTTCCCCTTCATTGGTCTCACTGCTGAGGCTGCTGCTGACTAAATTCTCCTGGCCACTGGTGATGGGAGGAAAAAAATAGGTCAGAAGAATAATCCAGAGGTGCACATTAGTTTTATACTGCAGAAGACCTGTAGGATTTTTGGTTCTCCCCCACACTCAATTATTTTTTAAACCTTTATTTAACATGGCAAATCAGTTAAGAATAAATTCTTATTTTCAATGATGGCCTAGGAACAGTGGGTTAATTGCCTTGTTCAGGGATAGAACGACAGATTTGTACCTTGTCAGCTCAGGGATTCGATCGTGCAACCTTTCAGGTTACTGGACCATAGCTCTAACCATTAGGCTACATGACGTTTAATTGCTATTACTAAATGCTGAATGAAAGGCAATGATGAAAAGTGGCGTACATTGCAGCATTGTAAACTGACCACGTGAACTACAATTCCGATGCTGAAACGTCAATAATAACCGCTTGCAAAACTGGTTTCAGAACACATGGCCCTTATCTTTCATATCGGTTAGAAAGAATCTTTCAAATAAAACATATGCAATTACTGTATCTGATTTGCACAGATCCATATGCTGTGTGCCTCCAGTTGACTTTCCTCCCCAGTTATGATTTCACAGTGTTCAGAGCATGCTAGATACCAAATAGCACAGGTGGTCACCTCTGTCTTCTTAAACAAGCGCTGTAACATGGCCGCGGGAACACCAACCCAACAAAGGTGTGTAGAATGGAACCTTTAGTTGTTGTTTTTATATATAGCTGATGTGAAATATACGTTTATTATGTTTCCAAAACCATACATCTAGCGATGAGTGTCAACGTTTAGAGCAAGCTTCGGCCTCTTAACAAAATTCCCTCGGGAAGATACCTACATCAATAGGCGCTAAAGATATTTAGAGTCTATGAATGGGCTATGTAGTTAATAGATATATAAAAAAGCGAAGTAGATAGCCTACATAGAAACAGAATGATAATGTTAGATTTCGAGAGAAGTTACAATGTGGATGGAAAATGTAACAGATTGCGACCACTGTCTGTCGTTACGGCAAAACCTCTCGTTCTCGTGCTTCACGTCATATTCAAAGAAGGTTTTGTTGCCAAAACTAGAAGCTGGAAAGCCACTACACTAAAGTAGGATTGTTATTTGTTACAATGTTAACTTTGTGGTTCAAACCTGATGTTGCTTTCCTCTGTTTTCTCAGGTTCTTGAGATCTAGTTCTTTGAAATAGTCTGGAAAAGTTTCGGGCGATATCCTCCTGCCATGAACTTTGTCTTTTCATGTTTGACATAACAGTTCTGAAACAGTCACATCTGAGCAAGGAGTTGAATAGCTCGAGTCCCTGAGGTGACCCACGATATTGTTTGGGTAAAACTACAGTTTCGTAAATTCCTTCATGTCTCGACTCATTATGGACGTAATGTGCTCTACTCCAGTCCAACCCCTACAACGCTGTAGCAATAGGAAATGGGGGAGGAGCTATTTGGCATATTCAAATGATATGTCATACAGTATGTTAGCGTGGGCATGCTTGCTTGCCCCAGTATCTGTGCGGTATGCCGCGTTCATATACTAGTCGGAACTAGGAAGCTCTGACATTTCCGACTTTATTTTTCATTCAGACGTGGCACGCTTGTAACTACAACCAGGTTCAAGTCAGAAATGTTTGAGATTCCAAGTTCCGACTAGTAGTTGAACGAGGTATTAACGATGTCGACGATGAGTAAGTTTAACGCGCCTCCTCTATTGTCGTGTTCAAAACAACTGGGAATTGGAAACTCGGAAATCTCAGACTTCAGTACGTTCAAGACAACTGGAACTAAGGAAGAAAACGAGCTCTGACTAGGAAAAATAGTTTTGTATGGTCATCCAACTCGGAACTCCAAGTCGGGAACTCTAGCATCTTTAGAGCTCCGAATTTCCGACCTGATCACTGAAGTCATTATAGCCTATGACCTCGTTTTTTTAGAGTTTTCATGGTGCTTTCAAGACAAATGGGAACTCAGAAAAGAACGAGGTCAAAACATGACGTCGGTCATCTTCAGATCGGAGCTCTAGAAAGATGCCAGAGTGTCCGACTCGGAATTCCAAGTTGGATGATCGTTCAAAAATATTTGTCCCAGAGTGAGCTTGTTTTTTATTCCGAGTTCTCTGTTGTCCTGAACGCACTGAAGTCAGAGATTTCCGAGTTCTCAGTTGTTTTGAACGGTGCACCAGTTGTATTGAAAGCGCCATAATGCCCAGGAAGCTCCAATTCAAACGTCCATTAAACAGGGAAAGGGCTTTACGGACACACCTGACACCCAAACCGATAACAAACAAATTAGCTCAGGGTTAATGGTTTGGTAAAGGTAAGATTCAGTTTTAGGTTTTGGCTATTCAGTTTAAGCGGCAGCTGTGTCCTTATATGCTAGTCTCTCCCATTAAGGGCGGCAGGTAGCCTAGTGGTTATAGTGTTGGGCCAATAACCGAAAGGTTGGTGAATCGAATCCCCGATCTGACAAGGTAAACATCTGTCGTCCTGCTCCTAAACAAGGCAGTTAACCCAGTGTTCCTAAGCCGTCATTGTAAATAATAATTTGTTTTTAACTGACTTGCCTAGTTAAATAAAAAAATGCGTTACATGGTCAATCTGTTTCCGTGCAGTGATGCGGCCTCTGCAGAAATCAATGCATTCATACTTCTTGCGCTTCGCGGTGCAGCGCATAGCTTTTGTCAAGGAAGTGAGTTTGTGTTTATACAGGATCTCCTGCCCCACCTACGATCAACCAATCATGTCATTGCGGAGCTATACGGAACCCTCCGCATTGTTACAACATTTGGGTGGCGGACAGCGATGCAGTATGGAGCTCAATTTGGCCTCTGCATACGTCTGGAGTCTCTGCGATTGCGTCACACCCGCCATATGGAGCCTCTGACCACATTTTCAGACAAAGCATAAATTGTATTTTAGACCGCAGTGTCAGAGAGGTAGAGGCGAAGCATGAGGGATAACTGGGCCTGAAATCCGTCTTCTCCAGCAGATGTTTATTTTTTTGCGCACCAAGTTTTTGTATGGACGTCAATGAGAGTGTGTTGAATTTAGTTTAAAAAAACGTAATGGCTTATTTGCTAGTGTGGCTTATTTGATCGAATATAAGTTCCGTAATGGTTAGGTTGTTATGAGTGTACTGATATAAGTAGGACACGTGACATCCCTGCAACTTTGAGAAAAAAAATTCTTATCTTGGAGTTGTGCCTGGTCTTCACACTCGTTTCTGCCCTCTCATTGGCTAGAATGGTCCCACCTGATCTTGCCTCCTCCCGACTGTCTTCCATTTTTGAAGACATTTCTTTTCATTGTTAGAGCAGCATCTTTAGTATCTGATCAATATAATGGATAATCTGTGGCACTATGTACTTCCAAAATAGTATCTAAATATAATTGTACAAGCAACCGATAAAATGCCTCTTTGACACCTCCAATGTATTGAGCTTTTGTAGACTTCCGACCTGTGCAATGAGTGATTGAGTGTTTGGAGGTGCCGATTAGGCATTTATTCGCTTGCTTGTAAATTTTTATTAAATCCTATTTTGGAAGTACACACCGTCCGTAAATTGAGTAAATAGTTGCTCAGCAAAACTCCATGTTTGCTGAATAACAAACATATTTTGACATTATAACGCTTGCAGAGCTGTAATGGGAGTTTGAATAAGAGCTTCCTGGTTGTTAGAGAGGAGACACGTCATACGCATCTTCGACATGTCTAACGCACAGATACTGGGCCAGGCTATGCCCCATTTGAGTATTAAATGCCATATGTCAATATTCCCAACATACTCCCAGACAATCCTCTAGTGATTATTAGTGACTAACTAGGCCTACATGTGGTTATAGGCACAAAACGTGGCGATACCTTCAAATTATTTAGGCAACGCCACGCACATTTATGTTAGGAAAATCCAAACAGTCCCTTTACAAGTCAGAATGTTGAATAAACTTAATTTGAACTTGCTCTGCCGATTGTCTGTTGTGTTGGTTTTTCAGTTGGTCAAAATTTTAACTTTAAAATGCGGATCTCTGTGTGACAATCAAGATTTGTTTGCTTGGGACCAAAGGCACGTGCACAAGACTGAAGTACGGTACATGCAGGCAATGCCTGCATTTTGTTTGTGTTAAAACTGTCACGCCCTGACCTTAGATATCTCCGTTTTCTTTATATTTTGGTTAGGTTAGGGCGTGACTAGGGTGGGTACGCTAGTTTTTGTATTGTCTAGGGTTTTTGTATGTCTAGGGTTTTTGTAGGTCTAGGTATTTGTATGTCTATGGTGGCCTGATATGGTTCCCAATCAGAGGCAGCTGTTTATCGTTGTCTCTGATTGGGGATCATATTTAGGTAGCCATTTCCCTTTGGTGTTTGTGGGATCTTGTCTATGTGTAGTTGACTGTCAGCACTTTTTTGTATAGCTTCACGGTTCGTTTTGTTAGTTTGTTCAGTGTTCATTCTTTAAATAAATAAGAATGTACGCATACAACGCTGCGCCTTGGTCCGATCCTTATAAGGAACGTGACAACTTTAATTTTAGCTTGCAAACTTTTGTTCCCTTTGTATAATTCTTTTTTATATACACTACCGGTCAAAAGTTTTAGAACACCTACTCATTCCAGGGTTTTTCTTTATTTTAGAATAATAGTGAAGACATCATAACTATGAAATAACAAATATGGAATCATGTAGTAACCAAAATAGTGTTAAACAATCAAAATATTATTTATATCTGAGATTTTTCAAATAGCCACCATTTGCCTTGATGACAGCTTTGCACACTCTTGGCATTCTCTCATGAGGTAGTCACCTGGAATGCATTTCAATTAACAGGTGTGATTTTTTAAAAGTTCATTTGTGGAATTTCTTTCTGTTAATGTGTTTGAGCCAATCAGTTGTGTTGTGACAAGGTGGGGGGGGGGTATACAGAAGATATTCCTATTTGGTGAAATACCAAGTCCATTATTATGTCAAGAACAGCTCAAATAAACAAAGAGAAATGACAGTCCATCATTAATTTAAGACATGAAGGTCAGTCATTCCAGAAAATTTCAAGAACTTTGAAAGTTTCTTCAGGTGTAGTCGCAAAAACCATCAAGCGCTATGATGAAACTAGCTCTCATGAGGACCACCACAGGAATAGAAGACCCAGAGTTACCTCTGCTGCAGAGGATAAGTGTAACGGCAGCCTTCCTTCTCTTCAAGAGAAGAGGTGTAGCAGGGATCGGACCAACACGCAGCGTAGCCAGTGCTCAACATGTTTAATTAAACGATAAACAGAACACTTAAAAATACAAAATAACAAAAAGTGGCAAACCGATACAGTCCTAGCTGGTGCAGAGAAAACACAGGGACAGGAAACAACCACCCACAAACCCCAACACAAAACAAGCCACCTATATATGATTCCCAATCAGAGACAACACAAAACACCTGCCTCTGATTGGGAACCATATTAGGCCAAACACAGAAACAGACAAACTAGACACACAACATAGAATGCCCACCCAGCTCACGTCCTGACCAACACTAAAACAAGCAAAACACACAAGAACTATGGTCAGAAGGTGACAATAAGTTCATTAGAGTTACCATCCTCAGAAATTGCAGCCCAAATAAATGCTTCACAGAGTTCAAGTAACAGACACATCTCAACATCAACTGTTCAGAGGAGACTGCGTGAATCAGGCCTTCATGGTCGAATTGCTGCAAAGAAACCACTACTAAAGGACACCAATAAGAAGAAGAGACTTGCTTAGGCCAAGAAACACGAGCAGTGGACATTAGACTGGTGGAGATTTGTCCTTTGCTCCTGACACCAAATTGGAGGTTTTTGGTTCCAACCCCTGTGTATTTGTGAGACGCGTTGTGGGTGAACGGATGATTTCCGCATGTGTATTTCACACAGTAAAGCATGGAGGAGGAGGTGTTATGGTATGGAGGGGCTTTGCTGGTGACACTGTCTGTGATTTATTTAGAATTCAAGGCACACTTAACCAGCATGGCTACCACAGCACTCTGCAGTGATACGCTATTCCATCTGGTTTGCGCTTAGTGGGACTATCATTTGTTTTTCAACAGGACAATGACCCAACACACCTCAAGGCGGTGTAAGGGCTATTTTACCAAGAAGGAGAATGATGGAGTGCTACATCAGATGACCTGGCCTCCACAATCCCCCAACCTCAACCAAATTGAGTTGTTTTGGTATGAGTCGGACCAAAAGAGTGAAGGAAAAGCAGCCAACAAGTGCTCAGCATACGTGGGAACTCCTTCAAGACTGTTGGAAAAGCATTCCAGGTGAAGCTGGTTGAGAGAATGGCTATTTAAGAATCTCAAATATAAAATGTATTTTGATTTGTTTAACACTTTTTTGGTTTCTACATGATTCCATATGTGTTATTTCATAGTTTTGATGTCTTCATTAATATTCTACAATGTAAATAAAAGTCCTTGAATGAGTAGGTGTTCTAAAACTTATTTTTTTATTTTTTTATTTTACCCCCTTTATCTCCCCAATTTCGATCTTGTCTCCTTGCTGCAACTCCCCAACTGGCTTGGGAGGAAAAGGTCGAGTCATGCCTCCTCCGAAACATGACTCGCCAAACCACGCTTCTTAACACCCACCCGCTTAACCCGCCACACCAATGTGTCGGAACACCGTTCACTTCCCAACCGTGGTCAGCCTAAAGGCGCCCGGCCCACCACAAGGAGTCACTAGAGGGCAATGAGCCAAGTAAAGCCCCCCGGCCAAACCCTCCCCTAACCCGTACAACGCTGGGCCAATTGTGCGCCCCCCTATGGGACTCCCAATCACGGCCAGTTGTGATACAGCCAAGGATCAAATCAGGGTCCGTAGTAGCCTTAGACCTCTGCGCCACTCGGGAGCCCGTGTATATTTATTTTTGTCACAAATATAATACCTGAACTGCTTAGGCTGGACAACCCAGGAATCTCGCTGGAGTTGACCCTGGACCAAGGTACATTTGCTATTTTGGGACACATGCATACAACAAGGCCTACTAATGTATTGAATATAGGATACCCTCTAGAATATATTTCTATCAAGCAAAGTATTTTTCATAACAGGTAGTGTTATGTAGTTTACGATGGTTCAATCAGTAAGGCTGGTCTGAATGGCTAGCTCGCTTTATCCTAATACAGTAAGCATAATATAATTAACATAGTTTCCTATTCTACAGGCATAGTGGGAATATACACTGCTCAAAAAAATAAAGGGAACACTTAAACAACACAATGTAACTCCAAGTCAATCACACTTCTGTGAAATCAAACTGTCCACTTAGGAAGCAACACTGATTGACAATACATTTCACATGCTGTTGTGTAAATGGAATAGACAACAGGTGGAAATTATAGGCAATTAGCAAGACACTGCAGGTGGTGACCACAGACCACTTCTCAGTTCCTATGCTTCCTGGCTGATGTTTTGGTCACTTTTGAATGCTGGCGGTGCTTTCACTCTAGTGGTAGCATGAGACGGAGTCTACAACCCACACAAGTGGCTCAGGTAGTGCAGCTCATCCAGGATGGCACATCAATGCAAGCTGTGGCAAGAAGGTTTGCTGTGTCTGTCAGCGTAGTGTCCAGAGCATGGAGGCGCTACCAGGAGACAGGCCAGTACATCAGGAGACGTGGAGGAGGCCGTAGGAGGGCAACAACCCAGCAGCAGGACCGCTACCTCCGCCTTTGTGCAAGAAGGAGCAGAAGGAGCACTGCCAGAGCCCTGCAAAATGACCTCCAGCAGGCCACAAATGTGCATGTGTCTGCTCAAACGGTCAGAAACAGACTCCATGAGGGTGGTATGAGGGCCCGACGTCCACAGGTGGGGGTTGTGCTTACAGCCCAACACCGTGCAGGACGTTTGGCATTTGCCAGAGAACACCAAGATTGGCAAATTCGCCACTGGCGCCCTGTGCTCTTCACAGATGAAAGCAGGTTCGCACTGAGCACGTGACAGACGTGACAGTCTGGAGACGCCGTGGAGAACGTTCTGCTGCCTGCAACATCCTCCAGCATGACCGGTTTGGCGGTGGGTCAGTCATGGTGTGGGGTGGCATTTCTTTGGGGGGCCGCACAGCCCTCCATGGGCTCGCCAGAGGTAGCCTGACTGCCATTAGTTACCGAGATGAGATCCTCAGACCCCTTGTGAGACCATATGCTGGTGCGGTTGGCCCTGGGTTCCTCCTAATGCAAGACAATGCTAGACCTCATGTGGCTGGAGTGTGTCAGCAGTTCCTGCAAGAGGAAGGCATTGATGCTATGGACTGGCCCGCCCGTTCCCCAGACCTGAATCCAATTGAGCACATCTGGGACATCATGTCTCGCTCCATCCACCAACGCCACATTGCACCACAGACTGTCCAGGAGTTGGCGGATGCTTTAGTCCAGGTCTGAGAGGAGATCCCTCAGGAGACCATCCGCCACCTCATCAGGAGCATGCCCAGGCATTGTAGGGAGGTCATACAGGCACGTGGAGGCCACACACACTACTGAGCCTCATTTTGACTTGTTTTAAGGACATTACATCAAAGTTGGATCAGCCTGTAGTGTGGTTTTCCACTTTAATTTTGAGTGTGACTCCAAATCCAGACCTCCATGGGTTGATAAATTTGATTTCCATTGATCATTTTTGTGTGATTCTGTTGTCAGCACATTCAACTATGTAAAGAAAAAAGTATTTAATAAGAATAGTTCATTCATTCAGATCTAGGATGTGTTATTTTAGTGTTCCCTTTATTTTTTTGAGCAGTGTATATATTAGTGATTACAAAAGTTATCATAATCAGCATTGCGTAATGTTTTTCCTCTTTTCTATTAGCAACGTGTGGAATATCATTCACCTATTTACCTTATAACCTATCAGCACGGCACAATAATGCATTATTCCTCACGCTTGCTGTTTAACCTATGGGCACACTCTTGCAGTTATCACCTTCCCCTCTTTCAACCAATGGGCATGTCTTGGGATGCATTTATATGTTACCCATGTTCTCTTACTTGCTGTGTTACGGAAAAAGGTACCGACAACCCTCCACCTCCCCACCACCACCGGCTAAGGTCTGTCATTGGAACTCCTTTCTCTCAGCGGGGGGTTTCTATGCCAGCTGCCCTGCATATGGCTACCTGCCATCAAAGCATCTGGCCCTGAGGATCATACCTCAGAGATGAGGCCATTCCCCAAACTATACTGAATAAAAATATATACGCAAAATGAAACAATTTCAACAATTTTACTGAGTTAGAGTTCATATAAGGAAATCAGACAATTTAAAATAATCCATTAGGCCCTAATCTATAGATTTCACATAACTGGGCAGTGGTGCAGCCATGGGTAGGCATGGGAGGGCATAGGCCCACCCACTGGGGAGCCAGTCCCAGCCAATCAGAATTAGTTTTCCCCCTCAAAGGGGCTGTGTTAGGGATAGAAATACCCCTCAGTTTCATCGGCTGTCCGGGTGGCTGGTCTCAGACGATCCCACAGGTGAAGAAGCCGGATGTGGAGGTCCTGGGCTAGCCTGGTTACACGTGGTTTGTGAGTTGTGGTTGTTGGACGTACTGCCAAATTCTCTAAAACGACGTTGGAGGTGGCTTATGGTAGGCAAATTAACATTAAATTCTCTGGTAACAGCTCTGGTGGACATTCCTGAAGTCAGCATGCCAGTTGCACGCTCCCTCAAAACTTGAGACATCTATGGCATTGTGTTGTGTGACAAAACTGCACATTTTGGAGTGGCCTTTTATTGTCCCCAGCGAAGGTGCACATGTGTAATGATCATGCTGTTGAATCCCAAAAGCCTGGAAGGGATGAGAGAGCTAAGCCTATGGGTTCGTAGCTTCAACCCCGCGGCACACACACACACTTACACACACCAACTGATTAATGGACTGCTGAATGTATAGTGTTTTCTTACGCTTTGTTTGCTCTTTTCCATATTATGTCTATCTCAGATAAGCTACCCAGGAAAGGGCTGAAAATAGCCCATATTAATATATGTGGCCTTAGAAATAATGTTCATGAAATCAATAACTTGCTACCATCAGATAACATTAATATATTAGCCATTTCTGAGACACACTTCTTTCATTATTTTGATGATACAGCAGTAGCAATACAAGGATATAACATCTATAGAAGAGCCAGGAATGCTTATGGGGGAGGTGTTGCTGTATGTATTCAGAGCCATATACTTGTAATGCTTAGAGAATATCTTATGTCCAGTGTTATTGAAGTGTTGTGGTTGGCGGTTCACTTGGCACGTCTAAAGCCTTTTTTCTTTTGGGGTGTTACTATAGGCAACCAAGTTTAACAGTCAGTATCTAAATAATATGTGTGAAATACTTTATAGTGTATGTGATGTAAACAGAGAGGTCTAATTTATTGGGGACCTGAATATTGACTGGCTTTCATCAAGCTGTCCACTCAAGAGGAAGCTTCTCACTGTAACCAGTGCCTGTAACCTGGTTCAGGTTATTAATTAACCTACCAGGATGTTTACAAACACTACAGGAACAAGATCATCCACATGTATTGATCACATTTTTACTAATGCTGTAGAACTTTGTTCTAAAGCTGTATCTGTACCCATTGGATGCAGTGATCACAATATAGTGGCTATATCCAGGAAAGCCAAATCTGGTAATTCTGGTAATGAATGGTGTGGCTGTTGAACAAGTTGAGGAGACTAACTTACTTGGTGTTACCTTATAGTGTAAACTGTCATGGTCAAAACATATAGATTAAATTGTTGTAACGATGAGGAGAGGTCCCCAAGGGTCTGAATATATGTAAATAAGGTATTTCTGTTTTTTATTTTTAATAAATGTGCATACATTTCTAAAATCGGTTTTCGCTTTGTCATTATGGGGTATTGTGTGTAGATTGATGAGGGAAATGTTTTATTGAATCGATTTTAGAATAAGGCTGTAATGTAATTTTTTGGGGAAAAGTCAAGGGGTCTGAATACTTTCTGAAGGCACTGTAAATACTATGCAGGCCTTTCTTTCTTGGCTAAGAGTTGAGGAGAGACTGACTACATTACTTATTTTTTATAAGAAACATTTATGTGTTGAAAATTCCAAAATGTTTGCATAGTCAACTTACACACAGCTCTGACACACACACTTAGCCCACCAGATGTGCCACCAGGGGTATTTTCACATTCTCCAAATCCAGAACAAATTCAAGAAAGTCTACAGTATTATATAGAACCATTATTGCATGGAACTCCCTTTCATCTCATATTGCTCAAATGAACAGCAAACCTGGTTTCAAAAAACAGATAAAGCAACATCTCACGGCACAAGGCATCTCCTTCCACTCTTTCAACCAATGGGCATAAGTCTTGGGATGCATTATTATGTTACCCATGTTCTCTTACTTGCTGTGTTACGGAAAAAGGTACGTGGAAGCCAAGGCCCACCCACTGGGGAGCCAGTCCCAGCCAATTAGAATGAGTTTTCCCCCTCTAAAGGGCTTTATTAGAGACAGAAATACCCCTCAGTTTCATCGGCTGTCTGGGTGGCTGGTCTCAGACGATCCCACAGGTGAAGAAGCCGGATGTGGAGGTCCTGGGCTAGCGTGGTTACACGTGGTCTGTGGTTGTGGTTGTTGGATGTACTGCCAAATTCTCTACGGTGAAGAATGGTGGTGGCCGCATCATGCTGTGGGGATGTTTTTCAGCGGCAGGGGCTGGGAGACTAGTCAGATCGAGGGAAAGATGAATGAAACAAAGTACAGAGAGATCCTTGATGAAAATCGGCTCCCCTAAGCACACAGCCAAGACAACACACACCATAGTGCCCTCAAAGCTCATCACTAAGCTAAGGACCCTGGAACTAAACACCTCCCTTTGCAACTGGATCCTGGTCTTCCTGACGGGCCGCCCCCAGGTGATAAGGGTAGGTAACATCCGCCACGCTGATCCTCAACATGGGGGCCCCTCAGGGGTGCATGCTCAGTCCCCTCCTGTACTCCTTGTTCACTCATGACTGCACGGCCAGGCACAACTCCAACACCATCATTAAGTTTGCTGACAACACAACAGTGGTAGGGCCTGATCACCGACAATGATGAGACAGCCTATAGGGAGGAGGTCAGAGACCTGACCTTGTGGTGCAAGGACAACAACCTCTCCCTCAACAACAACCTCTCCCTCAAAATTCTCATCGACAGAACTGTAGTGGAACAGGTTGAGAGCTGCAAGTTCCTTGGCGTCCACATCACCAACAAACTAACATGGTCCAAGCACACCAAGACAGTTGTGAAGAGGGCACAACAAAACCTTTTCCCCTCAGGAGACTAAAAAGATTTGGCATGGGTCCTCAGATCCTCAAAAGGTTTTACAGCTGCACCATCGAGAGCATCCTGACGGGTTGCATCACTGCCTGGTATGAACTGCTCGGCCTCCGACCGCAAGGCACTGCAGAGGGTAGTGTGTACGGCCCAGTACATCCCCGTGGCCAAGCTTCCTGCCATCCAGGACCTCTATACCAGGCAGTGTCAAAGGAAGGTCCTAAAAATGTTCAAAGACTCCAGCCAACCTAGTCATAGATTGTTCTCTCTGCTACCGCATGGGAAGCGATACCGGAGCACCAAGTCTAGGTCCAAGAGGCTTCTAAACCGCTTCTACCCCCAATCCATAAGACTGCTACTCTCTGTTATTATCTATGCATAGTCACTTTAATAACTCTACCTACATGTACATATTACCTCAATTACCTCAACACAGGTGCCCCCCACACATTGACTCTGTACCGGTACCCCCTGTATATAGCCCCGCTACTGTTATTTACTGCTCCTCTAACTATTTGTTATTCTTGTCTCTTACTTTTTTTAGGTAATTTCTTAGAACTGCATTGTTGGTTAAGGGCTTGTAAGTAAGCATTTCACTGTAAGGTCTGTTGAATTCGGTGCATGTGACAAATAAAATTAGATTTTGATTTGATGTGCTCTCTAATGTCACAACGGCCATTAATAACCTCCATACTGCATCACGCTCCATCATTATCCAGTAGCAAAGTGAGGCCTTCTGCTGTACCCACCACTTGGTAGGGTAATTTAACCCTTGACGGAGAGCGGCGTAGGCCTATGAGTCAGCAAATACTGTCTTTATCTTTGCCATTAAATAGAGTGAATGATGACTGTCATGAGTTACTGGGTAGACCAACTTGTGTTGTTTGGTCTTTACTTCTGAAGTGACAGACACTTGAACACAAATGTAAGCTGCTGACCGCTTACTCCATGCATCACTTTTCAGTTCCAGGAATGGAATATGAGCAGCATAATCCTTTCTCTCACCGCTGTCAGATGGTACAGAATTACATAATGTGCAACATTAGAGGGTAAAGTGGTATTGTTGAATAGTGTCTTATGAACGGTAAAGTCTCGGGACAAGAGAGAGGATTATTCCTGCAAGTCATCATTTAATAGAAGGCGGTTATTGATCAAGATCTCTTTCAGCCTTTTAATAAGGCCCGGCTAGCCTGTAGCAATGCATTCTCTCATTAGCACTGGCCCTGCATAGTGCATACCGTCAGTTAGTGATATCACTGCTATCGGGGTAATATGAATTTGCTCCTACTGCACATTCATTTTAAAGGCAGTCCATATTCCCCCCCACTCCACCTAACGGTTAATGTTATACATTGGGGAGGGTAAATTAATCCTAATTTTGGAAGAAACTGCAGTCTGACTGTTGCTTTTCAAGCTATGGTGTTGACCAGAAACATATTTTTAGAGAAGAGCTCCCTCTGCTGCCTTCCATGCAGACTTACAATTGATATGGCATTACTTAAAGAAAGTGTTCCACAGGGATGCTGGCCCATGTTGAATCCAATGCGTCCCATGTTGACTCCAATGCTTCCCACAGTTGTGTCAAGTTGGCTGGATGTCCTTTGGGTGGTGGACCATTCTTGATACACATTGGAAACTGTTGAGTGTGAAAAACCCAGCACCATTGCAGTTCTTGACACAAACCGGTGCTC
The DNA here is from genome assembly GCF_045679555.1 of Salvelinus alpinus. Taxonomy (NCBI): domain Eukaryota; kingdom Metazoa; phylum Chordata; class Actinopteri; order Salmoniformes; family Salmonidae; genus Salvelinus; species Salvelinus alpinus. The sequence goes on from NC_092086.1 coordinate 80,699,100, forward strand.
CTGGAACCTACAACCATACCCCGTTCAAAGGCACTTAAATCTTTTTTCCATGTCTCAATTGTCTCAAGCCTTAAAAATCCTTCTTTAACCTGTCTTCTCCCCTTCATCTACACTTATTGAAGTGGATTTAATAGGTGGCATTAATAAGGGATCATAGCTTTCACCGTAGATTCACCTGGTCAGTCTATATAATGTAACCTTAAACCTTTAACCTAACTCCTAACCTTAACCCTAACCTTAACGCTAGCCCCTAGCGTAGCTAACGTTAGCCACCTAGCTAACATTAGCCACAGCAAATTGGAATTCGTAACATATTATACGGTTCTCACATTCTAGGTTTTGCAAATTTGTAACATATCATATGAATTGTTATTCGTAAAATATATGAAATGCATCATGGACATCCACAAATTAATACATACGAAACGTAATATATCACACTAAATGGAGTGTCTCGGATTTACGTACGGAATAATACTAAATGCACTGAGACAAGGTTGAGTTAGATGGCAAAATGCCCTAGACTTGGCTGTTGAACAGGTCAAGTCACAGTGAATAGCCGGGGCTGAAATACTACACAGATTCTACGCAGATAATCACTGTAATTTCTTGCAGACATTCTTTTTAATTGGCGTCAAAATGTTTCAAAAAAATAAAGTCGGTTTTGGACAGTTTTGAACAGCGTGTAATTGGACTCACATTTATTAATAGGAAACAGAAAATGAGCCTGACAGCTATATCCCCCCCACTTATGGCTATAGGAAATAGATCTGGTGTAATTTAATGATCTGTTTATTTTAACCTTAATAAATCTTAATGGCGGGGCTTGTTCTCTAATCTGGGAGGCTGAGCAGCAGGCACTGTGTGTTTATTGTAAGTGGGCGAGAGGACCCAAATTAGGGCGAGAGCTAGTGCAGCTGAGAGGAGGGTGGAGAGGGCTTGAGTACGGCTATAGACCTGTTATTGTTATCTTTACCTGTTGGGGGTCTAGTCTGAGCAATGGCAAATCCCTCCATCTGGACCTCTGCTTTGTGCTAGGAGTCTTCTGACAGATAATACACTGTGGGTCTTCATCAGTGCTAACCCAAAGTACTATTTGCAGGTGGTCGAAATGAGAAGCCAAACAAGTGAGGTAAAGGAGGAATGGATTAATTCTATTCCTAACACAAACGTTATGAAGAATTTTCTGTACAGTACAAGTTTCATGGCCAAATCAACTGAAATCAGCTGCCTTAATTAAAGCTGAATTTGGAGAAAAAAAATTTGATTGCATGGCTACCCAAATCGCTTCCATTTATTTTTTAGCTAGCTGTGGCTAAATTAAACTGGTTCAATCAGCGTTGTTTCAACGTAATTTGTCAATCTATTGTGACGTGGAACTACGTGGAAAATACATTGGATTTGAAAAAAGTATCAAAATGTTGTTTTGAGGGTGAAATTTCAACCACAGGATTATGTCATCACGGTAACCATTTTTTAACATAGCCAAACCTTGTATAAAATGTTTTCAATTCGGTACCTTTGAAACAATGTCAGATTCTCAACTTTATATCCACTATCAGAAAAAACATATACACTACCGTTCAAAAGTTTGAGGTAACTTAGAAATGTCCTTGTTAGAAAAGCACATTTTCTGTCCATTAAAATAACATAAAATTGATCAGAAATACATTGTAGACATTGTTAATGTTGTAAATGACTATTGTAGCTGGAAACGGCAGATTTTTTTTATGGAATATCTACATAGCCGTACAGAGGCCCATTATCAGCAACCATCACTCCTGTGTTCCAATGGCACGTTGTGTTAGCTAATCCAAGTTTATCATTTTAAAAGGCTAATTGATCATTAGAAAACACTTTAGCAATTATGTTAGCACAGCTGAAAACTGTTGTTCTGATTAAAGAAGCAATAAAACTGGCCTTCTTTAGACTAGTTGAGTAAATGGAGCATCAGAATTTGTGGGTTCGATTAAAGGCTCAAAATGGCCAGAAACAAAGTACTTTCTAAGTGCCCCAAACTTTGGAACAGTGGTGTATATATCAACAAGCAGGGCAGCACCTCCTACTGGAGAGTAGATCTATCTACAGTTATCCATTTGGTCTCCCATCCAGGGTTTTAAACAAGCCCAACTCTGGTTAGCATCAACATTTGTCACTGACTGCTACCAATGTGCAATCTTAAGAATGACTTTTGAGAGATCTCTTAATAACTAAACAGATTCACTGTTGCTATTGAAGTCATTCCAAAGGGTAGGTTTAACAGCTAAAATTAAATGTAACCATACTTTAGAAGTCATACATTATCAATGATACTATAGGCCTATATAGCATTTGCAAAGTCCTCAACAGCTATTGTTTCAATTCAACCCAGAATTCAAAAAAAAATAGACAATAACTATAGGCCTAGGGTTTCAAGCTTTGGTTGATTTAAAATGTAATCTTCAAGTGAATAATTAACATGTCAGGATGCCTGACGACATCCTACTCACACTTAGTAACCCTGCTATCTCCCTACCAGCAGTCTTAAAGCAAATTTACTCGATTGGCTCCGTCTCAGCATACAAGATAGTGGAAGACAACTAGAGGAAGATATACAACTAGAGGAAGAGAGCCTATGCCCACACAGATTTCAGGCTGACAGAGGGTTCCTTCTTTGTTTGGAAGACTAGTGGCATGAAGTATCTAGGAATTAATATAGTATCCCCCATAACTAAGATATGCTGCCTAAATGGCCTAGAGTTGTCCAGGTAATCAGGGGAAGATATTAAAAGATGGGCAACTCTCCCACTATCTTTATGGGGCAGAGCTGAAATTTTGAAGATTAATACCTAAGCTAGCCTATGTCCTCTCTTCCATCCCTCTCCAGTTCCCACTGTCATGGTTTAAGGAGGTATAAACTCTCTCCTTGCAGTTCTTATGGAACAATCAGAATCCCAGGATAGAGTATAGAACACTGACTGTACCTAGATTCAAAGGTGGACTGGGTGTCCCAGATATATTCTTCTACTACTTGTTATATAATTAAGCAATAAGGCCTGAGGAGGTGTGGTATATGGCTAATATACCACGGCTGAGGGCTGTTCTTACGCATGACGCAACGTGGAGACACAGCTTTTAGCCTTGGTATATTGGCCATATATCACAAACCCGAGGTGTCTTATTGCTAATATAAACTAGTTACCAACGTATAGCAGTACAAATAAATGTTTTGTCATACCCATGGCATATGGTCTGATATACCATGGCTGTCTGCCAATCAGCATTCAGACCTCAAACCACCCAGTTTATTTATTTTTTATTTATTTATTTCACCTTTATTTAACCAGGTAGGCTAGTTGAGAACAAGTTCTCATTTGCAACTGCGACCTGGCCAAGATAAAGCATAGCAGTGTGAACAGACAACACAGAGTTACACATGGAGTAAACAATAAACAAGTCAATAACATGGTAGAAAAAAAAAAGAGAATCTATATACAATGTGTGCAAAAGGCATGAGGTAGGCAATAAATCGAATAATTACAATTTAGCAGATTAACACTGGAGTGATAAATCATCAGATGATCATGTGCAAGAAGAGATACTGGTGTGCAAAAGAGCAGAAAAGTAAATAAATAAAAGCAGTATGGGGGGTGAGGTAGGTAAATTGGGTGGGTAGTTTACAGATGGACTATGTACAGCTGCAGCGATCGGTTAGCTGCTCGGATAGCAGATTTTTAAAGTTGTTGAGGGAGATAAAAGTCTCCAACTTCAGAGATTTTTGCAATTCGTTCCAGTCGCAGGCAGCAGAGAACTGGAAGGAAAGGCGTCCAAATGAGGTTTTGGCTTTAGGGATGATCAGTGAGATACACCTGCTGGAGCGCGTGTTGCAGGTGGGTGTAGCCATCGTGACCAGTGAACTGAGATAAGGCGGCACTTTACCTAGCATAGCCTTGTAGATGACCTGGAGCCAGTGGGTCTGACGACGAACATGTAGCGAGGGCCAGCCGACTAGGGCATACAGGTCGCAGTGGTGGGTCGTATAAGGTGCTTTAGTAACAAAACGAATGGCACTGTGATAAACTGCATCCAGTTTGCTGAGTAGAGTATTGGAAGCTATTTTGTAGATGACATCGCCGAAGTCGAGGATCGGTAGGATAGTCAGTTTTACTAGGGTAAGTTTGGCGGCGTGAGTGAAGGAGGCTTTGTTGCGGAATAGAAAGCCGATTCTTGCTTTGATTTTGGATTGGAGATGTTTGATATGAGTCTGGAAGGAGAGTTTGCAGTCTAGCCAGACACCTAGGTACTTATAGATGTCCACATATTCTAGGTCGGAACCGTCCAGGGTGGTGATGCTAGTCGGGCGTACGGGTGCAGGCAGCGAACGGTTGAAAAGCATGCATTTGGTTTTACTAGCGTTTAAGAGCAGTTGGAGGCCACGGAAGGAGTGTTGTATGGCATTGAAGCTCGTTTGGAGGTTAGATAGTACAGTGTCCAAGGAAGGGCCGGAAGTATATAGAATGGTGTCGTCTGCGTAGAGGTGGATCAGGGAATCGCCCGCAGCAAGAGCAACATCATTGATGTATACAGAGAAAAGAGTCGGCCCGAGAATTGAACCCTGTGGTACCCCCATAGAGACTGCCAGAGGACCGGACAACATGCCCTCCGATTTGACACACTGAACTCTGTCTGCAAAGTAGTTGGTGAACCAGGCAAGGCAGTCATTAGAAAAACCGAGGCTACTGAGTCTGCCGATAAGAATATGGTGATTGACAGAGTCGAAAGCCTTGGCCAGGTCGATGAAGACGGCTGCACAGTAATGTCTTTTATCGATGGCGGTTATGATATCGTTTAGTACCTTGAGCGTGGCTGAGGTGCACCCATGACCGGCTCGGAAACCGGATTGCACAGCGGAGAAGGTACGGTGGGATTCGAGATGGTCAGTGATCTGTTTGTTGACTTGGCTTTCGAAGACCTTAGATAGGCAGGGCAGGATGGATATAGGTCTGTAACAGTTTGGGTCCAGGGTGTCTCCCCCTTTGAAGAGGGGGATGACCGCGGCAGCTTTCCAATCCTTGGGGATCTCAGATGATACGAAGGAGAGGTTGAACAGGCTGGTGATAGGGGGTGCGACAATGGCGGCGGACAGTTTCAGAAATAGGGGGTCCAGATTGTCAAGCCCAGCTGATTTGTATGGGTCCAGGTTTTCCAGCTCTTTCAGAACATCTGCTATCTGGATTTGGGTAAAGGAGAAGCTGGGGAGGCTTGGGCGAGTAGCAGCGGAGGGGGCGGGGCTGTTGGCCAAGGTTGGAGTCGCCAGGAGGAAGGCATGGCCAGCCATTGAGAAATGCTTGTTGAAGTCTTCGATTATCACGGATTTATCGGTGGTGACCGTGTTACCTAGCCTCAGTGCAGTGGGCAGCTGGGAGGAGGTGCTCTTGTTCTCCATGGACTTTACAGTATCCCAGAACTTTTTGGAGTTAGAGCTACAGGATGCAAATTTCTGCTTGAAAAAGCTGGCCTTTGCTTTCCTGACTGACTGCGTGTATTGGTTCCTGACTTCCCTGAACAGTTGCATATCGCGGGGGCTCTTCGATGCTATTGCAGTTCGCCACAGGATGTTTTTGTGCTGGTCGAGGGCAGTCAGGTCTGGAGTGAACCAGGGGCTATATCTGTTCTTGGTTCTGCATTTTTTGAACGGAGCATGCTTGTCTAATATGGTGAGGAAGTAACATTTAAAGAATGACCAGGCATCCTCAACTGACGGGATGAGGTCAATATCCTTCCAGGGAACCCGGGACAGGTCGATTAGAAAGGCCTGCTCGCAGAAGTGTTTTAGGGAGCGTTTGACAGTGATGAGGGGTGGTCGTTTGACCGCGGACCCGTGGCGGATACAGGCAATGAGGCAGTGATCACTGAGATCTTGATTGAAGACAGCAGAGGTGTATTTGGAGGGCAGGTTGGTCAGGATAATGTCTATTAGGGTGCCCATGTTTACGGATTTAGGGTTGTACCTGGTGGGTTCCTTGATGATTTGTGTGAGATTGAGGGCATCAAGCTTGGATTGTAGGACTGCCGGGGTGTTAAGCATATCCCAGTTTAGGTCACCTAACAGAACAAACTCTGAAGCTAGATGGGGAGCGATCATCATTTATAATTCAAGATATCCCCTTACATGGGCTTACAAATCAAAATATAAGATTGGCAGCTGGGAGTGGTTAGAGGAGAGGATAATGTCTGAACACAGGTCTGTCTCCCTGGTGTGGGAGTGGTTACATGTCCCTCTCCGTAAGGGGGCGCAAGGTGACCGAGTTGATAAATACTGTGTTGAAGCCAGATAAAGTCACTAATGTTTCATTTACATTTACATTTACATTTAAGTCATTTAGCAGACGCTCTTATCCAGAGCGACTTACAAATTGGTGCATTCACCTTATGATATCCAGTGGAACAACCACTTTACAATAGTGCATCTAACTCTTTTAAGGGGGGGGGGGGTTAGAAGGATTACTTTATCCTATCCTAGGTATTCCTTAAAGAGGTGGGGTTTCAGGTGTCTCCGGAAGGTGGTGATTGACTCCGCTGACCTGGCGTCGTGAGGGAGTTTGTTCCACCATTGGGGTGCCAGAGCAGCGAACAGTTTTGACTGGGCTGAGCGGGAACTGTACTTCCTCAGAGGTAGGGAGGCGAGCAGGCCAGAGGTGGATGAACGCAGTGCCCTTGTTTGGGTGTAGGGCCTGATCAGAGCCTGAAGGTACGGAGGTGCCGTTCCCCTCACAGCTCCGTAGGCAAGCACCATGGTCTTGTAGCGGATGCGAGCTTCAACTGGAAGCCAGTGGAGAGAGCGGAGGAGCGGGATGACGTGACAGAACTTGGGAAGGTTGAACACCAGATGGGCTGCGGCGTTCTGGATGAGTTGTAGGGGTTTAATGGCACAGGCAGGGAGCCCAGCCAACAGCGAGTTGCAGTAATCCAGACGGGAGATGACAAGTGCCTGGATTAGGACCTGCGCCGCTTCCTGTGTGAGGCAGGGTCGTACTCTGTGAATGTTGTAGAGCATGAACCTACAGGAACGGGTCACCGCCTTGATGTTAGTTGAGAACGACAGGGTGTTGTCCAGGATCATGCCAAGGTTCTTAGCACTCTGGGAGGAGGACACAATGGAGTTGTCAACCGTGATGGCGAGATCATGGAACGGGCAGTCCTTCCCCGGGAGGAAGAGCAGCTCCGTCTTGCCGAGGTTCAGCTTGAGGTGGTGATCCGTCATCCACACTGATATGTCTGCCAGACATGCAGAGATGCGATTCGCCACCTGGTTATCAGAAGGGGGAAAGGAGAAGATTAATTGTGTGTCGTCTGCATAGCAATGATAGGAGAGACCATGTGAGGATATGACAGAGCCAAGTGACTTGGTGTATAGCGAGAATAGGAGAGGGCCTAGAACAGAGCCCTGGGGGACACCAGTGGTGAGAGCACGTGGTGCGGAGACAGATTCTCGCCATGCCACCTGGTAGGAGCGACCTGTCAGGTAGGACGCAATCCAAGCGTGGGCCGCGCCGGAGATGCCCAATTCGGAGAGGGTGGAGAGGAGGATCTGATGGTTCACAGTATCAAAGGCAGCCGATAGGTCTAGAAGGATGAGAGCAGAGGAGAGAGAGTTAGCTTTAGCAGTGCGGAGCGCCTCCGTGACACAGAGAAGAGCAGTCTCAGTTGAATGACTAGTCTTGAAACCTGACTGATTTGGATCAAGAAGGTCATTCTGAGAGAGATAGCAGGAGAGCTGGCCAAGGACGGCACGTTCAAGAGTTTTGGAGAGAAAAGAAAGAAGGGATACTGGTCTGTAGTTGTTGACATCGGAGGGATCGAGTGTAGGTTTTTTCAGAAGGGGTGCAACTCTCGCTCTCTTGAAGACGGAAGGGACGTAGCCAGCGGTCAAGGATGAGTTTCCTACCAACTCTGGTGTTCGTGTCCCCTCACTTAATATGGTATCAGAATTGGTCAACAACAACAGTGCTCGCAACTTAGAGACTCGGAAGAAGTAGTCAGGTTTATTATGTCTTGGGTTCAAATGTGTCACATCTAGTATAACCCCCTGTTTACACTTTGAATAATAGACTCTGGCAAAGGCACAGTATTTCAACTATTGGTCAGATTGTTAAAGATGATATTCTATAATTGTGAAGGCAGATTATGATTCGAGCGATCCTTAATTTTTAGCAGTCATATACAAGGTTCATTAAAAGGAGGGTGCTGAACCTGCCTTTGGTACAGAATAGGCTGTTATAGACTGCTGTTTTTTTCCATCCCTAACGCATATTCCCCCATTCAGTTGGCATTGGAGCGTGAGCTGAACACTTCTCTCACCCCATCGCAATGGGATGCTATTTGGATAAGGGGTCTGGCCACTTCAAAATGTGTTATGTATAAGATCACTCAGTACAAGATATTGTGTAGAGCCTACATCACCCTTGTACGTATCTCAAAGATGGATACAAATCTAAGTTATGCTGGCACAACTGTGGCAGCAATGGCTTTCTAATCCACATATTGTGGGAATGCTCCGCAGCGAAAACATTTTTGTCTGTTATTTCAGTTTTGTCCAAAACTTTTAATGTCGAATTTTACAACTGATATGGAAATACTTAAAGAAAGTGTTCCACAGCGATGCTGGCCCATGTTGGCTCCAAATCTTCTCACAGTTGTGTCAAGTTGGCTGAATGTTGGCTGTTGAGCGTGAAAAACCCAGCAGCGTTGCAGTTCTTGACACAAACCAGTGTGCCTGGCATCTACTACCATACCCTGTTCAAAGGCACTTACATATTTTGTCTTGCCCATTCACCCTCTGAATGGCACACATACACAAAGCATGTCTCAATTGTCTCAAGGCTTAAAAATCCTTCTTTAACCTGTCTCCTCCCCTTCATCTACACTGATTGAAGTGGATTTAACAGCATTAATAAGGGATCATAGCTTTCACCTGGGAGCAGGTGTTCTTAATTTTTGTACTCTCAGTGTATACTGTCTAATGTTAAGTAACACATCCATGGCCACATTTTGAGGTTACTGTTAATGTCTTCTTATGTAATCATAGAAGAGCATGCATGTTCAAGATAGCATGCAAAAGTCGCAGGTCTGTGGAGATCTTCACAATTGCTATATTACTCTGGGCAGAATCTCAAACATCATTGATCACTTGCACTATGTACTTTTAATGTAATCTCAACTGCAATCCATGTCATTTGGTTGTAATATTTAAATGAGGCACAGTGATAACATATTAAGTTGTATAAATACAAAAGATCTGACATTGTATTCCCATTTGAGATTTTTTTTTTTTTAATGGTTGAAAAAGCAGTAATAACACAGGTGACAACTAAATCAAAATATCTGACTTTTTTTTTTGACAAAGTCAACAAAGTCAAATCCAAGAAAGCATCGTTTTTTTGAGTGGGTGAATATATGTTGAAATTTCATTGATCAACTTTTCAAATAAATATTACAAAAATGTCCAAGTTAAAATGTAGTAGTGTGCTCAGTGGGTACACTTTCTGACAGCACCCCTTTTGTTTTCCCATGGTAGAAGTGGTCAGAAAGTGACTTTTTGGACCTGAATAACAAAACATTTAGGAGATCAAGGTGCTCAAAGTTTACACATTTTGCATACCCCACCATACCATTAGACATCTGTCACTGAAAAATATAAATAGTTGAGTTTGATATCATTTGAAAGCTTACATGTCAGACTATTCTATGATTCCTTATTATAGCTCTGTTGTCACGCCCTGACCATAGAGAGCTGTTTATTCTCTATGTTGGTTAGGTCGGGGTGTGATTAAGGGTTGGTTATCTAGGGGAATTATACATCTATGGTGGCCTGGTATGGTTCCCAATCAGAGGCAGCTGTTTATCGTTGTCTCTGATTGGGGATCATATTTAGGTAGCCATTTCCCCATTGTGTTTTGGTGGGATCTTGTGTTTGTGTAACTGCCTGTGAGCAGCCCAGAACGTCACATTTCGTTTGTGCTTGTTTGTTTTGTTTGGTGAGTTTCGATTTATTAAAATATGTGGAACTCTACGCACGCTGCGCCTTGGTCCATTCATTATGACGATCGTGACAGAAGATCCCACCACCAAAGGACCAAGCAGCGTGGCCAGCAGCTGGGCCCGGGAGAGAGAGGAGTGTGGGACCAGTCAGGCATCATGTTTTGCGGAGATACGCAATGTGTCTCCAGTGCGCATCCACAGCCCGGTGCATTCTGTGCCAGCTCCTCGCACTTGCCAGGCGAAAGTGAGCATCCAGCCAGGACGGGTTGTGCCGGCTCAGCGCTCCTGGTCTCCAGTACGCCTCCTCGGTCCGGGATATCCTGCGCCGGCTCTACGCACTGTGTCGCCAGTGCGCCTTCACAGCCCAGTGCGTCCTGTGCCAGCGCCCCGCACTTGCCGGGCTAAAGTGAGCATCCAGCCAGGACGGGTTGTGCCAGCTCTACGCTCTAGACCTCCAGTGCGCCTCCACAGTCCAATACGTCCTGTGCCTCCTCCCCGCCCTCACCCTGAGGTGCGTGTCATCAGCCCAGTGCCACCTGTACCGGTCCCACGCATCAGGCCTCCAGTGCACCTCCACAGTCCAGTACGTCCTGTGCCTGCTCCTCGCGCTCGTCCTGAGGTGCGTGTCACCAGCCCGGTACCACCAGTGCCGGCCCCACGCACCAAGCTTCCGGCCGGCGAGCTTCCGGCGTTTCCCAGTCCAGAGCTTCCGGCGTCAGTTCCCAGTCCAGAGTTTCCGGCGACAGTTCCCAGTCCAGAGTTTCCGGCGACAGTTCCCAGTCCAGAGCTCCTGAGACGGTCCGGAACCTCCAGCAGGGGTTCCCAATCCAGAGTCTCCTGCGAGGGTTCCCAGTCCGGAGCCTCCGGCGACGATCTACGGTTTGGAGTCCCCGGCGACGAACCACGGTCCGGAGTCCCCGGCGACGATTTACGGCCCGGAGACCCCGGCGACGATCCATGGTCCAGTTCCTCCGATGACGTATCCACGAGCGGAGTGGGTACTTCACCCCGCACCGGAGCCTCCGCCGCCGGTAGATGCCCACCCGGACCCTCCCCTATTGAGTCAGGTTTTGCGGTCAGAGTCTGCACCTTTGGGGGGGGGGGGGGGGGGGGTACTGTCACGCCCTGACCATAGAGAGCTGTTTATTCTCTATGTTGGTTAGGTCGGGGTGTGATTAAGGGTGGGTTATCTAGGGGAATTATACATCTGTTGGCCTGGTATGGTTCCCAATCAGAGGCAGCTGTTTATCGTTGTCTCTGATTGGGGATCATATTTAGGTAGCCATTTCCCCATTGTGTTTTGTGGGATCTTGACTATGTTTAGTTGCCTGTGAGCATTATTATAGCTTCACATTTCGTTTGTTCGCTTTATTGTTTCTGTTCTTTGAGTTTTCTCTTCCTAATAAAAGGGATGGAAACATACCAGGCTGCATCTTGGTCCAATCATTATGACGATCGTGACATCTGTGGGTGATTGAGATTAAGCTAGCATAATAGTAAACACTTGAAGAGGATTTTAACTTGTATATGAAATGTGATAAATGTTCTCTATAATTTAGCCTAACAGGGTGGAAATATATGAGTGAGAAAAACAGATTAGCATCATGAAACATGGGAAAAAAACGAAATGTTTATAATTATTTAGCGTTGCACCGTTTTCCCACCGGGAATGTCATTGTGGGAAGGGACTGTTTTCTATAAGGATAATTACTACAAGCTAATAGGGTGGAGACACACAGAAAATATTAGAGACACACAGAAAATGCAAAATACAATAATAATAAATACAATAATCATGAAGGAAAAAAAAATCCTTGAAAGAGATTTTAACCACAACTATAAAATAACAAATAACAACTATAAAATAATAATGAAATAATGAAGGAATTTTATTTTATGGCTTATATTTCTTGTTGAAGTTGATAAATAACACCTGGGTACATGGCTAAAACACCTTCATCCACTGAAAAAAAGTGTTCAAAATGCAGAAAATTCCTTTTCAATATCCATATTTTTGTGTTTTTAAGATAAAGGACCTTATATGTTTAATGCCTTTTGGAATCCACATTTGACACTATTTTACTCTAAATAAGAAGTGATATTTCCTGGGGACAGAAAAGGCACCTCCTATTAGGAATGACCCAGCTGGTACACCATTGACTGTACAAAATTATTATTTATCTCAAATTTTGTGCACACATTTGTTTACATCCCTGTTAGTGAGCATTTCTCCTTAGCCAAAATAATCCATCCACCTGACAGGTGTGGCAAATCAAGAAGCGGATTAAACAGCATGATCATTACACAGGTGCACCTTGTGCTGGGGACAATAAATGCCACTAAAATGTGCACTTTTGTCACACAACACAATGCCACAGATGTGTCAAGTTTTTAGGGAGCATGGAATTGGCATGCTGACATCAGGAATGTTAACCCGAGCTGTTAACAATGTCATTTTAAAGAATTTGGCAGTATGTCCAACAGGCCTCACAACAGGACCTCCACATCCAGCTTCTTCACCTGCAGGATCATCTGAGACCAGCTACACGGACAGCTGATGAAACTGTGCGTTCGCACAATCAAAGAATTTCTGCACAAACTGTCAGAAACCGTCTCAGGGAAGCTCATCTGCCTGCTCGTCGTCCTCACCAGGGTCTTGACCTGATTGCAGCAAATGCTCACCTTCGATGGCCATTGGCACGCTGGAGAAGTGTGCTCTTCACCAATGAATCCCAGTTTCAACTGTACTGGGTAGATGGCAGACAGCATATATGGTGTTGTGTGGGTGAGCTGTTTGCTGCTGTCAATGTTGTGAACAGAGTGCCCATAGTGGCGTAGGGGTTATGGTATGGGCCGGCATAAGCTACGGATAACGAACACAATTGCATTTTATCGATGGCAATTTCAATGCACAGAGATACTGTGACGAGATCCTGAGGTTCATTATCGTGCCATTCATCCGCCGCCGTCACCTCATGTTTCAGGATAATAATGCACGGCCCCATGTCTCAAGGATTTGCACACAATTCCTGAAAGCTGAACATTTGCCAGTTTTTCCATGGGCTGCATACTCACTAGACATGTCACCCATTGAGAATGTTTGGGATGCTCTGGGTTGACGTGTATGACAGCGTGTTCCAGTTCCCACCAATATCCAGCAACTTCCACAGGCCACAATCAACATCCTAATCAACTCTATGGAAAGGAGATGCGTGAGGCAAATGGTGGTCACACCAGATACTGACTGGTTTTCTGATCCACACCCCTACTTTTTTTAAAGGTACAGTTTATAAACATTAAATAAATCGGAGTTTGTGCGTTTTTAAATTGATAAGCTCGAAAGGAATTGGTTTTTTCTCTTCTGTAAATCCTAAATCAGTCTGATAAACATCTTTGTAAGTGCAAGGGTTTGTCTATTTCAGTGATGAAGACATCATGGATGTCTGTGAGTTGGTTTATGGGCTGCTTTGCCCAAAGATGACATCTGTTGTATGGCGCACACAAAACTGGAAGCCATATGTCTGCCATCGGGAGGAGAGCAGGGTCTAGGGGCCACCTAACTGACTAAGAACTATTATTCCCCAGGGCGCATGGGCCCCAGGATCAAACAGAGGTCGCAATATTATAGATGCAGAACTTCATTTTCCAGAGCAAGTCTTCCATCCCGTAGAGGGTATTGATAGGAGGGTCTGGATTTCATCAGAACTAATTCCCCAGCTCTTCGCAGAGAAAGGACCACTTGTTAAATGTTATACCAGTGACAATTAGTTACCAGGGTGTGTGTGTGTGTGTGTGTGTGTGTGTGTGTGTGTGTGTGTGTGTGTGTGTGTGTGTGTGTGTGTGTGTGTGTGTGTGTGTGTGTGTGTGTGTGTGTGTGTGTGTGTGTGTGTGTGTGTGTGCATGTATGAATGTGTGTGTGTGGTAGGGCTAATGAAAACATTCTTTCATTTCAGGATTTGTCTTTTTCCTTTTCCCTTATTTTCTCTTCTGATTCGGGGAACTATTTATTCAACTCTGGCTGCCGTCGTCTGCTCTCTGGTCAGTGCCTGAGTCATTTGGACACTGGCCTGTGGAGTTTGGGTGTACCTGTGTGATGGTGTGTCTGTGTGTGTTTCTGTGTGCGTTAATAGCCTGTGGTCTGTGAAAACACACTGGAGGTTAAGTAAGGCTAATTAGACAGGGCTTTGCACATGGGTTGGTTCAGAGGCAAAGCGCTGGTTCTGGATTCACACAGGATTTCCACGGCCTGAGCTCTAAATGTGTTCCACATGCTCCACAGATGGGCTACCGCCTCTAACATTGTGAGATGAGGGACATCGACCTCCCTGAGAGAAAGAGAAAGAGAACTTGTGTGAGAGAAAGACACAAGAGAATGTGTTCTGTGTAAGAGAGGGAGAGAGGTTGTGTGGTTGAGAGAAAAAGAGTGAGAGGGAGAGAGAGAAAGAGGTCCACCCTGTAACTCCCAACACAAGCCAGCTGGCCGGCCCAAATAAACCCAACCCTCACTGCAACCTGCAGTCATGTCTCAACACGCACATGAAAGGGCCTATAATACGACACAGGTGCAAACCTGACCTGCCATACATTTCTACTCATTACATCCCTTTAGTGAATTAAGGACTTCAATTAATGACACTCTTTATGGAGAAATAATACCGCATCATTGGAAAAATTGACCAAGCACCTAGTTATCGGTCACGAACGCGTGCGTTGCAACATTAGGCGCAAACCACTTAAGGTTCCTCAAACGACCCTAAGTGACCAGTGTAATGGTTCAAAAACAAACCGTGACCACTTGTATGGCTGCGTAAACAGCCAATGGAGCTCTTTAGCACCGAGGCCCTGGAAGGCATGGCACAGTCCATTAGCTAATCATTAGGATTAATAGATGGGTAAATGCATCACTAACACGGCTTGTAATTACCACTTTACAGAGCCATGTTTTGCTTATTTTATGTGTTCACAGGTCTGGAGGGTGGCAAAAGCAACATGGTGGACGCCAGAACGACAAAACCATTATGGCAGCCAACTCATTCCAAGAGATCGAAATCGTTTTTTATCTGATGAGACACTAAGGTGAGGCATGGTGACCTAACAACCCCCTCTAGGCAATATAGAGGTTGAAACTGAAACAAAAAGAGTCTATTGACAATCAGACGTGTTCGTCACTCATAGGCCTTATTTTCACATTGTTCTTCCCAGCACGATTACAGCAACTATGGCAGATGCTTAACCAGGTCAGCTCAGTATCTCAACTTGGGTTGGCTAGGTTTGGATCAGTAACGTGAAAAGGGTATAAGGCATGGTAGGCAACCCTTGTCCTGGAGTGCCAGTTTTTGTTTTTGATTCAACCGACCTGGAAGACCAGGTGTGTTGAATTTAGGCAATCACTGAACTGATCAATTAGCTCAGTTGGTCAGGCGTGGTGCCTAGTTGGAAGAAAATCCTTCAGTACTGTACCTGCGACACTCCAGGAACAGGGCTGCCTACCCCTGGTGTAAGGAGTATAAAAGGGTGGTATGAGTTTCGCCCAGGAAAAAAGCAAAAGTTGGCTCTTGTGGAATTACTCAGTTCAAGTCATTTGATTCTGTAACAATTAAATGAGGATCATTATCAGATTTCCAGACCACAATGACATTGTCTGCAGTTGAACAAGTGATGTTGATCTCCAAACATTTACCCTATTAAAGATGAAAGAGTAGTGGATTTATTGACAATGCCCAAATACAGTAAAATGTATTTCATAGGAGGCTATTATGAACGTTGTATCCACTAGGGGGAACCCTTGTTTAAAGTACTGTTTAAAGTCCTACTCCAGTCTCCTTTTCATCTCATTTAACATCTCATTTACATAACAAAAGGCACATCTCAACAGGTGTCCAGGTGTGTCATGACGTGGCACAAATGGGGGGGTGGGCCTTTCCTCTTTTCTTCTCTATTGCTCCTTTATCGTTCCTCAAGACGATGACATTACAGTCACCATCAGACCAACTCCTTGAATATCCTTGAAGTTTGCAGGTGTGTCTAAAAAACACTATCTTTCTCAAAAATTTTTTTTTTTAAACCTTTAGTGTGTGTACAATACTTTATACTTGGAATATTGCTTTTACATTTAATTTTTTTTTAAATAAAAACTTCAAGAAAAGTGTCAATGTATGCATGTGCGTGTGCAGTAGCCAGTTATATACCATCACTCACAATGTTTCATAACTGATAGCACCTTTGATAAAACTCGAATGGCCACTTATCAGCGGCCTAATGTTCAAGTTGACCTCACTGATCCTGTTCAATCACTGATTTAGGACTATCCAACGTAGTACAAATCTATAGCCTACCCACCATGAAGTCAGAATCCTGAGTAAGAATATTTGAGCAATCATTTATTTTATTTTTTTATCTTACCTTATTCATGAGCATGTGAATTGGTGTAGTGTGAATAAGTGCGCTACTGTGCTGCACTGTCAGGGCTGGCCAGAGGCTGAGATGGAACTGAAGGCTGTCTCAATTTAAGATCAATACAAATGGATATCAAAAGTTAGACACAAGAATGTGGAATATTATTAAGGCTACAGTAGCCTACATCAGCACTATTACAGAAGCATTGGGCTATATTACCAATATTATTAGTAAGATATAATAATAATAACAATATTAATGCTAATAACAATAATAATAGTAGATTAGTCTAAATCATCAGCATCATTGTTTGTTATTATTTTACCATCGTTATTTATTATTCATGTAATTGTTAAAGTTGAACAATTTAGTAAATGTAATACAGAAAAATGCATGCATTATTTTCAACCCTTTAAGTTAATATTCAGTGCATGTGAAGTTATATCCTTCGTGTAAAATCAGTAGCTCCAAAAAGTGGCCTAAATTATGTAAACATTTAAATTCTGCATCGGATTTGTGACTTTTTATAGCTTAAATGGACAATATATATATATATATTTTTTTTTATGATCTAGAAATGTATTATTTTTAAGTATTAAAACAGGCCCATTGTGTGTGAAATTATATACATTAAGAGGACATTCCTTGAGTGTATGGTCAAAGTCAATGTTTGAGTGTATGGTCAAAGTCAATGTTCGCCAAAATATAGCCTAGCTCTACAGGGCTACTTCGGAATTATATGTCAAAAAGGCCTACATAATTTCCAACATAATGACTGTTGTAAAATCGCACTGATGAATCACTGCGCAATGTAGGCCTTGCCTAGCTGACACAGCAGACTGCGGAAAAGTTTACAGTTCACATAGATATCTTGACCTCTCTCTGAAGTAGGCTACTCATGTGTCCACAGGTGTGCAAAGACGTTGTCACTAGATTAGATAAAATAACAAAGACCAAGCCAAACAATCGTCATAGCAGGTTATCATCACACCCCATGTGGTAGAAAATAATTGTCTTGAAAATAGCACATTCCCAACATTTCAGCACAGTTTACATTTAAGAGGTAAATATGGACACATTCAAACAAAACTCAACTGAGGCGCAGAAGTTTAAAGCATGTGGTGCATGATTTCATGTAACCTAGAAATGACATTTCAAATTAGAGAAAAGTTCATTAAAGCCGAATACCCTCTATGCGTTAAATACCTTTGCATTACTTTGGTAAATTGAACCTTTCAGTGAGAAAGAATGATTATTGTTTGTCCAATATCCGTGTTTACAGGAGAGCATAGTGTCTCTGTTCGCCTTAATATGCTGTGAGGTCTATTATGGAAGAATCTTCCTGGCAAACTGGGATTGCAGCTGTGCTATTATTATCTATAAACTTGGCTAATTTTCTAAAGGTTTTAATAAAACTACCCTGGGGATCACCGTGTGTGTTAAGAAAGAGAGATATTTTCTCCCTTTAGAACTGAAACATATCTCCAATCTTTCTTGTTATGTCTAACTCTTTTAATGAATGAATTCCACATGGATCATCATCCATTGAAACAGAGGAGGATGCTTGCATGCTATTTATAATTTTGCCACACACTAAACCGTTACCCTTATCAAATGCCATGCCCCTAAATTTACAGGAGCTATTGGACAGATACAAATCATGTGAACAGTCCCAGAACACAAACAACATATACATCAATCTTTACTTTAAAAATGTTTTCTTCAGTTGGCGGATGCAGATTTCATGACAAATATTATAACCTTTCAAATCAAATATTGACTTAACTTTCTGGTGTTGTCATGGGGCTATTTCCTTAGTATTCAACCACAGGAAGGGCCAACTGTGTGTAATCAGTCAAGTTCAAGTATAGAGGAACATTCCCCACTATCACCAGGAAGCGTTTTGACATCCCTGACTTGCCAGAGCTGTACATATGATTCCTCCAAGACTTCACACAAGCTAAATTACATACTCATACCCTGTGGGCTGCATTACAGAAGGAATGGACATTGTTAATGGACTCAACTCTTGGACCCGGGAGACTCAAAAAAAGGTATTTTAAAAATCCTGCTTAGGAAAGTTAGAGTGTTGTGTTTTCTTCTAACTGTTTGTAATTGGACTGCCTGTATTTCATCCTTTGAGTTTGAGTTTATCTTTACAGAGACAGTGCACATTAATTAACGTTTTAGTAAAAGTGCCGGTTTTAGTCAGCCGGCTAATTTTCAACCGCAGTCCCTGGGCAGGTTATTAAAAACAATTACAATACAGACAATCATTGAGCAGTGAGCACACGCAGAGCAACATAGGACAAGCAAGATGTAGCAATGCAGACAGAGCAACATAGGACAAGCAAGATGTAGCATACAGACAGAGCAACATAGCACAAAAAGCAACAAGACAAAACCCATAAAAGCAACAAAGTGTTTCCACACCTCACAAGCTACAGACAACAGACAACATGGAAAGCGACAATACACAGCTAGGGATTATGTTCACAAATCTGATTGATCTTTAGCCATGTCTTCATGTTTTTGTGAAAGTGTGGTAGGTGGTGCAGTTATGTGTGTCTGATGGAAGTGTATGTGGAACTAGTGGAACTATACAGTCACCTCTCATGGCAGACCTTGTGGATCTGCTGCCACATGTTTGGGTTTTCTGTTTAACAAAAGTACTGAGTGGAGGGGGAGCCAGGCCATTCAGGATCTTAAATACAAGACATGCGTCGGTGTATTGCAAAAGATTTTCCCAACTCAGGAGCTCATGCTTTCTGAGGATGTAACGGTGATGATGGCTTTTGGGCTTCCTATCAAGCACTTTGAGAGCCTGTTTGTAGACAGACTGAATGGGCTTTAATGTTGTACAGCAAGCTTGGCCCAAACTAGTCAAGCAGTATGTTAAGTGGAGGAGTATCATAGATTTGAAGTACGTTTTTGCTACCTCTGTAGTCAAACAATTTGGTATAAATCGAAATTAGCTAGGTTGAATTTGGTTATTTGAAATACCTTTTTCACCTGCTTTTTATAAGAGAGGTTGGAATCAAGTATGATGCCAAGGTACTTAAAATCAGATACCACCTGGAGCTTCTCCCCTGACACATAGACATCTGGCTCAGTAGCATCTGTTGCCCTCTTTGTGAAGAACATGCAGACAGTTTTTTTCACATTGAGATGCAAACACGAGTCACCGAGCCACTTTGTAACCTGGACCATTACAGTAGTGAGTTCTTGTGCAGGTTGTTGTTTGCTCTTTGCATGCACAAATATCACTGTATCGTCTGCATACATTTGAACTTCAGACCCAGTACAGACAGAAAGCAGATCATTAATGTACAGGCTGAACAGGAGGGGCCCCAGTATTGACCCTTGGGGCACGCCCACATCATAGCTAAGAGTGGGCGACAGCTCATTGCTCACTCTGACACACTGAGTTCTGCCTTCAAGGTATGATTTCATCCATCTCAAGGCATCGGGGGAAAAGTTGAATTTGGACAATTTTGTGATGAGAACCTCATGGTTAACAGTATCAAAATCCTTCC
The DNA here is from genome assembly GCF_045679555.1 of Salvelinus alpinus. Taxonomy (NCBI): domain Eukaryota; kingdom Metazoa; phylum Chordata; class Actinopteri; order Salmoniformes; family Salmonidae; genus Salvelinus; species Salvelinus alpinus. Next base: position 80,719,052 of record NC_092086.1, read on the forward strand.
TTAGGTCTAGAAACACAGCCCCAATAACGCCCCCTTTGTCCATCTTGGACTTCACATTTTCCAGAAGAAAGCAGTTGGCCGTTTCTGTGGAGTGTTTCGCTCTGAAGCCAAACTGCATGGAGTGTAATGTGAAGGGGCTGTTGTTGAGGTGGGTAATCAGTTGCTCTGCTACACACTTTTCAACAACCTTCGACACCACAGGTAGTATACTAATGGGAGTGTAGTTACTCACGTCAGCAGGGTCACCCGATTTAAAGATGGCCATTATTATGGCCGACTTCCATACCCTTGGAAACACCCCCTGACCAATAGATGTGTTGGTGACCTTAGTAATGGGGCCAATTAGTGACTCTTTGTAGTTTTTAAGAAAGGTAGAGTCCACCCCAAACATATCTTTGGCTTTAGAGTTCTTTAGTGAGCTAATCAACTCGTTCACCTTTGACTCAGAAACCTCCCTTATGATGAAGACAGGTTGAGCATCGTTCGCTAGCACTGAGCCCAAGAAACCAGTGGAGGGGTTCTGTGTCAGTACCCTGACAGAGTCAATAAAGTAGGAATTGAAGGCTATTACTATTTCGACTGTATCTTGTGTTAGATTGTTATTCACCATGATTTCTAGTATTTTTGCAGTGTTACTATGGTCTTTCCCTGTTCACTTTTTTAGATTCTCCCAGATCAATTTAGAATTTCCCTTTGCTTCACCAATTATGTTAATAAAAAAAGTTTGCCTTGGCCTGTCTGATTTCCTTCATCACCTTATTTCTCAACATGGTAAACCTACGTCTGTCATGCTCTAATTTGGATTTTAGAGCATAATCTCATTCTTTCATAAATTTCCAGATTTCTCCATTTAGCTAATCTAGAGTGCTCTTTTGGCCAGGTTTGGATTTGATTTTCTTTAGGAAGCCATTTATTGTAGTCTGGATTGTGGATAGAAAAACCTGACTATCAGCTTCCACATCTGTGTAGGCCAAGAGATCATTCCAGTTAATTCCCTTAATTGCGTTTTCAAAATCATTTAATTCACTCGGGTATTCTTTGTTGATCTTTGCTCAAGGATCTTTCTGTTTTTCTATTAGGCCAGTAGGTCCGTACAGTATGAATGGGGTGGGTTGCATGCAGCAGGAATGAGTGAGTGAGTGTACGAAGGCCTTCTCTTTCTCACAGGACGGTGAAGCCATTTCCTCAGGGAAATCTGACACACATAAGCACCCATTTCCAGTCTTGTTGATAATGTGTGACTGAGAAATGCCACACATGCAACTAGAGGGGCATAACAATCTTTCGTCAAAAAGTGAGTTTTCGGCTGTTCGGCAACGTTGAGTATTTAAAGGGAGGCCCCTTGGAGAGGTTACAGATGCCCCCAACGTCATGCGGGTGCAGATGTCTCTATGTGTTTGTGGATGTGGTCAGTCAGCGCTGCCTGATACTTTGGGGTCTTTACATCATGGTGGGGAACACAGAGACTTCCCAGATAGTCTGCGTCATCTTCAGTTTCTGCCCTTGCCTTCAGAATGACTTGAGGACTGAATTTCTTCAATGGAAGAGACTGAAGAGCAGTAATACAGCAATCTTACACCACTGGGCAAAAACTGGTTGAATCAATATTGTTTCCACATCATTGCAATCAAAACATTCAATGGGATGACGTTAAATCAACGTGGAAAACGTCAACGTAAAATAATTTTGTCTTTTTTTCACACAACTTTCAACCTAAATCCAATGACATGGTGAAATGTTTTATTGATTTCACATTGAATTCACGTTAGTTGACAACTCAACGAAATGTAAATCAAAACTAGACGTTGAACTGGTACCTGTGGCCGGTGGGACTGTACTGTTTTCTCAAGGTACTTTATGGCCTTGTAGAAATATTATCTTTGGCTACAGATTTCTTGTTTCTAACAGTGGAAAACATACATAAACTCCTTTTCCTACAATAGCAACATCTTATCTCTGCCTGCTGATGTTCTGTATCTGAACCAGTCCAACTCTAGATGTTAGAAGAATTTTGCACTTTTGAAATCATTGGACGGAATTGTGTCCCCTCATAGGATGCAATGGTGCTATACAAACTAACAAACACTCAACACCTTCAAAATACTAACTCTTTCAAATTACAGTACAATTCCATTCCACGAAACCACCAGTTCTTCAGGAAACATCTATCTTTTATAATTGACAAGTTTTATAATTGATAGGTCAACCAAAATGTATTTGGTTGACCTATCCTCAGACAAGCATTTGTGAGATGTTTGTGATGGCAAATCAAGCACCTCAGAGTAAAGAATTAGCTATGTAAAGTGGCTCACAAGATATTGTGTAGGAATATAACATCAGTTATCCAGCAATAGGCTTATGTCTGTTTTCATAATTAGTGACGCGTCTAAGTTTACAGGCTGTGCTATGGCCAAATCTTTCTACTCTTCTCTGTCCCATCACCAGCTGGACAGTGAGTCAAGTCAACCCCCTACCACCACCCAAAAACATTCCTATTACCACTCCAAATCACTCTTATAACCTTAAAACTATATCTACAGCAAGACTTAGCTGGGCAAAAAGTGAGAGAGAGAGAGAGAGAGAGAGAGAGAGAGAGAGAGAGAGAGAGAGAGAGAGAGAGAGAGGGGAGAGAGAGAGAGAGAGAGAGAGAGAGAGAGAGAGAGAGAGAGAGAGAGAGAGAGAGAGAGAGAGAGAGAGAGAGAGAGAGAGAGAGAGAGAGAGAGAGAGAGAGAGAGAGAGAGAGAGAGAGAGAGAGAGAGAGAGAGAGAGAGAGAGAGAGAGAGAGAGAGAGTGTTTGGGAGAGAGAGAGAGAGAGAGAGAGAGAGAGAGAGAGAGAGAGAGAGAGAGAGAGAGAGAGAGAGAGAGAGAGAGTTTGTGCATGCGTATTCATGTGCTGTTGTGAGTGTGCTCTGGGTTTTGTTCACTTACATCTGGTTGTCTTGAATCACAGAGTTGCAGGACTAAGATGAATAGCTAACTAGCGAGGGTATTTGGATTTAAATAATGCAGCACTGGCTTTTTTTGTTTCATTTGCTGAGAATGACAACAACAACTACATGCAGTGTCCGGGGATAGCAGAGAAGGGACTGTTCCTAACCACTGTCGATGTGTGATGGCTTTTGAATGGTTTTTCAGCAGCTGTGGCATCACCCAAGTGGGTGCCACATTTTCAGCAATGGATGACCAGTACCTGTGGAGGAACCTCTCCTGTGGAGGAACTGAATGTCGGAGAAGCAGGTGTGGTGCACTGACAAAGAGCTCAGGGCCTGTTTGTCAGACTGTCTTTGTTTCTCTCTGGCTGTACCATCGATGCCCCTTCCACTCAAGCTATACTGCCTTTCCAGCCCACTGCCTCAACTCCATTTCCATCACCCGGAACCGACTGCTAGAAAGACTTTTCAATCTTCATCACCATCAAAGAGGACCACTTTTCTTTTAGGGACCACAATGAAAATAAGTCTAACTTTTTTGAGATATCCCTGTCACGTTTTTAAAATGTGTGTACTGTGTGTATATGTGTTTTTTAACTGAAGAATCCATCAATTTATCACTAACAAGCTCTCACAGTCTCACATCAGAATTAGACGTTTATCCATGTTTCTCATGTTTTCCAAATGTCAAATTTCTAAGTGTTTGGTTAAGGTTAAGTTTAGGCATTAACACCGAATTCTTAAGGTTCGGCATTAACTCAGAATTCTTAAGGTTAGGCATTAACTCTGAATGGTTAAGATCAGGGTTAAGGTTTGGGAAAGGCTTGAAAACAAAAATAACTTTCTATCGCAGGTTTCAAACATGCAACCTTTGGAACCAGTGGCAAGTGCTTACTCTCATTCTTCATCCCGTCCCTAGCAAAAACCAAAGTCTACATGAAGGTAACAGCGCTCACTGTTGCCCCCAGTGGCCAGTTTCCACGTCATCTCCCGATGTCCTCTGAAATGGATGGATGTCGAAAACTGATGTGTATCATGGGTGACCTGCCTGCTGTCACACACTGTGCTATTCTCCATCTCTAATCTCTCCCCCTGTCCAGCCAGCTGTGCTAAAAACCAATTAACCATCACCATCATTATACATTATGAGCACCACTAATCTTCTGGCCATGTGCCTAATAAACCATACAGAATTCCATAGCAAAGGTACAGTCAGTTTGACTTCAATTTCTGGTAAAATGAACACGGAATTTGCTCATAATAATTCTCTAGTTATTCTCTGCAGCTCCACAGGCTACAGTAGGCTATACCCAGGCTGTCTTTGCATGTCTTAGACCTAGTCTAAAGATCCACCATTCTAAAACAAGCTCCTTCGGAAACCACAACAGGCACTGTAGAGTGTAATTATAGGAGTGCTCGGCTCCCATGGACCCTATGGCTCAGCTGGGCACACATGCTCCGTTATTGCAAGATAAGCATAACAGGAAATCAAGTGTTGATGGGGGGAGAATGATCTCCAGATGTTCATTTGGGCATCAAACCCAGTCATATATCATCAATCATCTCTCTCCCCGATGGCTCGTATATTTTCGTTTTTCAAACAAATTCACCCGAGAACCAGAGAGACGTCCTGATCGAACTGGGCATATGCGTGTTTACCCCGCTGCTTACTTTGACCAAGATGGAAGTTGTTTTGCTGTATTCAAAAGGTTTTTAGGCTAAAGAAATTTTAGGAAATAAACATACAGTATTGAAATTCTAAAGACGTTTAGGCTTACTACATTAACTATCGTATATGTACATCAGCAGTATTCAACGGGGGTCCGCGGCCCTGAGGTACTGCAGGGGGTCCGCGGCCCTGAGGTACTGCAGGGGGTCCGTGAAAATATATATATATATTTTTTCAATGTTTTTATGAATATCATGAGCAACAAAATAATAAAATGGTTTTGAATTACATACAGTACAAGTCAAACGTTTGGACACATCTACTCATTCAAGGGTTTTCCTTTATTTTTACTATTTTCTACATTGTAGAATAATAGTGAAGACATCAAACTATGAAATAACACATATGGAATCATGTAGTAACTAAAAAAGTGTTAAACAGTCAAAATATATTTCATATTTGAGATTCTTCAAAGTAGCCACCCCTTGCTTTGATGACAGCTTTAGCCCAATTTGGTAGAAGAACAAGTCCCTATTATGGCAAAAACAGCTCAAATAAGCAAAGAGAAACAACAGTCCAGCATTACTTTAAGACATGAAGGTCAGTCAATACAGAACATTTCAAGAACTTTGAAAGTTTCTTCAAGTGCAGTCGCAAAACCATCAAGCGCTATGATGAAACTGGCTCTCATGAGGACCGCCACAGGAACGGAAGACCCAGAGTTACCTCTGCTACAGAGAATAAGTTCATTAGAGTTACCAGCCTCAGAAATTGCAGCCCAAATAAATGCTTCACAGAGTTCAAGTAACAGACACATTTCAACATCAACTGTTCAGAGGAGACTGCGTGAATCAGGCCTTCATGGTCAAAGAAGAAGAAACCACTACTAAATGACACCAATAAGAAGAAGAGACTTGCTTGGGTCAAGAAACACGAGCAATGGATATTTGACCAATGGAAATATGTCTTTTGGTATGATGAGTCCAAATTTGAGATTTACTGTTCTAACCACCGTGTCTTTGTGAAACGCAGAGTAGGTGAACGGATGATCTCCACATGTGTGGTTCCGACGTGAAGCATGGAGGAGGAGGTGTGATGGTGTGGGGGTGCTTTGCTGGTGACACTGTCAGTGATTTATTTACAATTCAAGGCACACTTAACCAGCATGGCTACCATAGCATTCTGCAGCAGTACGCCATCCCATCTGGTTTGCGCTTAGTATGACTATCATTTGTTTTTCAACAGGACAATGACCCAACACACCTCCAGGCTGTGTTAGGGCTATTTGACCAAGAAGGAGAGTGATGGAGTGCTGCATCAGATGACCTGGCCTCCACAATCACCCGACCTCAACCCAAATGAGATGGTTTGAGTTGGACCGCAGAGTGAAGGAAAAGCAGCCAACAAGTGCTCAGCATATGTGGGAACTCCTTCAAGACTGTTGGAAAAGCATTCCAGGTGAAGCTGATCATCAAGGCAAATGGTGGCTACTTTGAAGAATCTAAAATCTAAAATATATTTTGATTGTTTAACACGTTTTTGGTTACTACATGATTCCATATGTGTTATTTCATAGTTTTGTTATCTTCACTATTATTCTACAATGTAAAAAATAATTTAAATAAAGAAAAACCCTTGAATGAGTAGGTGTCTAAACTTTTGACTGGTACTGTACCTACAGTAGAAAAGATGAGAATACCCACTGGGCAAAAACTGGTTGAATTAATGTTGTCTCCACGCCATTTCAACAAAAAAAGTAATTTGATAACGTTGAATCAACGTGGAAAACTGATTGGATTTGCAAAAAGTTAGGGAATTCCATATTTTTTTCATTTATGTTAGTTGACAACTCAATTGTCAGGTTTTGGCCAGGACTGTTCTGGTTTTTGTCACTAGATGTCCCCATTGCACCTTTTTTGTACCTTTTGTTTTTGCCCTTGCTCTAATTATTGTTTGCACCTGTATGTCGTTCCCTTGTTAGTATTTAATCCCTGTGTGTTCCTCAGTTCCTTGCTCAGTGTTTGTATGTTAGCACCCAGCCCCAGCCCAAGCCTTGTTGTGAACATATATTTTTTCTCTTGTTGGATTTTCCAGAGGTTCTCTGGTTTTGTTCTTTTGTATTTTGGATTAGTCTTTTAGGTTTGTTTTTTCCCTTGCTGTTTTTACCACTTTGTGGATTTTCTTTGTATTTTGGAAGTTATCTATTTTTTATTAAACCACCATTTCTAGTACTGCTGTGTCTGCCTCATCTTCTGGGTTCTGCCGATTTAGTGACTGTTTCTAGCACCGGGTCCTGACATCAATGAAATGTAAACCAAAACTACACGATGAAATGAAGTCTATGCACAGTGTGTATCTTCTTTCGAAAGGGGGGGTATCAAAAAGGGTTCTACCTGGAATCCAAAATGGTTCTACCTGGAACCAAAAGGGTTTTTCAAAGGGTTCTCCTATGGGGACAGCCGAAGAACCCTTTAAGTTTCTAGATAGCACCTTTTTATCTAATCGTGTAATATTGAGCCAATTACAGTCATTGGAACAAATTACACTCACTGGAATATCTGACATAGACTTTGAAAAAGCAGCTGTGAATAGGCTACAAATGTGGCAAGTGCCGCTGGTTGCTGGTAAGCATTTTTTTGGACTTGGACATACATTTTTGCTAACACAAAAAGGCTAACCTTTGTTTAACCAGCTAAACAGCCGCTCTTATTGAAAATGTGTTTGGAGTTACATTTCTAGCTAATAGGCTATGTTATAGTGTGGGGAGGTCAAAATAATTATAAATGATCTACCAAATCTATTCATTTTAAAATGTTGATTACTTCTTCTTTCCATTATCATTCACCTGATGATAAGACAAGATGTGGGGAAAAAACTATGTTTGCCAACGTATGATGGGGGTCCCTGGGTTGCCGGTGTTCCTGATGTACACTATAAAGCTTCAACACAACATTTACTGCACTCAGAGTCAAACTTGTAAAGCTATCTCATTTAAATGTTGGGAAACACTTTCTAATTCACTTATGCACTCCAACACCGTCTATAGTGAAACTGACTGAGCAGAACTGTTTAAATGTTTGTCCTTCGTAGTTAAACTCCATAAGTAGCCTACCTATGTTCCTACAAACTACAGCAGCAACAGTTTCCTGCAGTAGAGACTATATGCCCAGAACTCAATGATGTATGAACCAAGCCTCAAGAGAGCATGTTCCTCTCTTGCCAGAATTGGATTTTACTTTACTTACTGGTGAAAAACAACCTTTCTGCATTAGTGAGTGTAGGTAGCCTAAAATGCAATCTGAGAGGACTGACTGGGGGAAAGCAAAGTACATACTAATACCTTCTTGCATTTAGCCCCATTTTGGATCCTCATCACTCATCCCTCCCCAAATGTTTATTTTCATGCACTATTTATTTTCATAATCTATTTTATATTATTCCCCACCAGCCTAAACTAAATAATAAGCAATGTGTTCCACCTCAATTAATCTGAATGTCAATGAGATAAACATTGACAGCATGGAAACCCTCGAGAAAAAAAACTCTCATGTGAGCGGGAGAATCCAAATGAATTCACCCTTTTATAAAAGTGATATGATATTAAATAATGTAAAATTACATGTACATTTCCATGGCCATTTCTCCACACTTTTCAATTTATTGAGCTGCTCCAAATACTGTAATGTGCTTCTTTGTAATGATCTGCTACCACAGTGAGTGACACATTAGAACGTAATAATATTTCTGTAGTCCCAAACATATCCTTCAACTTGCATGCTCATTATTAACTCTAGTCGAAAATAATGTAGTCTGGAATAGGAGCGTGTGGACAATCCACATTTCTGTAACATCGCATAACTAATTTATATAGAATGATATTCTGCTGATACCAGGCTGCAGTACTGTGGTTCATATTGGCTGTACTTGTGAATGTTGGTGTGTGTGCAGTAGTCTGTGTGATATCAGGTTGAGGTGAGGTGAGGCTAAGCCCAGAGGCTGCTGTGAACACAATGACCTGGGCAGGAGCTGCACACATGGAAGTGTGAAAGTTAAATTAGTGTATAAAATTCCCCAAACAGGGGTTAATAAGGGGTTAAACTACTCACCGTCTCTGCTCCATTTCATTCTCCAGCACTCTTCAGGCTTCCTCTGTTACTCGCTCCCTCTTACACACACGCGCACACACACACACACACACACACACACCATAAGGGCACAAGGTGAGACCCAGATGCAGACACAGGAGGCAGATGGTTAGAGTCCAAGATGTTTATTGACAATCCAAAAAGGGTAGGCAAGAGAATGGTCGTGGATAGGCAAAAGGTCAAAACCAGTTCAGAGTTCCAGAATGGCAGGCAGAATGGTCAGGCAGGCGGGAATGGAGTCCAGAAAAACAGGCAAAGGTCAAAACTGGGAGGACTAGTAAAAGAGAATAGACAACCAGGAGCACAGGAAAACCACACTGGTTGACTTGAGCATACAAGACGAACTGGCACAGAGAGACAGGAAACACAGGGATAAATACACCAGGGAAAATGAGTGACACCTGGAGGGGGTGGAGACAATCACAAGGACAGGTGAAATGGATCAGGGCGTGACACACACACACACACACACACACACACACACACACACACACACACACACACACACACACACACACACACACACACACACACACACACACACACACACACACACACACCTACTTATCAGACTTTTATTCAAGTTAGTGTCCTAGTACAACATGTAGGATGATGACTTCTGGGTTCATATTTTATCTTGGAACACAGCTTGGTTTTGCACCCTCACACCCTCCAGGCCAGGGATGGGCAACTTTTATGGAGGTGGGGACCACAAAAAATCTGAACTCATCATGAGGGGCAGCAGTTGCTCGCTGGTCTGCGTACCCACATCCATACCCCACCTCCCCCCACATTGAGAGCAAAACATTTTAGCTTCCCCCCTCTTGACAGCGGAGAGAAAACATTTGAAGTTTTAGAGTTAGTTTTGTGCAATTCTACACATTTTGCCATGGGACATAAAGAAAATGTTGCTGTTTTAAAGCAAGTTTGCTGCAATTCTACACATTTTGCCATGGGGCGGAGAGACAATTTTGTAATTTCTTAACTAATTTTCTGCAATTCTACACATTTTGCCATATGGTGGAGAGAAATGATTGCAGTTTTTAATATGATATCTGAGTGAAACTAACTAACAAAATCAGTGGGGGCCCCAGCTGGTAATTCAACCACGATTACTAAGTTTGGATAGCTGACCACTAGACTAATTTACCAATCAATTGTTTTTAGCTGAAATAGGCTAATTTAGTGACTATCAGTGACTGACATAACAAGAGAAAAACTGATGATGCACTACTAAACTGACACCAAATAAACTAAATAAAACAAATAAAACTAAACTAAATAAAACAATTCAACCTTGTGTATTCTATTATTCTAACTCGTAAGTTGAGACCCCGACTGAGATCCTAAAGAAAAAAGATAAATAAATCCAAGGGCCTTCAAAAAGGGGTTGCCAATCACAGCTCCAGGCAGTAAAACTCACTATCCTCCATTCACAGTTATTCTAGAGTCCAATAGATCCACATTGGCCAGTACAGGAACATAGATGGACGTCTAGGATGGGGAGGGCGAGATGATCGGGCGGGCAGATGGGGGAAACCACAAGTGTTGGCCTTTAGCGTCTATTCCAAGTTCCTCTTCCAGCAGGATTTTCCATATCGGCACAGCGCTCTGTTAATCCATCAGCGGTGACAGCCAGGCAGAAAGCGATAGCCTGAGTATCACAGCCAACACTGGAACATAAATAAATTAGCTGATTAGGCCCTTTTCAAAAGGCTGCACTTCACACTGTGAAGAACTGAAGGGATGAAGGACTCCCATGTTTTCTTTCCTCAAGGAGCAATTATCCATCTCATGTTATAGTACCATATGTGTGATAATAATGTGTTAAATGTCAGGTTAGGGAAAAGATGAGAGGCGTTGCGGAGTCTTCTATGTGCATTGGAATTTTTTCTAAAATGACCTGCCTGATAAAATAAAGGTACATAAAAAATAAATGTGAGTGTGTGTAGTCATATGCAATCTGTGTGTGTGTGTGTGTGTGTGTGTGTGTGTGTGTGTGTGTGTGTGTGTGTGTGTGTGTGTGTGTGTGTGTGTGTGTGTGTGTGTGTGTGTGTGTGTGTGTGTGTGTGTGTGTGTGCGTGTGCGTGTGTGTGTGTGCGTGTGTGTGTGTGTGTTGGAGTGTCAGTGTAGTATGTGTGAGTGTGTGGGTAGAGTCTAGTGAATTCGCATAGAGCCAGTGCAAGAGATTCAGTGCAAATAAATAGGGGGTCAATGCAAATAGTTAAGACAGATATTTGATTAACTATTCAGCAGTCTTATGGCTTGGGGGTAGAAGCTGTTAATGAACCTTTTGGTCAGTATCAGATTAAATTGCTCTTAAACCTAAATTATGTTTGAAAGATTATTTGTTTGCTGAATGGATTTTGAATGAATGTACAGATTTTTTAAGTATTTTATATTAGCCTGCCACAGTTACTTTGATTTCATCCTTAATTTTCATAACTAATTTTCATAACCTGGCTGCATTAGCTTTTGCCAAGGGACTTCTTGTCAAACGTTTGGGCTGATTTCATGTGTACAGCTGCAAGTTGACCAAATACTATACATGTTCTATTTGATATCAAACTAGAGCATTTCGCCATATACATCGATAGAACTTGCATGCTTTAGAATTATGTGATGTTCCGTAAACATAGTCTTGGTGTATTTAGTTGTAGACTACAATAGATTGTTATTGGATCATTAATTGCATAAATAGTGGTAGGCATATGTGAATTATTTTGGCAACCGAAACATGAATTTAGGATTGAAATATGTATGAACCAAAAATATTAAGCCAATGCCATTTGAAAAGATATCTAAATAATGAATTTAATTTGTTGATTAAATATTGAGCATATAAGAACTTTCCCAGTTCACCAAACTACAAGCATATTAAAACGGAATTCAGTTTTCTTTTAGACCTATGGATCCGGAATAGATGTAGGCTATCCTAATGAGAAAAGATCTAGTGGCAAATTAGTTGCATTAACATTTTCATGTTTATTATAACCCTAAAAGCGCCATTATATTTATGACCCTAAAAGTGCCAACAAGGGTCATTGTTTACCCCATATTGGTAATGATTGCAGAGTCTGTCAAGCACTAACACTTTTTCTTTGATTAATATTTGGTAACACAAGTAAATGGTTTTAATTCCCCAAAATAAGCATATATTTTTAAATGTTCACACATTTATTGACACATTTGATGTAAAAAAAAAATATATATTTTAAAAGGTTTTGAACAGTTATTTTGATATATTTCATCCATAGCAACTTGTCATGAAAATTTTTCTGTTATTTATTGAAAGTGTTGTGTTTCTGTGATACTCAGAGGCTGAGAAATTGGTGATTGAGCTCATCTGATATACCGGTATGACCTAAGATGACCGCCCATGTGGGCGATATAGGCAATATGGGCACCGGTGCCATCAATCTTTTATCTCAAATTTTTGGCAAGTCGGTTAGGACATCTACTTTTTGCATGACACAAGTAATCTTTCCAACAATTGTTTACAGGCAGGAAGGAAACAGGAAGGAAAATTATGTGGATATATTGAAGCAACATCTCAATACTTCAGTGAGGAAGTTAAAGCTTGGTAGCAAATGGGTCTTCCAAATGGACAATGACCCCAAGCATACTTCCAAAGTTGTGGCAAAATGGCTTAAGGACAACAAAGTCAAGGTATTGGAGTGGCCATAACAAAGCCCTGACCTCAGTCCTATGGAAAATTTGTGGGCAGAACTGAAAAGCATGTGCGAGCAAGGAGGCCTACAAACCTGACTCAGTTACACCAGCTCTGCCAGGAGGAATGGGCCAAAATTCACCCAATTTATTGAGGGAAGCTTATGGAAGGCTAACCGAAACGTTTGACCCAAGTTGAACAATTTAAAGGCAATGCTACCAAATACTAATTGAGTGTATGTAAACTTCTGACCCACTGGGAATGTGATGAAAGAAATAAAAGCTGAAATAAATCATTCTCTCTACTATTATTCTGACATTTCACATCCTTAAAATAAAGCGGTGATCCTAACTGACCTAAGACAGGGCATTTTTACTAGGATTACATGTCAGGAATTGTGAAACTGAGTTTAAATGTATTTGGCTAAGGTGTATGTAAACTTCCGACTTCAACTGTGTATATTTTCAGTGTACTTACATCTACCTCTGTGCCAAATTCAGTGCTTTTATCACAAAGTTGACTATTGAGTCAAAATGGACTCACTCTGTGTGCAATAACAGCTTTTAACATGATTTTTAAATGACTACCTCATCTCTGTACCTCACACATACAATGATCTGTAAAGTCCCTCAGTTGAGCAGTGAATTTAAAACTCAGATTCAACCACAAAGACCAGGGACGTTTTCCAATGCCTCGCAAAGAATGGCACCTATTGGTAGATGGGTAAAAAGTCAAGAAAACAACAGACATTTAATATCTCTTTGAGCATTGTGAAGTTATTAATTACACTTTGGATATTGTAACCCAGTCACTAGAAAGATACAGGTGTCCTTCCTAACTCAGTTGCCGGAGAGGAGGAAAACCACTCAGGGATTTCACCATCAATCAATCAATACATTTTTTAACAAAGCCCTTTTTACATCAGCAGATGTCACAAAGTCCTATACAGATACCCAGCCTAAAACCCCAAACAGCAAGCAATGCAGATGTAGAAGCACATGAGGCCAATGGTGACTTTAAATCAGTTACCGAGTGTAATGGCTATGACAGGAGAAAACTGAGGACGGTTCTCCACAATACTAACCTAATTGACAGAGTGAAAAGAAGGAAGGCTGTACAGAATAAAAAATATTCCAAAGAATGCGTCCTGTTTGCAACAAGTCACTAAAGTAATACTGCAAATAATGTGGCAAAGCAATTCACTTTTTGTCCTGAATACATGTTTGGTGCTAAATAATGAACTCTCACAATGCTTGTTTTAGTACATTACAAAATGAATTACATTTTTAATTAGGGTACACAGTAGGCCTGCAAAACAGAAATTACAGGCTAACAACAAAATAGAAAATGAATGACAGACCTAGATCTATAGCCTAGGTAATGGTTTTCTTGCTTCTTACATCGCATTGAAATTGGCACAATGTGGAGGGGGTGGGGGGGGGTTCTTGAATTTGAATCATTCTCCTATTTGTTTAAAATACAATGTTGTACTGCTACAGTGGTAAATATTAAAACAAAAGCGTATTCCAAATTAAACCAACCCCCTATCTCTCTTTCATGGTATAAACCAGGGATAGTTGGCTCAGGTTCTTTCAATCACATTCTACTCTCTTCCTCGCACCAATGACCTCCAGACAGACACAGCTGTATTTGTGTCCCATTGGCTATTCCAGACCCTTTTCAGGTGTCCCAACTTTTCTTTTTACAAGAAAGGTCCACTTGTCAGCAAGACACATCAATCAATTCAGGCTACAAGACCGTAGGCCTAATGACAATCACAGAATGGCACAGAATCACTTTTTGGTGTTTTGTAACAGATGTCTATTTCCATTCATCAAATGGCGGGTGCACGGTGAACTGTTTGGATGCTGGAGTGTGCCGTTCAAGATTCTGAGCAGATTATTACAGCAATTGAGAAGATTTCACAGACCTGCGACAACCTATGCATGCTATCTTGAACATGAACAATTTATATAATTAGCCTACAGAAGAAATGTATAGTTACAGTAACCTCAAATTGTGGCCATGGGTGTGTTGCTCATTTTAATGTTGAATGTTACATTAGTTTGTGAGATAGCCTTAACTTTAGGCTACTTAGGCCTACTATGAAAGTAATATTGAATTTGGTTGACAATGCGACAACATATCAACATTTAATTAAAGGAGTTGTATCTACTGTTTGCATAGTTCGATTTGAGCTACTGGCTTAATCCCATTCTTCAATTTACATTTTTGGTTGAGTTGGAGAAGTGAATCCAACATATAATTTGTTAACATGTTAATAGGCTATTTATTGCATTTCAAAAGTGATATTGAAGTGTGTTTGGTTGTCAAAGCAACAAAATATCAACATTTGAAGGACATTAATTTCCTGCTTGGATAGTTCCATCTGTGCCACTGACTTAGTCTGGCTTTAATTCCAATTTGCCTACAAATTAATAATTGATAGGCCTATGTTTTTTTCAAGTCTCCATCTCAACCAAAAATCTAAGTTAAAGAATAGGACCAAATCAAATCAAACTATAAACGTGCTTTAATCAAAGTTTGATTTGATTCAGTCCTTTTCTTTAACTTTTTTTTTTGGTTGAGATGCAGACCTTAATGCAACATATCAATGATTAATTTGCAGACAAAATGGAATTAAAGCCAGACTAAGTCAGTGGCACAGATGTAACTATCCAAGCAGAATATGAATCTCCTTCAAAGGTTGATATTTGGTTGTTGGCAACCAAACACAATTCAATATCACAAAATATCATAACATTTGAAAGCTTGAAACCTTTGGCATATTGTATTGTCTATTTTTTTTGTTGAATTCTGGGTTGAATTGAAACAATAACTGTTGATGACTTTGCAAATGCTATATAAGCCTAAATAACATAATTGATGATAAACGCCTACTGTATAAGTGATCAAGTATGGTCACATTTGTTTAACCTACCCTTAGGAATGACTTCGACAGCAACACAGTATATTTCGTTTTAAGTGGAAATCAAACAACAATCATTCTCATGACAAAACATTGGTAATAGTCAGTGCCACATATCATAGCTAAGCAGGGCTGAGCTTGGGTAAAACCCTGGATGGGAGACCAAAGGGTAGCAGTTGATATATTTACTCTCCAGTAAGATGCGCTACCCAGCCTATATATATATATTTTTTTTATAGTGGGTATAACATTTAAGATCTGACGTTGTTTTAAAGATACAAATTCAATACAGTTTATACACGGGTTGTCTTTGTTGAAATGTGGTTACCATGATGACATGATCCTGTGTATGAAGTTTCACCCTCAAAACAACAGTTTACCTTTATTACTTTTTTCAAATTCAATGTATTTTCAATGTAGATTCCACATCACAATATTTTGACAAATTACGTTGAAACAACGTTGACTCATCCAGTTTGTGCCCAGGAGCCTACATGTGACCAGATTAATTAGGAGGAGACATGCAGTCTATTGTCATGTAGTCAGCCTCACACTAGAGTTGATATAGTATTATTTATTTTTGTACAATTTATTTGCACTGAAGCTTGATCCAGGCGGTAAAGATTCCGTGATGTAACTGTGCCCTCTTGCCTGCGCACCGCCCCTCTCCCTCAGTCCGCATTTGGTTCTGCAAAAGGAATTGACGGGTGCTGCTTGGAAAATCGGTCTGTCTTTAAGGATTACTGAAGCCAAAAAACGAGACTTCTTGAAGACGAAAAGGTTGCGTTATTATTCCTAGCACTGTCTGAGACAACTTCGCATGCTCCCCATTGGTAGCCTAGTTAAATATCCTTATCCTGGCGTTGAAATAAGGAAATGGAGAACTCAGTTGATGTCTTCCTGAGTCGATTAAACAAGGTGGACATTACATGGGAAGGACATATAGTCCTTATTCACTAATCATCCTAACTGCAGTGCCAGTGCGTCATCGAAGACAGGTTTCTGGTGGTTATGGCAGCAAACACACTCTGGAATGAAGTGTGAAAAATAACATTCCAGGCGCAGGTAACTTCAAATTGATATGCTGTAAAACATCTACATCATGGACGTCTTTAAATGTGTCTTGGGCATGGATGTTGTAATTATTCGACAAGTTGAATAGTTGGATAGCCTACGCATTGCCATTACGCACGAATAATTTGAATCATTCTCCTTGCTTTCGTTAATCAAAAGATCAAAATGAGCGTTTTATTTACGCAAATGAATAGGCCTACACATTCGCACCGATGAGGTATAGCGAATCCAACCAAATCGTCTTTTGATGGTGTGCCTGAACTTGAGAGATTTTCTGATACTTCAAGGGAGTCTTTTCTGTTTAAACGGGGCGTTCATCCGTGTGATATTTGACAGTCTACATATTCCGGAGTTTACTTGCACAGTAGAGAGCAACCTGTTTCTCATGCCACCACTTGGAGACTGTAGGGAGCCTACTGAAGATTTGTCCTCCCAGACTCTTTTGAATGAAAAGTAGCCTAGTCAAAGAAAAAGCTTTTCAAATGATTACAGGGCTCTGGTAACTTTAACGTTGTTTACCACCTAAATTGTGTTATGCACAGGCGTCGCAAAGCAATGTTTTGGAGACCAACATTTCGAACATTCATTACATATCAACATGTAGGCTAATGGTTGTAATATTTAATTGGAATTAATTACATGCAACAGGTTGTTTTTAGTGAACATGCAAGTATCTGCAATTTATAAGGAGACAGGAGAGTGATTATTTTTCACTAGATCGTTCAAGAAATTAAAAAAATATGTTACAATATTGTTATGATGTAATTGGTAAGTGCATTTTCTGATTCAAAGATAAAAAGGAAAAATCTACGTTTTGAGGGCGAAGAGGAAGGTGTTCTGTGTTGCAACAGGCATTAATTTACAACAGTCAGAGATGAAGGAAAAGTCCAAGAATGCGGCGAAGACGAGACGAGAGAAAGAAAATGGAGAATTTTATGAACTGGCGAAATTACTGCCTTTACCTTCGGCCATCACCTCACAACTGGATAAGGCTTCAATCATTCGGCTGACAACCAGTTACTTGAAGATGAGAGCCGTGTTTCCGGATGGTAAGTTATGCTACCACTATCAATTATGATTAATCATAATTAGGCCTATGTCTTCAGGAGAAGAGGCACATGTCAGTTTTTAAAACATAATATTAGTCTTTGTATTATACTTTTAACAAATACATATTAGGAAGGGCCAGAAAATATAAGAAAATGCATGCCTTTTCATTGCGTTAATTTTGAAATATATGTACATTTTTGGGGTCATGTAGATTACCATTGTCATTCCCTAGTTAATGTTTCTATGGACAAGGAGAGTTATTTGTCGGAAATGAATCTCCAGTAGAATTTGCCAATTATAAATATATGCATCCCACTGAGCACAGACATCAGTTCAACGTCTAGTTGTGATTTACATTTGGATGAGTTGTCAACTAATGTGAATTCAATGTGAAATCCCAAAAATATCAACATGTCAATGGATTTATATTAAATGTTGGGTACCCAATTACGACATTCCTTTACATTGATGACTTTTTGCAAATCCAACCAATTTTCCACTTTGATTCAACGTCATCACACATATTTTTTGGCCAGGAAACCAACGTTGATTCATCCAGTGTTTGCCCAGTGGGATATGACCATGCATGCCTAAAAGTGCCATTATAATTGTCACCAACTTTCCTCTTTCCCACCTGGTCATACAATTTTAAAAAGTACTTATTTTACAAGATTATAACTTCCCATTAATAATGTTTCACTCCTATACATGTGGCTCTAGATTATGAGTTATAATAAATCATCCAATTATGGTCAATAAAAGGAACACTTCGACAGGCTAAACCTGAGGAAAACAGCCCTCTTCCTCTCTTAGAATTGATATGTCATCACTCATAAAGTCACAGAAACCTTTAGGCACGGACTAAAAGGGCCACCCGTTAGTTATGGATTTGAGTAGCTAAATGTATGACCATTCAGGGCTGGACCATTTCACCATTAAAATCTTGTGGAATCTATAAATGATTAACCTGTATAACAATATTACAAAAACAAAATGTAATCCTACATCTATTATAGTCTTGATCATATTTAATTATAGTAATCAAAAATGTGATTGATGTAATTTCAAATATTTGGAAATCAAATAAATTAATAGTCTCATCAATTATTAGGCCAATTCGTTGTTTTTTTTATGGAGCAAAATCAGACACTACCCTAAAACAACTAAATAGCCATACTATTGTAATTTAAAATAAACGCAACTTCCATGACAAAACAGAAATGGATTTATGAACTAATTAATAAACTAAGAACCTACTTCGAGAAAATGATTATGCTGCCTCTTTCAAAAGTACAGACCATAGGCCTCCGTTTTAAATTACATTAACTTACAGGTGAAGTATTATTTAAGCACTCCAAGTTATAGCAAATATGATTAGATAGGATTGTTTAATCTTAATTACAATGTTTCACACGAAATATAGGCCTTCGTTTTTAATTAACTGTAGAAATGAACAGTCACTTCAAATTAATAAGTAGGCCAAGGCTAGGCCAAAATACAGTCTGCCGTAACATTTTTGTTTTTACTTTCTCGTTTGACATATTGATTATTCTAACATCAGATGTATTGAATATTGTTTGGGTTTACATGTAATTCACGACATCCTGGTACTGAGAGAGATGTGAACTCCGTCCAACGAGTCTATTAATGGCCACTGTCCCTCACATTTGTCAAATGTGTAGGCTTATTTTGCAAGTAACCAATGCTTGACTTGGGCATGACCTCATCGGAGCTGAGTACCGGCACCATCATTTTCTACTGGTTAAGCGAGCTCCTGTTCCTCTTCTAGAATAGTAAATCAAAAGTATTGTGGGGCACCTGCACCTAATTATAAACAGTAGGCCTACCGGCACCCAAATTGAGTGCCGGCACCTATTTCAGTCCAAGTCAAGCACTGCAAATAACTATTCTGGGGATTCAGAAACTTGGACTCGAGGCAGAATTCAATATGATGCGCAAAAGTTTGTGAAATATAGGCCTATCACCTCACGCAAATTATGCATGTTTATCTCGCGCATTCCATGTGCAACGTGTGCAAATTACGCAAATATAGGCCTAATTTATTTTTAGTTTGAGGCAGTTCTTTAAAAAGACTAATAAATAAGCAAACACATTTTTTCACACCACCTCAAATTGCTTCCACTTATGCCTATAGCGGGGGTGCAAGTGCAACGTCTCTGTCGCAGCCACTTACGTGATTTGGGCCTATAAATCCGTAAAAGGCCTGTCCTGCACAGCACCTAATCCCTAATCCCGTCTATCAAATCAAGACACAGTGAATTAAATTGATATTGATGGTGAAAAGTATGAAAATATAAGAGTTAAAACTGTGACCTATTAACCCTGAATGTTTGTCCAAAACATATTGTGCAATAGCCACTATTTTGTATATTTCCCCCAGTTTTGCAACTCAGTCAAATCAAAGCACTCAAAGCAAAGTTAAATTGAGAAAATGTAGGGTGCTCAATGCTCATATGTTTTTCTGAGAACCCAGACTATACAGTGCATTCGGAAAGTATTCAGACCCCTTGACTTTTTCCACATTTTGTTACGTTACAGCCTTATTCTTTAATGGATTAAATAGTTTTCCCCCTCATCAATCTACTCACAATACCCCATAATGACGAAGCAAAAACAGATTTTTGGAAATGTTTGCAAATGTTTTTTTTTTTTTACTACTGAAATATCACATTTACATAAGTATTCAGACCCTTTACTCAGTACTTTGTTGAAGCACCTTTGGCAGCGATTACAGCCTTGAGCCTTCTTGGGTATTATGCTACACGCTTGGCACACCTGTATTTGGGGAGTTTCTCCCATTCTTCTCTGCAGATCCTCCCAAGCTCTGTCAGGTTGGATGGGGAGAGTCTGGCTGGGCCACTCAAGGATATTCAGAGACTTGTCCCGAAGCCATTCCTGCGCGTTCTTGACTGTGTGCTTAGTGTTGTTGTCCTGTTGGAAGGTGAAACTTTGCCCCAATCTTAGGTCTTGAGCGCTCTGGAGCATGTTTTCATTGAGGATCTCTCTATACTTTGCTCTGTTCATCTTTCCCTTGATCCTGACTAGTCTCTCAGTCCCTGCCGCTGAAAAACATCCCCACAGCATGATGCTGCCACCACCATGCTTCACCGTAGGGATGGTGCCAGGTTTCCTCCAGACGTGACGCTTGGCATTCAGGCCAAAGAGTTCAATCTCGGTTTCATCAGACCAGAGAATCTTGTTTCTCATGATCTGAGAGTCCTTTAGGTGCCTTTTGGTAAACTCCAAGCTGGCCGTCATGTGCCTTTTACTGAGGAGTGGCTCCCGTCTGGCCACTCTACCATAAAGGCCTGATTGGTGGAGTGCTGCAGACATGGTTATTGGTTGCCTCCCTGACCAAGGCCTATTCTCCCCCGATTGCTCAGTTTGGCTGGGCTGCCAGCTCTAGGAAGAGTCTTGGTGTTTCCAAACTTCTTCCATTTAAGAATGATGGAGGCCACTGTGTTCTTGGGGACCTTCAACGCTGCAGAGATTTTTTGGTACCCTTCCCCAGATCTGTGCATCGACACAATCCTGTCTCGGAGCTCTACAGACAATTCCCTAGACCTCATGGCTTGGTTTTTGCTCTGACATGCATTGTCAGCTGTGGGACCTCATATAGACAGATGCATGTCTTTCAAAATCATGTCCAATCAATTGAATTTACCACAGATGGACTCCAATCAAGTTGTAGAAACATCTCAAGGATGATCAATGGAAATAGGATGCACCTGAGCTCAATTTCGTGTCTTATAGCAAAGGATCTGAATGCTTATGTAAATAAGTTTAATTTTATATAAGTTAAATTTTTTATAAATTTGCAAACATTTCTAAAAACCTGGTTTCACTTTGTCATTATGGGGTATTGTATGTAGATTGATGAGGAAAATGTTTTATTGAATCCATTTTAGAATAAGGCTGTAACGTAAGAAAATGTGGAAAAAGTGAAGGGGTTTGAATACTTTCTGAATACACTGTATATGAAATAAGTGACACTGGCCATTGAGTTCACAGCATTTGACAAATTCCACCCTTCTACAAATTAATATGATGGACAACCTGGCATGCTAATATTCAACTTCATCACACATCATAATACATTTCAAATTTAGGTTTTATATTTTCAGATGACAGTTGTGATATTTCTGTGAATGTAACACTTTCTTTAAAACATGTTTCATATGCTTATTTTTCTTTTCTTTTTTTCTGGTGATTTTGTCAAGTCATAATTTGCAAACAGACTTATTGAGTATAAACACACAAAGGTTCCCACTGGGCACACCATGTCATTTCAAATATTTGGTTGAGATGTTGATCAATGAGATTAAAACCTATATTCACCCACTCAAAAAGAAAGCCAAAAGTTAGTTAAATTTCCAATGTGTTATCATTATGTTTCAACCATCTAAAAGCACAACCAAATTCCAATTAATTGATGTGTCATTCTGGTAACGATGTACATAGCTAGTTCATTAGCTAAGCTAGCCACTTGTAGCTAGCCAGTAACCTCCAGTATGTGTTGATGTCATTTCACAGGATTTGTTTTTGGTTACAGTTTAAAGCCGTAACTTTTGGAGTTTTTGCCGAAAGTCGATCTTTAAAGTAACTGTCCAGTGTTTCCAGATTTGTATGAAATATGACCTTTAATAAATTACAATATGAGTGAAATAGTTTTCCTTCCAAAAAATGGCAATTAAGTGTGTTAAAAAGCAGCTTCTCTGTGTTGGAATGGTGTGGGTTTATACCGGTCATTCAAAATATTAATGCCAGCTCATTACCTCTAGGAGGAAATAGCAAGCATTTTTGAAACGGTCTGTTTGAGATATAAGTTTGAAGTGGGGTTTTTGAAGTGTTTTTTCTTCAATTCATGCTTTGGTCACAAAAACTAGTATAGGATGAGTCAACAACGTTATTTGGGTATAAGTTAACAATATATGAACTTTTTAAAGTTATATTTTCACTGGACAGTTACTTTAAAACTGCAACATTTTCTCTCATCCTCATGGCAAAATGTGAAGAATAGCTTGAGATGAGCTATAAAACAGCACACTTGTCTTCCTGCCCCATGGCAAAATGTGTAGAATTGCAGGAAATTAGCTTTAAAATTACAACATTTTCTCTCAGACTCATGACAAAATTTGTAAAATAGCATTATAAAACTGCACTTTATAAAACTGTACAATTTGTTGAAATGCAGGAAGTTAGCTGTTTCCCCGCAAAAAAAATCAGTCCCTCACCCCAAAAAAACATGTATTTTTATTTTTTGGGGGGTTGGAGGGCCTTCCAATTATCCTTCCACTTATACAGTTTTTTCAAAATACCCTTCCATATAACCCTTATAGGACCCCTCAAGTGAGGCATAATACTGTATGCCATGTCAAACTGTGTGGAATTGCAGGAAATACGTTCTTAAAATGTACTCTGGATAAGAGCGTCTGCTAAATGACTTAAATGTAAATGTAAATGTACGAAATGAATCTGGGGGCTGAATTTTCTGTTAATACATACACCACAATTTTGCCTGTGTTTCAACCATTTAAAAGCACAGCAAAGTTCAAATGGGAATACAACATCAGATATTTTGTTTATTCATACAACAGATTTTTATGTTCTCCCGATTGGCGCAGCGGTCTAAGTCACTGCATCACAGTGCTAGAGGTGTCACTACAGACCCTAGTTCGATTCCAGGCTGTATCACAACTGGCTGTGATTGGGCGGCACCCAATTGGCCCAGCGTGGTCCGGGTTAGGGTTTGGCTGGGGTAGGCCGTCATTGTAAATAAGAATTTGTTCTTAACTGACATGCCTAGTAAAATAAATAGGAGATTAATGTGTTATAATTGTGCTTCATATAGTAGCAGAACCAAATGATCGGGATTGCAGTTGAGACTACATTAAAAATACATGGTGCAAGTGATCAGTGCCATTTGAGATTCTTCACAGATTATTACTGCAATGGCCTATGCATTTTTAAAAAAAAAAATTTAATTTCACCTTTATTTAACCAGGTAGGCTAGTTGAGAACAAGTTCTCATTTACAACTGCGACCTGGCCAATATAAAGCATAGCAGTGTGAACAGACAACAACACAGAGTTACACATGGAGTAAACAATAAACAAGTCAATAACACAGTAGGGGGAAAAAATTAGTCTATATACATTGTGTGCAAAAGGCATGAGGAGGTAGGCAATAAATAGGCCATAGGAGCGAATGCTATTGATTTAATGAAAATACATCTTCATCAATCTACACACAATACCCCATAATGACAAAGCGAAAACAGGTTTTTAGCAAATGTATATAAAATAAAAAACAGAAATACCTTACTTAAGTATTCAGACCCTTTGCAATGAGACTCGAAATTGAGCTCAGGTGCATCCTGTTTCCATTGATCATCCTTGAGAAGTTTCTACAACTTGATTGGAGTCCACTTGTGGTAAATTCAATTGATTAGACATGAAAGGCACACATCTGTCTATATAAGGTCCCACAGCTGACAGTGCATCTCAGAGCAAATACCAAGCAACGAGGTTGAAGGAATTGTCCGTAGAGCTCCGAGACAGGATTGTGTCGATACACAGATCTGGAGAAGGGTACCAAAAAATGTCTGCAGCATTGAAGGTCCCCAAGAACACAGTGGCTTCCATCATTCTTAAATGGAAGAAGTTTGGAACCACCAAGAGTCTTCCTAGAGCTGGTCTTGGTCAGGGAGGTGACCAAGGACCTGATGGTCACTCTGTCACCCTGATGGTCACTTTGAGTTCCAGAGTTACTCTGTGGAGATGGAAAAACCTTCCAGAAGGACAACCATCTCTGCAGCACTCCATCAATCAGGCCTTGATGGTAGAGTGGCCAGACAGAAGCCACTCCTCAGTAAAAGGCACATGACAGCCCACTTGGAGTTTTCCAAAAGGCACCCAAAGGACTCTCAGATCATGAGAAACAAGATTCTCTGGTCTGATGAAACCAGGGTTGAACACTTTGGCCTGAATGCCAAGCGTCACGTCTGGAGGAAACCTGGCACCATCCCTACGGTGAAGCATGGTGGTGGCAGCATCATGCTGTGGGGATGTTTTTCAGCGGCAGGGACTGAGAGACTAGTCAGGATCAAGGGAAAGATGAACAGAGCAAAGTATAGAGAGATCCTCAATGAAAACCTGCTCCAGAGCGCTCAAGACCTAAGACTGGGGCAAAGGTTCACCTTCCATCAGGACAACAACACTAAGCACACAGTCAAGAACGCGCAGGAATGGCTTCGGGACAAGTCTCTGAATGTCCTTGAGTGGCCCAGCCAGACTCTCCCCATCCAACCTGACAGAGCTTGGGAGGATCTGCAGAGAAGAATGGGAGAAACTCCCCAAATACAGGTGTGCCAAGCGTGTAGCATAATACCCAAGAAGACTCTGGGCTGTAATTGCTGCCAAAGGCGCTTCAACAAATGACTGAGTAATGGGTCTTAATACTTATGTAAATGTGATATTTCATATTTTTTCTAAAAAACTGTTTTAGCTTTGTCATTATGGGGTATTGTGAGTAGATTGATGAGGGAAAACATTCGTTTAATCCATTGTAGAATAAGGCTGTAACGTTCCAAAATGTGGAAAAAGTCAAGGGGTCTGAATACTTTGCAAATGCACTGTATATGATAAGAATAAATGTATAGTTACAGTAACCTCAGAATGTGGCCATGAGTAACAGTCTGGCTGTTACTCATTTTAAAGGGATACTTCAGGATTTGGGTTTATCTTACTCTTCCCCAGAGTAAGATAAACTTGTGGATACAATTTTTATGTCCCAGTGTGCAGTTTGAAGGAAGTTGCTAACTAGCGTTAGCTCAATTGCTAACTGGCGTTAGCGCAGTGACTGGAAGTATATGGTAAATGCTATCATGCTAGTAGATACCATTGACTTCCAGTCACTGTGCTAAAACATGTTAGCATTGGCTAGCGAAACTACCTATAACGCCCTTCATACAGTATGCAGACATAAAAATGGTATCCATGAGTTCATCTAACTCTGGGGAAGTAAATAAAGGGCTTCATTGCCAAAATACTGAAGTATCCCTTTAAGGTTTAACTTTAGGCTATTTACTGTATTAAAAAAGTTATATATCGAATTGTGTTTGGTTGACAGAGCAACCAAATATCAGCATTTAAAGGAGATGTATCTACTCCTTGGATAGTTCCATCTGAACCAATGGATTAATCTCATTCTTCAACTTTTGTTTTTGGTTGAGTTGGAGACGTGAATCCAACATATCATTTCTTATCTTGTCAACAAGTTAATAGGCTATTTATTGTATTTCAAAAATGATATTGAATTGTGTTTAGTTGTCAATGCAACCAAATATCACCATTTGAAGGAGATGTATCTTCTGCTTGGATAGTTCTATCTATGCTACTAATTTAGTCTGGCTTTAATTCTAGTTTGTCTTCAAATTAATAATTGATATGTTGGATTCACGTCTCCATTTTAACCAAACATATAAGTTAAAGAATAAGACTGAATCAAATAAAACTTTAAATTCACTTTAAATAAAGTCTGATTTGATTTAGTCCTATTCTTTAACTTAGATTTTCAGCTGAAATGGAGACGTGAATCCAACATATTCATTATTAGTGATGGAACTATTGAAGCAGAAGATATACCTTCAAATGTTGATATTTGGTTGCGCTGACAACCGAACACAATTCAACATCACCAAATATCGCTAGATTTGATATCAACCAGAGCTTGAAACCCTAGGCCTATTGTATTGTTTATTTTAAGTTAAATTCTGGGTTGAATTTAAACAAAAGCTGTTGATGACGTTATAAATGCTATATAGGGCTAAATAGCATAATTGAGTGATAAGGTATGGTCACACTTCCTTTGCTCTGTTAAACCTACTCTTTGGAAAGACTATTTAGTGAATCTATTTAGTTTTTTTAAGTGGAGCTCTCTTATCAATCATTCTAACGAAAGCACAATAATAGTCAGTAACAAATATCAAAGCTACGTTGAAGATCTGACGTTGTTTAAAGGTACAAATTCAACATGTTTTATACAAGATTTGTCTATGTTGAAATTTGGTTACCATGATGACAATCTTGTGGTTGAAATGTCACCCTCAAACAACAGTTGATGACTTTTTTGAAATCCAATGTATTTTCCAAATTCCAAATTACATTGAAACAATGTTGATTCAACCTGTTTGTGCCCAGTAGGTTGTTTGCATGTCCCAGTGTCCAGCATAATAGACAAATAATATCACAGCAAGTAAGAGTGACTGTAGGAAAAATATACCTTGTTCTTAGTGACATAGGGGATTATGGATGTGGGCATGAGCAAATAATGGGATCTGAGTCAAGCACGAACTAAAATAAAATCTTTAAATACAGCAAAAGTACTGCATAAGGGTGTGTTTCTGAAATCTACTCTCATATGTGACATCTCCCGTTAGTCCAACCTTATACAGGACTGGTGGACATGTGTGCTTGTAGGATTCTGTGCACTCACTTTGCATCAGCTGCAAATACATACACTACTTTCCAACCTATGTGATTTAAAACAAATACACACAACATAATGAGACAGGATAGAGCAGCTTGAAATCCTTTAGTATTACCAAGGAGAATTAACTGTATGTTATACATTACAAGGTTCAATATTTTTCAAACCATTATGAGCAGCATCTCAAGGGACAGTTGTCGTGATTGATGCCCCCTTTAATGCTGGCTGGTGTCCATCTTTTCATTTGGCGTAGAAGACATTGTCATTAACCCGTACCACTGAGATTGCAGTATCTGACCAGACAAGTCAAAAAATAATGTGAGGCTATATATTGGGTCCACTTCATAGTGTCCTCTTCTCCTGGAAGCAGCTCGGGAATGTATTCAACACCTATTGTGTGTTTCCTCTACAGGGCTGGGGGAGGCCTGGGGCCAGCCTACCAGAATCAGCCCTCTGGACACCATGGCAAAAGAACTGGGCTCCCATCTACTGCAGGTGGGATATTTTCAACACAGATATATGACCCATTATACACAACACAAATATGTAACACAATATTGCAGTACTATATATACAACGTACAGTACCAGTCAAAAGTTTGGACACACCTACTCATTCAAGGATTTTTCTTTATTTTTTATTATTTTCTACATTGTAGAATAATAGTGAAAACATCAAAACTATGAAATAACACATATGGAATCATGTGGTAACCACAAAAGTGTTAAACAAATCAAAATCTATTTTATATTTGAGAAAAGTAGCCACCCTTTGCCTTGATGACAGCTTTGCACACTCTTGGCCTTTCCTGCGTTTGAGCCAATCAGTTGTGTTGTGACAAGGTAAGGGTGACATACAGAAGACAGCCCTATTTGGTAAAAGACCACTATATGGTACTGTATGTATTTAGGACAATTGTAGTGTTCTGAAGAGGAAATGCCATTGATGTTTCAATGTTTTTGCTATGGAATTTGTTGGCTTTGCCAAGAATTTGTAGTGGATTTCATGCCATGATTAGAGCCAGATGTGATAGAACAGAGTGTGGTTTTTGAAAGACTACAAAAGAGTAGGCATAAAAGGCACTCTTAAGCAATGTCTAATATCTACAATTCTAACTGACCTTCTATGCATGTTACTATCCAAAATGGATGGTATATTTTCGGGTCTAACACGTTTTGTTCCCCAGACTCTGGACGGCTTCGTATTCGTTGTCGCTTCAGACGGCAAAATCATGTACATCTCTGAGACTGCATCAGTCCACCTCGGCCTATCCCAGGTAAGACATCACTCTGCCTCCATTTTGGTCCTGGGCCATTGTGTATGCCACGAGCTTTGTGTCTGCCTCCCTCAACACAACCAAGGTCAACTAAGGGGCATCTGCCTCCTGATATGCCTGTTCAACCATTGATTTGACAGTCAGTAAAACAGACTGCAGAATGCTACGCAAAGTTTGCCTAAGTTCACCTAGCACAGATAATTGAGAAGGTATGGGGTGGACACAGAATATGATCTGTCAGTCTATTCTAGGTGTTATTGAGTTATTTTCCTTTGTGTTTGGGCGCTGTTCTTTTTACAATTTGTAGGCAGTCCACCCACTCTGCCCAGAGAGGGTGAAAACGGGCTTTGGTGATGAAATTTCACTTTACATTTTACCAAGACAAATATGATTCTTTATGTTCTGAATCTATCAGTGGGGTCTTTCTCTAAAATATCATTACCAATCCAAAAAGTCGGATTCCGTAACCTAATACATCTGATAATAAGCACC
The DNA here is from genome assembly GCF_045679555.1 of Salvelinus alpinus. Taxonomy (NCBI): domain Eukaryota; kingdom Metazoa; phylum Chordata; class Actinopteri; order Salmoniformes; family Salmonidae; genus Salvelinus; species Salvelinus alpinus. The sequence continues at coordinate 80,747,797 of NC_092086.1, forward strand.
AAGCTCTGTTGATAGAGTGGTGCCACTTCTCGCAGTGACTTTTGAGGATTTTACATGTTGTGGTGGTCTTCTGCAGAAAGCGAAATGAAGGTGGTAGGAGCTGAAAATAAAAAGCTTGCGGTACGCTCAGTGCTCCGTTGATATCTCACAGAGATACGCTTGTTTTTCTGATACATTTTCACGAAATAACAGGAATTTTGCATTAATGTGAAAAGCGTATACTAAAATATGAAAACACTACATGTCATATCTCAAAATCAATATCTATTTTACCTCTATATTGTTTTATGTTCTCTGGATTATAAGAAAGATGACGAGTTCAACCGTGAGCCTGTCAGTTTGCCTTAATTCTCACACAGCATCCAGCCTAGCTGACACAATGTTATTTTTCAGATTTTTCTGATCACCCTGATCTTGGCCATCCTACAAGGGTTTTTCTTAGCGGAGTATCTACACAATTATACTGAACAAAAATATAAACGCAACATGTAAAGTGTTGGTCCCATGTTTCATGAAGTGATATAAAAGATCCCAGAAATTTTCCATACGCACAAAAAGCTTATTTCTCAAAAATGTTCTGCACAAATGTGTTTAAATCCCTGTTAGTGACCTTTCTCCTTTGCCAAGATAATCCATCCACCTGACAGGTGTGGCCTATCAAGAATCTGATTAAACAGCATGATCATTACACAGGTGCACCTTGTGCTGAGGACAATAAAAGGCCACTCTAAAATATGCAATTTGTCACACAACACAAAGCCACAGATGTCTCAAGTTTTGAGGGCGATTTTTACGCGCTTCAGCACTCAGTGGTCCCATTCTGTGAGCTTCTGTGACCTACCACTTCGTGGCTGAGCCACTGTTGCTCCTAGACGTTTCCAGTTCACAATAACAGCTGACAAACTGCTTGTTGGAAAGGTGGCATCCTATGACGGTGACACGTTGAAAGTCACTGAGCTTTTCAGTAAGGCCATTCCATGTTTGTCTATGGAGATTGCATGGCGGTGTGCTCAATTTTATACACCTGTCAGCAACGGGTGTGGCTGAAATAGCCAAATCCGCTAATTTGAAGGGGTGTCCACATACTTTTGTATACTGTATATAGTGTATTTTATTCCGTTTCCCTGCCTTAACTGAGGTCCAGGCAGTTTGACTGAGAAGCAGTGTATCGTTGCTGGTTTGGCTTATATATATTCCATTAGGACAGCGTGATCAGCATTCTTCGCTGCTTGACATGCCCACTTCATCAGTATTGGTGTTCCCCCAGAGAGAGATGCTCTGTCTATCTAACCCACTCTCCACACGTGGACTCCCACTGAATCATCTCATTATTCACACGCGGTGACTGAGAATAGCGAAATGGAGTCAGCGGCAGCCTCCCTCAAAACAGAGGTTTATCCTTAAAGTACTGTCTCTGATGTGTTATAGTCTTGGCCTCCACTTC